>NC_065586.1:1645808-2245808 GCF_024542745.1 Macaca thibetana thibetana
TCAAGCCTTAGGAAATCATAAGTGTCTGAAAGTGCATGGTTAGTTTTAACTATTAAGTAACATGGTTAAAAATTATCATCTTAATTTCTGTGTTATTTGTTTGCTTTTTTAACACTCTTTGAAAAAATAATTTGTTTTTTAGCATAGTATTTTAATTAAAAATTTAATTTGTTTACATCATTTCTTCACTAATGATTGCACATTTTGCCCATTAAAATCTGTCCCTTAAATCAAATATAATTCTATTCTGAAGAAATATCTAAGTATCAGCACTTTTAGGTTTTATTGATATAACTTTTGAGCACCATTTGCCTTCAACATTATGTCACCAGCAATACAACTCCACTCACATAGTTTTTTGAAATATATTTGTTCAATTTTACTGATTCTTACTTATAGACAAAATATAGTCCTGCCTATTCTGATTTCTATGATGTCATAAATTTTCCAGACTATTTTTGTTACTAATATCATTGCTTTTTCCCCAAGCCATTTTAAAGATGCATGCTTACTATAGATATTAAGATATGAATACTTACCTGAACTTTGCTGTTTTCTCAATCTAAATTTTTCTTAGTGTTTTATTAAAGATTCTCCAATTTATAAATATATGCATTGCATAGTAAGTACTTACACAAGTACTGTCCATGTGTATATTAAAGGCAATGAAAGAAATAACTTATCCAGGAGTAGTAGCAACAACTAAATAATATGAATATAATAAAACTGATAATTCTAATAATACTACAGTTTAGAACATATTACAAAGAATGTGCAGGTCAATCATTCTGTCTATATGATCTCAGATCAAATAGATCGGGAGATATGCTCATGATTTTACCACTGACCTCAGCAACTATTTACCAAGTGGTACAGAAATACGTTAAACAAAAGCCATACCAGTGCTTACTGGCTGAAAACAAATCACGGTATGATCTGTCATTTCCATGACTCTCTCCTCGAAATCATTCACTGTTGAATCCATTGATATCCCATGTAAGCAATCCCAGCAATCTCTCACCTAACCTCGTTATATCAACTCCTTGAGAGAATGTTTGTTTCTAAACATTGGGATAACTGTCAACATTAGAATAACCTTCCCTAATATAATTTTTATTCTCTTCCTCCAACTCTGTTAGTTCTTTTCTCTTTCTTTTTTTTTTTAAACAGTCCTATCATTTGGGGGTTAGATTTTCAGTTTTTTGTATATTCTGGAAAATAGGCTTTCAAGAAAAATCTTCTTAACATTCTTTTTAGCCGCAACCGATATGTTTTGATTTCTTCTTATACGTATGACTATTCAGTTAAATGTTTTCTTCTTTCTGCTGTAATGTTCTTTTGTGGCTCATGAATTATTTAATAGTGTATTCTTTATTTCCGTACACTTGAGTATTTTCTAGTTATCTTTCTGTTGTTAAAATCCACCTCAATTCCATTTTAGTCCCATATATTCTTGACAATTTCGATCTTCTGAGATTTTGATTGTTGTTTGATGACTGAAGATATGGTCAATTCTAAGAAATAGCTCAGATATACTTCATAAGAATGTATGCTCAGTGTTTGTGACTTCTTCATACTCCCTGATACATTCACCTGTCTGTTTTATTAGTAATTATGAGTGTTAAAATCTCTTACTATGATCATGTACTTGCTTGTATCTCCTCTCAATTCTGTCAATTTTTGCTGTATATATTTGAAGTCTTGTTAATGGCTACATATAGATTTAAAATTATAACAGCTCCCAGTGAATCATCTACTAATCATGAAGTGTCTCTTTTTATTTTAAGTAATCCTTTAATTGAAATGTTCTTTATATGCTGTTCATACAAGTAACTTAGATTTTTTTTGTTAGTGTTTCTGTGGTATACCTTTTCTTATGTTTTTACTGTCAACATTACCAACTCCTATATTTAAGTTTTGTGTCTTATAATATGCAACATTATTCTTATTTTCTCAATCTGACTCTCTTGATTCTTAGAATACTTAATTCAGCAAAATTTTAAAATAGTTTTTTCCCCAAAATATTTATTTCATAATACTGAGAGCATTTGTCTCTTTCCTATATTTTTGAGTAATTTTAGTCAAATATTTACTTCGTTTTCTCTCCATCAATTTTTTACTTACGGACTTACTCCACCATTTTAGCAAAAATTTTAACGTGGAACCTCACCTTACAGAATCTTACATTTAGATTCATATAGAATCTCACCTTATATTCTTAATGTTTCTGAAGATGGTGATTCTTTATCTCAACTTACCTCCCTCTACTTTTTGCACTTTTCTTTTTTTTTTTTGCCCTGCACTGAAATGCCATAGGGCCACCAATAATATTAATTTTGAAAGTCAGTATTTAGCCAGTGGTCAATTTTATGTAGTTACATAATAACCCTCACTGTTGATCTTTGTTCTTTCCTATAATTTTATCTTAACTCTTAGCTCATTTTCTTTCTGCTTGAAGAACTACTTTTAGTATTTCTCTTAGTGTAGGCTTGCTGGTAAAAAATTCTGAGTTTTTCTTCACCATAAAATTATTATTTCATTTTCAATTTTGAAAGGTATTATGGATTTTGGTTTGGTAATTACTTTCTTTCAGGACTTTGAGATGCCTTTCCATTGTCTTCTGGACTCTAAAATTTTGTTCAGTATTAAGCTTTTAGTTTTAATGATACTCCCTTAAAATTCATTTTTTATTATTCCTTTTTTTTCTGGCTGCTGCTTTTTTTTTCATCAGCCTATTATATACCCACGTATTTCCCTTGCACTGATCCTAATGGAGATTTGCAGAACGTTGTGCACTGCAGAATCTATGAAGTTCCTTGGTTTTGTAAAGTTGCCAGCTATTTTTTTCAAATAGTACTTCTGCCTCATTTACTTGTTTTTCTCCTTGCATATTATAACTGTATGTATGTTAGATCTTTTTCAAATATGTCTATATATCTTTATTGTTCCCTTCTTCTTACCCATTCTTTATTTCCTGTATTTAACTCAAATATTTACTCTTGTCCCAAATTTCCTTTCACAATTGTCGCATCTACTGTTGAATACATTATTACAAGTGCTTTTATTTTTGTTACTGTACTTTTAGTTCTAAAATTTGACTTTTATTTTTAGATTGCAATTCACTGGAGAAGTTCTCCACATTTTTATCTGTTTCATTAGCTGTAATTCTCCAACTTGTTGAACAATTTGATAATCGTAATTTCATAGAGCTTTCCAGAATACTTCACTCCAGCAGGTGACCACATAATTGCGGGCACAGGCCCTGTGCTCGTTACATGGAATGTGGTGGTAAGTGAGGTATAGACATGGTCTTAGTCCTAATGGATATTCTGGTATGGTGGGAGAAGGTAACATGTTCTGTGTACTTTTTATTATACGGATTGTATGAGTAGCACCACACTATTAAGACTCAAGTGTCATCTTTACAACACGAAGAGAAACAATTACAAATAAAAAAACTAATATACACAGTAAGAGAAACAAACTAAGTAAAATGTATCAGTTATTGGAATATAGTTAGAAATATAAAGATTACTTTTAAGCTCTTATACTTCCATTAGTTTTCTTAATTAAAAAAATTTCCAAACCTATTGAGGTTATGATTATATGATTTTAAGATCTATGACATGATGATTTGACGCGAATATATGGTAATATAGATAGTGAAAAGATCACCATCATCAATGTAGTTAATAACACAACTATCACCTCACCCAGTTACCTTTTTGTTTTGTTTTGCATTGCCTTGTGGTTAGGACATTTAAGTGAATTTCAAGTTTATAATTCAAAATTGTTAGCTACAATCACCATCCTGTATGTTGGATTCCCAGAACTTATTCATCTCAGAAATGAAAATTTGTGCCCTTCCACCAACAACTCCCCATTCTCCATCCCCTGCCCCTGGTAACATTCATTCTGCTCTCTGCTTCTGTGAGTTCTTTTGTAGATCCACATGTAGGTGGGTATTTGTCTTTCTGTGCCTGGCTTATTTCACTTAACATAATGTGCCTAGGTTAATCGACATTGTAACAAATAAATACAATTTATTTAGCTCTGAATATCATAAAATATCATCAAAACAATTTTAGTTTTGACAATACCTTAACAATATTTATAACTCTGTTATTGTTGATAATACTGTGTAGAAACCGAGAACAATTTTAAACGTTCTTAGTTTTACGTGTCTTTTAGTGTTACATGACTCCAATTATTTCTGAAAAGGAGAAGAGCTGAGAATGTAAAGTCCAAATTTACATTTGTAAGTATATGCTTGTGATATATTAAAAATAAAGTGCTTCTTATCCATTTTTAAGCGCTAGCCCAAATGTCACTTCCTTCAAAATGTTTTCTATAATGTTTTTCACCAAATTTTGCCTTTCTCCACCTAAAATCATACTTTTGATAATATAGGTGTCAGCATATAGTTTGGCGTTTATTTATTCTCAACTTGTGTGGACTTAGGTTGTTTGAAATTTTTTTGACTGCTGAACACGTTTTGATCTTTTCCCGTAATCACATTTCTTAGTAAGTTCCACTTACCTTCTCCCATGCTGTGTGCTGCTGACCAGCACTCGCAGTGCATACCAGCTGCTCATGGTGTGTTTGGAGTGCACACACAGGCACCACGCCAAGCCTCTAGAGTTATCCAGCTCTTCTGCTATCTCACACAACCTTAGGAAAACATTTTACTTCCAATATTGTAAAATCCCTGCTGTGGGTCTCCATCTATAGGCATATAGGACTCTTTTTCTCTCAGGACTGGGCTTGGGGTCTATGTATATATCACACAAATAAGGGCAAGAGACTGCCTGGATGTAGCCAGAAAATGGGAGTGAATAAGTAACTGGGTAAGAAGCATCGAGTGGGCTCCATCCACAACTTTCTCCCCACAGCGTCTTCCCCTACAAGTACATGCTTATTCTTTTAAGTTTTTTATTTCCTCCATATAGTGACCTCAGATATTGTCACAAACCTCAGTGTAATTTCGTGCTGCATGTTTTTGAAATTTTTGGAATAATACAAGAATGGTTCCACTATACGAAAAGAAACCTGTCAGGAAAAGGAGGCTATAAAAATCGCAAAAGGCACATTGAGATTGCACATGTTATATATACTTGAGGTATATGTTTTTACTTTATTTGAGTTCTTTACCTGTCAATTTTAAGAAAACTGCAAGTACAATGAAGCAGTCAAGAGTTAAATGATATGGAAATTCACTCAAGATGATTTCCTTGTTTTAAGCACTTGCACCTCTTTCTGGATGGGCACGAGAAAGAGGGTGTGGAAATTAGTTTTTGGATGGCATGGGATTGAGCAAGAGCAGCTTAGTGAGCAAAGTGCTGAAAAGCAAACTTCCGTCTGCCAGAACATTCCCATTAATGGACGTGGCCTTTTCTAATCCTTTACCCTGGATGCGCGATAATGCAATGCCCGCCAGGAAATTAGAGCTTTAAAATGACAGCTATGAATTATATTGATGGATAGTAAAGAAGATGACAAAAAATTTCATTTCTAAAAATTATTTTGCAAAGTCTCTCCATCAGGTTCTATGGAAGTCAATTTGTGAAGGGTAATTACAGTTGGGTGAACGCCCTGGTCCTGTGCTTTGGCACTGTTAGAGAATACAAGCAAAGCATTGAACTAATTAAAGAGACACACCGTGGGAGCTGCCAATACTGAGGAAAATGTCAAGATTCAAATTTTAAGACCAAATGAGTATATTCAAATTCTTAGACTACACCATCATGGAACTCAGTGTTGATGCAGTTTTCAAAATTAATGTTGCATAAAGTTGTCATGTTTAAGGAGATAACAAAATAATTTGATCAGTCAATATAAATGCAATACAATTAAAATGAAGAGTAAGGCAGTGTGTGAAAGCTGTTACCCACTCATATGTTCACACTTTCCCCAATTTGTTACTGCCTAAAGGAAAATTGATGTTAGGGAACATGAAATTTTAATGATCAGTCTTCAAACTGATGATTCACATGTCCATTGAACACTTTTGTCCAAATTCATAAACTTAGCAACATTAGTATCATTTTTTTTTTTTTTTTTTTTTTTTTTTGAGACGGAGTCTTGCTCTGTAGCCCGGGCTGGAGTGCAGTGGCCGGATCTCAGCTCACTGCAAGCTCCGCCTCCCGGGTTTGCGCCATTCTCCTGCCTCAGCCTCCTGAGTAGCTAGTATCATTTTTAATACAGCGAATAAAATGTGACCTACCCTAATGATATAAAAAATTATGACTCTGATAGATACCCTGCAAAATCAGCCTTATTAAATGATTAAATGCCACTGATTGCGAATTGCCTTTTTACAGACAATGACCTGTTAGCTCTTCTTAATTCAGCAGCTTGACATTGTTGTTTAATAAAATTACTCATGAAGATAGTGATTTTTAAAATTGTGCCTTGGTTGTCAAAGTGCATTTTCCCCTACTCCCAATCACACAAGACACATCATTGAATAAACTTTCCATTTGATCATCAAGTCATTGCTCCACTGCCAAAATAAACTTTCTGTAGTTGGGAACCACAGTCTTCCCGTTCATCTATCAGAGACCAGCGCAGAGATAGAAGAAGCATTAAGCCATCACTTTAAGGTATAAAAAAATTCTATATAGACTGAACTGCCAAGTTGATCACGCTGAGACAGGAATTTAATAAAATTGTTCTTCTCACCTTTACATAGACAGACATGAAACATATTTATGAGTATAATAAAATTCATGCATCATGCATGTATACAAAAACTCATCTACCTTATGAAAACAAAGCTGGTAAGTTTTCAGAATTAAGTACAACCGTTGGTCAGTTAGTGAATATTTTATTTTCATGTTTAATCAGAGGGCGCCATAAAAATAAGATATATTTGTATGTGTAGTTCTGAACTTCAAATTACAAATTGCAGCAAGATTATGTAATTGACTAGTTGTATACACCTTTGTGTCTCTTGGGATTTAAATTCTTTGTCTAACATCTCCATGCAAATCACTACTTTCTCCTTAAAAGGCTGATGCCGGCTGGTAAAGAAACCAGGCAGAATTGGGCTGAGTCCTTTGCGTAAATTCCTCCCTGGCTTCTAGCCCATCTGCTCTCTGCCTGGCCACACTCCCCGTGCCCTGCTCTGAGGTTTAAAATGCCCTTACTCACTGGGTTCAGGTCGACACCCTTCCTAACACCCACCATATTTCTCAATGAATGCATAGCAGCAATCATGTACCTGCCTTCTTTTCATTGCATTTATTTTCTAACGGATATTGTTATTTCAGTCAGATTAAAAAATCACAGGACGGCTGAGACTTTCTTATGTGTTTTTATTTCTAGCACTTGCCAAAGTGGCTGGTGCCCCCATGGGAATTAATCTATTTCCTCTCTTAAAAACACCACTAAATAGTCCTGCAATGATAAACAGAATCTCTGCTTTGCCGAGGAGTCTGAATTGACTTCCTGCAGAGAGAAATCCCCACACCCTGTTTCAAATAACGTTGGTTCCTCTGCGGAGAGCTGTGGGTCTGTCTGTTCTCACCACCTGCCTCTGCTTCTGGCAAATTCTCTGAGCCACTTCTCCCACGCTGGTGCAGGGACGGTGGCCGCTTCTCTCAAAGTGACACTGGCTTTATGGGCGGAGGATGGGCCAGGTGAAGCGGCTTCCAGTTTTCCAGGTTGGATTTCTGTGTGCAACGTCCATCTTCCAGGCCCACCAGGGTGCAGCGGACCTGAGCGCCGATGTTCCTGGCTTGTCTTCCCTGGAGTCTAGCCTCTGTCCTCTGAGAGGGCCCTGGGCAGCCCCAAACTCTCGAGGAACTTGTCCTCTGCATCAGGGAGCTGTGGGGGATGAGAAAAGCTGGAGACCTGCCCTCCAGGGAGGCACCAGGCCCTGGTTTAGGCTCTGCGGGGCGTGTTCTGTCCCGTCTCCTCTGCGCGCAGTCCCAAGGAGGGACTCACCCAGCTGAGCTGAGGGCTGGAGGGAAGAGAGGAGCACAGACAATCGCTGTTGTTGCAAACTTCAGCCAATTTCATGAACAGCTGTTTCTTTATTAGCAATACACTTGGATAATTTCTGGACACTTCAGAATTTTTAAGGCCGGGCGCAGTGGCTCACTCCTGTCATCTTTGCACTTTGAGAGGCCAAGGTGGGTGAATCACCTGAGTTCAAGAGTTCAAGACCAGCCTGGGCAACATGGTGAAACCCCGTCTCTACTGAAAATACAAAATTAGCTGGGCGCAGTGGTGCGTGCCTGTAATTGTAGCTACTTGGGAGGCTGAGGCAGGAGAATTGCTTGAGGAGGAGGTTGCAGTGAGCTGAGATTGCACCATTGCACTACAGCCTGGGTAACCGAGCAAGACTCCGTCTCAGAATGAATGAATGAATGAATGAATGAATGAATGAATGAATAAATAAATATTTTTTACTAGTGTAGTGGTTTTTCTGGGGCTTGGTTCCCTGGAACTCCATATACTGCCTTTTGGGAATGCATGCCCACCAGTCCTAGTTGGAAGCAGCGTTTGCTTTGTTTTCTATTTGCTGATGGGGTTCCTCTAAAATTCCCCTGATATATACTTTTTCTTAATTCACAAATGCTTTGGCTTGTTTCGGTTTGAAATCTAAAGATTCACATTTGTAATTGCCTTGTTTCAGTCATTAGAGTGTCTCTCCCAAGGTGGTCATGTTCATATTTATAAAAACTTGAAGCAATCGTCATTAGTTTCCGGGATAAAAATATTGTTTAATTGAAAGGGAAGTTAAAGAGAATTGTAAGGAAACAGTAGAAATATAAATGAGCAAGGATTATGTTAACAATTTTCTATTTAAAACCAGTTGCTATTAAGTCAATATGAGTAATGGAGATGGGGTATTTGTGTGTAATAAATGTTATCATTTTTAATGTAAGGCTATTTAATAGAAAAAAATAAAATGCCAAATTTTATAAATCTTCTATAAGTTCAAATTTGCTGAGTTAAGAATCAACTACTGAGCTTGTAGCCTTATCTGTGTATAACAAATTTATATGGATCTGGACTTTAAATTTATTGGGACATTAAATTTATTGAGACATTTCCTTGTCTTGATCTTTGATACTCATTGTGCATTATAGAGCGGTTCATACACAATAGCTTTGCATTTTTTGTATAAAAAACTTAAAATTAATTTTTATACAAAAAAATTAATTTTTTGTATAAAAAACTCTTTAGGAAAAAGTAACTTACCAACATTTATGTTGAGTCAAGATTAACTAAAATATATTTAATTATCATCTAACTCCAACATTTACTTACAGCCATGATCATATTCTCCAGGGAATAAAGAGATGTGTACTTTTAGATGGTACAAAATACTCTGTTTTAGAAAATGATGCACCCTGTGAAGGGGCAGTCTCTCCACTCCACCGTGGCTGCTCAAAATCTCTCAGCGCAATTTCTAGGCCAGAGCCCTACATTCTGGAAATTTCCTGGCCTGCATGCACTTCTTTGCCTCTTTTTTTTTTTTTTTTTTTGTCCTTGTCAAGGGGCGCAATCTATTTTAGATGTCTAGCCAATCTTATAATTAATCTGACCTCTTACGTTACCAGAATGCTATATTTTACTTCTTTTTTTCTTTTCTACCAGATAAGACTTTATATTTTAATTTGCTATTCCAACCTCAAACTAGAGACCAACTTGATCCTGAAGACATTAAGAACAACTTTAGAAGCAGAATATTTTTAAAGAATTGCCTGGACTATTACAAAGAGTTATATAATTATATTATGATGTCTTATACTCCTTCCCAGCCCATGTTTGCAGCTAACACACATTAATTGAGCCTTTATTAAATTCAAAGCATTGCAAATTAAATGAATAAATGAATGACAGAATAAATCTCTAACAAAATGTGCTCATGGGCTTTCAGAGTCTAGTAAACTCAACCCTATATAAATCTATTGGAAGAAACTGTGTTGCACGACAGATGCTTATGTTTGATTGATTTAAATTAAATACTTGTACAACTGATGTTTGTTTAAAGCTATTTATAAAAAAGAAGAAACATGGCCGGGTGCGGTGGCTCACACCTGTAATCCCAGCACTTTGGGAGGCTGAAGCGGGCGGATCACGAGGTCAGGAGATCGAGACCATCCTGGCTAACACAGTGAAACCCCGTCTCTACTAAAAATACAAAAAATTAGCCAGGCATGGTGGTGGGCACCTGTAGTCCCAGCTACTCGGGAGGCTGAGGCAGGAGAATGGTGGGAATCCGGGAGACGGAGCTTACAGTGAGCAGAGATCACCCTCCAGCCTGGGTGACAGAGTGAGACTCTGTATCAAAAAAAAAAAGAAGAAACATTAATCAAGTTAACTAGAATCTGAGTTTCTTGTTCATCTTTGAATGCCATTCTCCTAGTACAGTTGATAAAAATAATGAGTTTAATTCATGTTTGAAACATGAATACGTGACTGAACCAACTGTGATAAGCAGGAAGCACTTGTATTGAAATCAGAACAGCTGTATGTGATTTGGCTATATATGGTTTTGTGTATACGTATACAAACAAATGTTAAAAGTTAAATTGTATAATTTCAGTCTCATTAGAAGGCTTTTTCTTCAAAAGGTATAACTCAGTTCATATTTCTTGCTTATTTCTAGAAATATTAAAAGAGGTATTAGGAATGGGTGCAGTGGCTCTTGCCTGTAATCCCAGCACTTTGGGAGGCCTAGTTGGGAGGATCACTTGAGCCCAGGAGTGCCAGATTAGCCTGGGCAATATAGGTAAACTCTATCTCTACAAAAATTTTCAAAATCAGCTGGGGATGGTGCTTACCTAAGGTCCCAGCCACTCAGAAGGATGATGTGGGGGAAGATTGCTTGAGCCCAGGAGGTCGAGGCTACAGTGAGCCACGATTGCACCACTGCACTCCAGCATGGCTGACAGAGCAAGAAATCATCTCAAGAAATAAATGGGGGGAGGGGTTATTTCTAATGGCTCAAAAGAGAAGATTTAACATGTGTCATAACATATTTTGAATAACAATTTGTTATTTGGAAGAAAATGTTTCATTTCTTTCATTACTTATGAAACCTCTCATTTGGATTAGCCACTGAAGCAGCTTGCTAAACTCGGTCATGGATATCCACTCGGGAGAGAATGTAAGAGTGTCTAACTTTATATCCTCATTTCCTTTTGACTCCACTTAAATTACACTACACGAATTATAAAGGAAATGACATGATAAACTCACTGCAACCCTGCAAACTGTGATGGGACCATCAGCATATAGAATTTTTCAGCAGATTTCTGAGTTGGAGAAAGTTAATGTGCCCATCTTGAATAGTACAGTACAGTAAGCTACAGGTAAATATAGGCCTAGAGGGCATGCACATGGGGGCTAACCTCCAGCAGAGCAAAGACACAGACGCCCTGAGCTCTGAAACTGTCAGGGCGGAATGAGAAGCGGGGTGAAAATAGAAGGGTTATTTAAATGTATATCAATATGACTTTCTCTCTACACCCCTGTTCCAAATTCATAAATAATGTGGCCACCCGCAAAGCGTTCACAGCCGTCATTCCAACCTCAGAAATACAGTGGAGGCGCATTTACTAAAATATGGACAGAAGTATACAGAACAAATCATGGAGGAAAGCTAACGGGAGTGGTTGACCTCTTAGAACTATGCTGCAACCTGGAGTGTGGTGTCACCTCCTCCAAATGGTCTGCTCACAAATGACTTACCGGCATGAACACACTCATCGCAAACCCTCCTGTTATAAGACATAAATGCAAGATCAAGTAGAGCCATACCTGCAAGGAAAATTTTTAACATTGAATTTAAAATTCCAGTTAAACAGAAAACTATTTCTAAATGAAACAATGGAAGAAAACATTAGAATTAGAAGAATTAGACTTAAATTAGAAGAATTCAACTTAGAATTTAGAAGAATTCTAGATGTTTTATCCATAAAAGAGGAACTGGATTTTATGAATAAGAAATAATTAGAAAATGTAAATTTTTTTAGAAGACAATTGTGCTTGCTGAAATTGAAAAAAAAAAGAGCTTGGAAAATAAGACTATGGAAGTCTCACAAAATATGAAACTAAATTACAAGGTTCAGAGTGTGTGAGAAAAACATTAAGAGAGAGGAACCCAAGTGAGGTGTCCAACATCTGAATAATAGGATTTCAAGGAAGAGAACATAGAGAAAGTGAAGGAAAGAAAATTATCAAATAAATTGCAGAAGGAATCTCTTAGTGACAAAAGGCAGGTGTGTGCTAAGAGGAAGCCTCACTGTTAAACAGCATGTTTTAAAAATACAGCCATCTATCCAACACTGTGAGCTTGTAGAACTACAAAGATAAAGAAAAAATCATGGAAATCCTCATTTCTTATGAATTTCTGCACTGGAAATGAAGATCACACTTGTTGGTATTCCACGTCTCACAAGTTATATCGGATGATTACATAAAATGAAACAATTTCATCAAAATGTTTTCAGAAAACACTTTTGATACTTTTATATCCTCATCTAAAATATGAAGAGCAGAGTCTACCAAGGCACGCTGGACTGGGAAACATTCAAGCACTGGTGGGTTGATCCTCCCATGCAGATATTCCGGAAGCATTGTTTGAGGTCATTCTCCCAGGAAGCGGCGCCAAGCCCAGGCCAAGCGAAAGGGAACCTGGGATGGGAGAAGAGGCTCCTGCACAGAGGAGCGATCCGGGCACATCGCAGGCTGACAGCTGTGGGCACAGACCCAGTACTTTCCATTAGAGCAAAGGGAGGAGGGCCCAGGAAGGAGAGCTCTGTGTAGGGAGAATTCTCAAGGCTAGACAGTGTGATGAAATGTTGGAAGAAATCAGTCGTATGACAAAATCAGAGAATTCAAGGACAATCTTAAAAATCATGTCAATGTGAATGCCAAGAAGCATTTAAGGGAGTTGTTGAAGGAAAGAAATTTCCTCCTAGGAAACTGTTGAATCATTATCTTGGCCTGTAGCAATAGCAACACTTACACATAATGCTGTGAAGCCCTGTGCTTTCAATTAGAATCAATGGGCAGATCAAACAGGAGAGAATGATGTTTAAGAGTGTAATGGAAATGTTACTAAACCTAACATTAAGAAATATAAAGTCAACAGAGAGACACGAGGTGAACGCAGGTGTGGTCTCATTCACACCCTTATTGTACAAAGTGCAGAATCTAAATATGGACTCCAAATTGGATGAAAAATAAAAACTAGTTTAACTATAGATCCTTAAAAATCACCCAGTTCATCGACAGGTGTTGAATTGCACTGAGAAGGTAGACAGGTAGAGAGGTGGTGGGGGGTGTGAACAAACGGAACCACCACCTGTAATGCTAAACAGATAATCATAAATTAGCCACTTGTTTCTCCTCTTTCCTGCGATATATGGAGGCAACTTCCAGAACAACTTAAAACAGAAAGGTGTATAAATGTTAAACATCTTGAAACCGGTGTTTTGGGATCTACTGGGGATGGAGAGATTCCAGGGTTGTGGAGTAAACAGAAGTCTATTTAATCATTAATCCCATAACAATTTGATTTGGCAACTGTTTATTATTTCCTAAATAATTCAATTTACAAGTTAAACAAACACAGTAGTGGCGGTGTGATTTTTAATTTGTAGATAAGAACATTGAATCGTATAATGCAAGGTAGCTTTGTCCCACATCCGGCTAGTGGAGAAGAAAGGGCTGGGCAGCCTGTCTTGGTCTCATGCTCTTTGCCCCAAAATACAGTAAAGGAAGTTGTGAGGTGGAAGTTTCCAGGAAGGCTGGTGATTCTCTCAGACTCTTATATTCTGGGAAAACAACGTTCAACACAAGCCAACATTGACATTGTGCAGAGGTTGGGCCAGAGGGTGTGAGGAGAGCCCCACAGGACTTCCTTTCCATGTGGAATGGGGATGGGTCCCACTGAAAAAGAACTATGCCGTTTGCTGCTCGCTTAGAACTGCGAGCTATTATTTTTCCCTTTCCTGTTAGAATGAAGGAACAATGGGCTCTGGATAAGAGTCTGCTGCTCATTTTAAATACCTAATAAAAGTCCTGTGTACACACTGGAAGGGCCATCCCTGTGGGGAGGAAAGGAGAAGCCCGGGAAATATTTGAACGCAGGTTTGAGGTTATTTGAATGACTAACGAAACTACTAACAACATTTATTCCTAATGAAACTGAAGATATGATTAGAGTTTCTTTTTGAGCAAGCACAGCGTCTCCTGGCAACCACTGATTTTATTTGAAAAGAAGTGCCTTTACCATATCATGAGGAGTTTATCTGACTCTGGGTCTCAATTGTTAAAATATTGAAGTATTGTGACTTATTGTAATCAAGTCTGCGTGCAATTTTCTCTGTAAAATAATTGTAATCTTCCACTGTATTGAAGTGGAAAGCTTCCACTGTATTGGTTTCTAATAAAAAACCCATGTTAAACATGTGAAATTCTCATTAAATTCTAAGAGAATTGTTTGTTTGACTACCATCGAACATGTAGAAAATTTTGCAAGAATTTAAATCTGAGAGATGTCATAAAATTAATCACTATTTCTTATTCTAACAGACAGCATAATACACATACAATTAGTACTGATGGGGAAAATAATTCAGTAATATGTGGTTTATATGTAGATTATTTTTTTCCAAATATCTTTGGAAAATATACAATTTTCAGAAGAGGGCAATGGCCATGAATGTGCAGACTGTGAGGTCGTGTGTCACTTTCTTTGAACCTCCGCCTGTACAGTTTCTAATCATATGTTTTTATATATAAAACTAAAGATTGGTGATAAGATGATGAAGTATGAATAAATTGCTTTATATTATTTAAAGTATAATAGACATTATTTTAGTACAAAAATATATTTAAAAAATAATATCACGCCAGGTGTGGTGGCTCACGCCTGTAATCCCAGCACTTTGGGAGGCCAAGGCAAGTGGATCTCTTGAGGTCAAGAGTTTGAGACCAGCCTGGCCAACATGGTGAAACCCCATCTCTACTAAAATTACAAAAATTAGCCAGGCGTGGTGGCGGGCACCTGTAGTCCCAGCTACTTTGGAGGCTGAGGCAGGAGAATCTCTTGAATCCGGGAGGCAGAGGTTCCAGTGAGCCAAGACCATGCCACTGCACTCCAGCCTGGGTGGAAGAGCGAGACTCCGTCTCAAAAAATAATAATAATAAAATAACATCAGTGTTTAAAGTGAAGAGGAGAAAGATTGAGATATCTGTTCGTTATATGTAGATAAATTAAACGTTTTATCATCTCTACTCCTTCTGTCAATATAAAAGTTACACATTTTTAATAAACACTCAGTGATCACAGAGATGGTTGAAGGTATCTGTACCCGCTTCCCACCTTAGCAACAGTTAATCACTGCTGTCGTTTGCTGCATAATTTTCCAGATGAATTTTCGTCATTACAGTAAAATGTTTTATATTTCCACTAGATGTGCCTTTTTGTGACTATAGCTTTCCCACTTACCAGCATATTGTATATTTGGCATCTTTTCAACTGTTCTTCCAAGACTCATTGCCATCAGAAAGGGTTAAACTGCTTTCAACATGATCTTTTTTTAGACTTAAAACGTTCTTAAGATTAGTCTAAACATTATTACTATACTGTTCAACATGTAAAGATACTATTTAAGTGTGGCTCTAGTCTTGGGGATTATAGAAAACAGAACGTGAATGATAGATATATTAAGGAAAAGGTAACAGGAGATGGCAAGTAGTAATGAGAAAAAAGAAAGACTTTGAAGACTACCATGTTCCAGCTATGTTAGTCTCTATGTATTTAAAGAGAGAGAAAGAAAAAGCTAAGTACTTCTTTTATTAAAATATCCTGTCTGTTAGCAACCATGTGATGTATAGTATATTAAATACCAATCTCCATTCAAGGAATTTTATTTATTTACTTATTTTTGAGACAGGTTCTTGCTCTGTCGCTCAGGCTGGAGTGCAGTGGTGCAATATTGGTTGATTGAAACCTCTTCCTCCTAGATTCCAGTGACTCTGAACCTCAGCTTCCCAAGTAGCTGGGATTAGAGGCATGTGCCACTAGGCCCAGCTAATTTTTGTGTTTTTGGTGCGATGGTGTTTTACCCTGTTTGCCAGGCTGGTATTGAACTCCTCGCTTCAAGTGATCAGCCTGCCTCGGCCTCCCAAAGTGGTGGGATTACAGGTGTGAGACTCCGCACCTGGCCTCATTTCAGGAATTTTAATAGTGCAATTATCTTCCCTCATTGCCCCTTGATCCCAGAAAGCCTGGTGGGTAGAATGACTATCTGGAGAGAGGGAGGGAGAGGGGAGACAGAGAGAGAGAAAGAGGAGAGAGAGAGAGAGAGGAGAGAGAGAGATGGGGGCATACAGAAGGAGAGAAGGAGAGAGGGAGAGGGGGAGAAGAGAGAGGGAAGAGGAGTGGAAGAGAGAGAGAAAGGAGAGAAAGAGAGAGAGAAAGAGGGAAGGAGAGAGCAAGAGAGGGTACACAGAGGAGGAGGGAGGGAAGGAGAGAGAGAGAGACAGACAGAGAGGGAGAGAGAGAAGGAGGGAGGGAGAGTGGAGGAGAGAGAGGGAGGGAGGAAGAAGGAGAACAGGAGAAGTAAAAATTAACCAGGGAAATGAAATCACATTTGTTTTTAAAGAAGGGAAGAATAGCAGCATTTTTAAAGTGGATGGAATTAAACCTGGAAAATGAAACTGGATAAGAATACAAGAGTTGGTGGGGTAGGGGAACCAGAGGCCCGCTGGGTAACGCCCTCTACCAGGCTAAGGGCTTTTCTGGAGAAGCAGGGCCAGCCCCTCCCTGCTGCCTGGGAAGGTGGAACTTGGGGTGCTGGGGAGGGTTGAGGCCTGGAAGTGCTGCTGCTTTGGGCCATGCCTCATCTGACTGCTCCAAATGGAAGAAGGAACACGGCCGCTAAGAGGAAGGATGGGCTGGGGCTGTAGTGAGTGCAGAGAGGGGGTCCTGAGTGAAATGATGGGCTAGGGATGGGGGCCCTGAATGCACCCGCGACTGCTGGCGACTACTGCACAGACCCACCCAGGGCAATAAATGGCTCACTGATGCAATAAATGGCTGTGCATTCCCCCATTTTTAATTACAGAAAAAGGAAGTGTTACTTTGCAGCCGACTTGCATCTCTTCAAAAACTCTTCTATTAAAGGCAGCAAAATTCCCCGGCAGGCAGACAGAAGTCAAATCCCCTGGCAGTGATGCACATGAAGCGCTGGGTATCAGTGGTTCACACTTAATAATATGCCCGTCATAAAACTCATAACCTAAATTCAAAAGCCTTTCAAAAACACTCAGGAAGGTGGACTACAAGTGCAATACTAATTGTCAACTGTGGGGAGTTATGTAGGGAGATTAACACACCTCAGCACGTATGTTTTCCTGAGACCCAGTGCGGGCTGGAGCTCTAGTCCACGGATTGTCCGAGGCCTCTTTATTGCCGCTCCCAGGCGTGCCTGGTCGGGGGTTTACATATTCATTAAGCAGCCAGCTCGGAGCCGCACTTCAACAGGTCACGAGTGCCCACGGAGATGAATCAGCTACTGGCACCCACCACCACCACAGCCATAGGCAGCAGATTTTATTTTACTTTATGTATTTCTCCAGACCACCCACTAAATTTTATTTCTTTTTCCAGGCTGCGTCCCTATGCTTAATTCAGAAACAAGACACGATATTGCACTCCTGTTTTCACACTTAAAACATAGTATAGGGACAGGTACGGTGGCTCACGCCTGTAATCCCAGCACTTTGGGAGGCCAAGGTGGGTGAATCGCCTGAGGTCAGAAGTTCAAGACCAGCCCGGTCAACACAGTGAAACTCCGTCTCTCCTAAAAATACAAAAATTAGCTGGGCATGGTGGTGCGTGCCTGTGATCCCAGCTACTCCAGAGGCTGAGGCTGGAGAATCACTTGAACCCAGGAGGCGGAGGTTACAGTGAGCCCAGATCACGCCATTGCACTCCAGCCTGGGCAACAAGAGCGAAACTTCATCTCAAAAAAAAAAAAAAAAAAATTAGCATAATAACATTGATTTCTGATTTCTCTTCATTTGGGATTATATGTGTAGGGGCCAATGACTTGAAAGTGGGATGGGCCTGAAAGAAGGAGATAATAGAATTATCCAAGCGGATTTGTTTGAGTCTGCAATATTGGATGAGAATGCAAATGTATACGGCTGAAAAATGCATCTCTTTTTTTCCAGATTAAAGCATCTTTCACTGTGTGAGTGCTGGGCGTTCTTGTGACCTTTCACCATGTAAGTGCTGTGTGTTCTCGTGAGTAGGAAACTTTCCCTGCACTCATCTCCAGGCAACGCTTAGTATTACAGTTCTTACATTTTCACCCACTGAGGCAGCTGTGTGCTGCTTATGTCTCTGTAGATTTAATTCACATTTTTTGAGGGATAATGTGTTTGAGTACTTTTATAGAAACTTATTGGCCACTTGAAAATAGTCTTTTGTGCAGTACTCTTTATGAATTTCCCCTACGTGATAATGGGTTATTTATCTTTGTATTGCTGTGTAAAAACACTTTGTCTATTTTGAATGCTATTCATTGTTGATTCTAAGTGTTGAAAAATCTTCTAGGCTATGGTTTGACATTTGACTCTCTTGATAGCGTCTTTTGATAAATGGAAATGCTTAATGCTTTGGCTTCTGTTTATAAATTGTACCTACCCTGATGTCATGAACATATTTTATTTTGTTAACTTTATTAACTTGCACAGGTAGATGTATAGACCACCTCCTACTTATTTTTCTGTTACATTTTGTGTCAGAGGTCAAAAGACTCTTTTCTTTCTGCACAACACCACGTGTCCATCATTTACTACCAAAATAGAGCTGCACAGGGAGCTACCCTGGAGCCCAGAGGCTTGAGAAAATGAGAGCTTACCCAGCGCGCCAGGCAGAGGGTCAGCGGTTGAGGCTGGACGGGTCTGAGGCGCTCTGGCACCTGCTTGCGGGTCATCCAAAATACGGCTGAAAAGACTAGGCTATGCCACTTGGGTCTCATTTTCTTCTCTGCATCTATTGATCTAAAGATGTGACTATGTCATTGTATTTCTAGTTTGTTAATTGAAATGTAAGAAATACATTTTTTAGCCTGAATCATCATTGCATTGCTACCGTAATTTGAAGTTGGATTTGATGCATTCGTCTTAATTTTTACTTTTCTTTCTTTCTTTATGTTTGAGACAGGGTCTCACTCTGTTGCCCAGGCTGGAGTGCAGTGGTGCAATCATGGTTCACTGCAACCTCGACCTCTTGGGTTCAAGTGATCCTCCCACCTCAGCCTCCCATGTAGCTGGAACCGCAGGCATGCACTACCACCATTTCTGATTTTTTTTTTTTTTTTTTTTTTTTTGTAGAGACGGCCCAGTCTGGTCTCAAACTCCAGAGCTCAAGTAATTCGCCTAACTTGGCCTCTCAAAGTGCTGGGATTACAGGCATGAGCCACTGTGCCTGGCCAATTTTGACATTTCTGAATTAGATTTGTGTGACAGTTAATTTTATATGTCAACTGGGCTGAGCTGTGGAGTCCAGTCATTTGGTCAAACAACAGTCTAGACGTGGCCTTGAAGACATTTTGTGATATGATTGACATTTGCCTCCATGGACTTCAAGCAAAGCAGATTATTCTTCACAATGTGGCCTCCTCCAAATAGCTGCAGTTCTTGAGTGCAGATTGAGCTGTCCTGGGAAGGAAGGACTGTCTCTCTAGACCTCTCTGTGTGTGTGTGTGTGTGTGTGTGTGTGTGTGTGTGTGTGTACATTCTGGGGCCCAGAACAATCAGAAAGTCTCTGTAGTGAATCCAGCTTTGTGCAAGCTGCTCTGCTGCTTAGACCACGTGATCCAGCAGACCCAGAGGAGCCTGAAGTGTCTGTGGCAGAAAGGGATGCTGCATGGGGCCTTTGCTGAATTGTAGTGAAGGCCTTCAGGATTTTGGAGAAAGGCCTTGCCATCATCCCAGATGACTTCTCTCCTGTTGAGAGAAAGCTCAGTATTGGCCTGTTACTGGGTTTTAATAGAGGCTGGCCGCCTGACCATGGGCCACCTAGTTGCTGTGTGACCTGAGCTGCCCAGCGTAAGCCGGATGCACTGACCCACCAAGCTGCAAAACTGGGTGTGCACAGCCACCCTCCATCCTCAGACAGAAGCAGCAGAGCATGATCAATGCTGAGCAGGTCCTGGAGACACAGGGAAGTCACACGAGGCAGTGGCCCGAGTGCCCATGGCCCCCACGGCGGCTGCACTGCCTTCTTTCCCCAAGCCTGCACCTGTGGCCTCATGGGGAGGTCCCTAGGATCCACTGACAGAGGGAGAGAAGACCTGGGCCTGGGTTACAGATGGTTCTGCACAACATGCAGGCAGCACACAGGAGTGGATTCTGGCAGCCCAAGCCCCTGTGAGGCGTCCCCAGAGGACAGCGGACAAGTGAAATCCCCCCAGGGGCAGAACTCCAGCAGTGCCCATGGCTTTTCTTTTTTATTCTTTTTGTTTTTCATGTGTATGTGTGTGTTCGTGTGTGTGCACGTGTGTGGGGGGAGAGAGAGAGAGAGATGATAATTATCGTCTTTTATCGAGAATATATTGCCTGTAATGTTTTATTTCCCTAGTCATGTCAAATATTTGTATTGTAAGCAAACAGTATCTGAATTTGGCCCAAAAATGCATATTTATTTATTCAAATATTAATACAGGGAAAATAATCTTTGTGTATCTGTTATGATAACTTGAACTCGTCAGGGTGGTAATGACACAATAGGGGTGCAGCCATTAGAACAGCTATGTGTAAAGAAGAATCACAGAAGCAAGGATTCTAATTTCCCAAGACCCAAGTGCCCTTTTCTAAAACTTATTTTATTTTTTTTTGTGTGTATATATATATATATATATATATATATATATATATATATATATATATTTTTTTTTTTTTTTTTTTGTAGAGAGGAGGTCTCACCATGTTGTCCAGGCTGGTCTCAAATTCTTGGACTCAAGTGATCCATCCACTTTAGTCTCCCAAAGTGCTGGGATTATAAAGCGTGGGCCACTACGTCTGCCCCGTACTCATTTTTTAAATCAATAGTCTTTGCTTTGAGAAGCCCCTCCTGTGTTCATGGGACCCACCTCCATGTGTAATCATGGAATAGGCTGGATCCGCTGACATTAAGAAGGTAGTTATTCAAAACACACAGCAATGATAAGCAACAAAATTTGGACCCTGAAAAATCAAGATGAATACCAAAGCACTGGATAAAATTATTGCATTTGGCAGGGTGTGGTGGGTCACACCTGTAATCCCAGCACTTTGGGAGGCTGAGGTGGGCAGATCTCTTGAGCCCAGGAGTGCAAGACTAGCCTGGGCAACATAGCAAGACCCCATCTCTACAAAAAAATACAAAAATTAGCCAGGCGTGGTGGCACACACCTGTGGTCCCAGCTACTCGGAAGGCTGAGGTGGGAGGATCACCTGAGCAGGGGAGGGTGAGGCTGCAGTGAGCCAGGACAACACCACTGCACTCCAGCCTGGGCAAAAGAGTGAGATCCTGTCTCAAAAAAAAAAAAAATAAATAAATAAATAATAACTACATTTGTCTATGACTACAGATTGTAAATACTACATAAAGAAGTGATGAAAAGAAAGGTTAAATCTGTTGCAGGATCATGAAGGTACACACAACATGGGGAGAAGCCCCTGGATAGAAGGAGGAGAAGCAGAGAGAAACCCCCAGATAGAAGGAGGAGAAACAGAGAGAAACCCCTGGATAGAAGGAGGAGAAGTAGAGAAAAACTCCTGGATACAAGGAGGAGAAGCAGAGAGAAACCCCCAGATAGAAGGAGGAGAAGCAGAGAGAAACCCCTGGATAGAAGGAGGAGAAGCAGAGAGAAACTCCTGGATAGAAGGAGGAGAAACAGAGTTGGGTACCATCACATTTTGCATTTGAGCTCTTCTATTAATAGCCTGAGATTATTACAGCCTTGCAAAAAATCTAAATATTTGAATCCATTATCGATCATTGTGTCTGTGAACAAGCTCCTCATATAGCTAACAATCTTCTTTTAATTGATGGTTTGAAAGTCATATAATTTAATGACCAACACAGAGTTGATAAATTGATTAAATGCATAAAAACAAAACTAAACTAAAACATTCTTCTGCATTTTGACCCAACGTCTACAGTGAGTGCAATGTGATACCAAAGAGAATAATTTGATAGCATTTCATTATAATCATTACTGCCTAATTTATTCAATGCAGATTCCACAGAAACACGCACATGGAATGGCGACTTAATAAAATCACCTGGATTCCTAACAATTTTTAAATATGTTTGAAATATTACTCTATAATTAGTTTTATTTCTTATTGTTTTGTTTAACATGTCAATAAACATATTTGTATGCTGTCAAAATATGTTTGACCGTTTTATTATTTTTCATTTTTATTCTTCCAAAACTCAGTGAGTATACATAGTGTAGGGAAAATTTGAAATAGAAAGACTCAGTTGACTATCTACAATTTTAAATTATTCTTTGGGTAATAATTTTGTTCATTTTTATTGAAGAAAATACAAATCCTTGTGTGTGGGGCTCAGCATCATGCTACGTTACACTGTTGACTTCGTCTTCTCATGTATGACAAGCGAGGTCCAAGCAGGGAACTGTTGTTTATAAAATTGGGTAACTGAAAAATGAAATTAACGAAAGGGAGTGGTGCAAAGTCATGTGAGCAGGAAACCCCCAGGTGACCCGGAACACGGTGGCAGAAAACATCAATTCCGTGGAGAATGCTGTCATTTTCAGGGAAAACCACAAAGACAGGAAAAGCTTCTTTTTTTTTTATATAAACTTCATACTAATATTTTGCTTTGAGAGTAATTCCTTAGAAAGCAAATTGCACAAAGAACCCAAATAATTTTGTTAGAATGTTGAATCCATTCAGGCACTTCCCAAAGAGTCTGGAGAAAATGGGCTTTATAAGGGATTAAGTTCGAAGTTACATCACTGGATCATTTTAAAGCCAGTCCTAAGGCCATTGTGTCGTCCGTTTTGGAACACTCAGTTTACCGATAAGTTCAGAAAATTGCAAGTCATATTCCAGTCCTCTGGAATTCAGACATATTTTTGCTTTCTGCATTCAGGTATATTTTTATTCGTTCGTTTATGACACAAATCTGATGTTTTGGCTTAACTCTATACAAATGAGGACAGACCTGAAAGTATGCGTTTGAATCTTGAGTCCCCTTCTCTTTCTCTCCCAGGTTAGTTTTTGCTGTGGTGTCTGCTTTACAACACAGGGTGCACAGCACACTTAGGGCCCCATGGTAACACCCACTCCTGTGGGCTTCTCTTCCCCTCCACGGGAAGGACTCAGGCACAGACCTTCAAAGTAATCATTTCCTCAAAAATATTCGCGTCAGCGCCACTGCCCACTTGATGAAAGCCGTCATAGCAGTGAGTAACATCGGGGCATAACATCCCGTCCTCCGGAAGGCTGAGCACCTGCCAGGGGCCAGCACACATCATAAAAGGGCCGACAGCAACATAAATAAATGCCTCTCGGTGGCAGAGCCGAGAAACCTGAAATGCACTTCTGAAGTGAGATGGCCACTTCTGCAAAGTGCGGAAAGGTCGCTGGTAAACGCAGTAGGAACACAGGCACAAAGCGTGGTGAGAGAGTTGCCCAGCGCTTTCCTCGGCTTCTCCCAGGGCTTCCACGTCACCAGCTTCTCCCTGCTCTCCTCCCCAACCCCAAAGTAACATCTGTCATGCAGAGGAAATGAGGGGAGGCAAACTGAGACTGATAAGTGAATGACGATCCTTACGACCATGACTTTAGGCCTAAAAATAAGGAAGGCCAAGCTTTTGTTCCACTCCAGTCCTAACACCTTGGTGGCCGGCACCCCTAACTTTCCTGCTTGTGGATGGATAGCATTTGGTTCCTTTTGGCCAGCAGTGAACACTTTCCCTGTAGCATTAATGATCAATGGACAGGAGGGCTCCACAGAGGATGTGTCCTTTAGATCACAGAGATCGGAGAGCGCACAAGAGGAGGCAAGATGCCTCCCCCAACAAGAAGACACCCATGGCCGATCCTTAATGTTGGACGTATCCACATAAAGTTAGAACGTTCGGACGTAGGCGCCCCAGGCAGGCCCAGGCCCAGAGGGTGAGTGCTGCCCCAGCCTCCAGCGCTTCCCAGGCTCCAAATATTTCAGTCAAGGGGCCATTAGCAGTGCATGGAGGCAGCTTATGCTCTTTATGGTCAACACCAGCTTAGGTTTGCTTTGTACCTGTGCCTGTGGCAAAATAGGATGTAGGAAAACTTTGATTTAATTTAATCAGAGGTGATGAGCAACTAACCAAAGCATAGTTAAGATCATCCCAGCATCATCCACTCAGATCCCCTCCAGGGGCCCACATCGTGTTGATTTTCCAAGTTCTCCCTGGGACATGGGCTCTGGGGAGCAGGAGGCCTCATGGGAAAAGTTTTATTTTCAGCTGAGCCCTCTACATAGTAGGAGATGAGCAGATTCAAAGTCACAAAGATGTTAATCTACAAATACCATACGTTTATTATACCACTGACGAGGAATCCGTTTCTCCCGTGACTAATGTTGATGGATTTTGCTGAAGAAATTCAAGTTGATCTTTAGAGTTGGGCGTAATCTATTATTTTTTAATGGAAAAGGGTCTCGTTAAATATTTATTCACTGCCTTATGCAGCAGTGAGTCTTGGAGGCACTAACGGCTCCTGCCTGCTGACCAATGGCTTTTCCACACGTGTCGTTAACATGGCATTTATGTCACCAAAAATAACACACGGTCAAACTACTGCCTCAGAGAAAGCCGGGGACACTTGATATCACTGAACTGCCCCCAGGTTTAATGAAAGCAGAGATTAACATCATACACAGAAAGGTGGAAAGAAATGCAAAACAAGATGGACGTGGACACTTCCGGCTTCAGTCAATGTTCTAGAACTTGGTTCTCCTCTTTCTAGTACTTGTTTTGTTCTAGCTTAAAGATGACATCAGATATTAGTCAACCAATATTTGGGATATAAACAGAGTGTCTCAAGCTTCATCAGCTAATGAGTGTAAACATGTTGTTTTATGTTTTCAATTATGTTAATATTTCAAATATTAATTTTCCTGAGTTTCTTTCTACTTGATTAAAGTCCAGTCATTTTCTGGGATTATATTCAGAATTGACTCCCTTGAATATCCTTGCTGGATGGGCTTGGCCACCTCCTCACTGTAGCCGCCATTCTCAGGGAAAACGGGAAGTCCACCAACTCATATTCTCTGAGTCCTCATACTGGTCCCTAATGTTCCCTCCATATCATCGTCATCATTAAGTCCAAGATTTACCTTTATTTATCTCTTCACTGTGGCAATTGGGAAGCCAGTTTTTAAGTCAGGTGGGAGTCGGTGGCTCTGTCTTCTATTTATATTCATTCCAAGAGAAACCCAGAGCTAAGCCCTAAAGAGTTAAAAGAAGGAAACAAAGTCAGCGCAATATACACAATTCACTTTGCACTCACATTGTCGAGGCAAAGAAGGAGGACCGGCCCATGCTGTCAGTTATGTATTATACACAGAATCTCCCATTCCCCTGGAATCTCCAGGGCATGATGTTGCATCAAAGCCAGTTGAGACACCTAATCCCTTTGGAATTTTCTGCAAGCAATCCTGTACTGCAAGCTACATTTGGGAGGGCTCTGTTCCTGACCATCAGGCATGCATTTATTGTCCTGAACATCAGTGATGGCCCAAATCACAATACTATTTTTATTTTCTGGTGGGAATCAGGTAGTAATGTGATTAAACATGTGAGAGGGAGCTTGGGTGAGGCTTTAGGGTCCTCATCCAAACCCCAAGTCAGATGCAGGAAACAGTGAGCCTTAACTCATGGAGAATCAGCATCTGGTAAGATTCACGTGACTTCTGTGTGTACCAGGCTGAGCTTTTATTTTTCTTGCTGTTATTAAGCTACAACACCCAATTTTTTGTAATTTATAGTTTAAGAAAAATATTTCATTGCATATGACTGTTGTCTAAAACTTTGAATCAATATTATTAAAAAAGTGACTTAGTACCAGTGAGTGGCAACCGAATTGTCTTGGGAAGATGAGAAAAGAACAGAGGTGAAATAAATATGCAAAATATGCCCTCTTTGGGGTGCACAAGAAAACCAAAGAATGCCGTGACATATTCTTTATATAAAGGTTTCAGAGTAGTTCAAATACAGACAAGAGGTGTGAGAACTGTGTGGTTCAATAGCGGGGTGCTCTCCCGTGGGACTCCAGAGCAAGCTGGTAACCCAGGGTCCTCCCTAAGCACTGGGTCCCATTGCTGGGCTCATCTTGGCACTCACACAGGCGCAATAGCTTGTCAGCATTAAGCCTAGCAGAAAATATCCCAGAAAAATGTTGTTGTTGTCAATATGTTTGGTATATTAGGTTGGGTAGCAATATCAAATAATTGCATTGCATGAATTATATCAAGTAATTAAAAGACATTAAATAAAACTACATAATGTAGGTCAACTCTAATGGGAATTAGGTGATTTTTTTCCTTCCCTTTATGAGTGGTTGCTGTATCAGTTTGTGAGAGCCCGACCTGGTGTAAAGTTCTGTCTCTAATCTCCAACTCGCTGATCCAGACTAAAACTTGCCAAGGCTGCAGAGCCAACTCTGCTGATATCATACCTCCAGGGAGAGATGAGGGGAACATTGTTTTCATTGTCTTCCTTAACAGTTATGTAAAGCAAAGACAATTAAAACACCTCCCAGGAGGAGCCAAAGGATGTTGTTCATGAAATCGTTCTCAGGATGACCTCTCAGCCACAGGTGAAACCCAGCATGTGCACCCCACGAACTCTAATACCAACAGGAAGTGACGACCTCTCAGCCACAGGTGAAACCCAGTGTGCACACCCCATGAACTCTAATACCAACAGGAAGTGGTGACCTCTCAGCCACAGGTGAAACCCAGCATGCATCCCCCGTGAACTCTAATACCAGCAGGAAGTGATGACCTCTCAGCCACAGGTGAAACCCAGCATGTGCACCCCACGAACTCTAATACCAACAGGAAGTGACGACCTCCCACCACAGGTGAAACCCAGCATGTGCACCCCACGAACTCTAATACCAACAGGAAATGATGACCTCTCAGCCACAGGTGAAACCCAGCATGCATGCCTCACGAACTCTAATACCAACAGAAAGTGAACTCTAATACCAACAGGAAGTGACGACCTCTCAGCCACAAGTGAAACCCAGCATGCACACCCCATGAACTCTAATACCAACAGGAAGTGAACTCTAACACCAACAGGAAGTAACGACCTCTCAGCCACAGGTGAAACCGAGCATGTGCACCCCATGAACTCTAATACCGACAGGAAGTATATTCTGAGTTCCCTTCTTCCATGGCTGTTTTTAAGCATAGACTCATATACCAATAAATCATTTCCTTAAAGTCTGTTTCTAAAGTGATCTATTATTGTTAATCTACTCCATAACCTCATTAAAACTATGCAGAATATTCCTTCTTAGATTTAGGTCACATGTATCCCAATTATATGAAAACATTCTCACTAAAATTTCCAGAATCCATTTTTCTAGTTAAATAGCCTTCATTTCACCAAATTACTCCAGTGTTGACTGTATGTAGCAATTACGTTTGTGTTGTATATTTAAACATGTATCGTACCTCATAGTAGCAATTACCCATTTCTTATTAGAGCTCATAGTTCTTTGTTCTTCATCCATTTCAAGATTATTCCTTCTTCACTTCAAGTAGTTAATTCACTTTTCTTAGAAACCAGTGAGTACTGAAGATACTGTTTTTCATGCTTACAGCCATTCTGCATCTACTTGGAGCTCTATTTGTAAAGTTTAATTAATTCTTTAATCCTGCTGCTGCTTTTGTTTCACGAGCTAGTATCTCAAACAGTTTTTAAATGGGTGTAAATGTACTCTGCTTTGTTGACACGCTTAAGTACCTCTTCTCAGCTGCTCTACGTGCTACTGACAAATTGAAGACATTATTAGATGAGAAAAAGTAAATAATCATACTTTTCCTGAGAAATCCAAACACGTTTTAACATAGCTCTAAAATGTTCATACATTTTGCGTGAAGAGAGTGTAGGAAAAAAGATATCCATAATTTATGGGTAAAATATTTGTGCGACTAGATGGTAAGGCATGTTTTCAAAAGGCAGAATTGTTTTCTTTAGTGCAGGTTTTTATTGTGGTTGCCTTAGGTAAACCTCACACCATTTTCCCATTATGCATGAAGATAATCCCTGTGGCCTCCCTAGGGATGGGACTGGGGGGAGCTTCTGGGGCCGTGGTCAGGACATAGAAGGTGGAGATTTCAGGCGTGTGACATGTGAACCCAGCCAGAGTCGGCCTGTGTCTGTGCCCTCTCTGCAGGGGTCCCTACAGCCACCATCCAAACTACAGCTTCCAGTGGCTGCATGGCCAACCCTGCAGACATCACATCTCTAGGGAAGATACCAGGGGAACATTAGGGGATCCTTCTAAACAAGGGCCTAACTCAACTTCTGAGGTTTTTTTGCCATATAATTTACTCTTTTTCTCCCTTTGTTCCCAGCAGGTCCCCCCTTTTATTCAGGAGTCCCCTCCCCAAGCAGCTTATAAAACTCTTTCTTCATCTCTGTCACCACAGGACAACGTGATTCTGTTTACTTACTTATTTTATTTATTTATTTATTTATTTTGTGTGTGTGTGTGTGTGTGTGTGTGTGTGTGTGTGTGTGTGATGGAGTCTCACTCTGTCGCCCAGGCTGGAGTGCAGTGACGCTATCTTGGCTCACCACAACCTCTGCCTCCCAGGTTCAAGCTATTCTCCTAACTCAGCCTCCCAAGTAGCTGGGACTATAGTCATGTGCCACCACGCCCAGCTAATTTTTGTATTTTTAGTAGAGACGAGGTTTCACCTTGTTGGCCAGGCTGGTCTCGAACTCCTGACCTCATGTTCTGCCTGCCTCTGCCTCCCAAAGTGTCCGGATTACAGGCGTGAGTCACTGCGCCTGGCCTGTGATTCCATTCTTATACCTGACACCTTCTGTCATGGGAGTGCTCCCACACCCGGTGCGCCTCGTCTTGCCCCTCCTTCTCAGCAGTACATCACCCAGCACGTATCCTTTCTGTGCTAAAAACGTATGACTTTTCTGCCATTCTTTATTCCTCCTTTCTTGAATCATTAACAAATTGACCACACATTTATTATTGTTGGAAAGTAGTAAAATTGGACACATCTAACCTCTCCTTTTTTGCCTTTTAAAATTTTCCTACTGGCTGGTTGGGAATTCATTCATTCACTTATTTGTTCATTTATTAATCAATCAATCGATACTTATTGATCACTTGTTCTGCACCAGCCACTGTGCTAAGCGAGCAGGAACTCAACATCCAAGGCTGTCAAGGGGGAAGAACATAAGCTACAGACGGATGACTATGTGTTTGCTCGGCATGTGTCCAGGATCACAAACTTTTCTCAAATCTACTCTATAGGGATTGTCAAGGGATATATGCTTCCCTATTTTTTTTTTCTTTAGAGCTCCAGGCTGCAGACATAACTTCATGGAACACTTAGCAATTTTTGGTTAATGTGGAGGAACTGGGCCCCCAGGGAACAAAGTGGGGGACTTAGTCCCAAGGGACAGAGATTAGAGTTCAGCTTACTTTGCTCTAAGCACCAAACAAATTGGGGAGCTCTAGACATCTATGGAATCTCTGTGGGCCAAAACAAAGCCCACCTGGTACGTTTCTAGGGCCCAGGATCCAGATGCGTGCAGGTGACTGTCAGTCACAGAAACTGAGGCACAAAGAGGAAGAGTGGGAGTAGGTTCAATGGTGACAAAGTAAAGGAGAAATTTATAAACAACCGTTAAGCCAGGCGCGGTGGCTCACACCTGTAATCTCACCACTTTGAGACGCTGAGGCAGGTGGATCACTTGAAGTCAGGAATTTGAGACCAGACTGTCCAATATGGTGAAACCCTGTCTCTACTAAAAATACAAAAAATTAGCTGGGCATGGTGGCACAAGCCTGTAATACCAGCTACTCAGGAGGCTGAGGCAGGAGAATCGCTTGAACCCAGGAGGCAGAGGTTCCTGTGAGCCAAGATCGCACCACTGCATTCCAGCCCGGCTGTTGCAGTGAGACTCCATCTCAAAAATAAGTAAGTAAATAAATAAATAAACAATCTTTAATACTGACTATGCTATGGGTATAATAGTGATGAACAACAAGTGAGACAATAAAACAAATGCCAAAACATCAATCCCAGATGATTTTCCAGTGCCAGCTTCCAGGATTTGGGATCCAAGAGAAGCAACTTATAAAATGAGGATGGCAGACAGGTACGGAGGGGCTTAGGAAACTAAAATCAGGCTGATGTGTTTGATGTGTTACCTTCTGACATGAAAAACAATTCCAGGTCAAGCTCTGAATTAATGGACGTTTTGGACTGCAGGGTTTTTCCGGGTTTTCCTGGTGGGAATTGCCCAGAGTTGCCTCTTTAGGGATTTCACATATTTCAAAATGGTTTAACCTACCTGTTAACTAGTAATGCTTTTGTGCCCTGACTTAATTTTAAACAATGGCTTTGACAATTAAGCTTTATAAGATAATTCTGCTCAACAAAGGGTTCAGGAGCTGGTGCTCTTGGAGCAGGGCCGTGGGGTGCTCACCAAAGACCCTGGGCCCCTCGGTGGTGGTCACAGTGTACAGTAGCCTGACCTGCCAGGGCCCAGGTGCAGCGCAGAAGCCAGAAGCCGTTGAGAATTAGCGACCTAACCCTAAGGGCATGTGTGCATAACGCTACCAGTTCTCACGCACCCCTGAGCGGGCAGATCCCAGCCAAGGGTCCGAACTCACATCCGTGGATCTCCAGCCTGGACTGAGGTCCACTTACTCACGGTGGATACTGGTTTTGGATTGGAGCCAATACTGGCTGTCTCTACTTTCCTGAGTAACTCCCTGACTTTTACCAGGGTGTCCCAGGGTCACCTCCCAATGAAAGACATACCTCACATCTTTGGACATCCACTTCCGGGTGAACCTGAACTAAGACAGCCTTCATACTTTATATGAAAGCATATTTCTGTTAACTGATTGTGTATTGGTCTAAAAAGATAGTTTCTGTGAATGTTTAGTTTGCTCTATCATTGTCTCACAAATCAATATCACAGGAACCTTAATCTTGTTTCCTGTTCTCTCTAAATTCCCTTCATTATGGATTCATCTTTTATGCACGGACTTCTACTAGGAGTTACATTGCTGACTGGATAGGAATTTTCCTCTTCTATCCCAAGGCACATGATAGCAGAAACAGGGAAATCCACCTCTTAGCAGAGCAGGATTCCCTTAAAATAGATAAAATATTGACCAAGGTTAGATAAGAAGGAGGTCAGGGAAGAAAAATGGAAGGAACCAATTAGATCTGGGAACTGAGAAGAAAGTGGAGGAGTCCCCCATGTCAATGAGAGAAGAATTCTCCAAGGATGTGTCCTGTTTGGTAAGTTGCTCTGTTGACCTTACCAAAGCAGGTGAATTTCTGCATGATGTTCTTATCTTAGGCAGGTGGAATGAAGGAAGTTGGGGCAAATGAGACCAGTGAAGGAGGCACAATTTGCAGAGTATAATTTTGTCCAGTGCTCTCCCTTTGCTAGAGAGATATATCACAAAAGTAAACTGACTGAATTAGTAAGAGATGGCATCAATGTAGGAGGCAATGCCTTCAAGATTAATTAACTAACAATAAAGAAACATTGTCCACTCCAGAGAGTTAATCAATATTAATCCCTTTTCTTCTCTTTCTTCATTTGCATTATGATACATCCTGACACATCAGGACTCTTTAACAAAGTGTCACAAACTGGATGGCTTGAAACCACAGAAATGTGTCCTGTCCCAGTTCTGAGGCAGAAGCCCAGCGTCCAAAGGTCGACAGGGACATCCCTCCTTTGAAACGCTCGGGAAATCCTTCTTTGCCTTTCCCAAGCTGCTGGTGGTTTTCTTGCCATCTTTGAGGTTCCTTGATTTGTAGCTGCATAATTTCAACCTCGGCCTTATCGTCACCTGGGGCTCTCCCATCTGTCTCTGACTGTCTGTGGCTGTCTTTCTATGAGACACCAGGCACCTTGGCTTGGGGCCCACCCTGCTCCAACATGAACTCAACTTAACCCATCGCATGCACCAAGACTCTGTTTCCAAATAAGGTCACATCTGAGGCACTAGGAGCTGGGACTTCTCAATATCATCTTTGGAGGGACACAATTTTTCCCAAGACAGGTGGTGAAGTAGAAGAAATAGATCAATTTTTTTTTTTTTTTTTTTGCAAGAGAAGCTTCATTAACAAGACTCCTACATTAAATATATGTTTTGACTACGACTATTTTCCTATTATTTGAACTTCAAACCTGTTTTGTCCCGTACAATATTTTGACAAATCATTCAAAAATTATTTATCCATTCACATTTGAAATAAAGCATAGTTTAGATATTTGAATGAGGTTATGTTTCACATTTTAATAGCATTTTTTCCTATACATTTCTGCACTAATAGATATAAATTATGGTTTATAGAATGGTTTGGGATTGGGGCTATTTTGTACTTCCAAAGACAATGTTGTTTGGCTATTTCTTATTAGATTATTTTCTCCTAAATTTGCTTTTCCCAAAGTCAAGTTGAAAAGTAATTTCAATTACTTCTTTTTTGCCTTTCTTTCTTCATCCTTCCCGTTTTCCTTCCTTCCCTCTTTTACTTCTTTTTTTATTTGCTTTAATCGGATACTTGTTAGTGAAGACATTGTTATATGAGTTATTTTTTAAGCAATAGCTTAGAATTCTTAGAGTATTTCACTTTAAGGAATGCCAGTTCTGCTTTTTCCATAGAAAGTTCTTCACCCTTTCCAAGAAAAATTTGAAGATGTAGAATAAGAACTTACAGGTTTTGAAATTTATATAGACAAGTTTATCTTGGGAATATTTAAAAAGCATTCACTAAACTGTGTGCTATATGCAGGCATGTACACACAGTCCATTTGGTTTTTGTAGTTTTCTACATTTGTTACAAAGAAGATATGACACTTTTGTGATTAAAACAATTATATCTCTTTTAATATTCTCTGGTAAATATTTAGCTCAGAAACCTTCACTTATATTTTCAACTAATATTAAAAAATGTTTATAATTAGAGAGCTTTGTCTTTCATTATTTGAAAATCCCAATTCATTATTATTTTTGGCTTCCATTGTAATTAAATTATCAGGTAAATGCTAGTCCTTAAATATCTGTCCCGATTCCCTGCATTATTGAATTGAGCTAATTGAACTCATTTTTTTGTTCCTGTCAGCTGTAGTGATGAGTTCCTGATATTTGCAGATGACACAGCTCAGGAAGACTTGCAAGGGGCATTCCTTGTTGCTTACGACCAAGTCAGTGATATTCCGCAGGAAGCAGTGTGGTTTTCCATTTGTTGCACATCTAAACTTTTGCTAGAGTGTGGCTGCCTCACGTCTGGCACAGGCGTGTTGTGATGGCCGAGAAGGTGGCTCTGGAGCCAAGAGGATGGGGCTGGAATCCTAGTTCCACCACTTACTCGAGGAAGGACTTTGAGCCAGGCACCCAACCTCCGTGCCTCAGCTCCTCGCTCTGAAAACGAGGCTGTAGACATGTGGACTCATGAAGTTTTCACGAGAATTCAGTCAGGACACAACATATCATGGAAACACTCCCACAAAATTGTTAGATAATATTAGTATTTGCTGTCACTGAGTCATGTTAGAGTGTAGCCGACAGAAAGAAACAACCCATTCCGAGATTCTGTTCACCTTGGCTGATAAAGAATGAGTGAAGTCATCTGAACAAAAGGAACTTAAGATGTTAGTTATATATTTTTGAAGTCAATGAATTTCTTAAATAAGAACAGCTCTTCCCCAATTGTAGAAGGCAGTAGGTTGGATTCTCTGAGATTTTTAAACATTTCATTTTACACCATGCTCTTTCACCGGCGTGAAGTCTATCAGAAATAACAGAGATGATGATAGATTTCTGTTGACACATGTTGATTGGATTGTTGTGTGTAAAAAGCCAGAAAAAAATGCACAATCTAAATATTTTCAGTTAAAAGCATTCGTGTTTGTTGCAGTGTTGTTGCAGTAAAAACAGTAGGCAATTGTAAACATAAAATGGTGACAGTTTGACAAAACCTTATACTTTGTAGCTTTCTAAAGTATTATTCTGGTAGAAATAGAGTTGAAATAACAAAGTCCCATGCTGGAAATGTGGTAAGGTTGAGTTTATAATAGTTGACATCCACCCATAAGGAAAGAAAATCAGGCTCAATAACCCAGAAGTGTTCATTCCATCATCTGGAGTCCTGGCTGAAGCTCTGTTGTTCGACGAGGTTGAAGGCTGCAGACAGCTCTGGGTGTTTGGAATGGGTAGAGAGTTTGGAAGGCCAGGAGGAAGTCTCATATGACTGGTGTAATCCAACACAATCAGACTAGGAGTCGGAATGGAGTGCTCACACCGTCCAGCAAATATTCTTTGTTAGAGCTTGGGTAGTCGCAGATGGACGTGAGACCCATGTTATGTCCAATAGGCAATGCTGCCTAGAACCCGTGGATGGTTGAGAAATACGTGGCGTGGTCGTAGCAGAAAAACAAGATGGGAACACATGTAGATATTTAGTACCAAGGTCAAGGTGAGTTTGGCAAGTGAGGAAGATGTTGGAAATTTATATCCTCCTAGCTCAAAGAGCAATCCAGCTCTCTATGGCTCTCTGTGGCTCTGTTGGATGAGGAAGGTGAAAACGATTTGTAGCTCTTTCAAGAGCGGCTGCTCTGTCTGCAGGCCCTCCAGATGTGACCATTGATTAGCCTGCAGCTGATCCAGCAACCTTTCTGAAGATGGGATCAGCTAAATGCACAACTTCACATTCCAGAGGAAAGCAGAGGCAGAAAAAAAGAATGAAAGTCTCCCGCTTACTTTTTTTTTAATCTTTCATGTTGTCTCAACATGAGATAATTGTAGGAGAATTGAGGTGATTTGTTATTTATAGAAATATTCATGGTTTTCTTCCCCACTCCTGGGACTGGAAGTGTTATGCCCAAATGAACAGTCCTTTAAAAACGCTCAGCAACAGTAACGAGTCTCTCAAGGTTATGCCCTAGCCTGTTTTTCTCCCTTTATGTCATTTGTAACAACTATGGTCTCTGACATTTAGTTAATTAAATTTGCCCACAGTGTCTGACTTGGTTGTGCAATTCCTCTAAGAATGTAATTTTTGAAGGTGGCAAGAAGAATGGTTAACCTTGATGAGTCGGTTAGCCACGGTAGCCTGCTATTCAAGATGAGGGGAAAAATTAGAATGCTTGTACAATGTACAAATAAAAAGCCTCTGGAGAAAGCACAGATGTGGAATACTTATGATCTAGGCGATGCTTAAAAAACAAGATAGCAAAGGAAATCAAACGACTGCACAACTGCAAAACGTACCCTATGCCAGTCAGGGATCACTATACCTATTAGTTTAACATACCACCTTTTTCTCTGAATAAGTTTTTCATACATGATTTTTAAATTACGGCTGTTTGAAAGGTTTCCTTTGACTCATGTTTAAGAAGTGTTCGATTTGCGTTGGAAGTTTTAATAAAAAGAAGGTGGTGACCTACATCGGGGGACTGTGCAGGTGGTGAGGACTGAAATGATCATGGGAAAGGTTGAAATGCTGAGTGAATAGGATGTCCTGATGCATTGGGAATGCGTAAGGGAGCAAGAGAAAATTCATGCATTTTCTGAAGCCATCAAAGTTGTCGGTTTGAACAATTGGAAGAATGGGAGCATCAACAACTGGAAGTGGGGGGGGGGACCCGATTCCAGCGGCGGGATCTCATTTTTGAGCACATGCAGCTTGAGGTATCCAGGACACATCAGAATGAAGAACCAAGCTGGCCGCCGGATATGCAAGGGTGGAATGCAGAGTCTTGGAATATCTAGATGAAAAGCCTGGCTCTTGGTTAAAAACCTATGTGTGGTTTTCAGCCCTAACCCCGTGTGGTAACAAAGCTTTTCCTGGAGGACTTCTTGGAGATGCTGCCGTCCCCACAGCAGACTCGGGGCATAGCCAAGCCCTGGGGTCCGCCGGGGATGGAGCTGGCAGGTAGGGATCAGGCCCGCTGGCAGCCGTGCTCCTATCCCCACCCCTTATCCTCACCCCTTATCCACACCCGTTATCCGCACCCCTTATCCCCACCCCTTATCCGCACCCCTTATCCGCACCCCTTATCCTCACCCCTTATCCGCACCCCTTATCCCCACCCCTTATCCTCACCCCTTATCCCCACCCCTTATCCCCACCCCTTATCCCCACCCCTTATCTGCACCCCTTATCCGCACCCCTTATCCACACCCCTTATCCCCACCCCTTATCCCCACCCCTTATCCCACCCCTTATCCGCCACCCCTTATCCGCACCCCTTATCCCCACCCCTTATCCCCCCCCTTATCCCACCCCTTATCCGCACCCCTTATCCGCACCCCTTATCCCCACCCCTTATCCTCACCCCTTATCCGCACCCCTTATCCTCACCCCTTATCCGCACCCCTTATCCCCACCCCTTATCCCCACCCCTTATCCGCACCCCTTATCCGCACCCCTTATCCCACACCCCTTATCCCCACCCCTTATCCCACCCCTTATCCGCACCCCTTATCCCCACCCCTTATCCCCACCCCTTATCCCCACCCCTTATCCGCACCCCTTATCCTCACCCCTTATCCGCACCCCTTATCCCACCCCTTATCCCACCCCTTATCCCCACCCCTTATCCGCCCCCTTACCCCCCCTTATCCGCACCCCTTATCCCACCCCTTATCCCCACCCCTTATCCGCACCCCTTATCCCCCCTTATCCCCACCCCTTATCCCCACCCCCCTTATCCCACCCCTTATCCCCACCCCCTTATCCGCACCCCTTATCCTCACCCCTTATCCCCACCCCTTATCCTCCCCCCTTATCCTCACCCCTTATCCCCACCCCTTATCTGCACCCTCACCCCTTATCCTCCACCCCTTATCCTCACCCCTTATCTGCACCCCTTATCCTCACCCCTTATCTGCACCCCTTATCCTCACCCCTTATCCGCACCCCTTATCCCCACCCCTTATCCCCACCCCCCTTATCCTCACCCCTTATCCTCACCCCTTATCCGCACCCCTTATCCTCACCCCTCATCCGCACCCCTCATCCCCACCCCTTATCCCCACCACCCCTCATCCCCACCCCTCATCCCACCCCTCATCCCACCCCTAATCCGCACCCCTCACCCCTCCCCACCCCTCATCCCCACCCCTCATCCTCCCCCTCATCCCCCTCATCCCCCCTCATCCTCACCCCATCCCACCCCTCATCCTCACCCCTCATCCCACCCCTCCCCCACACCCCATCATCCCCCCCCCCTCATCCGCACCCCTTATCCGCACCCCTTATCCGCACCCCTTATCCGCACCCCTCATCCGCACCCCTCCCCACCCCATCCTCACCCCTCATCCGCACACCCTCATCCTCACCCCTCATCCTCACCCCTCATCCTCACCCCTCATCCTCACCCCTTATCCCCACCCCTTATCCCACCCCTTATCCTCACCCCTTATCCGCACCCCTTATCCGCACCCCTTATCCTCACCCCTTATCCGCACCCCTTATCCGCACCCCTTATCCTCACCCCTTATCCCCACCCCTTATCCCCACCCCTTATCCTCACCCCTTATCCGCACCCCTTATCCGCACCCCTTATCCCCACCCCCCTTATCCCCACCCCTTATCCGCACCCCTTATCCGCACCCCTTATCCTCACCCCTTATCCGCACCCCTTATCCGCACCCCTTATCCGCACCCCTTATCCTCACCCCTTATCCTCACCCCTTATCTGCACCCCTTATCCTCACCCCTTATCCCCACCCCTTATCCCCACCCCTTATCCCCCCCCTTATCCGCACCCCTTATCCGCACCCCTTATCCTCACCCCTTATCCTCACCCCTTATCCGCACCCCTTATCCGCACCCCTTATCCTCACCCCTTATCTGCACCCCTTATCCTCACCCCTTATCCTCACCCCTTATCCTCACCCCTTATCTGCACCCCTTATCCTCACCCCTTATCCCCACCCCTTATCCTCACCCCTTATCCTCACCCCTTATCCTCACCCCTTATCCGCACCCCTTATCTGCACCCCTTATCTACACTCCTACCCTCGCCCCTTATCCACACCCCTTATCCACACCCCTTACCGCACCCCTTATCCACACCCCTTATCTACACTCCTACCCTTACCCCTTATCCGCACCCCTTATCCGCACCCCTGGCCCGACACTTCCACTCCGAGGCCTCTTCAGGGGTCCTTTCCTCAGGCGCCTCTGCCGAGACCCCCCGATGGGCAGAGGGTGGAAGAAGAAGATGCTCCTGGCGCGTCTCCTCTCCCTCCCCGGAACTCCCAGGGCCATAAAATCGGGCCCTGTCCTTAGGGCTCCGTTCACAGTTCCGTGACCGGCCCTCTCTGCTCTGTGCGGACACCCAGCACCCTCACCTGCGCCTGCTCTGAGGGGAAAATCAAACAGGGGCTTCAGGCCTCACCTCTGGCTCACAGCATCGCAGCCAATCGATGGAGGCTGCGGTCCGAGTGGCCCGGACACCCGGCGATGATTCGAAGCCACGAGACAGGTGCGGCCACCAAAGCAGCGCGTGTCCGCAGAGGAAAGAAGGGGCTGGAGCCCGAGCACTCGGGTTAGGCCACGCCAAGGGGCTTGGGAGGAGAGCGGGATCCGCCAAGGAGACGGCTGCAGGGGCCACGCGTGGCCTCTTGGAACACGGAGGAAGGAAGCGCTGAAGGACTAAGGACTGTCTGTAAAATGCTGCTGAGATGACAAGGGCGGTCAGGCCGGGACACCCTTGGACGTGGCAATGCGGAGGCCTGAGTGACCTCAGGAGAGGGGCTTGGTAGAGATGAGGCTCATGGAATATAACACGGGAGACAAACCGCAGACAGCAGGTGCAGGTGGCCCTGAGAGGCGTCCCGCACAGCACAGCCAAAACTGCAGTCCTAGTTAGTGGGTAAAGGGTCCTAGTTAGTGGGTAAAGGGTCCTAGTTAGTGGGTAAAGGGTCCTAGCTGGTGGGTAAAGGGTCCTAGTTAGTGGGTAAAGGGTCCTAGTTAGTGGGTAAAGGGTCCTAGCTGGTGGGTAAAGGGTCCTAGTTAGTGGGTAAAGGGTCCTAGTTAGTGGGTAAAGTGAGTTCAAGACTTTGGGAAAATAATCACGTGTTTCGTATTGCTGTAAATGAATGGAAGAAAGGGGGAGGCCAGGCGCGGTGGCTCACGCCTGTAATCCCAGCACTTTGGGAGGCCGAGGCGGGGGGATCATGAGGTCAGGAGTTCAGGATCTGCCTGGCCAAGATTGTGAAACCCCGTCTCTACTATAAATACAAAATTAGTCGGGCATGGCGGCACCTGCCTGTAGTCCCAGCTACTCAGGAGGCTGAGGCAGGAGAATGGCGTGAACCCGGGAGGCGGAGGTTACAGTGAGCTGAGATCGCGCCACTGCACTCCAGCCTGGGAGACAGAGTGAGACTCCTTCTCAAAAAAAAAAAAAAAAAAAAAAAAAAAAAAAAAAAAAAAAAAAAAAAAAAAACCAAAAAACAACCAAACAAACAAACCAAAAAAAACATGGGGGGGAAACGGTGATGAATAAGATGGTGCGTCACAGGAGGACGTGCTGGAGAAGCCAGAGCTGCTGGGGGGAGAGGAGGACGTGGTCTGGGTCATCCCAGGTGAGGGATTTTATTTTCAGAACAATCCTGCTCGCACACTCTCTCAATCATCTGGATGGCCATCATTGAAAATTACAGATTCCAAATGTGTTTTTTAGTTTCTATTAAGAACCGCATATAAATGATGCACTCAAATGTTCCTTTAAATCTGTTAGCTCTTCAAGGGCAAAGCTTGCTCTGAAATTATTTTCTAGTGTTCAGAGCAATTAACAGAACATTAGCAGAACGGTTGCTTAATGCATATTTATTGAATTTTATCATTTATTCTCCTGAAAGAAACATCACCTGACAATTATAATTTTGTACAATGAATTTGGAAACTGGTGAGTTATTAAAAATAAGTTTTAGGTGGACAACGTTGAGTCCTGGTGTGCATGGGGGTGGCTGAGTTGCTGGAAGTCAAGAGCCTCTGAAGGAAGAGGTGTCTCCGCCAAAGATACCAGCGGGCAAGAAGCCTCAGTGCAGCCTGAATGTGAGGGGTGAGATGAGCTACCCAGACCAGCTATGATGGTAACGGGAGACGATGTCTGAATTTTAAGTTCCTAGCCCTAGCCAAATGTATTGGCATTTTAAACCAACAGCTTTGAATTGGAATCTTACTGGAGAATAAGAACAAGAGGACATTTACTGTCCGATGCAGAGTGCTGCAGTGGGATTATCACAGACGGGAAAGTGAAATTCAAGTGAATGAAACTGCTACGTTGGTTTTTAAAGCAATTAGGAAAGATTTCCATTTCTAGAAATAAGGCAGGAAGAAGATTTTGAAAAGAATACCCGCTACAGTTACTCCTTTCTGTAGATAACGCAACTCAATAAATGTCATCTAAAATTGGAGCAAGAAATGAAATCGGAAGCTGGCATTGCCAGAGGGTAAATGTTTATCACAGGCATTTGAGATATCTGATAGGGAGGAGGGAGGAATGCGGAGCTGTGGGCCTGACTTGGACTGGGCAGGGAGGGAGGAGGTGAATCCAAGATTCTTACTTTAATCTGGGACATTCAGAATATTTATATCCTTACTGAAAAGATCAACTAGAAATAATCAGCCTTGAGACAAAAGGAATCTGAAAAGAAATATGTTGTCCCTTGCAAGCTGTGAAAAATCAGTAGTGATAGCAATAATACAGCTATGTCCTCATAAAAGGTGTTTTTTGTTACAGAGCCAATATTTATTATTGAAAAGGTGAGATTCTGCATGAATATGTTGAGGGGCTTTTTCCTATCATTTTAAATGTGAAATTATGATACATTGCATATAGACCTAAACCCCTAACGACTGACCTACAGTACAAATGAAATTCAATAAAGCAGCCATATATAACCAGCACTTATCTTAGGAGATAAGATGCTTAAAATATCTTCTTAATCATTTAATATATATATTTTGCTAAAAAACAGTTGCCTGTTGTGCGAGAACATGGTCTCTCAGCATCACCACAATTCAAGAGGCATAACTCTTAGTGGACATTTAACTAGCTTCTCCAAATGTATAAGCATGATTGCAATGTTTGGCCAATTTTATTTTTAATATAACTCAAGATATTTCTCACATTTCATCATGTTAGTAATGTACTGAGTTTAGGAGATGTAAATATAATTTTTCTATGAAACAGGTCAAAATAATTTATTAAGAGGAATTTTTTTCATAAAGTTTTGAAATTAACATAGTGATATTCTACCAATATTACATACACTAGGAAGATAATCTGCAAGGCATGTTTGCCATAGAAATATATAACTTTATGCCAGGCACAGTGGCTCAGGCCTGTAATCCCAGCACTTTGGGAGGCCGAGGTGGGCAGATCACCTGAGGTCAGGAGTTCAAGACCAGCCTGACAAATGTGATGAAACCCCATCTCTACTAAAAATACAAAAATTAGCCTGGTGTGGTGGCATGTGCCTGTAATCCCAGCTACTCAGGAGGCTGAGACAGGAGAATTGTTTGAACCCACGAGGCAGAGGTTGCAATGAGCTGAGATCACACCTATGTACTCTAGCCTGGGCAACCAGAGTGAAACTCCCTCTCATAAAAAAATAAATAAATAAATAAAAAATAAAAAGAAATACATAACTTTAGGACAACTCTGACTTGGGTCAGCAGCTCCAATTTATACGATCCACACAGGACCAGCCAGAGGATGACTCAGAGAAACAGAAACCACCACTCTGGTGTTGAAAGAAGAAATCTAATGTGTCCTGCTGTTCCAATACCATCACTTCCTATTGACAGGGTTTTGGATTTGGCTGACAGTAGGCACGGAGTTTTTTTTTTTTTAATTTTAATTTGGTATGACATGAAAACAAATACCGTGGACTGCATTTTATGTGCACATTTGCCATCTGTTTATCCTCCCCAGTGAGGTGTTTGTTCAGAACTTTTGCCCATTTTTAATTGAGTTGTTTGTCTTCTTATTGCTCAGTTTGGAATGCTATTTGTGTCGTGTGGATTCCAGTCCTTTATCAGATATGTGTTTTACAAAGACTTTCCCAGTCAGTGGCTTGTCTTTTCATTCTCTTGGCAGTGTTTTTACCAAGCAAAAGTTTATGATTTTAGAAAAGGACAGTTAGTCTTTTTTTTTTTTTTTTCTTTTGTGGATCACATCTTTGGTGTTGGATCTAGAAACTCATGCCCAAAGCAAGATCTTATGGATACTCCGTTAAGTGTTCTTTTGAATGTTTTATTGTTTAGTATTTTATTTTTAGGCCTATAATACATTTTGATATTATTTTGAAATGTGAATGTTCTAGTCTTGCATTTTTTTCGTATGAGCATCCAATTTTCCCAGGACCATTTTGTTGAAAGGCGACCCATTCTCCATTGAATTGCCTGTGCTCTTTGTTCTTTGTCAAAGAGCTGTTGACTGTGTTAGCGTGATTTACTTCTGGCTCTTAATTCTGTTCTGTTGGTCAATTTGTCTGTTCCTTCACCAATGCCAAACCATCTTGATTACTGTAAGTTCATTGTAAATCTTAAAGTTGGTTGCGTGCTGTTGTTTCTCTGACTTTGTTCTTTTCCTTCAATATTCTGTTCACTGTTATGGGTCTTCTGATTTTCTATGTAAACTTCAGAATCAGTTTGATGATGTCCAAACAATACCTCATCTGGACGTTGATTGAGATTTCACTGAATCTATCCAGCGAATTTGGAAGAACTGGCATCTTAACAAAAAAATCTCCCTGTCCATGAAAATAGAATATCTCTCCACTGATTTAGATTTTCTTTATTGTTTTCTATCAGAGTTTTGTAGTTTTTAGATACAGATCTTATACATAATCCATTCGATTTATACATGTCTGTCTCATTTTTCTGCTATTGTAGTTGATATGGTGGTTTTAATTTCAAATTGCAAATGCTCAGATTGATGATAGACAGAAAAGCAAGTGACTTATGTGTGTTAACCTGGTATCTTATAACATTGTTGTGTTATTTATTAGACCAGGAATTGTTATTGTTTTGGTCAGTTCTTTGGGAGTTCCTACATAAACCATCGTATAATCTGTGAACAAATACAGTTTAATTTCTTTTTTACAAAGTGTGCGGCTTTCTTTTCTTGCGGCCCTAGACAGGACATTCAGTAGGATGTTGAGAAACAACCACAGGAGGAAACCCCTTTGCCTGGGTCCCAATCGTAAGGGGAAGGTGGTCCAGTTCTCAGCTCCTGATGTGATGCTGGTTGGAGGTGTTTGTAGTTGTTCTTCATTAAGTTGATGAAGTATCCCTCTGTTTCTAGTCTGCTCAGAGTTGTTTCATTCAGGGTATTGAATTTTGTCAAATGCTTTTTCTGCATTTATTGGTATGACTGTATAGTTTTTCTTATTTAGCCTGTTGATGTGGTGGGTTACAATAAGTGAGGTTTTTTGTTTGTTTGTTTGTTTGTTTGTTTGTTTTTGAGCCAGAGTCTTACTCTGTCTCCTAGGCTGGAGTGCAGTGATGCGATCTCAGCTCACTGCAACTTCTGCCCCGGGGGCTCAAGCGATTCTCCCACATCGACCTTCCAACATCAGCCTCCAGAGTAACTGGGGCTACAGGCACACCCCACAGCACCCGGCTATTATATATATATATATATATATTATATATATATATATATATATATATTTAGAGACTGGGTTTCACCATGTTGCCCAGGCTGGCCTTGTACTCCTGGCCTCAAGCAATCCTCCTGCCTTGGCCTCCCAAAGTACTGGGAGTGCAGTTGTGAGCCACAGTGCGAGCCACATTAAGTGAGTCTTAAGTGTGGAATGTGCCCTGCATATGTGGAAAAGAGTCTTACTTGGTTGTGGTGTATAATTTATTTTATTTATTGTTGGGCTTTATTTGCTGTTACTGTGTTTGAGGACTTTCATACATATGCTTATAAAAGGTTTTGGTTTGTATTTTTCCTCACTTTCAACCTCTTTACCTGGTTTTCATGTTTGAGTAATGCTGGACTCGTGAAATTAGTTAGGACGTGTTCTTCAGTTCCTATTTTTCAGAACATATCATAGAGAATTGGTATCATTTTTTCTTAAACATTTAGTAGTGTTCTATTTTGGAAAGTTATTGCTTATTGATTCAATTTCTGAAATAGATATAGGCTCATTCATTTTGTTCAGTTCTCCTTGTGTGAGTTTTTGCAGTTTGCATTTCTTTAGGAATTGATCAATTTTATTTGTTGCTAAATTTGTGGGCATACGGCAATTCATAATATTCCTTTATTTCCTTTTATTGCTAATTCGTAGTAATGTCACCTCTTTCATTCTGATATTCGTAATTTGAGTATTTTTTTCTTTTACCTGGTTAGCCAGGTTAGAAGTATATAAGTTTAAAAATCATTTCAGAGAACCTCCTTTTGGTTTTGTTAATTTTTGCTATTAATTTCCTGGCTTCAGTTTCGTTGATTTCTAATCTGATTTTTATTTTTTTCCTTTCTTCTCTTTATTTTTAAGCTTAAGTTGATTTTTCTCTAGTTTCTTGAAGTGCAAGCTTAAATTTCAGATCTTTTTGTTTCTAATAATGCTTTTCTAATAAATGTATTTCTTTGTAGGTATCATTTTACCTTCTCCCATAAAATTTGATTAGAAAGTTGTGTTTTTGACTTTTATTTAGTTCAAAATGTTTTTAAAACTTTCTTCAGACTTTTTTTTTTTGACACATGCATCACTGAGAAGTGTGCTTTTTAATTTTGAATTTGTGGGGATGGTTCAAGTATCTTGTTATTATTGATTTATAGCATAATTCCATTGTGGTCTGAGAATGCATTTTGTCTGCTTTCTTTCTGCAAGTTTGCTAAGGTGTGTCTCATCACCCAAAATGTACACAGTCTTGGTAAATGTTCCCAGTGACCTTGAAAAGAATGTATTTCCTGCTATTTGTTGAGCGGAGTGTTCTATCTTCTGCCTAGAATTGTCATATAGATCAAGTTAATCCCCATTATTGTTCAGATTGACTATATTCTTATTAATGTTCTGCTTGTTAGATCCACCAAGTCCTGAAAGGTAGGCATTGAAGTCTCCAGCTGTAACTGGTTATTTTTCATTTCTCCTTGCAGTTCTACTAGGTTACCTGTTTTTTGATACTTTGTTGTTAAGGACATGCTTGTGAAAGATTGTTATAACTTCTTGGAGAATTAACCACCTTATTACTCTTTAATGTCCATCTTTAGCCCTGATAATTTTCCTTGCTCTGATGTCTGTTTTGAGTGGAATTACTAAAGTTCTTTGAGTTTTGTTTTGATTATTGTTAGCATAATATATCTTTCTTCATCTCTTTGATTTTAATATGTGTCTTTATGTTTAAATTGAGTTTCCTATAGAAAACTGCCCTTTTGTTGTTGCTTAAAATCCATTTAACCATCATTGCCTTTAATTGGTATAGTTAGAACATATACATTTAAAGCAAATATTTATGGCATTGCATTAATATTGATATAATCATGATTTTATTATTTTGTATTTATTGCACTTACTCGTTTTTTCTTCCTCTTTGTTTTTGCATTCTCTGATTTAAATTGTGCATACAATTTCATATTATTTCTTCTCTTAAGAAATAAAATCTGCTTTCTAAAGAAGAAAATATTGGTTGTCTTAGAGTTTGTAATATATGTTTACAAGTAATCTGGGACCACTTTCAGATGGTTCCTGATAAAGGAATATTTCCAACTCTTGCTCCCCCTTTTTTATAAATTTGCTGTGATTTAATTCACTTATCTGTATGCTGTAATCAAACAATACATTGTTACTCTTATTACTGTGAACAAAAAATTAAATAGTAGATAAAGTAAGAATTATCTACATTTACTTTCATGCCTTGATCACTTTCTTTAGTTCTGAAGAACTTTCAGCATTTCTCACAGGGCTGAGCTTCTTGCAATTAATATCCCTAGTTTTTGTCTGAAAAGGTCTTCAGTTCTCTCCCAATTCTGAAGGACAATTTCTCTGGATCTAGAACTCTGGGTCGGTGGTGTCCTTCTTTCAACACTTAAATACTTGATTTAACTCTTCTGGCTTACACGGAATCTGTGAAAGACATCTGGTGGGCTTGTTATTCTTTTTCCTTTACAGATGAGGAATTTTTTCTTTTTTTCTTGGGCTACTTTCCAGATTTTCTCTTGGGCTGTAGTTTTGTGGTAACTTGAATACGTTATGTCCACCTGTAGCCTTTTTTGTTTGTTTTTCATGTGGCTTGGTGTCCTCTAGACTTCCTGAATCTCTGTTTTGGTGTCTGTCATAGATTTTTAAAAAATTCTTGCTCATTTTACTGCAGATATTTCTTCTACTCCTCTCTCTTATTTTTTAAATCTTCCTTCTGGTATTTTAAATATTCATATATTACATCTTTTGAGATTGCCCTACAGTTTTTGAAAATTTTGTTCTTTTTTATTTCCTCTTTTTGTTTCAAAAGTTTCTATTGATGTTTCTCCAAGCTTGTTGATTTTTATCTTGGTCATATCTAGTTAATGATAAGCCCATAAAAGGCATTCTGGGCCGGGCGCGGTGGCTCAAGCCTGTAATCCCAGCACTTTGGGAGGCCGAGGCGGGTGGATCACGAGGTTAGGAGATCGAGACTATCCTGGCTAACATGGTGAAACCCCGTTTACTAAAAATACAAAAAACTAGCCGGGCGTGGTGGCGGGCGCCTGTATCCCAGCTACTTGGGAGGCTGAGGCGGAGAAAATGGCGTTCGAACCCGGGAGGCGGAGCTTGCAGTGAGCCGAGATCACGCCACTGCATCCAGCCTGGGGGACACAGCGAGACTCCGTCTCAAAAAAAAAAAAAAAAAAAAAAAAAAAAAAAGGCATTCTGTATTTCTGCTTTGGTGTTTTCATTTCCAGCATTTTATTTTGATCCCATTTTAGAATTTTCGCCTCTCTGCTTACATGACACACAAGTTCTTATGTGACAGTTACTTTTTCCATTTGAGCCCATAATGTACCAATCATGGTTATTTTAAGTGTCCACTTCCATAATTCCCAAATCTGTGTCCCATCTGAGTCAGGATGTGAGGCTTGTTTTGTCTCTTCAGATTGTGGAGGGTCCTTGCTTTCGGGAAGCCTCATGATTTTTTGTTCATATCTGGGTAATACGGGGTTACGTAATAGGAACTAAGCTTCAGTGTGAAGTGTGACGCTGATCTACTGCAAATTGGGCTGTGCTTACTGTTTTCTGCAGCTGTAGGTTTCAGGGCTTCCAACTCCTCTCTAGTGTACAGGCTTCTGTCTCTCTTGTTGTCTTTGTGTTTCCCTACAAACTCCTTCTCAAGCAGAGTTTGAGCCGGGCAGCTCTTTTGGCTGTGACCCCTGTTATTTCGCCAGAACCCTGTGGGGTGGCAAGGGTGGTGGGGGGACGATGTGTTCTATCTTCTTATCATCAAATCCAAGTCTGTAGTGGGCCTGTGTCCCCAGCTGTTACCTGCACAGGTGTCTCCTGGCTTTCTTAGGTAAGAGAGGGATGCTGGAGGAGGGGCTGGGAATGGCTGCTGGCGGAGGGATACTGCCCTTCCATCTGGGCAGGAAGACACTGGGCAGGAAGGCCCTGGTCAAGCATTTCCTCTGGGGAGCAGGTCTGTGTTCAACACAGTGGCTTTTTTCTTCCTCCTCTCAGAGACGCAAGGTGATTTTTTTGACTCTTCACTGTGAAAATCTAATGGGGTTCCTGGGTGCAAACACACAAAAGTGTGGGGTCCTCCTAAGGCTGCAGCCCCACGAGCTCCTCATCTTTGTGTCAGTCCTTGGCCCACCTCCAGGAATTTGTCATAAAACATCCACGCATTCTGGCAAATTTGTGGCTCTGTGGCTGTGGCTCTGTCTCCAGGTCAGCTGCCGTGGCCTGTCCCTCCAGATCCAGGGTGGCCCCCCGTCCTTTCGGGCTGGAACGGGCAACAGTGTTCAGTAGGTTCAGTTTTTCTCTTGGGTTCAGGATAGAAGTGACAACCTTCCAGTTCATGTCAGAGCTGAGAACAGAAATCCTCCGCCATTTTTACAGCTTATTCTTGGCATGGCAGTAGGACCCAGATTCACTTTTCGTTTCTCCAGTCCAGTCCTGAATTCCACCCCTTCTCCAGGCATTCTGAGTCCTCTTATTGAAGAAACCAATAGAAGCAAAAAGCCAAGATTCTGGAAAGAGGTGTGCTCATTGTTGCTGGTCTGTCACGCCATCTCATTCCAGACCATACCAGTGGGTGGAATTAGGGAGCAAAAGTGTGCATGGGACACCACCTAGACACACAGACACACCGTTATTTCTGTCTTTCAGTAGCCAAAATAAATACATATGGATAAATATATGTGGATATATAAATATTGACATACATATATATACTGAGACTTATAGGTAAAATACATTGTTTATATACAATAGATAAGTGTATTATATATAATATATACTTTTTTATCATGAGTTTGTACTGATTTCTCCTATTTCAATCCAAAACCACAGGACTCATCTAACGACTACCCTCCTCTCTTTGTGAATTGACTCCAAGCTTGGTGACTTCCACCGTCACTTACCCACTCAACCCAAGTTTACCCTAGAGTAATTTCAGAATTAATTTTACTGATTAGCAGTTAGTGTTTGCACACAATTCTCTTTGTCTTTAGCTTCATTCTTTTTGTCTTTAGCTTTTTGTCTTTGGTATTCAGTCAAAATATTGTTTTCCAACATTGCATTGTTTCTTTTCTACCTCGAGAGTTGGTTCCGCTTTTCACCTGTAATTCATTCTTTATAGTTTTTATTCAGTGTTGGAATTCCTCACAGCCTTGTTGAGTTTTTATCATATTATATACAGTAAAATGTATTCACCTTGGAATATAGTTCTATGGGTATTGATAATTATATAAAGTCATGAATTTCCCACTATAATCGAGAAATAGAAAAATTTCATCGTTTAAAAATTCTATCATGCTGACCTTTGCAATAAACCCCTTCCCGATTTGTCTTATTTAGATTTCACCAGTGGACCCACATGTGTAGCTTTTGGGGATGACTTATTTTGCTCAGCAAAATGCACTTGTTTTATCTACGATCCTGCATGAATCAATAGTTCATATGTTTTTTTGCTGATGAGCGTTCTGTTGTATGCAAGGGCTATGGATAGTTTATCCATTTACTTGTGGAAGGATATCTTGTTTGTTTTCATTTGGGAGCCGTGTGTGTGTGTGTGTGTGTGTGTGTGTGTGTTTTATCAGTATAAAATACTGTGTACTCTCCTAATGAATTTGGAAAAAAATAGCAGTTGGGTAATTTTTTTAAGAAAATGACCAACTAAAAGTTCTAACTGAACATATTGAACGTCACAGCAACGACTGAGGGAGAAATGGAAACAAGGTATTTTCCGCCGCCGCCTGTGAAATGCAGGTCCCCACTCAGGTCCGTGACATCTCGCACTCACGTCTCAACGCCCCTGTGCCTGGATTTTCCTTTCTCGACTCCTCACTCGAGCTCAGCTGACTTCATGGGCTTCTTCCCCAGGTCCCCTGTGTTTTCTGACGTGTTTTCCCGGGCTTCCTCCCTCCCCGCTCTCTGCCAGGCCACCGTGTCCTACTCCCGCATGTGAGGGATCTGCTCAGACACCATCGTGTAGATCGGCCTTTCAGGACCACACTCGGGAAACTTCTGCATCGACCCTGGCCTGGCCTGCGTGTTTTCTCTCCACACGTGACGTGACGCGTGGCCACTTGTGACCCCACAGGCAGCGGGGTTGTCTACAGTGGAAGGTAAGCCCCACGAGGGAAGGGACTTGTATTAAATTTCGTTGTTATTTGCTCTGTTGTTTTTAAATACTCTAAGGTGACAACGTTAAGTAGTATCTGCCAGACAGACAGTTGTTGAATGAACGCACAAACCAAGAATTGATCATAGATTTTTTGGAGGGTTTTCTATGTCTCTGTCTCCTTCAGTTTGCTTTGATCTTAGTTATTTCTTGCCTTCTGCTAGCTTTTGAATGTGTTTGCTCTTGCTTCTCTAGTTCTTTTAATTGTGATGTTAAAGTGTCAACTTTAGATCTTTCCAGCTTTCTCTTGTGGGGGTTTAGTACTATAAATTTCCCTCTACCAGCTTTAAATGTGTCCCAGAAGATTCTGGTATGTTGTAATTTGTTCTCATTGGTTTCAAAGAACATCTTTATTTCTGCCTTCATTTTGTTAAATACCCAGTAGTCATTCAGGAGCAGGTTGTTCAGTTTCCATGTAGTGGAGCGGTTTTGATTGAGTTCTTAGTCCTGAGTTCTAGTTTGATTGCACTGTAATAACAAAGATAATGCCTCTAACATTACTCATTTTATGTTCTATCAGTAATCGCCAGGTCTTTGGAGTAAGCGTCATTTGTCTGCTGGAGATCCCTCATGTTAAAGGAATCACAAGGAAAGTTCATTGAATCATCATTTATGATAGTAGGATCTACCAGTCAATATTACCAGTAAAAAATATTCAAAGGGAGATAATCCATTTGTTTCATCAGGCTGTTTGCTTCTATTCGCCTTGACCTCAGATATTTAAAAATAAAACTGTTTTATGTTTGCTCAGTTTCAAGACTCAGGCACATTTGTGGGGGGACTATTACGAAATTACCAGGAGCGGGTGATTTTCTGCCAGTTATAAATGATTTTGAAGCGTATAAATTTATATAAAAATTTCTAATTCACTTTAAAATAATAGAAATAATGCATAAAAGAATAATTCACATAGAGCAATAAAATGATCTTTAAACATATAAAATATATACAACCTCATTAAGAGTGGTAATTTGAAAAAGAAGATCCCTTTTCTAACCTAACAAATTGACAGATATTTGAATAAATTAATTACGTTATTTCTTCTTTAAAAATAATCTTCATCTGGAACAAATTTTGCTTCACTGTCCTTTTTACAGGAATGTCAGTCAAGCCCCAGTGGAGTTTTCTTCGTTTTTCTGACTTTTTGCGTACTTACAGACTTCTTCAGCGCTTTTTGGAATTGTTTGGGGGTATTTCCTTTCTCTCCATTCACTCACGTATTCATGTAACAAACGAAGCTCGAATATAGGATGACAGCGTCATTGGCCACAGGAAAAAGTTAGGCAGGTTTTAAAAATGCAAATAACTCAGCATCAAGGCGGGGCGGACCGAAAGGAGAGCAGTGCAGGAGGAAGCGCGCAGGACGCCCGAGGAGACCCGGCCTCGCGCTGGGGCTCGGAAGCCTCCAGGGGGCCATGCCCAGCCTGGAACAACCGTTTCGGGTTTAGGAGATGACTGTGGAGACAACGGGTGAATGACAGAAATAAAACAACTCAGGGAAACCCAGCCGCGCGGGAGGCTGCGGGCGGGCGGGCCCTGGCGAGCGGGACCTGGCTGGAGAGGGTGAGGCGCGCGGTGCGGGGGACGCCGGTCCAGGGCAGGCTCCGGAAGAGCAGCGAAGTCTCAGGCTCCTCCAGGGTGAGGAGTGTGTGTGTGAGTGTGTGTGTGTGCATTTGTGCACTTAGTGAACACAGCATGGATATGAACAGAACGAGGGGTTCGGGGGAGCAGACCTTTACCCAGCGCCGGGCGTGCGGCGGGGACCCGGGGGCCTCGGGGCTGCAGGGCCTGCGTCTCCGCGGGAGCTTTTCTGCAAAGGGCTCGCAGGTGTTGGGGGCCCAGGCGCCCTCTCCTCCCTCTGAGGTCCGCGGGTGTAGGCCTGAGACACAGCAACGTGACCCCTGAAATGCGCTTTGGGGGAAGAGGTGTGTATACTCCGGGGGAAGAGTTCAAGTTAAGGAACAAAATAGAGAAAATAGTATGTTAAAAAAAATAAGATTGGGCTGGGCGCGGTGGCTCCCGCCTGTAATCCCAGCACTTTGGGAGGCCGAGGCGGGCGGGTCACGAGGTCAGGAGATCGAGACCATCCTGTCTAACACGGTGAAACCCCGTCTCTACTAAAAAATACAAAAAACTACCCGGGCGAGGTGGCGGCGCCTGTAGTCCCAGCTACTCGGGAGGCTGAGGCAGGAGAATGGCGGGAACCCGGGAGGCGGAGCTTGCAGTGAGCTGAGATGGCGCCACTGCTCTCCAGCCTGGGCGACAGAGCGAGACTCCGTCTCAAAAAAAATAAATAAATAAAAATAAGATTGTAGAAATTTTTAGGATTTCCAAAACTCCAAAAACACCTGATGGAGCGTCCATCAAGAAGAAACCCAAAACAGCACAGAGAGGAACGCAGGAGGTTTTAGACTGCCCGGGGGTAATTAGAAAGAGAGAGAGAGAGAGAGAGAGAGAGAGAGAGTGTGTGTGTGTGTGTGTGTGTGTGCGTGGGTGCACTTAATGAACACAGCATGGATATGAAGCTTGGAGAAATTCTTTGAAATTTTGGCACAGTATGGAAGACAGGACTCATTCTACCTGCTTCCTGGAAGAATCTGAGGACTTTTGGGGATCATCCTCTGGAAGAGGTCAATCTAGGAGATTGGTGTTTTGGAAGACGTTCAGCTCCCTTATCGTTGGCTTGAGGGTTGGTGATGCTCCTTCTAACCGCTCCTGAGCAAAAGTGCTGAGATGAGTGATGGAGGACACAGCGCTAGCGAAGAAACTCATTTTACTCAGGGATGTGTGAGGTGCTGAAAGCAAAGGAATCTCACTTCTAGGTCAGCAGAGAGGAGTTAAAGTAGCCACCTTAAAGAGCAAGGGCTCACAGAGAAGAATAGAGCTAAAATCCAGTTGCCTCTTTCTGCATTTCATTTAGAAACATTGTCCCCAAAATAGTGTTTATTCTGTCCTGTTGTTACATAGTGAGAAGCAGATGTCTGGGAAAATGGAATGCAAGGAAATTAGCTTTAATATAGGAAAAGAGGATTTGAGAGCTGCTGTATTTTTTTTTCTTAGACCTAGATAGAGCAGAGCAAAAGAATGGTCAGTTTGCTATTCTGTCAGTTCTTTGTTATAATTATTAGAACATACTTAATAAGAGTGGGTCAGAAAAGGATACAGAGCCATTGAAAGAAGGTTTGGAGAATCAGCAAAGTTAACCCTGCACATCACCATTGGGTCCATCCAATTACTGTATGAATGAAGATGTCAGAAAACACACACATCACTGAGGTACGTCTCAGAGACCCTTGTTCCTAGGGAAGCTCAGGAATTATGAAATGCAAAAAAAAAAAAAAAAATCTGAAGAGTTTGAAGAAAATTGGAAAATATTCAAAGAAGGGAAGAGGAAAAGAAGGAAGGATAGAAATGGATGAACCTATGTTTGTAAAGGAAAGTGACTTTTGAAAGGGAAAAGGTCATACAGGAAAGATATATTTGAAAGAAAAGTTGTAAAATCCCTTTGGCTACAGTGGGAAGTCAGGGAAAGTGTAAGTATAATAACTTGTCTGAACATGTTTTTAAAGAGTTGGCTTCATTTTTAGATAAGGTTGTATTTTATTATCTTCAATCTGGGAGTGACCAGAGATTTTACTAAATTAAGAAAGACAGTGGCCCACATGAAAATTCACATTATCTTTAGCCATATGTATGTGGCTTTCTGAATTAAGAATATGCAATAACTCATAAACTAGACCAGCTCTAACTCTGATTTTTACCCTGTATGATCTCATGTTTCTATTTTTAAAACTTCCTGATTATCCAAGTAGTTTGCTGGCACTCACCGGTGACTTTTCCTTTTGGATTAAATATATCCTAAGGAGATCAGTCGGAAGCCAGTCTTTTAACTCCATAAGCTGATTTTATCGAAACGCTCGTCATGCCCTGATCTCTGAATCATTGTTCTCAGCTGGAACTCCGGGGTATGTGGGTTGTGCTTTTCCCGTGGCCAAGGCACGCTGTCTTCACGGGAAGGAGCAGGGGAGTGGATCCCCCAGGACACACGCTCCAACGCTGTCCATGGACCTCACCTGCTTTAAGTCTTTAGGGGTCGTTCAGCTGCATTTCACAATGTGCATTTTTATATGTTCATAATTAAATCTCTTTCTAATGCAACTCCGTAAGAAAATAAATCCGTGTCCACAATATCAGAAGAGATGGGTGTTCTTGGGGGAGGTAGGAGGATCCAATTTCAACCGCGTGCAGCTGCGTCGAGGACGTGGTTTCAGTGGGCAGGTCAGTGGGGAATAAATTTTCTCCATGGTTATGGAGAACATCGCGTTCTGCTTCTGTGCTGTGAATCGGGAGAAACAAGGATGTCCAAATGTCCTTTAAATGGTTTAGTAAAGATAAGAATCATATACCAAAGTAGTATCAGATTTATTTGGGCAAAAGATACAAAGAGTTATACATTCCAAACAATGCAAAACCTAATTATTTTATGCACAGGGATATTTAGCTCATTGGCCATTTTGCAGCAAGCCTCTGTAGCCTGAATGTGGCATTATGCCAGGTCAAAAGCGACACCAGGCATCTATGAACTGATAAAACTATATAAATATGCAAAAGGCCAATAAGCAGTTGCAGTATAGATTCCTTAATGGATACCAAAAGATATGCAGATTTCAGAACAGGGCCTAAGCTTCCATTTGGACTATAGTAACGGTTTCTTTCAAGGAGAGTGATGTTTGGTGTTTAGTGACTAGTTACTCTGCCATGCGGAACAGTATACATCATTTCTCTCATAATTTGGCATTTCCAGAAGATTTGCTATGTAACATTTATTGGCTGCTCAGCATTGTAACATTTCTGAATTGCATTGTACCTAGAGACCTCAGCTATCCTTCCCCTTTACAGGCAAATAATCGTATGTATCGCAAGTAATAGCAAGACTGACAGGCCGTTTTTGTACAGCATTTGCTATTTTGTAGCACATTTCCTAATATTTGGAAATGTGAGTTTATTCCGACCGTAAGACAGCCTTGTGAAGTAGGTATTTCTGTTACTCTCATTTTATAGATGAAGAGAGGGGAAGCACCAACAGATGAATTCGCTTGTGAGATGGGAGGTGGCCTGAGCAGGAATACAGACAGGGAGCTGGGATCTGAGGGTGGAGCTTCAATCTACGCAAGTCACTCCCTCTCCCCAGGTCACTACTCGTGTCCAGAGACACTGAAGAGTTGCCCAAGGTCTAGCAGCTTTTTCAAAGCAAAGACATGCAAAGCTACCATCTCTGCCTCAGACCTACTCGCATCGTTTCCAAAGTGCTACTCATTAAATTCCTGCCCCCAATTCTGAAAAACCTATTGCCGAGTAGCTGTGCATTCCTCCACCCAATCCCCGGTGTTTATTTACGTATTTATTAGACATTGTGTTGGTAATTTTCCTGCTTCAATTTCTTTTGCTTCAATTTCTTTTTGCTTCAATTCCGTTTCCTCAAGGATCACAGGGTCATCCTGGAGCTGCAGTGGAAGGAACGTCCGGCTCAGATTCTCACCGGCTCTTCCTTCCTTTCCCATCCCTTTTCTTGGCTTTAGAGGGAAGCTTGGCCACTTTTTCTATGTCCTGTGGGTCAAGTTATTATTTTGCAAAGGTTTTCAAAGTATCTTTTCAGAAAAGACAGCATTTTATAAGTCCCATATCTATTCAGAAAACCCACTTCCACTTTAATCACTTCCTATAAAAATTTTAATGACCATCCATCAGTGGAGCTATAGGAGAGTTATTAAAACAGTTGCTGAGAGTAATCCCCAAGGTCCTTCCTACTTCCTGAGAGCCACTGGTGGTAACGGATGAGAGTAATTTAACACATCTCTCGGTGTTAGCTGGCTCAGTCGGAAGCAGTCCACTCGGCATGCGATTGCACCTGGAATCACACTTGGCAGAAAGACGTGAGCAGCCAGCTCGGTGTCAGACCATGTCTTAGTACGTCAGCTGCAGGGGGTCAGATGTGTAAGGGATGTAACAGGTGAGCAATTCTCACCGTGTTGTGAACCCCATTGCGTAAACACCCATTCGAGCTGATGTGGTGATTAAGTGAGTAAAATAGGACTCTGTAGGTGTTATTCAACTTGTGTTGAGGTATCTTAATTTCTACAACTAAAAATAATGGATTAGTTGAAGACACACTAGTTCTTTGGGTCTTATATGAAAACCGTTGTTTTTTACTTTTACCGTTATGGCGTGTTGATGATGTGAGGGCTTCAGGAGTGGAAAGGAACACGGAATCAGAACGTTAACTCTCACAAGGGTGTGAGGGTCTGTGTAATCGACTGTTGTGATCATAGAGGCAGATTAAGGTAATGACTTCCGGCAGAGGACCTCAGAAGTATTATATGTTTCCTCCAAGAGTTTACAATTCTGTGGGGGAAGATATTTCCACAAATGTGGAAATGAGCGTTCCACGGTGCCAGTCTACAATGGCAGTTCAGCTTTTCCACCATGGCACGTCTGAAGAGTGTCAATCACAACCCGTGGGTCTGCAGACACAGCCCAGGACAGCTTGACATTTGGAAAAAAAAAGAACAAAACAAAACCTTAAGTTCTTATGTTTCATTTACTTGACTAACAATACATCTATTTTTTGTCATTATCTGTAGAGGAATGTCTCACACTTAACGTAACATCCCTCAGTTTCCATCTCAGAGGAAATAACTCTGATAGGTTTTTACCTGTAATTCTGGGGACGTTTTACGAATATCCATGTGTGTACGTGTGTGTGTGTGTGTCTTTCTCTTTAAACATTTGGTCAGATACTAGACACATTTATGACACCTTGTATTTTGTTTTGCTTTACTTGGCAAGGAACCTTGGCTATCAGCTCCTATTACGATGTCCTCAGCTACCTGATCATAATCAGGCTGCCCCAAGTGAGATTTGGGTCATACGCATTTAAGGCTGCCCTGCATGAGATTTCCTAGCTGTGCCATAATTCATCCTCCAGCATCCCAGCGATGGACACAGATGTTGTCTCTGTTTTATTTTCACCCTGACAATATAGCATGTCCAATATAGCACCTAACTGTCCACACCTCTCTGGGTGTTGTGAGCGTCTTTATGTCTGGTAGATTTCCAAAAGGGGCCGGTGGAATGGGCCAGTCCAGCTACAAACATCCTAACTGAGCTCCAAGCCTTGTTCCTGTGTATGCTCCAATGGGGCCGAGAACGCCTCTTTCGCCCTCCCCGACACTGCACGTGACTTCCAGGGGCTGTCCTGCAAGACTGACCCTCTCCCTGGTCCGACCTCCTATCTCCCAGAAACCGTCGCATACCCTTCCATTTCCAACATCCTATCTTCGTGAAGCAGGAGTTTCCGCAGCGACAGCCACCAAAATGAGATTACAGAGTAGACTGGACATAAGCAACACACTTCTGCTGTCACTGTCTCCCATCACCAGCCCCAGCCTCCCACTCTCCTCTTTCCTGGCCAGTTATTGGAAGATAATGTCTGACACCCAGCACACATCTGCCATCTGACCGCACCTGTGTCCGTCTCTGCCTGATTCTGTGAGGCCTGGGACAATCAGAGTCCTAAGAAACCCAGCTCCTCTGGGTGTCCTAGAGCCTGTGTTGCCTCACCTGCCCAACAACGTGCCCAGGACTTATCCCATCATTTCTCCCTCGTCACTGCCACATTCTCCTCTGCACACACATGCTGTAATTTTGACCATTTTACAATGGAAACGTCTTGTCTTCATGTTACCTTCCAGCACTACCCTGGCTTCTGTCCCTCTTGACAGCCAAACTCCTTGAAAGGGTTTGTCCCATCTTCCTGTCTCTCGTTTCTCTTCTCCATTTTCCTCTTGAAACTATTCCAGCCAGACACCTCTTTTCTCTGGAAACTCTTCTGCATGTGTCAAACCTGACTCTTACCTTGCTAAGTTCAGCACTTAGAAAAGAATATGGTTAAGGTGCCCACTCCATAAATATTTTTTGAATACATGAGTGCAAGAAATATTCAATGAGTGCATTCATTATCTGCATGGGTTGCTCAAGCACTTTGTTAGCTTGGTTTCCTCTGCTGGCTCCATTCCTTAAGGCCCACGAAGTCGTGGAAGTTCCTTCTACACATCGTACAGTGTCATACACAGATTGCATTTGAGCAGGTGGCCTTGTTGACTGAGCTAGTCATGTGGACCTGTCACAACCTGGTATCACCTCATCCACCCTGCTCCCCGGGTGACCGCATTTGTCCTCTGAGCCAGGGATCTTGGAAGGGAGGCACACCTGTCTCACGTAACAGGTGGCCAGGAAGCATATTTGGCAGAGCAAGAGGTTTAAGGGGTATTTGCTGCATAAGACCCTCCTCCTCTCCACTCTAAAAGGAAACTGGTGGGAAAAGTAAAGTCCTTTCCTTCTACATGGGATTCTAGCTCCGTGTAAAACACGTTTTATGTATGGGAAACTGCAAGAATTTTGCTTATAATCGTGGAGAAATGGCCATGTGGTGGTTTTTGCTGGCATTTCTGCATTGAGAAGTGGTGTGGTGTTAGTGGTCGAGGAACTCCATGGTCCATTGTGATACATACATTACTCCGACAATCAGGAGAGGCAGGTACAGGCGTCTGCTTGGCATTTGCAGGAAAAGTAGCCCATTGGCTGAAACAATGTTCAGCAACAGAGGGTCTGGTTTTGGTTCCCCATTCCCCCAACAGTTTATCACGATGTCAGTTTTGGAGTCTGTGAGACCAGGTTGAATCCAAGGACCTGGATGTGTGGACCTGGTTCTTCCACTTTCTGGTGGCATACATGGCTCTTCATCTGTTACATGGGGACAAGATTACATGCTGCTCTAGGCAGTTAAATGAGAACAAATGCCTGGTCAAGAACCTAACATTGGGGATGATCATACCTGTCAGTTTTCTGTCTGAGTCTTTGTTTCCCCACCTGTAAATAGAGATGTTCTGCGTATTTACCAGTGTGTCACAAAGCTTCCACTTTTTGTATTGCGTCTTGGGACACAAGAAGACTCTGGTGATGCTCCTGGTGATGCTTGCTACCTTCTGTCTAGATGCAGCTTAGTCAGGTTTCAATGTTCATTGCATACCCTTTTTATCTGTTATTACTACAGCCCACATATAGGTTTGCTAATTGCTCTTTCAGAGAACTCTGACCCCTTTTTTCTCCAGCCTCGTACAGCCATTTCGCCCATCCTGCAGACCTCCACTGCCAACCCCTGCAAAGCCTTCCCTCTCTTGCCTGCCTGCTGGACTCAAGGCCAGTGTTACATGTTCTGGGTTTTCATTTTCACAGCACCCATTGAAAATACCAAATTATTTTCCACTTATCTATTGTTACCCACAAGCCACTCCAAAACCCAGTGGTTTAAAACAGCTGTTTATTGTTACCACAGGTGGTTCTTTGGGTGGACTGGGCTTAGCCGGGTGGTTTTTGCTTAGGGCTCTGGCGGTTGCAGTCAGATGGCCACTGGGGGTGGAGCAACCTGAAGATCTAACTGGTCGTGCATCCACGACAGCTTCTCTCAGACAAGTGATCCGAGCCATCACTCAAAGCACAGCCTCCTGGAAGAGCTTGTTCTTCTCACACCATGGCTTCTGGCTCCAAAAGGAATTATTCCTAGACCAATCTTTCCAAGAGGCAGGGGCTTCTAGAAGGTTAGTGGCAAAGTTACTTCTACCATTTTCTAAGTCACCAAATCAGTGTAGGACTCCCACAGACTAAAGGAGATTAAAAAATGAACTCTAAATCTTGATGGATGTCTAGAAGCATCATATCACACATGAGAATGTGGGTTAGAAAATGCGTTTCACTGTATATGTAAAGTACAGTCTGCTGTGGGGGAAGAATAATGGCAGATGCATGCTGATTTGTTGCTGTGAGGATTCTGTACCCAGGACTTGGGCTCAGTGAGCATTCAGGAATTATCAGCTGCTATTGTTGCTATTGCCTAACTTTGCCTCATTTTGGAACTGAGTATTATGAATGCTTTGGGACCCTAGAAGAGGGCTGTAGCTGTTAATGACTTTGACTTTAAGACCACTGCCCCTCAGCCCTAAATCATACACAGGTAGGCTCTTCATAAACCCCAACAACTTTTATTGAGTAACGATAAGAAAACCATAAAGCCTCCATTCCAGTTAGGAAAACATAATATAAATGAACATCAGTGATTTCTCATAAGGAAAATTGCTATGAAGAAAAATCTAACAGGGAACTGGAGATTAAGAGGCCAGGTGGTCAGCAAAGATTTTCATGAGAATATACCTTTGAGGTCAGCTCAAGGTGACTAGATGAGAGGAAAAGGTGGGCAGGTGTAAGATCTGAGAACAAGATCTCATAAAATTTCCGGGGAAGAGATTCAGGCAGTAGAAAACAAAAACAAAAAATATTCATTACAGTATGGGAAACAACAAAATATTCTCCAATAGGGAACAAAAATAAAACCCTGTTCATATAGGTTCATATAGTTATGTGGTTATAAAGAAGAAAAAAAAAGAAAAGAAAAATGTGCCAACAGAAAACCTTGCAGTGGTATAATAATTCATATACTATGGATGAATTTAGAAAAAACGTGCTCTCTCTGTCACACACACAACATATGCACAAGAATGTGCTTTTATATGTTTTCTATGTTTATTTTTTAAATAAGGTTTTTTGCAGATTATCAAGTAAAATCAGTGGGTCAATCGTTACTTTTTAAAAGAAATCACGCTTTTCCATGTTTCTTGCCCACTGCCCAGTACTGAGAAGGAAATTGCCGTCTTGTTTGAGAAACATGTGGAGTCACTAAGAGGTGAATTGTCCAGCTGGTGGACATTTGTCTGGGCATTAGAATAAGATCTGACGTCCCATATTTGCTGTATTTTTCTTTATCTTGGAGGTTAATGTAAATCGTGTATGCAAGTGTTAATGAGGTTATTTCCAGTACATATGCTACTGAAAGATAACGCTGCTTTACTGTGCTAACCATGTGACTAGTTCTAGGTAAAGCAAGGGAAAAGGTAGCATTGGAGACATGTGGTTTAAAATGTCCCACGTTACAAAGCATGAAAATCAGAGTGAATGCTCTCTATGTGGAAATATATTTTATAATTACATGGTTGAACTAAATGTAGAACTGATGATGTGCACAAATGTTTAGCTAAAAAAAAAGATATGCCTAAAATAAGTCAGATAAAACGTGAACTGTCTTTGACATCAGCATGAAACCTTCATCACTTTGCTTTCCTGTGGATTTTCTTAGATCCTCCACAAACTTTTTTTTTTTTTTTTTTTTTTTTTTAATGAAAAGGGGTCATGCTGAAGAATATAATCTCTCTCCCACTTTGTTTCTTTGCTGTAAATTCTACACATCAACTAAGAAGTCTTCCCAGATGCCTGGAAAAATAATCCAGGCATTGCAGTAGGATAGTAGGTTTATGAGTTTGTTCTCGTACTGCTGTAAAGATACTCTCTGAGTAATTTATAAAGAAGGGAAGTTTAACTGACTCACATTTCCACATGTCTGGGAGGCCTCAGGAAACTTCCAATCATGGCGGAAGGCAAAGGGGAAACAAGGCATATCTTACATGGCGGGAGAGAGAGACTGCCCCACTTTAAAACCATCAGTTCTCCTGAGAACTCACTCACTATCATAAGAATAGCATCGGGGGAACTGTGCCTGTGATGTAATCACCTCCCACCAGGTACCTCCGTGGCACAGGGGGATTACAATTTGAGAGTTGGGTGGAAACGCAGAGCCAAATCATCTCAGTAGGTAATGTTAACTATCTGTAGCATAAGACGATGGGGAAGAAATGATGTTTGATATATTTAATGTCTAAGTATTATAAAATGACTGCACATAGCTGGGAAAATACAGAAACAGTCAAAAAAGAAATTCCCGATAGTCTGCCTAACAAAACCTAGAGGCAAGTGTTGCTGGGGATAGAGTGTTTACTCCAACTGTTTATTTATTTGTTTTTCTCTTCTGAGACAGGGTCTCACTCTGTCGCCCAGGCTGCACTGCAGTGGTGCAATCACAGCTCAGTGCAGCCTCCATCTCCCAGGCTCAAGCAGTCCTCTCACCTTAGCATCCCATGTAGCTGAGATTGCAGGCAGGAGCCACTGTTCCCAGCCTCCCCAACTATTATATACATTGGCTCCTCCAGTTGCACAATTGCCTTCATAATTAGTGAGGTGTGATGAGCATTTCCAAACTCACCAAATAGTCTTCCACAGCTTTAAGAATGGAGAAGCATCCCCTCTTCTGTTTATTCCGTGATTCGTTCATTATCTTCCTTCTCTGGGACTTGTAGTCAACTGCTTTAAATAGAGTTGGTGAAAGGACCACATTTGGGTTGTTGGCCATTGGCAGCTCCCTGAGTTGACCCTATTTCCATACACAGGTGCAGGAAGGAAATCTGCCGCAGAACAACAAAACGAAGAAGAATTCTTTGTAATCTTTCGAGGTTCAGAGTTGCATTTTGAAGTTCTCAGGAGAGCTGTAGATAAAAAGGGCATCAAATCTCAAAACCTCAAAATCTTAGTTTCTAAATTATCACTACCACAGTTTTTGTCATAAACAACAACAACAACAATAAAAACCCAAAATTTGGGCCAAATGCCTGATATAGCTGACCATCAGTTTTTTCCACCCTAGAGCTGAATTAATTAGGAGTTGATTAGAAGAAAGAAAGAAATTTTAGACGAAAATGTAGCATGCCTGAGGAAAAGTGAGTTGGGATGGTAATTCCAAACTAAGAAAACCACAAATTGATTCAGACACTTCTGAGTTAATTAAGATTAAAATCTGCAAGATCAGGGTAATGGGAGTTAATGTACACATGACATTCAGTATAAAAATTATGTTTTGCACACTTGAGTTTGTAACTGGAAAGACTCATATGCATTTAAAAATCATTTCACATCTCTGTAGTTATTATGTTACAATAATAAATTCTTAGTTCTTAATGGTCAAATAATCTAATTAAGTGCACAAATATTTGAATAGAGAATCACACACACATATATAACAAATTCAGTCTACTTAAAGATGTGCATGCAGAGACACACATACACACACACATGCACACGTATGCACACACACACACTCCTTGCAGTGGAGTTTATACTCTAATTGCTAGTTTATTTTTCATTGTCCATATTTTACTGTAAACAGGATGAAATCAGAGACCTGATTTCTCTTGCTGAATTTGAAGCCTATTATCAAACCAGTGATTGGCAAACAATCGGTATTGACTAAATGCTGTAAATTAATAAATAATCAATTAACATTATTATTATATAATTATTATGTCATTATATATTATGAAAAACAAATCGTTTCTTCCTGCCAGTTTCTGGATATGATTGGGTAGGCAAACTGTAATTATAGTAAAATAAAATACAAATTATTTTACAATCAGGTGGATCATGGTGGGTTTTTTTTTAATCAAAAAATAATATCCTACAGTTTAGGAGTCAAATTAGTTGCATTTCACTTTTACATATTAATCTAATAATATTCCTCATTCAATGTATTAATATATTATATATCTATTAATGCCATTTTTATGCTTCATGAGACTTGATAATCTTTTATAATCTTTTTTTTTGAGATGGAGTCTTGCTTTATTGCCCAGGATGGAGTGCAGTGGCATGATTTTGGCTCACTACAGCCTCTGCCTCCCGGGCTCAAGCGATTCTCCTGCCTCAGCCTCCTGAGTAGCTGGGATTACAGGTGCCTGCCATCACGCCAGGCTAATATTGTGTTTTTATTAGAAATAGGGCTTCACTATGTTGGCCAGGCTGATCTAAAACTCCTGACCTTGTGGTCCACACACCTCACCCTCCCAAAGTGCTGGGATTACAGACCTGAGCCACCTTGCCTGGCCAAGACTTGATAATCTTTGAAGGTAGTTAAATTTCATGAGCAGGGGTTCGTTGGCTTCCTGAGGCCGCAGTTCCTCTGCCATCTCTCTGGAGTCTCCTAAGCACGTTTTATGCTAAAATCAGGGCAGGTTCGATGTGCTCACTTCCTTAAGCTTCTTCTTATGAATGGAGACTGAATTCAATAGTTGGTTTATCGGTGTATTAAACCATGATATGGAGACAGTATCTGTTCAACTTTTCAGCCATGCTTCAGTTCTTCCCAGCACTCTGATGCTTCTTATAAATATAAACGCAGACGGAAAGAGAAGTAAGCTCAGAGCAGAATTTTCTCTCTAGGAAGCAATTCAATCTCCAACCACTTACCCCAGAGTGAGAAAAACATCTGAAATTTATAGGACATCTTTTGAAATGCCCCTCCCCTTCTCTCCCGCACTGGGTGAGTCTGTAAACATCCTCTTCCCTTTCCAACATTTCTGTCTTTATACCGTATGTCCTGTGCTGCTCCTTTGTGGACGGAATATGGCTAAAAGACATCAGCATGTTTTTCCAGCAGGTTTGCATCAGGTGGGGCTGTTCTTCTCACTGGAAATAAATTGGCTGAGCCTATAGGGTGGGATTTGTGTTAATCTGAGCCCCACCGGATGGATGAGATTAAAAGAAGCAGATTTGTTTATCCCAACTAGAGGACGGTTGCTCTTATGTCTCTTTTAACTGGATTTGGTCTTGTGCTCTCATAAGCCAGTAGGGCACATTAATCCATAATACTCTAATCTCACAGCCCTGTTTTAAGCCTAGAAAGTCTATGTATTTGTGATTTTGTTTCATTTCCAGTAACAAGATCATTAATAAAAACAACAAGCATAGCCCTTCTGTTCTGGAGGGTGGCTGACATATCACATCTCCAGGAGATTCCTGCCAGCTGTGCTCTGTCTTCATGGTGAATTCACACATTCCTTCCTCAGGTCAAATATTTTGGAGCACAGTTAAATGGATGCGTCTGTAATCAATTGCTTGTCATATTAAAGATTTTACTGTTGAAACAAGCCCATCTAATTCTTCACCTAAATGTTTCTGTGTGTGTGTTTGAAATAATCCTGCTGGGGTCGAGTATTATGTAAGGAGAGGCTGACATGCACAGAGCTATCTATTTCCTGACACCATGACTGCATTTTTGTGGGGCTGAAGAGTACAGGCTGTGCTTCTACAGCAAGTGCACTTATATGAGCTCATAGATATAGTTTAGTTTGGGGTGAGGCAGACACTGTAAGGTATAACTGAAATGATTTTGCCTGGCCAGCAAGTCAAGATATAATAACTCTCTTTGAGGCTGACACTTAAAAAAACTGCTGCAATGGGGAAAAAAGAAAAAACAAACAACAACAACAGAAACCCTGGTACACAAGGGCAGGATCACACGTCTGTCCAGTCTACACGTGTGAGTGTGAGAAATCCCTCAGTACTATAGGAAAGTTTTCTCCAGCCTATTATTTTTAAAGTCACATGTCTACACCACCTTAGTTTTATTGCTTTCACATAAATGTTTGATCACCCACAAGAGTCTGCAGAGCTGAAGGGAGGAACCCATGAAACTATTTGAAAAAGAAATGAACTCTGAAATAAATTGGAATGAATTGGGGGACATAGACTTTTGGCCTACTGTTTGAGATTAGCTAACTGCATGTTTTGAGGCTTCATTTATTAGTCCTCAGCATATATGAGGTGCTTGGGCTGGGCAGCAGGTGGCCTCTGCATGGCCTTGATGTTGCCTCACTCTGGAATTCATGCCCTTCTGCACCCCCTCCCTTCAAGTCAGATCTGTGCCTTGCTCCTGACAAGTATGGCAAAGATGATGGGTTACATAAGATTGCAACACATAAAATTGCTGTTTCCTTGTTGCTAGCAACCCTCTTTATTGCCTTCTCACCTTATATCCTCACTGGGGATGGCCTCCAGCCAAGAGCAGCTAGGAATTAAGGCCCTCAGCTCACAGCCTGCAGCAGCTGCATCTTGCCAACAACCTACGTCCTCATCCACAGGCCCATCCCCAGGCAAATCTTCACATGAGACCTCAGCCCTGGTCTACATCTTACCACAGCTATGAAGAATCCTGAGTCCATCTCAGCTGTGCCTGGATTTCTGACCCACACAAATTCCAGTATAATAAATGTATGTTTTTAACTTTATATTTACAGGCTATCCAATCTCTCATTTTAAACTATTCTTTATTTCTAAGGCATACAATCCAGAAACACAGGGTCTGGAGCTATGATACTTGCATTTGAATCTTACCTCCCCCAGTTACAAGCTAGTTTGTCTTGGCTTATTAATTAATCTGTGTTTTGTCTTAATTTTCTCTCCTTTATGATAGTATAAAATGTTTGCCTTAGAGTATTATTGTGAAGATAAATGAGTTAATGTGTGTAAAATGCTCAGAAAAGTACCTGGCACAATAAAATATAATAGTGAATGACCTGTGATGAGGATTATGCATCAAGATATGATAAAATCCTTCCTAAGGATATTAAATGTAAATGCACAAGACGCAGGCACTTTGGAGCAGAGCCAGGTGGATAGGAAGAAGCGGGCACTTTGGAGCAGAGGCCAGGTGGATGGGGAGAAGCGGGTGCTTTGGAGCAGAGGGCAGGTAGATGGGGAGAAGCGGGTGCTTTGGAGCAGAGGGCAGGTGGATGGGGTTCACGCAGGTGCAGGATTCTTCGCTTGCCTGCAAAGGGGATTGCTGTCAGAGGCACCCATGCCTCTTGCCTTCAGATTTCCATAGGCAAAGATACTTCAGGGTGCACGAGGAAATGCACACTGCTAATGCTGAAAATTTGTTACTCAGTAAATGTCCAGCATCTGAGCTCCTGGGTTTTACCTGGTGAAGAAATATCTACATGCCGAACAGAATCATTGCTGCCATCATTTCAGAGGTTTTTCGAGGGACCTGGGAAAGTTGTCAACCCTGGCAGTAGAGATGCCACATCAGCAGTGTTCAAACATTTAAAAAGTGCTGATTCAATACACGAGCGAATGGATGAAAATAGAAACCTCACACGTGTCTGTGGTTTTTAAGCCTCTTTCCACCACCGTAAGGAGGTTTCCAGCACGGCAGTGGGTTTCCCACCCTCCTTTTAGGGATGAACCAGTCTGACCACACAGGCAGGGGCAGAACATGACGTTTCAATTTTTGCAGTAGCTTAAAAATAGGTACTGCACCCTCCCCATCCTTCTGCAGTTTATAGTGCGGTTTTGTATCACCTTAACTCTACAGCCGTGGCAATGGGTTCACAGATTATATGCAGAGGTGCTGAAGACCGAAACCAAGTACTTCACACAAATGACAAACACAAGCATTCATATTTTAAAAAATGCACTTATTGTTACTGAGCATTCTGTAGATATCAGGGACTCTTAGATTTTAAAACCTCAATATAAGGTCCACTTTCACTACTAGTCAATGACCCAGGGCAAATAATTTAGAAATCAGGATTCTATTTTCTCATCTATGAAGCATTTAAATACCCATTTTATTGAATTTTGATGAGAATTATATAAAAATCATGTGTCTCACAGATTTGGCTATTGTACACCATTTTATCCATGCATACTTAAAATATTTTTGAAAAACATAAAAATGATATGACTATTAACATAATACAGTTTTGAAAGTGAACTGTTATTGAAAATGCAAGCTGTCTCATGCTGCCTCCGTGTCACGCCCACACCCTGCGCTGATCTCCAGAGTCAAAGCTGTTCAAAAATCTTACTTGTGCTTTTTTAGCACAAAACACACTTCCAGATTTCTCAGGGGTTTGCTTGTATTGCCGGGTACTGAGGCACCCATAGACCACAGCTATAGAATTCATTCTGTGGAAGAAGACAGAAGCACTTGGAATTCCTCCTCCTGCCTAAACATACACACTTCAGTAACTTCTTTTCCATATTCCCAAGTCAGTTGTGTCATAAGTTTTGGTTAAACCCTTCATGACTTTTACATTAGCATAACTACGTACTACTATGCACTGTCAATCCCCTTTTTCCCTGACATATTTTAATTGCTTCTTTTGTTTCCTTTTATCTGATATTTTATGTGTGAGCCAAATAGGCCATTAAATCTCAGCATTTCAGATGAATCTATCTTTTTAAATGTTTTTCAATACGATGAAAACGATAAGGCAATCTGTCAGTTCCCAGTCTCTCATCCAGGAGGAGACACTCCTGGGAATGCGAACCCCCTGGCTCCAGTTTGCTAGCGTTCTCTGGTCCCCAAGCACAGAGCGTCCCGCAGCCCTTTGTGTCTTCCTGGGATGCTTTTCATCTCTGTGTAAGCTCCAGCCCTTGCAGGATCCAACGTCTTTCTTCTTATTGATTTGCTCCTCTGTTCTGTGATCCACATTTGCTTCCGGTGGAAGAAGAAATGGAAGATAATTATTGATGCCTTTTGTGTATAAAGAAGTCTTTCTTTTGCTTATCAATTCTGTTAGTTTATCAAACAGTAAAACGTCCTTATTTCATGCCAGGCATAGTTCTAATTACAGATATTCATAATTGGTTACTAGTTTGCTGGTATAAAATTTTAACTTGAGAATAACTTGCCCTGAGAACTGTGAATGCCCTTCTGCATTTTCTTGCTAGATTGCAGTATTGTTAAGAAATTGGATGTCATTCTTATTCCAAATTTTTTTGTCTATTAAGTCTTGCTTTTGTTTTTCTTTTCAGTCTCTGTAAGCTTAATCCCTAGTATTTGGATATAATGATAATGTCCTTTGTGTAAGTAGTTTTTAAATGCATTTGCCTTAATAAATTAAATTTGAAAATCCATCTACTCCATCTTTTTAATTCCTTTTCATCTGATTTCATTGGTGATTCCCTTTCCTCTCTTTATTATTTCTTTCTCCTATATTACTAGTTATATTTTCCAGACTAAGTAAATAGATCGTTTCAGTTCTTTAAAATAGTTTTAACATCTCCTTGCTACATCTTTAATGTTTTCTTCGATTTTTGGATATGGCCCGAACTCTACCTTGCAAATCTTTATTTGTTTCTTTAAATTCCCACTAACATATTTTTAACTTCCAAGATCTTTTGTTTGTTCTCTGGCTTCCTTTATCAAAGTATTCTGATTCTGAGGGGATTAGAGTTTGGAAGTGTTATTCTGTCATCTACATTCATTCCCTTTACTCTGAGTTCTGCTATTTTCTGTTTCTTTATTTGGATCTCTGTCTTTCTTGCTGGAAGTTTGCCTCCAATGGCTGGCGATCCTTCACGGTCCATCCATATTCATGAGAGAGACATAAAATTAGATACCACATGTGCACTCTGGTTAATTGTTGACATGTATGCATTTCCAATTGCAGAACGTTAAAGATTCTTTTGATGCTACAAATCCACAACTTTAAGATTAAGCCAGAATACCTATTTCCTATTTTATTGCCTGTTAAGAAGGTGTACTTTGTCACACTGGATTTTGATAGAATGTGTTGTGGGTGGATACATGGGAAGGTGCTTCTACACAGCATCAGTCCATCTGGCTAAAAATTTAAGTCAATCAATTAGCTCTTAACTTACTTACGTATCACTGAATACTCCTATTTTAATGAAAAATTTTTGTTTTAAGGAAAATTCAGAGGATGGATTTTCTAGCCTGTTAGAATGAAAAGGAGAGAACTAGCAAATACAGGAAGAAGTGTGTGCTGTCCCTTCTTAAATACTTAACTTTCAGCAGGTACTGAGTTCTAAGTATATGGCCAGGCATTGTGCTAAATGTATTACAGTTATTAAAGTATTTAATTTCCACAGGAGAATTACATGGCATTCTAATTTTACAGATGAGAAAATGATCTTTACAAGATCAATAATTCACTCAGAATAATAATTCCTCCAGTTAAGTGGAAAAATAAAGATTAGAACACAGGTCTTTAATTTAATCTCTAAGGTCTTGCGCTTCTCTCCGCAAACTCAATCTAATTATTTGTGATTCTAGACGTACTTTAAACACTTTCTAGACCGTCACAGTCATTATTAAGAGCATAAACTATCATCAACATTACAATTATTATATTGCTTTAAACCAATTATTAGTAAATTCTACACAATAGAATTCATTTAATAAAGAAGAGAGTGCCATAAATTTTATCTAATTTATGTTTTATATTATGTAATGTAAACATTGCCTTTTTTGAGACACTTTACCAGCCATCCAAGTTGTCTATTCTAGTCTTAGAGTAAATATTTATCTTCAATGTTTTTCTTACCTTAAAATTCTAATTAAGTTAGCAAATAGTTGCCGAAGAATGAGGTCAGTACTCCTAGGTGGTGGGATGTCACCAGTTTATTTTTCTGTGTTCTATTTTCGTCTCCATTTTAAAAGAAAAATTCTAACTTTATCAACAATGATCCCGATAAGCTCTGCCCAAAAGAAGGTTATTAGGCTAGTGCAAAAATATTGCAGTTTTTGTCATTATTTAATTGCTTAATGGCAAATACTGCAATTACTTTTGCAGCAACCTAATAGCTGTATTTTGAGAAGTAGTGATCAAGATCAAGTTTAGAATCTCTATCCATCAATTTATTGGTAAATATTTTTTTATTATACATTGAGTTCTGGGGTACACGTGCAGAACGAGGAGGTTTGTAACGTAGGTATACACGTGCCGTGGTGGTTTGCTGCACCCATCAACCCGTCATCTACAGTAGGTATTTCTCCTAATGCTACCCCTCCCTGAGTCTCCTACTCCCTGACAGGTCCAGTGTGTGAAGTTCCCCTCCCTGTGTCCATGAGTTTCTCATTGTTCTACTCCCAGTTATGAGTGAGAACATGTGGTGTTTGGTTTTCTGTTCTTGTATTAGTTGGTTGAAAATGATGGTTTCCAGCTTCATCCATGTCCCTGCAAAGGACATGGACTCATCCTTTTATATGGCTGCATAGTATTCCATGGTGTGTACATCCAGCCTATCATTGATGGGCACTTGGGTTGGCCCCATGTCTTTGCTGTTGTGAACAGCGCTGCAATAAACATATGTCTGCATGTGTCTTTATAGTAGAATAATTTAGAATCCTTTGGGTATATACCCAGTAGTGGGATTGCTGGGTCAAATGGCATTTCTAGTTCTAGATCCTTGAGGAATCACCACACTGTTTTTGAAGGTTGACAATGTTTCTAATGAAGGCTTAATATAATGGGGGAAAAGGAATCTTAATGACATTCCTCTGTTTTTCACAATAATAACAATACATTACAACAATATATCCTTTCAATCAAAAATATTTGAAATGTATTTTGCATGTGTGATCTCCTCCCTTCCATAGAGACATGTGGATGTGTCGCAGGAACTCCAGTCCCCAGCCCTGGGCTCCAGGCTGTGTTTTGCATGTGTGATCTCTTAGCTTCCATAGAGATACATGGATGTGTGCACAGGAACTCCAGTCCCCAGCCCTGGGCTCCAGGTTATGTTTTTCATGTGTGATCTCTTAGCTTCCATAGAGATACATGGATGTGTGCACAGGAACTCCAGTCCCCAGCCCTGGGCTGCAGGCTATGTTTGGCGTATGTGATCTCCTAGCTTCCATAGAGACATGTGGATGTGTGCACTGGGACTACTCCAATCACCAGCCCTGGGCTCCAGGTTACATTTCGTCACATGCTAGAGATGTAAGCTGGGGAAGTTGATCCAAAATTGATCAAACTGGGCCTCAGTTTTCTCAAGGATAAAAAGAGAGTACTTTATTAAATTGTTATAGAAATTAAACAATATAAATATTTCAAAGATAAATAATTACATTAATAAAATGTCAATTATCCGTGGCGATATTATAGTCTTAAATGTGGACAGGTTAAGCCCCAGAGATCGAGTCCGTTCATGTTAGAAGTATTTCTCTACATTAATGTATAAACACTATAAGGTAGAAGCAGTCATTTAACAAATTCAAGCTAAGAAAAAAAATAAAAATAATTATTCCTATTTCTTAGTGCCTATGACAACATTACTCACTTCACATATGTTACTTCTATACTCTTTATAAATTACTTCCTAAGACTATGGAAATCTGGTTTCTTATGTTTTCCTTCTGAATTTTACAGTTAGGCAGATCTGAGAGGTGGGTGTGTTGAAATGTGTACGTGAATTAAATGCAATGCAAAAATAAAGCTTAGCCCATAAGACAGATAGCGATGATGAGTGGAAAGTATGTGAGATTATTTTCTTTTATCTCCTCTGTTTATAGACTCGTACTAAAATATTTGTAGCCTAACAAACTGAAAGGAATGAAGAAAATGTGATGTGATTCTGAGAGTCACTTTGATGTTGAAATGACAAGAAAATCGTGTGTTTGAGGGAAGCCTGGATAAGAATATTGATAATACCTGTGAGAAATAATGGAGAAGGAAACTTGGAAGAAAACCAAGTGCCTACGTGTAGCGTGTTCAAATGATGTTATACGGAGTTCATATGTCTACATAGAATCAGACAGACAGGAACAGATGCTGAAGGTGAACATCCTAAGTTCGTGTTTCCTGGTACAAAACTTAATCCAGATTATATCTGCCGACTCCAGAGAAGAATTCTTACACCTCCAGGGAAAAACAAATAGATGAAGGATAGGTGGAAAATGATGATCTTCTTTTTTTCTTTTTCCTTTACTGTTTCTCCTTCACTGTTTTTCTTCATTGTTTCTGGATTCTTACTAAAATATTTGTGGCCATGCATTGCTGGTGGGAAGGTAAAAGGGTGCAGCTACTGTGGAAAACAGTTTAGAAGTTTCAAAAATTTAAAAATAGAATTACCATATCATACAGAAGTTTCATTACTGGGCATATTCCCCAAATAAAGGAAACCAAGACTCAAAAAGATACTTGTACATCAAAGTACATTGCAGCATGATTCACAATAACCAAAAGGTGAACAGAACCCAAACGTCCATCAATGGATGAATGAATAAAGAAAATGTGACCTGGATACGCAATGGAATATTATTCAGTCATGAAAGAGATGACATTCTAACACACGCCACAACATGGTGAAGCTTGGAAACATGCTACGTGAAATAAGCTGGACCCAAAAGGACAGATGAGACACGTCCACGAAATATCTGGAATAGACAAGTTCCCAGAGAGATAAAGTCAGCCAGAAGAAGATTGATTAGTGGGAAGAGAATTTCCATCTGGGGCAATAAGAATATTTTGGAAATAGACGGTGGTGATGGCCGCAGCTATTGTGCATGAAATTAAGTCCACTGAAGTGTACACTTACGCTGGTCAAAATGGCAAATTCTATGCTGTGTGTATTTTACTACAATAAAAATATTTTTTGAAGTACCTTTGGTAAATTTTATGATATGTGTATTTTACAACAATGAAAGTATTTTTAAAAGCACCTATTTGTAGAGTTCATGTACGTATAAGTAAAAACAGGCAGATGATGATGTGTGTGAAAGGTGAAAATGCAGCTTTAGTATTTCCTGATATAATGTTCACTTAGGTTTCAAATGTCTTCTGTAAAGAAGAGAAGTTGTTACATTTTGAGGGAAAAACAATCAATCAAAAAACGCAAATAGATGACTCCACTAAATCTATACCTCAGGGCTTAGATTAACAATAAAAACATCACTAAAATAATTATCAAAACAGAGAAAATGTTCCTCTCTAATACTAGAATACAAATGAAATACATCACTCTATGCTATCATATAAGTATGCTTTAATCCCATATATTAAAATTGGTTCATTGAGCCAAGCGCGGTGGCTCACACCTGTAATCCCATCACTTTGGGAGGCTGAGGCAGGTGGATCACAAGGTCAGGAGATCGAGACCATCCTGGCTAACATGGTGAAACCCCGTCTCTACTAAAAATACAAAAAAATTAGCCGGGCATAGTGGCAGGCGCCTGTAGTCCCAGCTACTCGGGAGGCTGAGGCAGGAGAAAGGTGTGAACCCGGGAGGCAGAGGTTGCAGTGAGCCGAGATCGCGCCACTGCACTCCAGCCTGGGCGACAGAGCAAGACTCCATCTCAAAAAAAAAAAAAAAAAATTGGTTCATTGAAAGTTCTTCATAAACACCATATGAAAGAGTGATGACATGTGAAGTCTTGGAAGTAAAGAGACCTTTGTAGAAGGAGGAGGAGTTGAAGTTTAAAATGCTTGGTTCACACTTGTTTCTCTTCCATTGAAAACCCCTGAGGAAATGAAGATAAAGGACTTTAAAGTGTGCAGAAGCCCGCACAGATAACTGGAACTGGAGGAGAGATAAGAAGTGCTCATGTCCATTACAGACAGATATGAGGCCTTCTGAGGTCCCAGGCCTCAAAGATCTGCTTTCTAAATATCAGATTCTAAGGAAATCAAGTGCTGGCCCACAGAGTCCCTCAGTGAGCTCAGGGGGAAAAGAAAGGTGTTGGGCGGTATGGCTTCTGTAAAGGCAGTGGGTTACAAATTGATACACAGGAAGTCCACATATTTTTGAAGGAATTGCACTGAACAGAATGAGATGGCTTTAAAAAAGATGACAGGATTGAAGCTCCCAATTCTAAGGCAGCAGGTTGAGAAGGCTGCCTACTCAAAAGTGGACTTTCTGATATAAAGGAAGGATGGCTCACGGAGGGGGATCCAGCCACACAGAGAACAGTTCCCACAGAGCAGGACCCAGCCTGGTGAGGGTGCTGGCTGCATGGCCCCAGCGGATTCCAGACATGGTGACACAGTGGTGGCCATGGACCTCTAGCATCCACCCCCTTTGAAAGGAAGTGTCCATAATAGTCATCACATGCTGGTCTGGCCATTACGTTCTTGGTGTGTGCAGGGGAGATAACATGTCTCTGGTTCACAGTCTTTGGATCAAGATGACACAAACTCCAAGATCCTCGTCTATACATGATCCCACCCAGATTTGAGTTTCTAGACTTTGAGCTGTTACTGATGCTGTCATACTGAAGAAACTGTAGATGCCTAGGAGTATAGAGGTATATTTTGCAAATGAGAAGAATGTAAACAATATGTGGCCACAGAACAGAAGTGGTGATTTAAAATCAAGTCTGAAACAATGTTGACGCTCCTTCCATCAAGCAGTGGGATCTAGGACCCTCCCCTTGAATCCGTGTTGCCCCTTCGTGACCCACTTGTACCCCATAACAGCAGGAATATATTAGGATGGGCTGTAATGGGACACAGCCTCCACTTTTCATGCTGGAACACTTTTCTGGATCCCGAAGCCAACATCTAACTCTGCCAGGGCTGCCGCACCATCAGGTAGCCCAGATCCCATGGAGAGGCACCCCAGATGCTCCTCCACAGCCTGTGCCTAGGAGCCAGGCATGTGCATGCCGACAGGTGCAGGTGACAACAGCCCCTAGCCAGGAGATGCCTGAGCCATTCCAGTCTTCCCACCAAATGCCTTGGAGTCATGGGGCAGAGAAAAGCTAGGCCTGAAGTGCCTTCCCAAATTCCTGACCATACTATGTTCTCTGAGCATGATAATTGTCGGTGTTTACTCAGTCTGGAGTGATATCATTGTTTTAGCACATTTGGGGTGATATGTTCCATAGCAGTAGTAACTTGAGCACCTCCAAAGAGCATGGATCAGAATGGTATCCGACTTCGCCACAGCAACCCTGGGAGACAGAAGGTCCGATTCTTCCTGGCCCTGAGGGAACACTGCCTTCAACAAGAATTCTACCTCCAGCCAAACAACTGCAATGTGTGGAGATACGGTAATGAAATTTTTAGATATTCCAGGTCTAAAACAATGAACGTTTATATAGCATGTCTTTGGATGTTTCCCCAAACGAGAGAAAAATTATAAGAGATACAGGAAATCCAGGAGGTGGTCATTTCAACACTGGCAACGCTGGTGAGGCAAAGGGCATTTTCCTGATGGTGAAAGAAGATCTCAGAATGACAGTTCTGCACCTGCCTTGAGAGCCAGAGTGCTACCTTTGTAGACTTCCCCTGCAGGGATATTTTCAAGAAAAGGAATGAAACTTATAAAAAACCTCAAGTATGTGAACATCTAGTAAAGTGATTTAACATTTTCTTACAGAAAATCTGGGGAACGGTTTGTGATGGACACATTATTACAAAATTAAGCAATAACATGCCCTAAAAATCAATTTTTAACCCCAGGGGAAAAAATTTAAAAATGCAATTATAGTAGTATATGTGATCACATTAATATTTATAGTCATTAATAAAAACAATGACAAATACAACAGACTGGGACACAATAGCAATTATTTAAAAGTAAACGTTGGCCAGGCACAGTGGCTCACACCCATAATCCCAGCACTTTGGGAGGCTGAGGTGGGTGGATCACTTGAGGTCAGGAGTTTGAGACCAGCCTGGCCAACAGGGTGAAACTTCATCTCTACTCCACAAAAAAAAAAAAATATATATATATATATATATATATATATATATATAAAAAAAATATATATATATATATATATATATATAAATATATATATATATATATATATATAAAATATATATATATATATATATATAAAATATATATATTATATATATATATAAAAAATATATATATATATATGGGCGTGGTGGCAGGTGCCTGTAGTCCCAGCTACTTGGGAGGCTGAGGCAGGAGAATCGCTGGAACCCAAGAGGTGGAGGTTGCAGTGGGCAGAGATCGTGTTATTGCACTCCAGCCTGGGTGACAAGAGTGAAACTCCATGTCAGAAAAAAAAAAAAAGTAAATATTACCTTTAGTGTCTCAAAACCAGAGATTCACAAACCTTGCTTTCTCAGTAGGGAAAGTAGCAACTCTAAATAATGAAGCTGAGAGACCATACTTGCCTGGCATGCCAAGAATTAATTATTCTTGAAAATGTGTTCAACTTAAACAGCCAGTGAAATAACACGAATGCCACTTGAACTTACTGCTCCGTGCAGTCTGTTAAAGTTTGTGTATGTGCTTCTGTGTGAATAGGAAAAAGCTGTTGCTGCCGATATCACTGTGAAAAAATTCAAATGCTGAAAACCTTCTTCTTTTAAATCTGAGGGAGGAATAATTTGGTTTGCTACTGAATTCTCACTTTTTTTTTTTTTTTTTGTCCTGCCTAGTCACTTCTCTAAGTGACTTCTTCACTGGGTACCTCTGTCTGTTTTTCACTAATGCTAACAGGTTTCTCAGCGTGTCAACAGATTATGCTGGTTCTGTCTTCACAGTACACGAGTCTGAAGCTTCTCCCAGCTGCCACTGCTAAACCTTTTTACCTAAACCAACGTTCTCTCTCGTGTGTTTTTGCAAGTCTCCTAAACACTTCACACGTCATTTTACTTCTGTTTTCATCACTGATTTGAATCACAGCAGAATGATCTTTACCTTTTAGGTGACAACCTGTGACTCCTCTTGTTAAAACCCAACGGTGAGTTTGTGTTTCACTCAGAGAAAAAGCCAAGTCCCCACCGGGTTGAGCATGATGGGTCCAATGCCCCAGGATCCCATTAGCACTTAGGTGTCCCACATCCCTGAAAGACAGTGGCCTTGCTGTTCCTCAGATATGACAGGCCCACTTCACTGTAGGGGGTTTCCTCAAATTCTTATTCTCTCATACATGTTTTCCTGCCAAATATATTTGTTCCTCTTGGATTGACTCCATGTTCCCAGAACAGTGTCTGAAACATAAACATCACTTTCATGACTGTTTCTTGTATGAATGAATATAAAGATCATAGTTATTGGGGTGTGTTGAGGGGACAGAGAAAGGGGACAATCCATGGCGTATATTCTCATTTTAAAATTGTTGCTTTACTTTCAACTTCCCTATACTCCCCTGCTTTTTCTTCATACTCTGCACACTTTGTTTCTTATCACCTTTCTAAGCTTCTGTGCTTCAGAGCCATCTGAAAACTAAATGTGTTATCCATGGCTAAAATAAAATCATTAGCTTCATTAACTTAATTCCCAACTTCCAAATATGGGGAAGCCAGGAAAAAAAAAGTGTTGACTGAAATGAAAGTTGCAAAATCTCAACAAAATACCACCACATAAGACTGTGATTTCCATTTCCAACATGCCTTAGAGAATGGTGTCACAGAGAGCTGCTTCTCCTGATGAAAGTTGAATGCAGAGATTTCCAAAAGAATGCAGTAGACTGAGTAAGCTAACACACCTACTGCAATGAATAGAATCAATTATAAAACTCCTAACAGATACTTGAGGGCTGTGGAAGGGAGAACTAAATAAACTACAACTCCAAAGAAAGATAAAATATTTCTAAGTAGACTGATAAATATTTACCATTTTTTCCTTAGGGGCATCACTGTGAATTAATGATGAGGCTTGGCCAATCCAGAGAAACTCCAGTGAGAAGTTTGGGAGAGGAAACAAAAACACCTCAAATAACCCCAAACAGGACAAACTGACACACACACACACAAACACACACACACACACGAACAGAAGAAGGAAAGTGCCACAAAGAACAAACAGAAAGAGAAAGATCGTAAAAGGAACTAAAGAAAAAATACTGCCCCCACCAACATACACTATGTTCAGAAGCATAATAATAAAAATAAATCTGACAAAACACTTACTGAATCTGTGTATCAATGTCTTTCATCTGCAGTGAAAAGTTCTCTACAATTTTTTTTAAAATATTTCTTCTGTCCCATTCTCTTTTCTGCTTCTAGGCCTCTAATTACTCCTGTATCAAACCTTTTTTATCAGGTTCCACGTTTCTTTCACTTGATCCCCACTCTTATGTTCCCTTTCTGTCCTCTGAGTTTCAGCTTGTGTATCTTCATTTTTCCTGTTTTCTAGTTTAAGAATCTTGTCTTTTGTAGGTCTAATGTGTAAGCAACTCTATTAAATTCTTTCATTTCATAATTTTAGAAAATACGCTTCAATTGTAGAATCTCAAGAATTATTTTTAGTTTAAACTTTTTTTAACTACAATTCTCTGTTGATATTATCTGGTTTATATATAACTCTCCATCTGTTTTCTATATTTTGAGTCATTAACCATACGTATTTTAAAATGTTTGCCTGTATATTCCATATCTAGAATAATCTGTGATTTGGTTTTTATTTTCTGTATTTGTCTATATATTTTCAGACTTATAGTTCTGAATTGTATAATGCCTACTGTTTTTTTGTGTTTTGCTTTGTTTTGTTTTTAACTGAATGTATCATGGTTGGTATATGAAATTCTATGAAATTCTAGAGGCTTAGTTTTTGTTAGGGAGATTAATCCCCAGAGCTGACTGATTCCTGGTGCTATATTGGTCAGATTCCTTAAACCCCCTTTGCATCCCTATTCCAGAGACACAGACATACATATTCTTAACTGTAGACCATGGTGTGTTACTAATGCCCTGATTGATGACTCTTGGTCTCCTTAGCCTCTGTATACACAAACAGTTCTACTTAACACTTTAGAGGTTTCAGATAATTTTTTATCCTTCAGCAAATTATTTTATTTTATTTTATTTTATATTATTATACTTTAAGTTCTAGGGTACATGTGCACAACGTGCAGGTTTGTTACATATGTATACATGTACCATGTTGGTGTGCTGTACCCATTAACTCGTCATTTACATTAGGTATATCTCCTAATGCTATCCCTCCCCCCGTCCCCTTCCCACAATAGGCCCTGGTGTGTGATGTTCCCCTTCCTCTGTCCAGGTGATCTCATTGTTCAATTCCCACCTATGAGTGAGAACATGTGGTGTTTGGTTTTCTGTTCTTGTGATAGTTTGCTGAGAATGATGGTTTCCAGCTGGAATCAACCCAAATGTCCATCAGTGACAGACTGGATTAAGAAAATGTGGCACATATACACCATGGAATACTATGCAGCCATAAAAAAGGATGAGTTTGTGTTCTTTGTAGGGACATGGATGCAGCAAATTTCTTTAAGAGAAAACTAGGCATGTGCTCTCACTCAAGACTTAAATCTGATTGCCCCAGACCCACATGAAAACCTGAAGTTCTGGTATTTTCTCCAATGCAGAAGTGGATCCTTGTAGATCCCACACCTAGATTCCCAGTGTGCAGCTCATAAAATAATTGTCACATAGCCCAAAGAAAAGTTGCTTTTCCGGGCCTCCATTTGTGATATTTTAGCATTTGTGGTTCTCATGGTGCCTGCAGTCTTCTTATGCTTTTAAACAAATCATTTCATTTTATATGATTTTTAATGCTGTTAGCCATGGGAGCTCTGGACTTTCACAAAGTAGTCCATTCTACGTCAAAACAGATATGGCGTGGCTTGCACATATTAAATATATTTTCTGTAATTAAATACCTTTAAACAAGTGAATTTTTTGGAATTCTCCAAGGAAAGCACAAGTAAGCAATATCAGGGAAATTAAAGAGGGCATCATGATAAGTCAGTCTTACACAGACTATAAAGAAAAAAGCAAAAATATAAACCAATCTATGCCAATACATTTGGGAAATTAAGTAAAATTAGCAAATTCCCAGAAAAACATAAATTTTTAACAATGACACAAATAAAATGGGATATATGAGTGTATTAATTCATTTTCATGCTTCTGATAAAGATACCAGAGAATGGAAAGAAAAAGAGATTTAATTGGACTTACAGTTCCACATGGGTGAGGAGGCCTCAAAATCATGGTGGGAGGTGAAAGGCACTTGTTACATGGCAGCAGCAAGAGAAAATGGGGAAGATGAAAAAGCAGAAAGCTCTGAAAAGCCCATCAGATCTCATGAGAGTTATGGGGTCCCTCCCACAACATGTGGAAATTATGGGAGAACAATTCAAGATGAGATTTGGGTGGGGGCACAGAGCCAAACAATTAAAATTAAAATACTTAGATTAAAAAAGGTGAACTATGCCAAGTTATTTTATGAGTCCAGCATAATTTTTTAAAAAACTATTGAGGACATTATAAGATATAAAAAGTTAAAATATAATATCTCAAGAACAAAATTCCAAGATGAAAACATTAATATACTGAATTCTGTTATATTTAAAAAGGATAACATTTTATAATTATATGAATTATATTCCAGGAATTTGAGGTTGGTTTAAAATTTAACATTGAACCAATTGAAGTGACCATTTGTTGAAATTCTACATTTATTTTGTGTTGTGTTGTATTATTATTTTAGTATTAGAAAAGTGGAAATAGAAACTTTTAAAATCTCATAAACAATATTTGCCAGAGTCTACAGCAAACATTATATATTATAGTGAAATACTAAAAGTTTTTAGTGATTATAAATTAGATAATTTCTACTGGACCATTATTTCTATTTGATCTCAGAACTGTACTAGTGAGTCTATCCAATACAGTATGTCAAGAAAATAAATAAAACATGAAGACTGGGAAAATAATGAGAAAACTGAACTTATATAGAGAAAACGTCAAAATGTTTATAGAAACCCAATAGAATTCTACAAATAAGTGTTAATGAGTTTATTGGGGTTGGTTGACACATAAAAATAGTTTTGTTTTCTAAGTAACAGTCACAAGTAATTGTAAAATAAAATCAGCAATAGAAACCATTTTCAAAGCATAAAACATTAAATACCTCAAAATAAATCTACTAAATGGAAAACAAATTTTTACTTTACAAACATATGGAACACAACAGACATAAATTAAAGAAAATATAAGTCAATGATGGACTATATCATGTGCATAAATTAGTAACTCAGTTTTGTGAAGTTTTGTTTGTTTGTTTGTTTTTGTTTCTTTGTTTTGTTTTTACAATAACCGCATTCCCGTAAAAATTCCCGCAGGTATTTGATTGTTGGTAGTTATCGACCAGCCAATTGATCCAAAATTTTCATGGCAACATAATGGCGTAATAGTAGCCATAATGTTCTTGATTAAGAGCACCATATTTGAAAAATATCCCTTGTCAGTTGTCAAGGCTTTGTTATAAAACCGTAGAGACACGGTTTGGGTATTTTTTCCATTTGTTCCCACTAAATCGCATGTTGAAATGGAATCCCCAGCGTTATAGCTGGGGCCTGGTGGGAAGTGACTGGATCATGGGGGTGGAGTTCTCATGAAAGGTTTAGTGCCACCTCCTTGGTGCTGTCCTTGCAGTAGTGAATGATGTCTCATGATATCTGGTTGTAAAGTGTGGCATCCCCCAGCCCACTCTCTCTCTTGCTCCTGCTCTGCCTTTTGCTATGAATAAAAGCTCCCAGAGGCCTACCCAGAAACAGAGCAGATGCCATGAGCCAATTAAACCTCTTTATAAATTACTCAGCCTCAGGTAATCATTTATAGCAATGCAAGAATGGGCAAATGCACATAGTAACTAAATTGCTGAATTAAGGTGACACATTCACAGGTTCTGGGCAGTAGAATATGGAAATCTTTGGGGTGTTCAAAGTCACATGGATATTCATCTAGAAAAAATGAGCTTTAATATCTTATTCACACTACACTGTGCATCAAAATCAATTACTGTTGGATTGCAAATAAGAATGAAGTTTCCACCACAAAACTTCTGGGTTAGCATCATGACCTGGAATTGATAAATATTAAGAGGGTTACCAAAAAGTAATTACCAAATTGGACTACCTTACATTTAAGAACTAATGTTCACTAAAGGATTCCATTAGGAGTGTGGAACGCAAGCTACAGAGTGGAAAAAGCGATTTGCAACACATGAAATCGACAACAACAGCGCTACTTTGAGCTTGTCCCTCTCTACTCCCTTCTCCTTTAAGTTTAAAAACAAAGCTTCGTGGAATCTAGCCTCCATTTGTATGTTTAGATTTATTTCACTTTGGGTCATCCCTTCTCCTTCTTGAAAGTTTTGCTGACTCATGCTTCCCTGAACACAAAACCCACCTTTGTATTGTTTATACTTTCAACAACTTTCCTTTCTCCCACGTTCAGGACAATACACTTGCCTTCTCTTCCTGGAGATTGACACTCATGATTCTTTTCACCGTGCACTCCAAGTGCCGTCTCCTCCAGGAGAGACCACGAACAGCGAAGACTCTTAATCGCCTACTACACGACCTTCTTCTCACCAAAGAATGAACCAACCCTTCCTCTACAGTGAATGAGGGACCTGCGCTCTTCACCCACCCACTGTGCTATTTCTCTTTGAAATCAGTCAATCTTGTGGTTCTTTTCCTCTATTTTATAATTTTTTGACTAACTTTTCAAGGACTATAAACAGTTTTTTTTTTTTTTTTTTTTTTTTTTTTTTTTTTTTTTTTTTTAGACTGAGTCTTACTCTGTCTCCCAGGCTGGAGTGCAGTAGTGTGATCTGGGTTCACTGCAAGCTCCGCCTCCCGGGTTCACACCATTCTCCTGCCTCAGCCTCCCGAGTAGCTGGGACTACAGGTGCCCACCACCTCGCCTGGCTAATTTTTTGTAATTTTAGTAGAGACGGGGTTTCACCGTGTTAGCCAGGATGGTCTTGATCTCCTGACCTTGTGATCCGCCCGCCTCGGCCTCCCAAAGTGCTGGGATTACAGGTATGAGCCACCGCGCCCGGTACTATAAACAGTTTTAATACCTCTACCATCGTGGGTAAAGCTTACCTAGCATGAGCCCTACAAGCTTATGTATTTATATTTACCTTCCCCACTTCATGGAGTCCACATCCACCACTGGAGTTACCTGAAACCACACTGATCACTCTTCAGTTCTTACAACCTCACTGAAATGCCCTGGGGAGAAGAAAATAATGTCTTTCTCACCTCAAAACTCACACACTCTTTTTTTTAACATCTTCTTGTAGCCATTGACATCAGATTCCCTGGTGCTTGGTCTACCACATGGCTCCCTGAGTCCCTGATTCTCACAACCATGCAGCACACAGGGTGAGTGGCCTCTCCTGAATGAATGCCTTAGATGCCAACCCCTGTCAAGTTCAGCACGCCAAAGACACAGTGGGGACAGGGGCATTGAGGCGGAGCTGAGGCTTTACTGATGGGATATTTCGAACCTGTTCATTGCAAGACCTCTTCTGTCTATGCTGTCACAAAAGGAATAAATAAGGTGTGTTTATAAGTTTTCACAATGGGGACATGTCTTTCCTTAGTTTTGTTGTTGTCATTGTTGTTGTTGTGTTAAAGAAATACTTCTAAAACTTGGCCACAGTAGTAGAGGCTGCAGCACAACACATCAGTACTCTCCAATAATTATACCTCACCTGTTGGGTGTCATACTGTATTATCGTGCTTTGGGATTACCTGGATTACCATTTATGCAATGATGGTGATGACATCGGTAATAATAGCTAGAGCACTGACTTCATGCTAGAACACCCTAGGGGCTTCCGATGTGTGTTTACTTTGAGCTTCTCAACAGCCCATGTGGTAGGACCCATTTTCCTTTTTTGCAGATGAGAAAATTGAGAAGCAGAAGGTAAGGACTTAGTTCAAGCTCTTACAGCTAGTGAAAACCAGAATTGGGATTTGAACCCACTCAGTCCAGCTCCAGAGCCTGCACTCAACCGTGTGGTACACCGACTTGGCTCTAACAGATCCACCGCAGTTTCCTCATCAATCTCATTTTCCCCTTGTTGACTCCTTGTAAATCAGGCACTTGGCAAGATACCTCGATTCCCCTGGTGAAGTCACATCATTGAAATACATATGTTCTTTCATTCTACTAAACACAGTAAAATAGCAATGGCGCTCAACTTTTATGAATTTGCTCATAAAGATATTATAGTCACATAAAACTTGTTCTTTGGGTTTCATTTAGAAATAACGTTTACACATTCATTCATCTTATCAATTATTTGCATAGGTATTAAGCACAGAAAATGTGGGTATATAAATAGTGATAAAGTTAATCCTTGCTTTAAAATAAATTATCGTTTAGTAGAGCTGTTCATTTTTAACATTTGATTTTCTTTTTATTTTCATGAGGTTCTCTTTTCCTGATACTGAAAAGAATTTCCAGAGGTCAGACAGAAGTTGTTCATTACATAGACAAAGAGACTACAAATCAATACCCCTCAAGAAAGAGTAAGGTGCTATGAGACTGTCTTGGTATTTGCAGAGAATCATATATGAAAGCCAGTTTTTTAGCTAGTGGCTGAATCAAAACTTCCTTCATTTATAGATAGGTACAGACAGATATGGATAGCATTTTTAAAACTACCACTAGACACTATATTTATTTTACTGTCTTTCCCACTAACTAGGCTAAAGGTGTAAAGGCCTATCTCAATTAAAAAGAAATAGATTGGGTTCTAACAAAAGCAAGTGTATTTTATCAACATATTCTTCCTATTAATTTTATTACCAGAAGTAGAAAGTATATGGGAGGCATGGTTTTATTTCAGGATGCTTGGAAGATTACATTGCATAAAATTATATTATGCTAACCAAATGGATACAAACTGTGACAGAAAAGGAAAATATGTACTAATAATCTGCAGATAAGGAGGGTCTGTGTGAGGTGGGGGTGCATTTGGTTCGGGGGCAGACAGTGGGACCCCCAGTGTGTGGGGCCCCCAGTGTACAGAGCCACACTGTGGAGGTAGCCGTCACAGCCCTGGGACGGGAAGGATGAATAGGAGACACGTCAGCTAAAGCAAGGGGTTTCAAACATGGATCTCAGCCCCATCTGGAGGGATTCTGACTCAGTAATTGGGCTGAAAACCCCCAAACGCTTGCTTTTACAAAGCTCTCCAGAAGGTTCTGAAAGGTAGGTTCAGAAAGGATCAAACTGAATCTTAAGGAAAATCTACACTGAGGAAACAAGAGGAAGAAATAAACTCAGAAGGAAATATCTATGTGTCTGTCACTATCCTCATCCTATTTTGCCATTTGGGGAAATTGGGTTTTTAAAGAGGTTAACTAAGTTTCTCAAGGGGGCCGAAGAGGGAAGGAGCAGGACCGTCACTGGAATTCCAGTGAGTCTGTTACAAAGTGTCCATTTTAGCCTCTTTGCCTACTGCACCCTTTGAAAAAGATACAGCGGAAGAAATCAGACAGGAGTCCAGGGAAGGGGTGAACCGCTGGAGTCACGAGCTCTATCACTTGCATAAGGCCAGGAAAGCCCAGGTCGGACTCTACAGACAGACAGGCTGAGAGCATTGCAGAATTCAGAAGTTGAGAAGAAACAGGCGAATCTCACTGGAGATTTCTGGGAATTGATTAGTAGTGACTTTCTGGTATTATTAACAAACTGTGGAGGTTTTTATGAGGAAATGAGAAAGACAAAATCCAATGCAAGGTGGGGATATGATTTTTAAAAATTAACTCTTTTTCTAACTCCACAGAGAAGAATAAGAGAATGGGGGTTAGTTCATTATCACTGCATAAAATCCCACAAATGAGTGTTCTCATTCCAGCTTTCAATTTAATATCTGAAAACCTAAGGGCAGATTTCAAGAGGATTATGCCCTTTTTCTAAGAAAGTCTATTTCATAACTGAGTGTCTGAAATATCTTACCATTTGATTTTAAAGTATTAAAAAAGTGATTTAATTACGTGCATGGTGCCTTTGCCCACAGACAATACATTTGAACTAACAGTGTGCTTCTGTGTCTGTAGGTGACCAAAGCTAAACGTGGAACAAGATACAGGATTCTCATTGCCTGGAAGACGGAGGCCACAAGGTGTTCATTGCAACTGGGGTCTGGAAAATATTTGAAGGGAGAACCTGGCAAGTTATTGATGATTAATGTCTACTTTCACCATAGACGATGAGGGTTCAGGTTGGCGGTGGCTCATGCCAACGGGAAGAACATCCATAGCAGTTCCTTCCTTCCCGGCGTGGTGCAGTTACTGCGTCCCATCCACTGCGTGGTACAGTTACTGCGTCCCATCCACTGTGAATACTGCTCCTGCATCTCTTCCAAACCCCCCACATCAGAAGGGGGCCTTCTTCTCATGGGTGGTTATTTCCAAGGTGTGCTCAAAGGCAGAGTAGATAACCACTGTTGGCTCCATTGTTTCTCCTCACCTAGGGAATCACATTGTCCTGCTGAAAATTATAAAATTATCATTAATATTTTTTAAATAACACATTATATTTTAAAGCATGCCTATTACATAAACCAAAAATATTTTAGGTCCTTAAGATGAGAACATAAGAATATTCCAAAGGAAAGTCCACAATAATAATGTATGTTTTGATAAATGTACCCCAAAATTTAGAGAATTTCACTTTGGGTAAGAATATGAAATAGGAATTTAAATATAGGCAGCCATACAGGCATCATGCAACCGCTATGCATAGCACTAGAAGAAAGTATTTACAAACCATGCAGTGGAATTTTGATCTTATCAGAACATACTTGAAACTTTTTCTCAATAGCTCTTTTAGTCACTCATCTCCAGACAAAACCACTGTAGCAGACTATCGGGGTAAAGACATCTGTTTTTCACTGTAGTATTACATACGGTATGTAGTAGTATTACATTTGCAAGTTGAGTTTCCAGAATCAAAATAAGCTAGAAAACTGAGGTTCTAAATTTCCTGGGTAATTGTTCCAATTTTTAAATTTTATTTTTAGAGATTTAGACTGGGCCATATCTTGAGCCCCATTGCTAAGCAGCGGGAGGTAACGTAAAGAAGAAATATGTAAAATAGATAGATAGATAGATAGATAGATAGATAGATAGATAGATAGATATTAGATAGATGATAGCTAAATAGTAATAGCTAGCTTGCTAGATAGATGATGGTGATAGATGATAGGCAAATAGTGATAGATAGATAGATAGGCAGATAGATATGTAGACAGATAGCTACATAGATAGATAGATGATAGAGATAGGTGATAGGTAAAAAGTGATTGACAGATAGATACGTAGATAGATGACAGAGATAGATGATAGGTAAATTGTGATGGACAGATAGATGATAGATAGAGATAAATAGAAGAGAAATAATAAAGATAAATAGATGATAGCTTAATAGTGATAGCTAGCTTGCTAGATAGATGATAGTGATAGATGACAGGTAAATAGTGATAGATGATAGATAGATAGATAGATAGATAGATAGATAGATAGATAAATAGATAGACAACTGATAGACATAGATGATAGGTAACTAGTAATAGATAGATAGATAGATAGATAGATAGATAGATAGATAGATAGACAGACAGATAGATATGAATAATAGGTAAGTAGTAATAGATTAGATGATAGAGACAGATCATAGGTAAATAGTGATAGATTATAGATAGAGATAGGTTGGTAGATGATAGAGATACATGATAGGTAAACAGAGATAGCTAGCTAAATGATAGATGGATAAGACAGATAGATGATAGAGAGAGAGAGAGAGAGATATGAATAATAGGTAAGTAGTAATAGATTAGATGATAGAGACAGATCATAGGTAAATAGTGATAGATTATAGATAGAGATATTTTGGTAGGTGATAGAGATACATGATAGGTAAACAGAGATAGCTAGCTAAATGATAGATGGATAAGACAGATAGATGATAGATAGATAGATAGATAGATAGATAGATAGATAGATAGATAGATAGATAGATAGATAGATATGATATGATAGGGAAATAGTGATAGCTAGATAGATGATAGGTAAACAATGATAGATGGATGGATAGACAGATGATAGAGATAGATGATAGGTAAAGAGTGATAGCTAGATAGAAAAATAGATAGATAATGGAGGTGATAAACATATATATGCCTAAAAGAATCCTGAGCTAAGTGCTACATAATAAGGTAACATTTAATAATTGCTCATAGTTCAAAGGCTGCAGATATTACAAATACAAATATTTGAAACAGTGTGCAGTGACTCACACTTGTAATCCCAGTGCTTTGGGAGGTTAAGATGGGAGGATCACTTGAGGCCAGAAGTTTGAGACCAGCCTTGGCAACACAGTGAAATTCCCATCTTTACAAAAAATTTTAAAAGTTAGCCAGACATGGTGGTACACGCCTTCTGTCCCAGCTACTAAGGAGGCTGAGGTGGGAGGATCTCTTGAGCCCAGGAGGCGGAGGCTGCAGTGAGCTATGATCGCACACCACTGCACTCTAGCCTGGGAGACACAGTGAGAGTTTGTCTCAAATTAAATAAATAAGTAAATAAATAATAAAATTCTAAACTAACTTTCATATTAATACTGTTTCCAAATATGCTTAGTTGTGAATGGCAAGTCTCGAATACAAGCGTGTAACAGCAGGAAGAGACACGATGTGCTCAGCACACATGCACAGCTGTTTCTCATGAACTCATCTGTGACATGTTGTCCCACAGCAGCTTGACTCCCTCCAAAAGGCCTGTCTGCAATGGGGATTATCCCACTTCATGAGAACCGTTTCTGGGGCTGGGCAGTGGGAGCATCGGAATGTATAACTTGAACAATGACTTGTCATTGTTGGAACATGATGAGCCGTAGCTTTCTAAAAAGTGGAAAAACAGTGAAACTGTTTAGAAACAAATGAAACACGTCATTATTCCATTTCAGAATTGCTGGTTTAGCAGTCATTATCTTTAATGGTTCCCTTTAACAGCTGAACAAAAACCTAAAGGGGCATATTTAAGAGATCTGAAATGATCACTTCTTCATCTGTCTGTTGCGTAAGATGCACGGCCTTCAAATCAAAACAGAAGGATTTGTCCTCATTAAGCGACAGGGCGCAGCGAGTAGGCAGCTGCGGGAGGGGTGTCCTTGTGTCTGGCACGGTGGAGCGGAGCATTGCATCCACTCATAAACACCACTGAGTGTACTACAAGAACAGCAAAGATAAAGAAAAACTATGTTCAGATTTAATTATTATCAAGAAACTGACTGTCCTTTTTCATTTTTAATGACTTGTTTTGTTGCAGAGATGCTGCTTTATTCTGGAGAACTGCCCTGATATCCGACACCATCCCAATATTTCTTGAGGTGGGAAGAAAGACTATGGGCATTTTCGCTGGATGGCCCTTCATCTTGAGGGATGGTCCCACACCCTGCAGGACATTAGATCCCTGGTTCTTGTCCTAAATGCCACTGGCATTGCTTAGTAATCACAAAACAAAACAAAACAAACAAAAACAAAGCAGAACCAACCTCCACACACTCCTCCACATAGAGATAGATAGATAGATAGATAGATAGATAGATAGATAGATAGATAGATAGATAGATAGATAGATAGAGATACGCTGCATTTCCATCCACCATGCAGTTGTGGGACCACAGATTCCTCCAGGGAAGAAAGGATCTCCTTTGGTATGCCTGCAAACAAGCCAGCAGCAATGCATTGCAGCAAGAAATGCTTGTAAATTGTCCTTGTTTCTTCAAACCCAGAGCCTTCATGGCCTGTAGATGTCTAACAGCTTCTTCATTATACCTGAGTTATGCAGGTGCGAACCAACCAATGCCTGAGCTTCACATAAGTGCCAATGTGTGCCCATCCAGTCCAAGTGGCATCCGTCCCTCCTACATTTCTATACAGAATTTCTCTCCACTCTTCCTTGCTTTAATGTCTACGTATCTAATCTTTCCAGCATATTGCTCTGATTATGCTTCCATCGAAATCTATTTTCCATCCTCCTTTTTTTTTTTTTTTACTTCCGTCTTTTCTTCCAAAAAGTAGTAGCTGCTATGTAAGGATAACACTGGACTCTTTGGAACTCAGGATGAAAGCATTAAACATGGTTCCATGTACACACACACACACACACACACACACGCACACACACACAGAGGCTTCAGTTTGAGTTGAGACGGGGGTCAGAGTTCCAGGCAGCAGAACTTGCTCAAATGCACTGTGGAAAAAGGAAGGTAAACTCAGCTCAGAATCTAAAGTGGGTCCTCTGGGCGCAGAGGAGAGCAAGAGCTGGCAGGGAAGACACGTGGTCACTGCAGCTGGACCAGGAGAAACCTCCAGCCATGTTCCGGTGTTCGCAATTCATCCAAGCTCCTGGAGTCGCTTGCCGGCCTTTCCACACTTACACTAGCTCTTCCCACATTTCACTTCTGGTCATTGCTCTGCTCAGAGAAATCACAGGTGTATCCATCCCCTCCTTTTCCTGAATCCTTGGCATTTCTGGTCTGTGATGCATGTTTTGTGTGTGTGTGAAGTTGAGCAGGTTTGCTATTTGTTTATCTCACTGACCGAAGTGTCATTTGGTTTTAGCGTGGATTTCCTAGAAGTAGAACCAGATGGGGGCTATTTTTGTGCAGGTGATTTGCTGAGGGAGGGCGCTTGGATGACCCTGAATGGGAGTGAGAGGCAGGGGCTGGGCCGGGGAGCAGCAGAGCACTCTGGGGGAAGATGGGCGGGATCTCTGGCCGTGGAGGAATGGGCTGTTTCCCCTTGGAGCAGGAGCCCGGGCTTGTGCACCATATGCTGGCAGCCACTGGTGGGCACCCCAGGAGGGTGCAGGCTCATGCACTCCCCCAGTAAGACAGCCCCCATCAGGCCGTGGTGATTTTCAGAAGAGCATAACTGTGAGCTGCCAACAACCAGCTCCAGAATACTTGCCAGCTACCTGCCCGGGGTTTATGTTGTCCTCCGGGCCATTGGCTTGCTGGGATCCCAGGGCATGACTATTATCTTTGTAATTGTGTAATTTCTCACCTAATATGCAAAGTCAAATCACTTGCAGTTATGCAGCAAATGAGCATAAATGTTGGTATTTGAAAGGAACTTAATGCCAAGGAATCGTTTTCATGACAGTAGACTTGTTAGATTATATATCTTATTTAACATCATTATATAAAAATGTAGATCATATATAGAGTAGTGATATTATTCCCATATAGCATTGTATTTAATATAATTGATATCACCATAATTACAGAAAATTACATCTTATATATTATATAGACTTGTTAGATTGTCTATCTTATTTAACATCATTATGTAACACTATATATCATATATAGAGTAGTTATATTATCCACATATTGCATTGTATTTAATATAATTGATATCATTATAATTATAGAACATTGCACATTATATATTATATAGATTTGTTACATGACACGTTACATTATTTTAACACACTTATGTTAGTAAAATTATATAGTAATAGGCTACATTTTATTATACATTATACTATGCAGACTTGTTAAATATATTGTATATTTACTCTTTCATTCTGTACTTTTCTTTATATGAGTATTTGCTTAAATGATTTTCTCAACTGTTTAGAGATGTGCAACTTTATCCATAAGAGACCCTGTTCATACCCATGAAGCCCCTGCTAACGCCCATCAGGATTCACCCCTGTTCCTCCTTTGCCCTAACCTTTCACTCTGGGCCTCTGCTTTGACTCTGCCCTCAACCTCCTCCTTATGTACCCTGTACTTTTGTGTGGGCTCACATCTGTCCCCACAGTCTCCTAACTAAATGACTGATAAGGTTGACTCTGTGTCCCCATCCAAATCGCATCTCGAATTGTAATTCTGGTGTGTTGAGGGAGGGACCTGGTGGAAGGTGATTGGATCATGAGGGTGGTCTTCCCCCATGCTGTTCTTGTAATAGTGAGTGAGTTCTCACAAGGTTTGATGCTTTAATAAGTGTTTGGCAGTTCCTCTCCCTCTCATGTTTGGCAGGTTCTCTCTCTCTCCTGCTGCCATGTAAGATGTGCCTTGCTTCCCCTTCCACCGTTATTGTAAGTTTCCTGAGGCCTCCCAAGCCATGTGAAACTGTGAGTCAATTAAACCTCTTTCCTTTATAAATTACCCAGTCTTAGGTAGTTCTTCATAGCAGTGTGAAAATGGGCTAACACAATGATGTTGAGTAATTTGATGCCATCATGCTTTAGTTCCTGTCTCTAAAATGAGATAATAATGGTGCCTACTTCAGGTGGTTTTGTGAGACATGAATGAAGGAAACTTGGTGAATCACTTAAAAGCATGTCTCACTCTGAGCCATCAGCCAATGCATGATAGTTATTTTTAGTTATCTTGACTTATCATTGAATTTCCCCTGGGGGCTGAACCAGCACTTTCTGCAGAGTAGTCCCTTTATCAGTTTGTGGGAAGAGTGAGCTTCACTTGTCTTCTTCTTCATTTCTGGGCTAAGGGTATCTTTCCCTGACAGTATCCGTCCAAACCCTATTTTTAAAGACATAACTCAATTCCTTCTATGCGTTACCTTTCCCAACTATTTCAGTTCTCACTAATTTGTCTCCTTCCAACTTTGACAGTACGTAGACTATGTTCCACACAATTTAGCACTCAATTACATGCTGTCTTATATTCACATTTGTGTCATGTATTATAATCATCTTCTTAAATACATTGTTAACTCCTTTAGGGTATCACATTGAAAGCCATTAAAACTGTCACAAAGCTTAGCTCAACTCTGAGATCAGAGTAGTCTTCAAGAGAAATTTTGCTGATTCTTCTACTTGTCAAATATTTCTTGAGCACATACTTGATGCACTATGTGTGTGAGGTAGTATCTTAGAAGACTGGAAGGATGCTCACATAGAAATCTTGTCAAAGAGGCCAGGCACGGTGGCTTACGCCTGTAATCGCAGCACTTTGGGAGGCCAAAGCGGATGGATCACTTGAGGTCAGGAGTTCGAGACTAGCCTGCCCAACATGGTGAAACCCTGTTTCTACTAAAAATACAAAAATTATTTGGGCGCATGGTGGTGGTGGGCGCCTGCAATTCCAGCTACTCAGGAGGCTGAGACAGGAGAATTACTTGAACCTGGGAGGTGAGATTACAGTGAGCCGAGATTTCACTACTGCACTCCAGCCTGGGCAACAGAGTGAGAATCCATTAAAAAAAAAAAAAAAAAAAAAAAAAAAGGCAAATCTTGTCAAAGAAAACGATGACTGCATTAAACAGAAAGTGTGCATTCTCAGAAAGCATGCCAAGAGCTCTGAGACTGGAGGTGCCCAGGAGCTTTCTCAGGCCCCATCTGGTCTTCACGGACACTGCACTGGGATGAAGGGTGATGGTCTTGCTCCTGTCCCAGGTGAGATCTGGCCAGGCTTTGGAAGCCAGAGGCTCTCACACCCCACCCAGCCCAGCGCCCTTGGGTGCTCACAGTTCAGGCTGCCTGGCTCAGTGCTCCAGGTGGTGAGTGCTCTTCCCTGCCACTGGCATCCTGGGGAACTGTGCTGATACACCATCACGAGGAGAGCCGTCTGCACACTGTTCTTTCTGCAGGGAGCAGGGGCAGGCAGGAGTGAGCAGGCTGGGCTGTAGAGCCTGGAAGTAAGGGATGTTTTAGAGATCAGGAGCATCTGCAAGGATGGAATTCAATGCTCCAAGTGACCAGTGGCACATTTTAAATGCTTTCTGTATAGGAAATTGAAATATTGGAAATACGATATGTGATGATCCCACATCTCAAATAATGACAAGCATGCCATGGTTTTAGGAATCTTTTCTACATACGATTTTTGGATGAACATCCAACGCATGTTTTTGAGATACACAAATTTATTTTCAGCCTGAGTGCCCAGTACTTACCTCATGCACACACAAGTCATATTAGGGGAAAAAAAACCATATTACTTCCTTCACTGGAAACTTGTATCAAAATAATCTCCCAAATCACCATCAGAAAAAAAATAACAAAAACTTAGTTCACCAAACTATTATTGATAGCAATGTAATTATCTTGCTAATAGAAGTGCACTTTAGAATGACATCTTATTTGTAGCGCTAATTACAAAACATTTAATTATGGCAGGTTGAAATGCATTTTGTTAAATTACGTGAAGAAGTTTGAGTAGTGAAGGGTTGACTTGTGGACCTATAAAATTCAATGTGATGTTTCACCATTGAGTGACACATTCAGGAGAAAGAGAATTGTGTTCAATACAGTTTTACCCTCCTTATTAGCTAAATTTTATTTGTAGTTTCAACTGTATTATATGCTGTTGGATATGAACATACTTCTTTCTAACACAGAAACATTTGAATCCCTACATTCCTAAAAATATTAGAAATGTTTTACTTTAAAGAGGTAGCTTTTTGCCCAGAGGATATTTGTATACATCAAAGTTTGCTTTAAACATAACTCTAAAAATTAAGTAATATTTAGTCTTAACAATTATAAATCACAGTTGTTGAAACTACTTGATAATTTTAAGAGTATGGAAATTATTTGGAATTTATTGGATATATCAATTTTTGCTATATCACCTTCTGTTATTGGGGCTCATTATTTAATTTTATTAAGTATTATTATATTATTTATATAATATGATTATATAAAATATTATTATATTAAATAAATATTATTAATTATAATTAACTACAACCTAACAGTGACAATTGAAAACTATGATTGACGTTTTGATACTTTGAACAGTTTTAATAAATTCCAACTTCAACAGAGAGTCTCTTCTTACTATTTTTATTGTACTCTCTACAACGTAGCATTTTACATAGAGTGTCCCATGTGAGAAGCAGCTACAGGGAAAAGTAATCCCAGGAATTTCCAGCATCTGCTCTTGTATGTTACTCATATTTGTGATGAAACAAATGTTAACACGTAACTGCAAGTGCTTGATAGAAAGTGGAAGTCTGAAGGAATCCATAGGATTTTCGAGGGTCCTGACGATTTCTCTTTACTTCACCTCACTCAAGTGTTCTGAAGATTCTTTAGGCCTGTTATAAGTCCCTAAGTTATGATTTTAGATGCTCTAGGAACTCAACAATTGCCATTGAAGTAGTATTACTTTTTTTCAGCGTTTATTATTTTTGCACACATTCTCATGTCAGTGTTCAACTACAATAAATTTCAGTCAAAATTTGATTATTAGAACATTTAATCTTAGACTCAAATTTATTTATTTTTTAATTTTAGAAAATCTTAAAATTGTTGTGGGTACATAGCAGGTGTCTATAGTTCTGGAGTCCATGGAATGCTTTGATGCAGGCATGTAGGCAGAATAATCATGTCCCGTAGAACGGGGTGTCCATCCCCAAGCATTTATCCTTTGAGTTACAAACAACCCAATTATACTCTTTAGGTTATTTAAAAGTGTACGTACAACTAACTTGCTATTGGCTCTAGTCACTCTAGTGTGCTAGCCAACAGTAAGTCTGATTTAATTTTTCTATTTTTTTTGTACCTATTAACCATCCTCACCTGCCCCCCAACCCCAACCCCCTCCCAAGTCCTCCAATGCCCTTCCAGGCCTCTGGCAACCATCCTTCCACTCTCTATGTCCATGAGTTCAATGGTTTTGATTTCTAGATTCCACAAGTAAGTGAGAACATGTGCTGTGTCTCTTTCGGTGCCTGGTTTATTTCACATAACATAATGATCTCCAGTTGTATCCATGTTGTTGCAAATGACTGGATCTCATTCTTTTTTATAGTAAATGCTAGAGTACGATATATACTATTACTATGGTACTACAGTAATAGTACTCCGTTGTGTATAGGTACCCCGTTTTCTTTATCCATTCATCTGTTGACAGCCACTTAGGTGACATCCACATCTCAGCTATCACGAACAGTGCCTCAGCCTGAAAATTTAAAACTTCTTTGGCTTCCTCTTTCACTAAACCCAAAATAAGGCATCTTTCTTCCAAATTGCAGTGGGCAGTTATGATGTTGCTTTGTTGCTCTTTGACCTAAATGGTTTCTTTCTCGTTTGCTGCCCTAGTGACCAATGCCCTGTCTTTTGCCTTCTGCATAGTCTATAGTACTAATGAAGATTATATATGTTTTTCCTTGTTATTGTAACAGTGCTTTCCCTGAGAGTCAGACTTTCCAGGACTCCATTAAGTGGGACTGTTCATACATTTTTCTGACATTCTCTGCAAAATGTCATTAAGCGTCTTCCCTGGAAGCTCTTGATCAGTATTTTACTCATTTACCGTTTCACATCTTTTGTTAAATTTGGCACTTAACCATAGCTGGGACATGGGCTAGTTGGTCCAAAGAGACCAGCAATGTGTTTTCACTAGCGGATCTAGTCGGACCAGTAATAATTCTTATTTTCAAGCCCCAAAACTTTCTATAAGAAACCGGAGTCATCACATTCCTCCTTTCTTATCCTCTCTTAAACAGGGCCCACAGAATATTAAAGCAGATGTCTGTGCTGGAATCTGTCTGGGATGCATTGTATTAACATTGAACTTGTTTTTCTGTAGCAGGGCTTTGCAGAAACTGCATGCATTGAACATTATCAAGAAGTGTACTTAGTGTAAAGAATTTCCATAGGTTGGTTCACCAAGGACGTGTTTTAACAGAAGATTTTGGGAGTTTAAGAATGGAAGTGGAACAAACTAATCAGCAAGCAAACTGAAATCTCAAAGATAGTAACAAGACAAGGAATAAAAGGATTAGCAAGGTGCAGGTGGTGGTGCTGGAGATGTCTGACATAGTTTATTGCTCTAGTTACAAGCCATAAGAGGTTGTCAATATTTATGTAACCCTCTTTAAAATGTCAGAGGTTATTCTGTGCTGGCTAAGGACTTTGGCTTCACAATTTTTAGATGAACATAAAGATTACAGAGTATCAGCAGAGATCTATTCTCTCTAATTCTCACCATCTACTTGATCAAATATAAGACATTGAACACAGGTTTCTAATTAGGGTTGTGAAATGGGATAAACAAGCATGGAGTTTTAAAAAGTTATCTATCTGTAGATACTAATACACATATCATGCAAATACAAAGTCTTAACAGTAGAAGAAAATGCTATCTTGATCTACATTTGTTAAAAGTGTATGAAAATTTTGATTTTGACAGATTTTACTTTTTTTCCCCTTTCCAATCTGGGAGGAGGGAATGGTGTGCCCAAAATATGCTTGTAGTAGAAAAATACAGAGGCAAGATATATTATTCATTTAGGTATCAAACATGCTAAAGGTAAAAAATTAGAGTGCAATTTGAAACTCAATATTGTTTCAGTTTAATTTTTTATTTCACTTTGCAGAATCATCTAATCGTCAGCTCTAGGTAAAATATGGCTAAGATAAACTATTAGCTTTTTCAAGCTTTAGATAGAGCCTTTAAATGTAATTAAAACTGTATCCATATAAAAAAATTAGGTTGGGGTTCAAAAGTAATTGTGGTTTTTGCTATTGAGTGATGGCAAAAGCTGCAATTAGTTTTTCACTGAACTATTTCTTTTAAAAAAAGCTTTTACTTTAATTCAGTAATCCTTTCCCAAAACCTCAATAAAATTCATTTTATTGAAAGTTTGTATTGCTGTTCTCATGTTTATGAGGCTCAGCACAGCAATACAGATGAAAATCCACATGGCATATATCTAAATATTTGTGTCATAACCTGCGCTAACGATTGTTATATGACATAAGTTCCTCTTACCTACAACTTAGAAAATCAGATTAGCGTTACTTTAAGCTTCGTAGTCTTCTTCAAGTTCTGCATCCGTGATCCTTACTCTGGGGGTACATTGCAAATTGTTTATCTCAGGTTGTTACTTGTTTTTTGACTTTGCTTGAAGTGTGTGTGTGTGTTTTTCTTTTTTCTAGGTGAAAATATTTGAATTTTATGTAGTTGAATTCATCAGTATTCTTTCTTGCTTTCTGGATATTTTGTCAGTCTTTAAACATTCTTTTCTAACTTCGTATCAGTTTAAAAATATCTAGTACCAATGCAGTATAATGTTAATGACTTTATATTTACAGGAATCCTTTCTTCCATCTGGAAGTAATTTGATATCATGTGTGAGATATTTCCCCCACAGAGCAAAAAAAGTGTTAACACCCACAGCACCTTAAATGCATTTTGCTTCTCATTACTGAACCAAACAGCCTTTGCAAGTCGCCTGTGGGTAAAACTGGGGCCATGAGTTTGAGTCCTCCTCAAAGGAAGACAGACAGGACAATGTGTCAGAATTCCAGATCTGAGTCCCACATTTCCTGCAGACTCCCCTCTTCCCAGCCTCCTGGCTTGATTTGTTCTTCCAGGGCCATTGGGAGTCTAACTTGGTGGGGCCTCCAACAGGCTGCATCCCTGAGTGACTCTGTAGACCCAGCATGCTCGTATTTCCTGTTTGTTGTGTTACATCCTGAGACTTGGAGGTTGCTTATGATAATTATCTTACCCTAATGTATGCCAATTCATATTTATTTCCAATATCCCAACTTACAGATTTCAATGTTATTTAATAAATAATCTCTTTTCCACACTGATCTGAAGTAGAATGGTAAAAATATAAAGGGCTAATAAGCTTGTCTACACATATAATTTTTTAAAAGTAATTCACCAATTTAGCATATGGGGATGTGTGCATCTTAGGGTATTAATCCTGGTGTATTTGATTCTCTGATATTAATAGTTCATATATAATAAATGTATGTGCTGTTCTGTATAACATTTAAAGAAAGTATAATTGTTATATTTTCGTATGAGTCAGCACTGTGTCTTGTTGGGGTCTAATGAGGGCATAGAAAGAAGGCAATTGGGCTGGATGCAGTGGCTCACGCCTGTAATCCCAGTACTTTGGGAGGCCGAGGTGGGCAGATTGCTTGAGGTCAGGAGTTCCAGACCATGCTGGCCAACATGGTGAAAACCTGTCTCTACTAAAAATACAAAAATTAACTGGACACAGTGGCTCACATTTGTAATCCCAGCACTTTGGGAGTCCAAGGCAGTGGATCACCTGAGGAAGAATGTCTACAAAATGAGGAAATTAATGATTTTATTGGAGAACTAATGTGTGGGTATTGATTGGCAAGTGTTCTCTTCTGTGTGATGGCAGTTTTATGGCAAAGAAAGGGACATTCAGTATCGACTTCCATATTTTCACCAGCAGAGGCTTCTGATTGTAAATCTGGGGTTGAGTATGCAGTGGTGAGTAATAGGGTGACTTCGTTACAGGTCGGATATGCAGTGGTAGTACCATGACTTTGTTATAGGTCGAGTGTGTAGCAGTGAGTAACAGTGTGACTGCATTATAGGTTGGTTAGGCAGTGGTAATAGTGTGACTTTGTCATAGGTCGAGTATGTAGCAGTGAGTATTAGCGTGACTTTGTTATACTGAGTATGTAGTAGTGAATATTAGTGTGACTTTGTTATGCTGAGTATGTAGTAGTGAGTATTAGTGTGACTTTGTCATAGGTCGAGTATGTAGTAGTGTTAGCATGACTTTGTTATACTGAGTATATAGTAGTGAGTATTAGCATGATTTTGTTATATTGAGTATGTAGTAGTGAATATTAGTGTGACTTTGTTATACTGAGAATGTAGTAGTATTAGTGTGACTTTGTTTTACTGAGTATGTAGTAGTGAGTATTAATGTGACTTTGTTATACTGAGCATGTAGTAGTGAGTATTAATGTGACTTTGTTATACTGAGCATGTAGTAGTGAGTATTAATGTGACTTTGTTATACTGAGCATGTAGTAGTGAGTATTAATGTGACTTTGTTATACTGAGCATGTAGCAGTGAGTATTAACGTGACTTTGTTATATTGAGTATGTAGCAGTGAGTATTAATGTGACTTTGTTATACTGAGCATGTAGCAGTGAGTATTAATGTGACTTTGTTATACTGAGCATGTAGTAGTGAGTATTAATGTGACTTTGTTATACTGAGCATTTTATTATGTGACTTTGTTATATTGAGTATGTAGCAGTGAGTATTAATGTGACTTTGTTATATATGAGTATTATACTGAGCATGTAGTAGTGAGTATTAGTGTGACTTTTTTATACTGAGTATGTAGCAGTGAGTATTAATGTGACTTTGTTATATTGAGTATGTAGCAGTGAGTATTAATGTGACTTTGTTATACTGAGTATGTAGCAGTGAGTATTAATGTGACTTTGTTATACTGAGTATGTAGTAGTGAGTATTAATGTGACTTTGTTATACTGAGCATGTAGTAGTGAGTATTAGTGTGACTTTTTTATACTGAGTATGTAGTAGTGATTATTAGCATGATTTTGTTGTATCGAGTATGTAGTAGTATTAATGTGACTTTGTTATACTGAGTATGTAGTAGTGAATATTAGTGTGACTCTGTTATACTAAGTATGTAGCAGTGAGTATTAGCGTGACTTTGTTACACTGAGTATGTAGTAGTGAGTTAATAGTGTGACTTCGTTATAGGTGGAATACGTAATAGTGTGTAATAGCATGACTTTGTCATAGGTTGAATTTTGTCTGAATTTGGAATTTTTATCTAAAAAAGATATGCAGAAAGTCTAACCCTCACTACTTCAAAATGTGATCTTAAGCAAACAATTCAAAGTGAAATCACTAGGGTGAGCCCTAATGAAATGCCTAATGAAGTGCCCTTATGAAATGGGGACATTTGGAGTCAGATGCCCACACAGGAGGAGTCCACGTGAAGTCAGAGGCAGAGATTAGGACCCACCAACAGGGTGAGGAAAGCCTGGGGTGACCAGGAGGTGGAAGAGGCAAGGGAGGACCCCCCCTTACAGCACGAGGCAGAGGCTGGTCCTGACAACACTCTGATTTTGGACTTCTAGACCTCACAACTCTACGACAGTGGGTTTCTGTGGCTTTAAGTCCCCTGGTGTGTGTTCCTGTGCTCTGGAAGCTCGAGCAGGCTAAGAGAGATTTTGGGTCTGAGAAAGGAAGTGCTATGACCAATATCTAGCCAGGCCGGGGTGGCTTTGGAACTGGGTAATGGTTAGAAGGCAGAGAGAGTTTTAAGATTTACATCAGAAGAAGACTAAATGGTTCTGAAGATACAGTTGGTAGACATGGATGTTAAAGGTGATTCTGGTGAGGGCTCAGATGGAAATAGGAACATGCTATTGGAAAATGGAGGAGAGATGATCTTTGCCACAAAGTGGTAGAGAACTTGGTGCAATTGTGTCTTGTTGTGTGGAAAGTATAACCTGTAGGGGACAAAACTGGATATTTATCTGAGGAGATCTCTAAGAAAAATATTGAAGGAAGAGCCTGGTTTCTTCTTGCTGCTCATAGCAAAATGTGAGAGATGGAAAAAGTACATTGAAGAAAAGATTGCTAAGAAAAAGGAAATCAGGCTCGGGCATGGTGGCTCATGCCTGTAATCCCGGCACTTTGGGAAGCTAGGGCAGGTGGATCACGAGGTCAACAGACCGAGACCATCCCGGCCAACGTGGTGAAACCCTGTCTATACTAAAAATACAAAAATTAGCTGGACATGGTGGCACATGACTGTAGTCCCAGCTACTCAGGAGACTGAGGCAGGAGAATTACTTGAACCTGGGAAATGGAGGTTGCAGTGAGCCAAGATCACACCACTGCACTCCAGCCTGGTGACAGAGTGAGACTCTGTCAAAAAAAAAAAAAAAAAAAAAGGAAGAAAGAAAAGAAAAGAAAAACATAATTTGAAGATTTGGAAAATTCTCAGTTTACCCATCCTGCAAAAACTCAGAAAATATACTCTGGAGAGAAAACCAAGATTATGGCTGGACAATTGCTTGCTAAAGAGATTAGGTGTGTGACTCATGGATCCAGTCCATGCTTTCAGCAGAGACAATGCCAGTTTGCACTGAAGGGATGGAGACAGGAAAATCCAGAAGAGTGTCAGACTGTTAAGATTCCCCAGGCAGGGTTCATGGAGCAATTTGCTGCAAACATGTGCTATGCTTCACGAAAAGGGAAGACCTCGAGGGTGGTTCAGAGGCTGGTGAAGTTGCTGTCTCCACTTCAGACCCACAGGGTGTAGACTGGGTTTGAACCCACTCCCTCCTCTGCTCCAGGAGGCTGTGTTTTGAGCCTGTGCAGGCTCAAGACAGGGCACCAAGAGCATCGGGACAGTGAGGGTTGTTCTCAAGTCTTAAAATCTCAGGGGCTTTGCTCTGCTGCATTTCAGATGTGCTTGGAACCTGTGGCCCTTTTGTCCTTTGGATGCCTCTTTTTGGGGTGGAGACCTGGTCTGCACTGCCTCACCAGTGACCCAGAAACCAATATGTGACATCTGGTTTCACAGGTTCACAGATGGGAAAAATATTTGCCCTAGCACGAATCAGACCCTGCCACTCACTCATAACCACTGTGGATAATTCAAATGATAAGATCAAGACTTTGAGTAGACGCTGGAATGAGGAGGATCTTGGGGAGGCTGGGAGAGGCAGGTGTATTTCTCACATGGGAAGGGCATGAGTTGGTGGGTGTGTTATGCATTGAATTGAATCCCCCAAAATAGTATGTGGAAGTCCTAACTGCAGCACCTCAGAGTGTGACCTCACTTGGAAATAGAGCATTTGCATGGTAGATCAGGTTAAAACAGGTTCATTAGGGTGGCGGTAATTCAATATGACTGGTGTCCTTATGAAAACGGGAAATTGAGACAGAAAGACCACAGGGAGGGAAGAAGATGTGAGGACACATAGGGGAACACCACCTAAAGATGAGGGTAGACATTGGACAGGACAGGTGCAACCATAAGCCAAGAATACTAGGGACAGCAAAATGTGGAAGAGGCAAGGAGGCTCATCGCTCGGAGGCTTTGGAGGAAGCCTGGCCCCCACAACACCTCTCTCTTGTACTTCGAGTCTCCAGAACTCAGAGAAAATCAATGTCTGATGGTGCAGGCCCTCCAGTTTGCAGCACTTCTTGATGGCAGCCCTGGGAAACTTGTGTGGGCTCTCAGCGGCAGACACGTGGGCATGGATGCTGGTTCTGCAACCTTCTAGGGATGCTAATTTAGGCAACTTAGTTCATCTTTCTAAACCTCATTTTCATCGAATGTAAAGTGGATATGGAGAGAGTACGTAAGTCACGTGGCTATTTTAAGGGTTTCACCAAACATTTGAAATACTTCACCTAGTGTCTAGCCTTTTATTGTACTAGGAATTCTAGGAGCAAAGGAAAAAGTATCTCAACAGTTTCCAAATCAGATGCTCCAAAAATTCAAAATACGCAGCAATACAAAAGATGACCATGGCCCAGTAATGTCAATTGTCCACTTTACTCTTTTGTTAGCATACCTCATGTCTTGCTCTTAACCCTCCCCTCAGTTGGCCAGTGCACAGCATTTTAACACCAGTTACCCAGCACACATAAACTAATAGCACAGAGAGGAGACTCGAGTGGCCCGAACCCCCACAGATGGTTCCAAGGAGCAAGGGCTTTGCTACAGCTCAAGCGGCTTCATTTCTCCTTGGATCATGCTTTTTTGTTTCTCTGTCATTCACAAGAGCACCCTCTGAGGTGTAGGCTGTGTTTTACTGCTTACAATCACCCCTGTTTCCAAACCAGACTTGGCACGATCTGGGTTTCTCCAAATTGTTATTGAACCGATGGTGGTCTTCAGGAAGTGCTCAGGCTTCTGAGCCTTCTTCCTAAATATCTGCATCTACGGGCAGAACTTATAGGTTTCATTTCAAGTAAATTTAATTTATATAACTACTGATAAATTCTTTTCTATTGAATCCTCAGCTATAAGCTTTAAATCACTCTATAATGATTAGCTGCTGTTTCTGCCGTTGCTTCCCTTATGGTTAGAACAGTGGTCTTGATGAGAACCACCACATTCCACTGTTATACTTGGGAGTATCTAAGTTTAGATCAGATCATGAAAAATAGTCACGAAATTATTATAGTTAGATGAACTTGCTTGTTCTCTAACCAGGCACACGCCTTGCTGGGTTTCCGTGTTTCTCCTAGACTGGAACACCTTTGAGCTTCTTCCTAATAAGTGCTGTATTAGTCTGTTCTTACGCTGCTGATAAAGGCATACCCAAGACTGGGCAATTTACAAAATAAGAGACTTAATGGACTTACAGTTCCACATGGCTGGGGAGGCCTCACAATCATGGTGGAAGGCCAGAAAGAGCAAGTCACATCTTACATGGATGGCAGCAGGCAAACAGAGAGAGATTGTGCAGGGAACTCCTCTTTATAAAAGCATCAGATCTCATGAGACTTGTTCACTTTCCTGAGAACAGCACGGGAAAGACCTGCCCCCATGATTCAGTCATCTGCCTCTGGGTCTGTGCCATAACACATGGGCATTCAAGATGAGATTTTGGTGGGGACACAACAAAATCATATCAGATACGTATCGACACACTACAAAAAGCTATGTCAAAATTCCTCCCAGGCCCTCCCAGGACTATCTCTTCCTCTGAGTGTGACCCAGCCGACTCCGGAGCCCTGGCTCCTTCCCGGTGGGAGTGCCTGTCAGACGCCCAGCTCTGGATGCTGAGTAGTGATTTTCATCCTTTCACCCATCCGACCCAGACGTAAGATGACGACCAATGTGGAAGCATTATTGTGGGTGGTGGGTGGAAGTTCTATTTCTTTCTCTTCTTTTTTTTTTTTTTTTTTTTGAGATGGAGTCTCACACTCTGTCTCCAGGCTGGAGTGCAATGGCACAATCTTGGCTCACTGCAACCTCCCCTCCCAGGTTCAAGCCATTCTCCTGCCCCCTACTCCTGAGTAGCTGGGACTACAGGCATGTGCCACCACACCAAGCTAAATTTTGTATTTTTAGTAGAGATGGAGTTTCACCATGTTGGCCAGGATGGTCTCAATCTCTTGACCTCGTGATCTGCCTGCTTCAGCCTCCCAAAGTGCTGGGATTACAGGCGTGAACCACCACGGCCGGCCTTATTTCTTAATTGCTATTACAAGTTCGAGTCATTTCATTATCAATTGATTCGAATCAGTCCATAATAAGAGATCGTGGGAGACACTGTATAAAACAACCTGTGAATTTTAATAACTTCATAAATACACTTAAAAGCAACCAAAGTGTCTCTCTTTTCAATCACAGACTTATTTTTCTGAGGAAAGTTTGTGCTTTTTTTTTTTTATTTGCAGGTTTATAATTGCAATGAGTTGGCTTTAATTAATTGAATATATTTTAATATAATTAATAAGTTGAATTCTTACTGGAATACTCAGGTGATTATGTAGTTTGAGTTCTAAAGATGCAATTTGCATATTATTAGAATAATCAGAAGGACCTCAGCATTAGAAGGAAGGTAACATTTAATTTTAGCACACTTAATCATATGGTTACCAAAGCAAAATGAGGTAGGTAATCATATGATTTATTAAGAGGTTACATCTGCAACCTGCTACTTGGAATTTTTACTTGGCTTTCTTGAGATAAACCAGAAAGACATTCCGGGACTGCCTTTTTCCTCAGCTGTTTACAAAGCTCTGAACTGATCTTTCTGCTTGCACACTTGTCCCTTTGCCCAAATCATCCTTCATTTTTACTTTTTAAAAATCATGGTATGGACACATTTTCCGGGATGCCAAATTCGGGCAGCTGTGATGACAACGTGGCCCCAAATGGCAAAGTGAGAAGGCTCCCGGCCACGAGCAGAGAGCTGTGAAGACTCTCCCATTTCCTTACTTGGTGTGGACGGAACGTTCCCTGTGCGGACATGAGGCCTGGGCTCTTGTCGGCTGGGAAGGGTTCCACTGGCTGTCAGGGTTCGGGAAAGATAAGCTTTGTAAGACTGGGGACAATAGGTTCTGGTTAAGAAGCAAACAGACGGAACTGTGGAGTGAGCACAGGTGGGGCTTGGTGTCCCTGCCTGGGTGTCTACCACGGCCAGGGCCCTGAACAGCCAGGTGCGTGGGGCAGCCCTCACGTGGCCTGGGGCAGGCGCAGCATGGCTCCTGGGGCTGGGCGTGGGTGCTGAGCAGAGTAGCCTGGACGGTGCTGTCCCCTGTCAGGGACTGACCGGGACTCTCAGACGGGCCCCCCACTGTGTAAGCTGGGGGATTCTCTGCTTGCTCTCCTGGTTTCGTTCCCTTTGATAATAGCCATTGGTTGGGGGAAAAGCAGGGCAGCCTGGGCTCAGACCCCTCGAGGAGGAGAACCAGCTCCTCGACCTGGCAAGACCTTGGGTCAGCAGAAATGCGGCCACTGGAGCTTAGTGCGGCTTTCAGATAGGTGGCAGTCACAGGTGGCTGTTTTGTCATCACTGTTTGGTTGTTTTATGCTTTTATTTTTAAGCCGGAATGGCCACTCTTCTGAATGCCCAGTACGAGAATACAGGGAACTTTTGGGGGTCTCAGCCTGGACAGAAATGCAGGAAATGAACACTCCCACACACACACCATGCCAGGTCCCCCATCTGCCCCTAGCCCTCCAGTAACCACTACCAGGACTCAGGAGACTGCTGTTCCTGAAAGGAAAGAAGCCTGTAGTTTCCAGTGTCCTGGCAGCTGCAGCTCCTCCCTGCACAGTGGAGGTGACTTTGGAACACACCTGTGAGCTCCTATCTGCTGTCCCACTTCTGTCTTCCTTCTCTGCTCCTTGCCCAAATTTGTCCTGCTCCCAAAGAAGCTGCAGACACTCCTGACCTCGTGTCAGGTCTGCTCATCCCAAGAGAGGCAGCTGCCAGTGTCACCTGCTGACATGGGTTTAAAGCAAGACTCCAGGCAGGAAGGAGGGAGAAGCTTCTCGACCAGCTTCTACTCGGTTTCACCCCAGGCCAGTGGCTGAGGATGTGAAAGAGAAACACATGACTGCCGGGGCCAGCCAGGAACAGCGATGGGTGTCTGTGAGGATACAAGGAGGAAAGAAGCTGGCCCAGAGGGGTTTGCTGAGGACCAGGCCACAGGCCACGTGAGATGGCAGCAGGAACTGGCCAGGCTCAGACAGCAAGTACGAGAGCATTACAGGACTGGTGTCCAGGCAGGAAGTCGTCAGTCCTAGAGGTCCCAAAGCTGGTGGGCACAGGAGCTGCACTTGCTGTTCCTGCCTGCAGGAGATGGAGGGTGATTCTGGGCATGCACGGCCCTGGGGTGGCCATGACGCTGGGGACGGAGTCCTGGAGTCCTGCTGGGGGACGGTCTCATCCTCCTTGTGCAGGTTTCTTCCCAACTCCCCCCGAGAGGCCCCATGTGGCAAGTGGCACTTTACCCTCAGTCCTCAGCCTGGGGTCATGGTCCTCCTGAGCCCTGCTGGAAATGAGGGCTTATTCTAAGCAATAGATCCCCCCTCACTTCATATCACTTGCAAATAAACGTAATTTCTCCCTTTTAAAATTTGCATTATTGGATCTGTTACTTTACTTGTGCATTGCATTATTTAGCAGCAACGTGATTCTAGCAGAGGTTGGCCAGTGTCCCTGTCCTGGGCTGCCTTTGCTGGTATTTGGGAAGGGCCCCCATCATGAGTAAATAGCTTTCTTCCTTCTCTGGTTTACACAGAGCATCGAATCCCCCATGAATTATCTTCATCTGCTTTTCTCACACGTTGGATTTGTTAGGCACTTCCATTTCTCCACACTTACCTGGATTATATTCTTAAACACTCTGGAGTTAGAAAATCATTTGTCCTCTTCAAATCACACTTCTGGTGCACTCTAGACACATTTCAGAAAATACTGGTAGGCTCGAAGTAAAATGGAATTTAAAGTTCTGTTTTAAAAATGTGAATTCCATTTTTAAGTTGTATTTCTGCTGGAAAAATAATATTTATAATAATTATAATCTTTTATAATAATAATTATTATTTATTATGAATAATAAAGTGCTATGTAATTTTTCATTAAAACTATAAGACTTACTATAAGGTGATATTTTTCAAAATAGATTTATGGTATTTAATGATTTCATTAATGTTGTGTATAATGTGACTTTCAAATTTTGCTATTAATATAATCTCACCTTTAAAGTGAATGCACGTCTAAAATTCTCGAGACTCTAAGTGGACTCACCCCGCCCTTCAGTTGTTGTGGGTGGTGGTCGGGTGAGGACAGCCTGTTCATTTGTGTCTGATTAAAGTTCGGTTGTTGTGGGTGGTGGTCAGGTGAGGACAGCCTGTTCATTTGTGTCTGATTAAAGTTCGGTTGTTGTGGGTGGTGGTCAGGTGAGGACAGCCTGTTCATTTCTGTCTGATTAAAGTGGTTGGTGTATCCTTCAGTTGGATCCGCTGCAACAATCTATGAACAATGAAGATGATTTTGCCAATGTTTCTGTAGAAAAAGACCTTTTTAGAACATACATATTAGGTATATTTTTAGCACAATAAAATGATTTTTCAAAATCAATGCACAGCAGGAAATGGTAGCTTGCGATATTTTGGTATAGTCATATGAACAGAGAATTCCTTAAAGTGTAAATGCAATTTTATTCTATTCCATGGGGCTAATTTTGACCATGTTAAGCTCTGTAAAATCACAGGAGCCCAGTTCATAGCTCACTAAATAAGGGATTTCATGAAAGAGTCATAGGCAGATGCCTGTATTGGTATTGGCATGGGAGAGGCATAAGACCTTGTTCGTGTTTGTTTAGTAGTTCAGCCTCTGGTTTATAGGACCTTTGGGTTTTTAATTTTAGTAACAAACCCAATTTAAACTCAGGTGAACACTGTCTTATCATTGGGGCCTACTGTGATCTGAATGTGTGTGTTCCCCCAAATTCCCATGTTGAAGTCCTCACCCCCAACACGAGTGTATTAGGAGGTGGGGCCTTTGGAAGGTGATTGGGCTCTGAAGGCAGATCCCCTGTGAATGGGATTCCTGTTTGCATATAGGAGGCCCTGGAGACCTCCCTGGCCCTTCCACCACATGAGGACACAGCAAGAAGGACCGTCTGTGAATCACACAGCAGTTCTTATTAGACACGGAAACTGCGGCACCATCCATCTTGGACTTCCGGCCTCCAGAACGGAAGGAAGTCAATCAGGGTATGTGGTTTAGAAGCCGCCTTGTCTGTGCTTTTGTGTTGCAGGCTGGGTGGACTAAGGGGCATATTTCACGCATTTGTTTAACTGGATTCTCATTTTGTCTGGTCCACTGCCATTCATGTTGCCCATTCAGGGTTTATTTACAAGCACTTTGCCTGTGTCTTCAGGGCATGACCCTTCCTACAGCCATGTGCCCCGTGATCATTATGAGGAGAGGCAGAGACAAAATGCCTCTTACACCATGCTATTTAGAAAGTCCGGCAAGCTATTTTGTTGTAAAAGAAAGTAGTGTTAACTACCAAACACAATCATACTGCCTGTGGATTTTATCATTCAAGATATTCTGGGTAAAGCTGTCCTTCATAAATAAAGAGCTGTCCTTTTTTCTTCTTTTGTTCAAATAGACTCACTGTAAACTAATGAGCAAATATAATAGCATATGTGCTAGGAGGGAAAATCGTGGCTGAGCCCATCCACACAGGTGCGTTTCCTGCGGGCTCCATCCTGACTCTGCTTCCAGCAGCATTTCCAGTAAGGTCCAGTCATCAGTCTCACAGATCCATCTAACGCATGCTTCAATAGCCTGGTTCAAAACGCTCCTTCTTCAGTGTTTTACATATTCCGGTGAGGTCCTGCTCAGTGCACTGGTGAGTGTACGCTTTCTCCCCACAGCGCTTCTCTATCTCAAGAAAGAATTCAGGAAACCTCTCTTAAGATGCCTCCACCCAGCGAATGTTCCCTCTTTCTCTGTGTCTCCATCGGGAGGCAGGTTCTATGCAGTGAGTCTTTCTCTCTCCTTCCTTCCTTCCTTCCTTCCTTCCTTCCTTCCTTCCTTCCTTCCTTCCTTCCTTCCTTCCTTCCTTCCTTCCTTTCTTTCTTTCTTTCTTTCTTTCTTTCTTTCTTTCTTTCTTTCTTTCTTTCTTTCTCTCTCTCTCTCTCTCTCTTTCTCTCTCTCTCTTTCTTTCCTTCCTTCTTTCTTTCTCAGGTCTCACTCTGTCACCCAGGCTGGAGTATACTGGTGGCAGGATTTCGTCTCACTGCAACCTGTGCCTCTCAGTTTCAAGCGATTCTCTTGCTTCAGCCTCCCAAGGTGTTGGGATTACAGGCACCCCCCACCACGCCCAGATAATTTTTGTAATTTTAGTAGAGACAGAGTTTCTCCATGTTGGCCAGGCTGGTCTTGAACTCCTGGCCTCAAGTGACCCACCCACCTCGGCCTTCCAAAGTACTGGGATTACAGGCGTGAGCCCCCATACCTGGCCCACGCGGCAAGCGCTCCTATGATCCTGCTCTTCGTTGGGTCACGTCGTAAAGGCTGAAGATGCGGCTATGGAATAAGCAGATGAGAGCTCTCAGCCAGGCTCACTGCACTGCACACTGTACACTCACGGCAAGGGTCCGTGATCATCTATGTGTATGTCTTGCCACCAGGATGCAGAGTTCCTTCAGACAAGAACCACATTTTGTTCATCTTTATATTCTTAGCAACTATTAACCAGCCTGACATTCTTTTCAAAGGATGAATGAATTAACGAAAATTGAATTCAGGCCGATTTTGGTGGAGCATTTCCTTGTGGGGCCAGGAAGTACCGAGGGATCATTGCACCTGATCATCTATTAGCTGTGTAGGGAAAATTAGATTGATACCAAAATCAACAATCGAAATGCTTGCTTTTATCTGTTAAAAATTAAGTTGATCTCCTTAAGTTTTATATACTTCTATAGAATTCTCTGCTGGTAGGCGTTAGCCTCTCTCTAGGTCCCTGGAATATTCTGAAATACAGTGATCATTGAATGGTAGAAATAGGTTCTATTGAAGATCACAGTTGATTTTCCTTTCCAATATAGTCTAACAAATTATACACGTGAGTTTAATGGGATCAGGAGGATAGAAAATAACTGCTGAAAAAAAGGAAGGATGTACTTACTTCAGAAAACGCCACCACCACACACCATGGCAGCAATAACACCTGGGCTAACATCTGAAAACACAGCACTGATACTTTCAGTGGTTAGTAATAGAAGGATTGTTTACAATCCTCCTGAACTGGGAAAGTGATGCTTGTCCTGATGGAATCAGAATTCACTCCATGCCGTGCAGAGGAGAGATGCAGAGACTGAGAACAAAAGAAATTCTGAAATCCAAAGCAAGGGTTTTACAACACCGTTGAGTTGTTTTGTATTCAAATAATTTCCCCCTCATTATAGTAAGCTAAGCACATTGTTGAGCAGGGCAAGAATACAGTGGATACAAATGGAATTAAATAATCAATTTAGTAATTCTGTCTTGAGTACCTACTGTGCGTTAGTTTCCTCTGCAAACTGTCAGTTGTAGTTGAACTTATAAGCAAATACGGATGCATGGACCTTTGCCTGTGAGTCAGAACAGTTTGATCTAATAGGGGATGAAGGGATGGCAAAGAGCCCTTTCTAAACCATAGATCATATAATTAGAGTGAAGCTTTTCTCTAGGCTGAAAAGTAATTGTTGGCAGGTGCACATATTAAAACCAATGCCAAGATGCATAATGTTGAAGAATTATTATTCTAGTTATCACAACTTCCCTCAGTAATTCTAACTGTCAAGTTTTGCTGACTGATTGTACAAAAATAGATAATAATATAGACTTGTGCTGAATTGTGCCTCTGGATAATTGCATTGTCATATTAAACCATTAAAGCTGCTGAATTATTATTTGCACATCTTCTTGGACACAAAAAAGATAATCCCATCACAGAACTCAGACAGGGGCAGGCTGGTGTTGACATGCTTTGAGTTTCTGTCATACATGGAGCCTGTCATGGGCAAAGCAGCCACTGTACACCTCACAGGCACTCACACCTCATAGAGCGCCCAAGTCAGCAGGGCCGACACAGCGCCGAAACCTCGAAACAGAGGAAAGTATAATTTAACACGAAAAATACATTCAAACATACAATTTAAGAAACACTGAAGATCATGTTATATTAAAAAGTGTTTTTCTATGCAGATTGCATTTTACAGGCCCCAAAGAGATTGTGCTGTATAGAATCTGAAAAGGCTCATGATAATTTCTTAAAAAACAATCATCCATTCATTCATGCAAAATATTTAGCAGACATGACAGAAATATCAACAGAGGGCTTTGAATGCAGAAATGTTCTGCTACTGAGCTGTTTAAAAAGCCGAATGTTTTCTTCTTTTATTTATTTATTTTTTGCATTTCTTCCTTCAGCCTCTCTCACTGTGTGTATGCATGAGTTATCTGTATACATGTGTATGTTTGTGTGCGCACATGTGCATATGTCTGTATTTGTCTGTCTGTGGTGTATTTGGTATGGTGTTTGTATACGTATGTGCATGTTTCTGTGTGTGTGTTTCTGTGTGCATATGCATGTGGTGTGTTTGCAGTGTGGTGTGTGTATGTGTAGTCTAGCGTGTGGGGGTGGTGTGGTGTGTGTATGCATATGAATGTGTGTCTGTGTGTGTGTATGTGTATGCTTTTATGTGTTTGTGTGTTTATGTGCATGCTGTGTGTGCTGTGTACGTGTAGGGGCTTGTGTGTGATGAAGTGCCCCATGGGGTGAATATTCATAGGTGGACCTGACTGTAAACCTCTCCTTCCTTGCAGCCAGCTGCTCTGGGGCTGGCCTCCTGAACATCATCTGAGGCTGGTGCCTAGGCTTTTCACCTGGAGAACTGGGTGAGATTGGGGAGTCGCTTGCACCCATTTTCATAAAATTAGGACCAAGAAAACAGCGTCTGCAATCTGATTGTTACTGATGTCTTGCAGATCACCCCCAGACTTACTGGACATTCTCAACGCCCGATGACACCCTCCAAGGGCCCCTTCGTCCTCCTGAAGAAATGCCTGAAGTCAGGTAGTGTGATGGCTCCAGCTTTGTATTTTTTGCTTAGGATTGCTTTGGCTATCTGGGGTCCTCTTGGATTCCATATGAAATTTAAAATAATTTTTTCTAACTCTGTGAAGTAGTTTGATGGGAATAGCATTGAATCTATAAATTACTTTGGGCAGTATAGCCATTTTCATGATACTGATTTTTTCCTATCCATGAGCATGGAATGTTTTTCCATTTGTTTGTGTCTTCTCTTATTTCCTTGAGAAGTAGTTTCTAGTTCTCCTTGAAAAGGTCCTTTAAATCCCTTGTTAGCTGTATTCCTAGGCATTATATTCTCTTTGTAGTGATTGTGAATGGGAATTCGTTCATGATTTGGCTCTCTGCTTGTTTATTGTTGGTGTAAAGGATGCTTGTGGTCTTTGCACATTGATTTTGTATCCTGACACTTTACTGAAGTTGCTTATCAGTTAAAGAGTTTTTTAGGCTGATATTATGGGTTTTCTAAATATAAAATCATGTCATCTGCAAACAGAGACAATTTGACTTCCTCTCTTCCTATTTGAATACCTTTTATTTCTTTCTCTTGTCTGATTGCCCAGCCAGAACTTCCAATACTATGTTGAATAGGAGTGGTGAGAGAGGGCATCCTCGTCTCGTACTGGTTTTCAAAGGGAGTGCTTCCAGGTTTTGCCCATTCAATATGATATTGGCTGTGGATTTGTCATAAATAGCTCTTATTATTTTGAGATATGTTCCATCAATACCCAGTTTGTTGAGAGTTGTTAACATGAAGGGATGTTGAATTTTATCAAAGGCCTTTTCTGCATCTATTGACATAATTTTATGGTTTTTCTGATAGTTCTGTTTATGTGATAGATTATGCTTATTGATTTGCATATGTTGAACCATACTTGCATCCCAGGGATGACGCCGACTTGATCGTGGTGGATAAGTTTTTTGATGTGCTGCTGGATTTAATTTGCAAGTGTTTTATTGAGGATTTTCACATGCATGTTCATTAGGGATATTGGCCTAAAGTTTTCCTTTTTGGTTGTGTCTCTTACCGGTTTTGGTATCAGGATGATGCCAGCTTCATAAAATGAGTAAGGGAGGAATCCTTTCTTTTCAAGTGTTTGGAATAGTTTCAGAAGGAATGGTACCAGCTCCTCTTTGTATTTCTGGTAGAATTCAGCTGTGAATCCGCCTGGTCCTGGTCATGTTCTGCACACGGACCCCGTGTTTTTGTGTGTGTTTGTGTGTGTGTGTTTGTTAGTTTGTTTGTTTTTGAAGAAAGAAAGAAAAAGAAGGAAGGAAGGAAGGAAGGAAGAGAAAGAAAGAAAGAAAAAAAGAAAGAAAGAAGAAAGAAAGAAAGAAAGAAAGAAAGAAAGAAAGAAAGAAAGAAAGAAAGAAAGAAAGAAAGAAAGAAAGAAAGACCTAGTGTGTGGTTCTCCCTGTCAGCTGCCTCTTCCTATAAGAAGTTCTGTTTTTAACCACATCTGTTCATGTTCGTCCATGCTGGCACATTTCTCTGATTCCCTGAAAACTTTGTCTTGTAGAACAGCAAGGGGGTGCCATGGGCAAAATCCAGAGCTGGGCTCTTCCACACAAGCCCTTCCCTTCTTCCTGGGTACAGCTGAGCCACTGCGTCCTGACACTCTCTCAAGCCCTGAATTTTAGAGGAGGAGTTGGAGGCACATACAGCCTCTTGTCCAGCTCTGATTTTGTCTGGAAGCATCCATGAGGGAGGAATATGGGTGGATTTCCAGGAAAATCCTCCCCACATCTTCACCTGAGGCCCCATTTTCCAGGATTTGTTCTGTGCACCTTGGTACCTTTTTCTCCTTGAGGCAGAGACTAGGGATTAGAAATAGTTTGATTTTCAGACAAAGCAAACCCTGGCTCATTTGTCTTTCTAGAAAATTCTGCCTGAAAATGGAATAGATCATTGTTTAGCTCACAGCGGCCCCTTGCCACTCGGCCCTGGTCTCCTAACCTGAATCATCATTGCCCCATGCCCTCTGAGGGCCACTGCCAGTGTCCTGATGTGGCACCAGGAGGGTCAGCCTCCTCCAGCCCTAGCGCCACCTTCACTAGCCTTGCAAGGAACCCCAGGGCCTTGCTGGAGCCTTTTGGGATCCCCTGGCCCCCTGGTTCTCATTAACACCCACACATGGCACTTCTAGCTCTGCCCCACCTGGGACCAAGCCAAAGCCCTCTGTCTGACGTTTGGGGACTGGAATTATCTGAGTTTTCCCATTAACTTACACTTCTGGAGTCTGGCCATGGTGAAGCAAGACTATGGGTCACCAGGATGTCCCCCAAGGCTCCTCCTGTCACCATCCAACAGGACTTCCGCAGGGACTCCTCCTGTCACCAATCATCAGATGTCCACGTGGGGCTCCTCTAGTCACCATCCATCAGGACGTTCACTCGGGGCTCCTCCCGTCACCATCCATCAGGACGTCCCCCAGGGCTCCTCTCGTCACCATCCATCAGGATGTTCACTCGGGGCTCCTCCCATCACCGTCCATCAGGACGTCCCCCGGGGTTCTTCATGTCCTGGCCTGCTCTGCACACCCTGTGGCAGGCAACAAGTACAGGGACTTCCCAGACGGTGGCTCAGGTCGGCTAGTGTTGCTTTTCTTCTTGTGACCCAGCCTCAAAAGTCACATTGCGTTACTTCTGCTGTGTGCTGTGGGAGGGAAGGTCCCAGGCCTACCTGGACTCAAGGAGGGAACCACCTTTCATGGAAAGGGGCAAGGTCTCTTTGTTGAAGAAGCTGGGATGGAAGAAATGGTTGCTGTCAATGTTGAACGATAAAGTAGCTCAGAGCTACTATGCCAAATACGTTGCTCCCGTGGGCTTAGTCGCATGACCCCCAAATTCATGTCAAAGTGCTGATGTTCAATACTGCACAACGTCACTCTATCTGGAAACAAAGCCTTTAAAGAGATAATCAAATTAAATGAGACTACTATAGCGGCTCTAATCCATTCTGCCTGGTGTCCTCATAAGCAGAAGGATTTAGGACACAGACATGCACAGAGGGATGACCCTGTGAGGACACAGAGAGAAAGAGGCCCAGCTGCAGGCCACGGAGAGAAGCCTCAGGAGGAACCACCCTGACCACACCGTCATCTCCCCTTCCAGCCTCCAGGACTGTGGAAGAGTAAGTGTCTGTTTTCTAAGTTGCTGGTCTGCGCTATTTTGTGCTGGAAGCCCCAGCAAACACACACAATTGCTGCTCCCCTTACTTCAGAAAGTTGTAAATAAAATATTGTTATCTCAGAAATATTTAACTGTAATCTAGGCACGTAGGACATTCCATGAGAAAAACAAACAAACTAACAAAACCTAATTAGAAGCATGGAAAATGCAAAAATAGCGCTCAGGTCAACAATTAATAAATATTTAGTTGGGTCATAAAAGATTGCCATTGCCTCAAACTGGCAGCAATTTAGTGGAAAACTGGTGTCGACCCCTGGAGCGTGGAACCAGGAGGTTCCAATACAATCTTTTCTGTGAAACACCAGTGTCACTTCCACCTGGAATCACGTCACCTGCCTCTGTCTTTCTACGCCCTTTCCTCCCTCTGTGTGCTTCTCCAGGTGGTCACGTCTCCCTCTTTCGTGAGGGGTCAAGTGATGTTTAGAGCTGCCCAATGCAGAGGCAGAAAACTGAATGTTTGAAAACTTACTCTAAGGATTCCTCCAACCACCAGCCTGAGACCTACTTCACAACTACCGATTGTGTTTCCAGGTCAATCGGCTAACTGAAATGTCTGTCTGCCAGCTTAAATATTATTATTTATTCTTGAAACCACAACAACAAAAAAAGGAAACCATATGTCTAAATGCTTCAGAAATGGCCCCTTTTTCAATCAGTGCATCTTGAACAACATATGTGTGTCTAATCTTTATTAAGTGAGAACTAGGGAGTCACATTTTTTATGGTGCCTTCACAGATTGGTGTTTTCCAAATAGGAACAATTTACGTCGTCACAATACATCTCTTTTGGTGTAGGAAATATTTCTGCTCAGAAAATACAGGGTTAGCACTTGGCTTGCTTTAGTCTGGATGTCCCAGAAATGTGTTCTGAAGAAACACGTAGATGGGAGAAAATGAATAATTATTATTCAAATATCTGGAATAAAACAAATTCCACAATCAATCACACGTATACACAAACAGTAACCTGACTTGAGAAAGTTCTTAGGGGTGCACTTGTATCAAAATCTCTAATGAGGAAGTGGCTTTATGAAATCAAATACGTGGAAGTACAGGATACAATTATAAATCAAAATTCATTTTTGTGCTTACCCAGGGAAGACTATAAATCAGTTTAAATTAGTATTAGTTTCTTCAATTTTTAAATTCCTTAATTAGTATATATTCCTTTAAAATAGTATCTTGGATTGCATAATCATAGTTGACTTTGCAGTCACACTTCTGCCTCCTGGCTGCCAAAAAATCCTTCAAGCATGGAACCCCTTATTTTTAAACACATACAATGACCACTGCCCTCACCGCAAAAGAAGTGTGACATGGACAAGCCTTGAAATTCACATTCATAAAAACCTACAAGAGTGCATATGATTACACAGAAGTGTGAAATAGACAGGCCTTGAAATCTACTTCCATAAAAAAACTACATGATCGCATATGATTACACCGAAGTGTGAATGCGTGGAAACGGGGAAACGATCTCCCAGTTGGCAGGCTTCCCTCTGGAGGGGCAGAGGGGGTGTGGGGGGACCACATTACCTTCCTGTGTTGGGATTTCTTTTCTTGTTCTCTGGTGGGAAACCATAGTGTGTTACCTTTGTAATTAAAACCAGTAAGTGCACCTGCTACGCAAAGCCTGCAGTGGGGCTCACCCGCACGTCATTGGGACCCAGTCTCACTTGTGGAAGGTGTGGTGTGATGCTTCAGGGGACAGAGAAGTGCTTCGTAATATGCTCGGGCCTTATGTGGCCACCATGGGCTGATTTTGACCATAGCCTCTAGAACGTATCCCTATCCTTGTGCTTGGAGGCTCAACGATTATTTTATTTTATTTTATTTTTTGAGACGAAGTCTCACTTTGTCGCCAGGATGGAGTGCAGTGGTCTGATCTCAGCTCATGGCAACCTCCGCCTCCTGGGTTCAAGCAATTCTCCTGTCTCAGCCTCCTGAGTAGCTGGGACTACAGGCATGCACCACCATGCCCAGCTAATTTTTGTATTTTCAGTAGAGACAGGGTTTCACCATGTTGGCCAGACTGGTCTTGAACTCCTGACCTCCAGTGATCCACGCACCTCAGCCTCCCAAAGTGCTGGGATTACAGGCAGGAGCTACCCTGTCCAGCTGAGACTTAGTTTTTCAGATGTTTCTAACATCGTGTGTGTGTGTGTGTGTGTGTGTGTGTGTGAGTTAAACTATTCATTACTATGAAAGCCAAAGACAAGAAAAAGCCTCATTATTCAGAAATGGTGGAGAAAAGACTTAGTGTAAAATAGAGCACTGCAGGCGATGCGGTCACTCCTTACAGGGGCTGAGCAGCTGCTGAGCAATGGCCCTGCAGGACAAGGTCCATCTGGGGCCAGCACAGCAGCCTGAGATGCTGCAGAGCCACCATGCCCGGTACCCTCCTCTTTAACCATGTTTCAGATGTGTGAAGAGTGGAGGTCCTGATGATTTAATCTGTGGAAAACAGCATTTTTTTAAATAGTGCATATGATATTCGGCAGAATTAGTATTCATAATGGGTTTGACAGTCCGGGACCATGAGCTGAGTCAATAGTACATTTAATATTTTCTAGAAAGAATTATTAATAGCATTATTAATCAGGGTTCCCTAGAGAAACAGAGCCAGTAGCATACAAATAGGTATGTAACAGGAGATGTCTTATGTGAATTGACACAAGTGGTTTTGGGAATGGAAAATCCCGCAGTCTGCCTTCTGCAAGCCGGAGGCCCAGGAAAGCCACACGGTCGTCCAGCCTCTGTCCCGAGGCCTGAGAGCCAGGAGAGCTCACGGTGTGACTCCCAGTCATATTCCCGAGGCCTGAGGACTGGGAGCTTAGGTGTCCCAGGGCAGGAGAAGGTGCGTCAGCTCCAGAGGAGAGAGATAATTCCCCTTTCCACATGTTTGTTTCACTCAGGCCCTCAGTGGATTGGATGCTGCCCACCTGCTGGGTGGGTCTGCTCTACCCAGCCTAAGAATTCAAACACTCATCTCATTTGGAGACATCTGATTCATACCCAGACTGTGGGTTCCAGTGCTCATCTCATCTGGAGACAGCTGCTCTCTACCCAGTGTGGGTTCAGACGCTCATCTCATCTGGAGACATCTGCTTTCTACCCAGTGTGGGTTCAGACACTCATCTGGAGACACCTGCTCTCTACCTAGCCTATGGGTTCAAATGCTCTTCTCATTCATCTGGAGACACCTGCACAGACACATGCAGAACAATGATTCGCCAGCTATCTGGGTGCCTGGTAGCCCAGTCAATTTGACACATACTATCAACCATCACGAGATATTTTTAAACATTAAAATGTGATGGTTTAAAGGCATATACAGAGAAAATCCATGAGGATGGCAGGAGACCTCAGGGCATCCCGTACATGCACACATCACACTGAGAACTGAAAAAAAATATGTGTGGATTATTTTGCCCAGATAAGAGAAGATGTGGGTGCCAGAACAGCTACTGTACATGGACTGCATTGTGAGTTATCCATAGATTTTGTTTCCATCGTTTCATAGGAGTAGGGTACTCTGTAGTCAGCACATACAAGCCCACAGCATGAAAAGCTGTTGAATACACAGAGCATACTCTACATGTGAGGTGTGGCCCTTTGAAAACTTTGCAGAGATGGAAGTTCCTTGTAGATAGGATTTAAGCATTGACTTGTTCATCAGGACAAATGGAGTTGGTCATTACTCTTTCAATCCCTTTTAACCACGAAAGACACCCATCTGAAGGGTCTTAAACAAAAATGCACACAAAGGGATCTTCATTTCACAGCAGTGGTCTCAAGGCTGTAGCCAGCATCGCATTGGATGACCTGCTTCTAAGACTAGGTCAATGTTGAGTACTCTGTTTGGAGCACACGATAATTTTAAACACGTGTGAAAATGTACTTTGACCATTAGTAGGAGTTCATTTACACATATTTGGACGATTAGAGAAATCATTACTCACCAAGTTCCACCTTCTGAGAGCTCCCTGTTCTAGGCTTAAATCATGAAGTGAAACCAAATTTCAGTATTATTTTCTTTATCTTTAACTTTTTGTTACTTGTAAATGAAATTTTAAAAACGCTAAATATCTGTTCGAGTTATATATGTGAATTATACTTATCTCACATGGCAGTAAAGTAAAAATCATCAATCAAGTTTCAGGGTACTTCTCTCCATTCCAAAAGCAGGAAAAATCTTAATTGATTTCCATTGTGCCTCTGATGTGAAACAAAGAATTAAAATTCCGAGGCTTTAGAATAAAACTACAAACAGTGTCAAAACACAACAAAACATTGTCAAAGCAAACCTATGGAGACAGTATTAAGATGTCAAAATTAAAATGATGTCATTGTAAATTACAGTAGCACTTTTAAAAAATGAAGCTTGAAGACCTCTATTTATGTGAATGTACATTGCCACTCATCTCAAACTAATCGTTCACCCCAGATGTGTAGGAGGTGTGACAAATGTTCCAAAGCGCAGAAAATACATATTCCAAAAATAGTTTGGGCATTTTAAATGTGAGCTAGAAGATTTCTGTGAGTTTTGATTGTTACTTGGAATCAACATTACTCTTTTTCTTACTTGAAATCAACTTTATTCTTCCAAGTGGCATCCCTATTTTTTCTTAGCCTACATATGTACTCTGTACATTATACTACTAAGCATTGTAAATATATGGATTTTTGAATTCTTACATCCTGCACACAGCCTGGAATGAAGAGTGAGATCAGAGCGAATTGTTTATTACGGAAATAAACAAGTCAATGGAGTCATTGTCTGCATCGTTCTGCCTTTTTCGAAGGAAGCCTAGAAGCTTCCTCAGCCTATAGAAGGTTGAGGCGAGACTCCTCCTTTCATTTTAAACTGGCTGTCTCTTAGACCAGGTGTATCCCTCTCTTCAAGATAGCATGGTCCCAGGTTTCACCCTTCTTTTTCTTCTTTTTTCTTTTTTGCTTTTTTTTGAGATGGATTCTCCCAGCCTGGAGTGCAATGGCACCGTCTCAGCTCACTGCAACCTCTGCTTCCTGCTTCAAGCAATTCTCCCGCCTAAGCCTCCCAAGTAGCTGGGATTATAGACGCGTGCCATCATGCCTGGCTAATTTTTTTTATTTTTAGTAGAGATTGGATTTCACCATGTTGGCCAGGCTGGTCTCAAACTCCTGATCTCAGGAGATCTGCCCGCCTCAGCCTCCAAAGTGCTGGGATTACAGGCGCGAGCCACAGGGCCGCACCGAGCATTTTTTTAAGGTTGTCACAAAGGCCTTAGAGCTGTTCTGGGATCTCTGTCTGAATACCAGGACCATATGCCCTGGGCGAGTTCAGGATTTGATCTTTGCCTTCATATTATTTCTAACACTGAGATTCTCACACAAGCTAAGGAGAATGGAAATGAGAAAAAAGAATAAACAGTTTTTATGCCCAGAAGTCTTGTGTTGAAACTGTTTTTCTCTAATTCTGCCTGGAAAGTGAACTGTAGCATCTTTGAGTCATTTTCTCCTCCTGTGCTTCCTCCTAAGAAGCTAAGAGGAACCAGCTGTCACTTTCGACATTTGGCCTGGGTGTCTCTGTGGCACGATCCAGGGGCCGTTAGGTCAGCTCTGTCTTCCCCATGGCCACATGTGAGTGTGTTGGCAGCAGGGGTTGGCTCTCTCCACCTTCCCAGGACCCCTTCTAGCTGCCCTTCCTGAATCTTCCAGCACTCTTGTTCCTACCCCTTCAGAACTCTGCCTGGCCCCAAAGCCAGGCCATGGGACAGGTAAGGGGTTTGTTGCTGCAGCTACTCTGTCTGACACCCACTGATGGGGGATGCAGAACCTTCATGAGTGTTGGTAAGTGCAGGATTTATTACAGCAATCAGACCTCAGATGGGAGGGTCTGGGGAAACAAGGTTTGGCGATAGACATCGTAGGTCAGAGGAGAATCACTAGTCAGTCTTCCTGAGGCACGGACAGGCATGCAGGGTTCATTCGGAGCTTGTGAAAATCTGGGAAGTCAGACTAGGGCTGCTTGGGGTGCAGGCAGTGGAGAGAATGGAGCCTATGGCTGGTTGTTGGTCAACTGGCCCCGAGTCCGGAAAGGAGCTGAGCGCTGAGTGGAGCAGACCTTCGACCGACCACAGCTCTGTGTCCATCTTACAGACTCGCATCACGGTGACTGCCAGAGACGCCTTCACCTCTGCTGCGGCCAGTCCTAAACCAGAATCCCACAAGGAAAGGGGTTCCAGGAGACAAGACTGCCTGCTCCAGTTGATACACCACAAAATCACTACAACAACTTAATAACGTATATTGAAGTGTGAAAACTGCACCTGCTCAATGGAGTCCCTGGAGTCTAAATTAGACATTGATCCTACAGAAATAATCAGGAAGCTGCGGAGACATATTCAGGGCCAACCAAGTCATCATTATCCACAACAGACCAAAAGGAGAGGAAGTCTCATTGTCCAAGAAATGCAAATTTTTAAGTTAAAATTTAGTACTTTCAAATTATACGATGAAAGAATATAGCTCTACGTATTTTTTAATAAAATGTAATTTTTTAATTATACATTTAAATAAGTATGGGTTAATACACATCCCTTGTCTGTGCATTGAAATAATTTATTTTATTTTTCTACTGTATTTCTATTATGTGTGTTACTTTCATACTACAAAATATTGAGAAAATAATCCAAAGAATAATTAACAATGAATTAAAGATTAAACCATTCAATAGTGTACCAAAGATTTTATTGTAATTCTTAATATTTGATATAGTAAACTTAACAACAATCATTTAACAAAACTTGTTATCTCATCCCTCTTGGTATGTACTCAAAAATCTGTTGAAAGTCATGCATATTCTATTTTTACTCCTGGCCACGGTGTCTTGATTCTATGACGTATACTCCCAAGTCAGAGTGTGAGCCGTTGTGTATCTTTTGGGTTGGTGGATGTCAGATAACACATATTAACTTTATTTGGAACAATTTACCAAAGACAAATACATCACCATATGTCTGTGTATCAGTGTGAATAAAGCATAAATGGCCCACATTTTTAGCTGAATAAATTAGATGATAGATCTCTTTTAAGTGAATTTGCACTTGAATAATTTTGTAAAAGTGCAAACACAGTAACATTCAGTAGGGAATTTTGCTGATAAGGTAATGAATTAGTTTACTTATTGAATGTTTCAAAGAGTCAAATAGAGACACTTAGTTACTGCTTTGCAGAAAGATATGAACATTTAAATACAGACTTATAATTACTAGTTGATCAACCTGATCAGAGGCGAACACTGCAGCCTGATACTGTAGTAAGAAGCAAAATTAAAAGAAATGAGAATTGAGCATCTGCAGCTATAATTCCATTTTAGTCCATTTGCTTAATGCATTTTGTTATTATTGAAACAACAGATTGTAGATTTAGCCTCAGTATCATTACGTAATGTAGCATAGCATGCTGTGAGAGTGATAGAAACTATACTCTCATAAGCTAGATCTTATAACACATAACTCATGTTGGAAAGGCAAGAAAAAGAAGAAAAAAATCAAAGTCAGATACTTATCAAATGGGATTTTGGTTCCTGAAAAACAGCTGTTATCAAAATGTATTGCTTTCCTATCAGATCAATATAGTCTAATTATGAATTATAAATGTGTGTTTTGTTCATTGTTCAAAAAAAAAAAAAAACCAGCTAGATTTACTGAAGCTTTTTACTTTAGCTTCTGCTTTTAAAACAGTCTCAATTTTTTACAGCAGTGTTAGGTTCACAGAATAATTGAAAGCACAGGGAGCTCTGACATACACCCTTCCCAGCTATACACACGCACACCCCTTACCATCAACATCTCCCTCCACAAACGCACAGTTGTGATGATCCTTGCAACAACATGGACGCAGCATCATCACCTAAAGTCCAGAGTTTACAACAGGGTTTAGTACTGGTGCTGTGTATTCCATGGGTTTGAACAAAGGTATAATGACATGTATTTGTCATTGAAGCACGTAAACATTGGTTTCACTGCCCTGAAAAATCACGTATTCCACCTGTGCATTCCTCCCTCCCTCAGCCTCAAGCAACCACTGACCTTTCTCCTATCTCTATAGTTTTGCCTTTTGCAGAATGTTTTAGAGTTGGAATCACACAATTTGCAGCCTTCCAGATTGGCTTCTTTCACTTAGCAGTGTGCATTTAAGTTTCCTCCATCTCTTCTCAGGGCTTCATAACTCCTTTCTTTTTAGCCCAGATTCCATAGCTCATTGTATGGATACAGCACAGCTGGTTCAGCCATTTACCAAGTGAAGCATCTCCTACTTGATAACAGCCTTTGGCAATGACAAATAAAGCTGTTATAAGCATCTTTTGTACAGGTTTTTCTGTAAATTGTAAGTTTTCAACTCATTTAGACAAATAGCGAAGACTGTATGGAATGCACAGTTAGAGTACGGTTAGTTTTGCAGGAAACTGTTGAACTGTCTTCCACAGTGGCTATGCTATTTTTCATTTCCAGCAACAATGAATGAGAGTTCTTGTTATACCACATCCTTGTCAGCATTTGGTTTTGTTAGTATTTTGGGCTTTCCTCATTCTAATGTACACATAATGATGTCCCGTTTTAATCTGCAATTCCCTCATGACTGAGATGTGGAGCATCTTTTCATATGTTGGTCATTTGTGTATCACATACGCTCCAAGGTCTGTTCAGATCTTCTGCCCGTTTTAAATTGGGTGTTCATTTTCTTAGTGTTGAGATTTAAGGTTCTGTTTACAGTTTGGATAAGTCTTTTCATCAGATATGTGATTTGCAAACACCGTCTCTCAATTTGTGGCTTCTCTTCTCATTCTCTAGGCAGTGTCTTTCTCAGATCAGAAGTTTTTAATTTCAATTAAATCCAGTTTGTGGGACTTTTTTTTCTTTCCTGGATGTGCCTTTAGTGTTGTTCTATTAAAAAAGTCATCTCATCACCTGGTCGGGTGCAGTGGCTCACGCCTGTAATCCCAACACTTTGAGAGGCTGAGGTCGGTGGATCACGAAGTCAGGAGTTCAAGACCAGCCTGGCCAAGATGGTGAAACCCCATCTCTACAAAAATACAAAAAATTAGCTGGGGGGGCAATGGTGGCCACATGTAATCCCAGCTACTTGGGAAGCTGAGGCAAATAATTGCTTGAACCCAGGAGGCAGAGGTTGCAGTGAGCCGAGATCATGCCACTGCACTCCAGCCTGGGCAAAAGAGTGAGACTCCGTCTCAAAAAAAAAAAAAAAAAAAAAAAGAAAGTCACCAAACCAAAGTCATTTTGATTTTCTCTTATGTTATCTTCTAGGAGTTTTACATTGTTGTGTTTTACATTTAGACTTACAGTCTGTTTTGACTTAATTTGTGTGGTGATATTAAAGCTATGTCTAGATTTGTATTTTTGAATGTTGGTGCTCACTTTTCCTGGCTCCATTTGTTGAAAAGACTACCCTTGCTCTCTTGAATTTTCTTGCTGCCTCTTCAACATTTGTTGACGACATTTATGTGAATTGATTTGTGGGCTCTCTATTCTGTTCTACAGTTTTATCCATCTCTTCTTTTGCCAATATAGCACCATCTTGATTGCTGAAGCTTTATAGTATGTCTTGAAGTTTAATGGTATCAGTTCTCTGACTTTGTTCCTCTTTTCAACATTGTGTTGCCAATTCTGAATATTTGCTCATCCATATAAACTTTAGAATTAGCTTGACATCCACTTTCTGAGATTTTGATTGGGATTGCATTGAATCTATAGATCAAGATAGGAGGAACTAACATCTTAACAGTATTGAGTCTTCCTATCCATGCACCTAAAATACCCCTTCCATTCATTTAGTACTTTTTGATTTTTATCAGAGTTTTATAATTTTCCTTATATAGATCTTAGATATATTTTGTTGGATTTATACCTAAGTATTTCATTTTGGGAGGTGCTAATATAAATAGCATTGTGTTTTTAATTTTACATTCTGCTTGTTCATTGCATATACATAGGAAGATGATTGGCTTTTGTATATTAACCTGTATCTTGAAGCTTTGTTTTTTCCATAATGTTTTTTTCTTAATTCTTTGTGATTTTCTACATGGACAGCCATGTCATTTGTGAAAAAAGGCAGTTTCATTTTTTCCTTCTCAATCTGGATATCTTTCATTTCTTTTTGCTTTTTGTTTGTTTTTCTGTTTTTTTTTTCTTTTGTTTCACTGCGTTAGAACCTCCTAAATAATGTTAAAAAAAAAAAAAAGAGAGAATATCTTTGCCTTGTTTCTGAACTTTACAGAAAAAATGTCTAGTTTCTCACCATTATGTATGAGTTACTTACAGGTTTTGTGTAGATATTCTTCATCAAATTTAGGAAGGCTTTTTCCGCTTTTAATTAACTGCACTTTGTTTCATGAATGGATATTGAGTTTTATCAAATGGCTTTTTTGAACCTATTGATATGACCACCTGATTTTTCTTTTTCAATCTGTCCATGTGGTGGATTAGATTAACTAATCTTTGAATATTGAAGATGAATTGCATACCTTCGATAAACTTCACTTAGTTGTTGTGTGTAATTGTCTTTATACTGTTATAAAGCGTGGTGTTTCATGCTCACTTGTTAATATCCTGTTAAGAGTTTTTACATCTATGCTTGTGAGATATTTGCCAGCAGTTTTCTTCTCTTGTAATGTCTTTGTCTGCTTTTTGTATTAGACTAATGCTGTCTTCACAGAATGAGTTAAAATGTGCTTCCTCTGCTTCCAGCCTCTAAAAAGCATTGTAGAGAACTGGAATAAATTGTTCTTTAAATGTTTAGTAGAATTCACCACGAGCCCGTCTGGACCTGAAGCTTTCCTTTTTGGTAGGGGGCTCATTATTGTATCAGTCTCTTTAACAGATATTGTTTAGATTGTATTTAATAGGCCTATTAAACAGGTCTATTTAGATTGTCCATTTTTTTCTTGTGTGAGTTTTAGACGATTATGTCTTTCAATCGGTTGGTCCAAATTTTATCGAAGTTCTCAAATTTGTGTGCATAGAGTTTTAAAAATAATATTCATTTATGATATATTTAATAATCATGGGAACAGTATATGGGTACATATTTAAGTTACGATATTAGTGATTTGTATCTTCTCTCCTTTTTTTGAGATAACCCAGCTAGAGATTAATCAAGTTTGCTTATCATTTCAAAGACAAATTTTGGTTTTGTTGATTTGCTTAATGCTTTCAATTTCATTGATTTTTAATTTCACTTTTATTATTTTCTTCTGCTTATTTTGTATTTAAATTGCTCTACTTTTTATGTTTTTTAATTGGAAGTTTAGGTTGATTTTAGAAATTTTTTCTAATACATGTGTTTAATACTATACATTTCTCTCTAAGCATTACTTTTGCTGCATCTTACAAATTCTGATAGGTTGTAACTTTTTTTCATTTAGTCCAAATATAGTTTCTTTTGAGAATTCCTGTTTAATCTAGGTGTTACTTATAACTTTTTGGTTTTCGTTTTCGGGGTTTTTCTTTAATTCTTTTTTTGTTTTTTGTTTTTTTTCTGTAAGGAGGAGTCTCACTCTGTTGCCCAGGCTGGAGTGCAGCAGTGTGATCTCAGCTCACTGCAACCTCCGTCTCCTGGGTTCAAACAATTCTCCTGCCTTAGCCTCCCAAGTAGCTGAGATTACAAGCATGTGCCACCACATCAGGCTAATTTTTGTATTTTCAATAGATATGGGGTTTCATCGTGTTGACCAGGCTGATGTTGAACTTCTGACCTCAAGTGATCCACACGCCTCAGCCTCCCAAATTGCTGGGATTATGAGCCTGAGCCACTGTGCTGGCCTATAACTTTGTTTTTTAATCTCCAAGTGTTAGGGAATTTTTCAGCTTTCTGTGATAGATTTCTCATTTAATTGATTGGTTTTTGAGAGAATACATTGTATCATGTCTATTGATTTGAAATTTTAAGGAGTGTTGTATAACCTAAAGGCTGATTGATCTTGGTAAATGATCCACATGAACCTGAGAACAATGTGTATTCTGTTCTTACTGGGTGAAATATTCTATAAATGTCAAGAAGATCAAGTTGATTGATCATTCTGTTTGGTTAAGTATGTCATTACTAATTTTTGGCCCTCTGAATTGATGTATCTTATTGATAGATAGATGTTGAATTCTTCAAATAAAATTGTAAATCCATCTATTTCTACCTGAGTTTCTATCAGATTTTTTCTCATATATTTTGCCCATTTTTTCAGTTGTTTCTTCCCTGCTTTTCAGTTTTGGAACTTTGTACTGACATTTCTTCAAGTCACTGATTCTATTCTCGGTCATGTCTAATCTACTACTGAGCCCATAAGAGATATTCTTCATTTCTATTGCCATGTTTTTCTTTCTAACATTGCATCTTTTACTTTGGCTTATAATTTCCATCTGTGTGCCTACATTGACCATCTGTTCTTGCATTGTGTCTACTTTTTCCATTAGAAATTTCAGCATTTTAATCATTTTAGGTTCCCAGTCTGATAATTCCACCATTCCTGCCACATCTGAGATTGGTTTTACTTGTGCTCTTTCTTCTGACTGTGCTTTTTGCCTTTTAGTATGCCTTGTAATTTTTTGTTGACAGCTGGATATGGTGGACTGGATAAAAGAAAGTGCTGTGGGTGCTTAGTGACATAGTAGTGAAGTCTGAGCATTGAGAGAGTAGAGCTCAATGGACCCACGATTAGGTTTTAGTCTTTCAGTGAGCTGGTACCCCTGAGATGGGATCTTTCAGAGGCTTCCTCTCCCCCTCATCCTAAGGTGTGACAGGAAGGGTTGGGGGAATGGAGTAAGGAGTTTCCCTCTGCCCAGGTGATAAGGTTTTGGTAGAATCCCAATAGGGCAGGCTATCCTAAAATAGTTTCTCCTGGGAGCGACCATGTTAAGAAGTTGCTCTGGCTTATTCCAAAATGGCTTCTTTCCCCTCATGTAGAAACATGAGGGATTTTTATTTTTTTCCCTCATGGTAGAACTCCTGGAAGAAAAATTCACGGAAGTGCAGGCTCCCTTATTTTTCTGGAGTTTATTTTCTTTCTTTTTTTTTTTTCTTTTTTCCTTTTAGATCTGTCCCCACTGAGCTTCCAGCAATTTATCAGTTACAGTTTAAACTTTCCTCCCTAAGCCCTGTGGAGGTTTCTGCTCGTGGACTTCTGCTCCAATGAGCTTGGATTCCCTGTATCTACCTGTCTCTTTCTCCAATTGTGGAGGCAGCCGTTTGCACGGTGACCTCAGTTGTCTGACAGACCTAAGAAGAGTGACTAATTTTCAGCTTGTCCAGCTTTTTTCTTGCTGTGAGGATGGGAGTGATGGCTTCCCATTTCCTCAAACGCTGGACCCAGAAGTCTCCTGGTTTTCTTTTCCACACACGAAAATCCGATTTCTAAAATGCTGGAAAGTAGGACAAACATATTGTTTGGCTAGCATAGACGGTACACAAGGAGCTCTGAAAAATGAATGAAACTGAAGAGACGTCATTTTATATGTAACTTTCTGTAAGATGTTTGCTTAGTCATTCAAAATATTTGCATCTCAGTTTCCCCTTCTTTCAAATAAATACTAGATTTGTTTGAGATATTATTTGGGATAGAGTAAAAAATAATAATGATTGTGATAATTGCAATAACAGAAAGGAAATTATGAATAAATAATTAAATGGGAATAATTAGGATTTCCCAAATAAACTACTGCTTGTAATAATGAGTGGCCTCTCCTGTGAAAGCAAGGTTAAGATGGCTTTGGCTACAGGTAAAAATCACACTTGACTAATAGGGGCATAAGTGACAAGATTACTCATAATTTACTTAAGAAGTTTGGATGTGGGCACACAAACACTTTTCTCTTGGAAGTTTGATATGTTTGAGTTTACTACTCATTACACAAAATCTCCTGTGGGTACAGTGGTTCTCCTCAGTAGTGACTTTCTAAACTGTAACTCAGAATTCAGACTATGCTCATTTTTGTCTCAGATCTAAATAGATAGCACTAAGGTATGCTGTAACTATGGAAGAAGAGCCAGACTGTGCACTGGATGCTTTTATCTTAGGAGTGACACTCATCTTTTCTCCTCTAAAAGCAGTTCAAACATGTGGCCTTGCTTAACTGAACAGATTGAAAAATGTGGTGATACTAATATTTCTATATGACTACTCTAAGATTAATAAATAACAAGGGAAGAGGGGAGACTACAATGATTTGACAAGTGCAATGTAATTTGTTTCACTGGGGCTAGAGTTATTACAAAACAGGGGAGTAGCAATAAAGGTGTGGGACTGTCTGTACCGATTTGCCTTTAGTACCAGCAATAATGATGATGGTGCTGGTGGTGGCGATTGTGAAGATAAGGATAGTGAGAGTGTATCATCATAATTATGGTGGTGATGTTTGTGGTATTGATGATGATGGTGACATGATATTGATGGGAATAGTGATGATGAGGGTGATTATGACGATGGTGTTGGTAATGATGATGGTGATGAGGATGATAGTGGATGATGGTTATGCGATGATGAGAATGATGATGGTGATGATATGGTGATGTGATTATGGTGATGGTGATGATGAGAATGATGATGTTGATGGTGATGAGGATGATGAGGGTGATGGTGACAGTGATGATGGTGATGATGATGGTAATGATGGTGATGATGGTGGTGATGATGGTGACAGTGACAAAGAAGATGATGATGATAATGCTAATGATGATGGTGTTGATAATGATAATCACGATAGTTAGTGCGAATGTATATGTGTTGTTATTTTAATTCAAATTTGACCCAGAATGTGAAACTGAAAACAAAAGTAGAGTGAATAAGGAAGAAAAAAAGTACCATAAATTACCCAACAGGATCTCTAGAAGAATAATTATTGACAATTTCCATTTTGCTTCATTTTTTGGTTTGGCATCTAGGAAGATGCCCACTGTGGGAGAATTGCTAGGGAAAATTAAAAAAAAAAAAAAAAACAACCCTTAAGATAAAATTATCTCCCGTACAATTACCTTAATTATCATTTTCAAGAAGCTTTTCTGTACTTTGGAAATAACTGAAGTTGTTTCTGCATGGTTTCTGTTTCTGAATGTTATTCAGAAGACAACTCCAAGTAATATCAAGTGTTATGTAAAAGTCAGAACAGTATTATGAATCTTGATATTTCTTGGGAAAAGGCATTCAGGTCTTAAATTGGGGAGGTGTGGAGGAGAGAGAAAAGAGTAAAGCTATGAGCTTAGTAACAGTGTGGAAAAATGTGTGGCCTCAGGTGTGCGCTTTTCTTTGGGCTGTGGCTTGCTTTTCCAAGGCCAAGGCATCGTGATCATTAACATGCTGCATGTGCTTCATGGTTGACTTTTACATTATTGCTCTAGCTATTACCATGCATGCATTATTTATATGGTTGGCTATCATGGAAAAAAGGCAAGCAATTTACTTGTCAAAACACATTAGAATGCATGACTTTAAATCAGAGTTGCATGGGTTGGTAAAAAGCTATAATAAATGCACTTTGGCTAATATGTGAGTGTCATGCAGTTGGAGATGGTCACTGTATTGACTGAGGAACCTATAATCATCTCTGGGGCTTTTTCAGTAAAATAGCACTCCAAATTATTTGCACTATGATTTTAATCACATAATAGTAAACTGTATTATTGCAACTTTTCATTCTTTAGATGAGTTTTAATATTAGAATAACAAGTGAGTACAAATTAAATTTGTCTTTATGGAAGACTTGGAATTAAATGTATCATTTATTTATGTTCTAAATAATATTTTAAATGCTTAAATACTAGAATTGTGACATGTAGCTATGTGTGTCTGCTTTTTGTGCTCAGTTAAGCATTCCCATTGTTACTTGACTTTTCATGGGCTCACTAAAGTCCCACTTTGTGCCACAGGAAATGTTTAAGTAAATGCCAGCCACCCTGCCTGTTCTGTTAAGTGCCAACCTCAGATTTCCATGACATTTATTTGATGACTGCCATGTCTAAAGCAGCTGAGAGAGGTCAAAGCAGAGCATTGGTTCAAGAAATTTACTTTTCTTAAAAATAATTCAACTACAAACAGGTTATAGGAGAAGACAGTGATTCTGAAAAGGTCAGCATACTTGGGGGATGTTATCTTCCGCAGAGAGAATAGTCAAGTTTATGTTCAGTGTAATCTTCTGTCTGCCCCTAACCCAACACTTTCCAGCATCCTGAGAAGCTGATAGGAGCCCAGAGAACGTGACTCCGTAAGGCTGTGCAGTTGCGGAAGACACTGGCTGAGCTCAAAATGGTCAATGCGGCATTTTAAATTAGTATCACAGCAGGGACAGCCTGAGTCCTCTTTACCTAGAGTAACCTGTGCTCACACTTTCCCAGTGGATTTATAGACTGGAGGCGCTACTAATCCCATTTCTTTATGTGAGGAAAAGTGAGCAAATGAATTGAGGGCAGTGAAATAATCCAGCCCGAGGCACTCAAGAAGTCAGGGTTCAGGCAAGTTGCAAACATCCTCTGCTTAAGGCTCTTCTTTAAAAAAAAAACAAAAACAAAAAAAACAAAAAACAAACCTCATAATCCTTATAATGCAAGGGTCTAGGGGAAAATGCCTTGAGTGTCCGGGCATCTATCAGCATCATTCTTGCAGGTTGCTGTGGTCACCCAAGGTGGACCCTGAGGACAAAAAACACTTGGCCTCTTCAGAAACTGGGGCTGAGTGCAGCAGTAGATCTATCTCCAGGTGACAGGAGTAAGAAAACCAGAGCCCAGCACTGACCTGAGAGGGAGGGTGGCTGGGAATCAGACCTCTGGGAACCAGGTAAGCATGGGGTTCTCCTGCTTTCCCGGGTCGCCCAGGCAGAAAGAGGAGAGGTTACACCCACAGGAGAGGGAAGCTGGGTTAGAAAAGGCAGGAAGCTCAATTGTAATTTCTTATTTCCCAAGCCCCCTGTAGAGATGAAAACCAAACCAAACCAAACCAAAACGGAATGAATAGAAGCTTCATAAATACCTTTCAACAGAGTTAAATCATACAGCTAATTTATCAACTGGCTTTGTCTAGAAAAACTCTTAAGGGTCCCTTGGGGTGTGAAAACACAGTCCTCAGGGCGGGGCATAGAAGGGGAGCAGCAAAAAACAAGGATTATACAAGGGTCAGGTGAGAGCATGGCCAAACCAGAAAGGAAGAATTAAAGAAATCGGAAGATGAATGCCACGAGTATCACCTGGCAACGAATACGGTGGGTGTCTGCAGGTCCCCTTTGGAGGGAACGGTGAACCCCTGAATTCCTGTGCTAAGTGCGCCTCGTCCGGGGCAGCGGGTTCTCTTCCCTGTTGAAGGTCAGGCCTGGAATGCTGAGCTGCAAACACCCATGCGGCTGGCTGTGCATCCACTGCCTCTCAGCGCCCAGTCCACCTGCAGCTGCGCCTCTTTGTGATGAGGAGGTGGGGACCGCAGTGTTTCCTCCTCCTCAGGCTGCGTCGCCTTGAGTGTTGACTAAGAGGAGGCACCGCTGGGAGACTGCACGGAACAGAAGGCCCTTCCTTCCTCCCTCCCTCCCTTTCTTCCCTTCCTTCCTTTCCCTTCTCTTTTTCTTTTCTTTTCTTTTTTCTCTCCCTCCCTGCCTCTTTTCCTTCCTTCCTTCCTTCCTTCCTTCCTTCCTTCCTTCCTTCCTTCCTTCCTTCCTTCCTTCCTTCTTTCCTTCCTTCTTCCTTCCTTCCTTCCTTCCTTCTTTCCTTCCTTCTTTCCTTCCTTCCTTCTTTCCTTCCTTCCTTCTTTCCTTCCCTTCCTTCCTCTGCATTCTGGAAGAATCTCCCTAGTCCCAGACTTGGGAATTGGCCCTGGTAGGTAGGACCAGAGGCTGCGCTTGCAGCTTCTTTTAGCAGCCCCAGGACAAAGTCCTCACTTCAGTCCTCTGCTCACGCACCTGGCCCAGCTCCCCCCACCTCCCCACCCGGAAAATGAGGCGGGGCTCATCTGCTGGTGACTGTGCGCTGCCAGGGCGGAGAAGCCACAGCAGAGGACGGGGGTGCGGTGAGTACAGCCAGACGCCCGTCTCCAAAGTCAGAACGCCCCGTGCTGGCCTCTGTCCTCCACCTGCCCAAGTCCTCACACCGTGCGGGGAGAGATAGGAGGGGCCTGAGGGAGGCCAGAGGGAGGAGAGGCCTGCGTCACCCTGGACATCTGGCAGGGGAGGCCTGGGCTGGGACGGAGAAGGTGTTCGACTCTAGGGCGAGCTCAGGGTTTTGCTGTGCGGTGCGAATGTTCTACTTTGGAACTGTGTCTGTGCTTGTGTTAGAAGTTTCCTGTGGTGTTAGCAGGGACAGTCTGAGAGGGAGGGGGCGACGTTGGTGAACGGTGGTGTGGAAAGTTTAATGACAAGCTGGTGAGGAAACAGAGCCATGTCCAAGGGGCTTTCAACCACCGGGAGAGAGGGCGTCTTCGGCTTGGAAAAACAGCCATTTCTCTTTTGGGGTTTATTGTCTTCTCCATTTACAGTAACATATTCACAGTCAATAGAAAGGGAATATTTATTTCGAAGAAAGAAATAAAAAATTCTTACCCTCACAGATTTGTTAGTAAAGTCACAACCGCTTAGTATCTACTGTAAATAACATAGCAAATGCCAAATTTTCATCTGAAAAGGGAGAGGTTGAGATACAAGGGGTCATGAGGGCCGAATTAAGCCAGCAGCCCACACTGTTCAGGATCACCCTTGGTACTCACATACAGGTGTGGTCTGGGGACCCTTGCTCTGAAATTCTAGCACGGGACAGGAGAGTACCACCTCTTCCAGTTCCACGGCTCAGCTCTGTGGGTTCTTTCTTCATCTTTCATTTCTCTACCCCTATCCAGTGTGGTAGACGTTGTTTTATGAAATTCAACAAAAAGAGGCTTTCATTCTTTATGTCATCCCTCCAAAGAAAGGATATTTAAATAGTGTTGTTTTGGTATTTGCTTATTATGTACAGTAAGACATCAAATAAAATAATCTTTCTCAAATTTCCCATGGTAGAAAGTTGCCTTGGCAACTTCAGTGCAAAGGAAGTTGCTGCGTATTTGACCTCTCATCTGTCACTTTCAGACGTAGCGAAGGATTCTATGTAAGGCCTCTAGAGACTTGCAGAAGGAGAACGTCCTACCCTAAGATGAACATATTTAGCTCAAGTATTTATTTTATTTTATCTTTTATTAGGTCCAAGAAGACCTCTCTAAATCCTACACAGAAGCCGACTGAGTTTTGAAACTCTCTTTTTTTCCCTCTCTCTCTCTTTTTGAGACAGTCTTGCTCTGTCGCCCAAGCTGGAGTGCAGTGATGCCATCGCAGCTCATTGCAACCTCCGCCTCCCGGGTTCAAGTGATTCCCCTGCCTCAGCCTCCTGAGTAGCTGGGACTACAGGTGCGTGCCACCGTGTCCAGCTAATTTTTGTATTTTTAGTAGAGATGGGGTTTCACCATGTTGACCAAGCTGGTCTCAAACTCCTGACCTCAGGTATCCACCTACCTTGGCCTCCCAAAGTGCTCGGATTACATGCCTGAGCCCCTGCACCTGACCAGTTTTGAAACTCTCAATAGGATTTCACCATTATATTTGCCGATATTTATTGAGCAAAATTTATACTAAAATCTTATTGTCACTGAATTGTGTATCTTTTAAAACCAATCTTTGCTAAAATAGTATCTAATGGAAGTTTTATTTTACTTTTTTTTTTTTTTTTTAAATCGCAAAGGAGACAGGGCTGTGTCTTCACGTGGAAAGAACTGAGCTGCTCAGGCCTTTCCTTCCTGGTGGGACCCCCCACCGCCACCCTGTTCCCAAGCTGGGTTTTTACAGAGCAGCTGACAGTCATGGGAAATAATCTACGGTGGAAATCAGGTTTCATTTATTTAAGCTCAGCGGGCTCTCCACATCTAGAAATCAGATAAATATTAATCAACATTTCCTTCTCTTTTTATGGTTTGATTTTTCCTTTGTCTCTTTAACCCATCTAGAATGATATGATGAATAGTGTTAGTACATATTTTTTCATAAAAATAATATCCTAGTCACATTTATTAAATAATTCAAGTCCTGTCCTGTTTGGTGCTGTTTCCTTTCATATATACAATGCGGAATCTGCTTAAGATAAGTTTTATACAGAAGGTGAGTCACCACAGAACAACAGTGATGAGATTGTATGGATTAAATAATTTTTGCCGGGCGCGGTGGCTCAAGCCTGTAATCCCAGCACTTTGGGAGGCCGAGACGGGCGGATCACGAGGTCAGGAGATCGAGACCATCCTGGCTAACACGGTGAAACCCCGTCTCTACTAAAAATACAAAAAACTAGCCGGGCGAGGTGGCGGGCGCCTGTAGTCCCAGCTACTCGGGAGGCTGAGGCAGGAGAATGGCGTAAACCCGGGAGGCGGAGCTTGCAGTGAGCCGAGATCCGGCCACTGTACTCCAGCCTGGGTGACAGAGCAAGACTCCGTCTCAAAAAAAAAAAAATAATAATAATAATTTTTATTCAATTTATTTATGCATGTTTTAGAACAATATTATTTTAGGTTTTTTTTCCACCTTGTTTTCTTGTTTTACTTTACCTTGTCAGGACAAGTCCTTCTTTTTAAAACACACATAATTTGAGAGAATTGTCCTCTTAAAAATAATTGTTCTTTCTGAACTAAATCATTGCGTGACCCTTGAGTATTATTTCAAAAATTTCAGTAAAGCCAAGTTTTATGATATTTTCCACAGTTCATTTGCATAGTTCAGTAGGTTATTCAAGCTGAGGTCCCTGTTTTGTTTATTTTGTAAATGGGTTCTCATGCGTTTTACTTCAGGCAATTTATTTTCTCTGTGTAGAAAAACTACTGAATTATTTTTATATTTGCAAAATCCTAAATAATTTTTAAAGCAACACAAGACACAAGGATAAGTTAATACATTTTCTACTAAGGGGGAAAGCAACTGATTTGAAGAAGAAAATCAAGAAACCAAAACCATGGCTTGTGTGTCGGCTCGACCTGGTGGTCCTTTGAGAGCATTGCTGGCCGCGAACGCAGAAGCCCCACCATCGGCCACGAAGTGATTTGAAAGGAAGAGAGAGAAAAAAAAAGGTCATTATATGCTGATGACGTGATTTTATAGAAGCTATGTAACTCAGACTTCATATCACTAATGTGGGAAGCAGAGAGGCCCCAGGGAACTGAAGCAGCCCTGGCGTCTCCACACTGGGCTCCACGTGGGCGTCCTGCCCCTGCCTTCCCTCTCCTGCTGACGTTTTCTGGCTCATGCGGTGACCTGACGGGGACCCTTGCCAGGGCAACTGCACTTCACCAGTGAGGTGTGAGAGCCAGCACTCTTCAAGGGGTTTCCTGCCCCCTTGACACTGTCCTCTAAGTGACCTAGATGCCTCCTCCCAGTAGCATGATCTGCTTGGTGTTGGTGGCAGGTGGTGTGAGCAGGAGACCTTACAGATCACCAGGGTGAGACTGGCCTGCGGGGAGACGCAGCAGCCTCTCATCCTCCAGGCACCAAGCAGGGTGGCTGCAAGTGGTCCACAGGTGAGCCCAGAGAATGCCTCAGACACCCGAGATTTAAGTGCCGTCTCACAGGCCAGTGACTGTGTACCTCCATTCATACATAGCCACTTGTCTTGTGAAAGTGTTTCTCACATTGACAGGACTTGAGATTAAAGACTTTCATCAAAACGATTGAGAAATTTTAATTTCAAAAGAACTCAGATAAAAATTGTTTTCAAGCTGTAAGTCTCTACTTCAGACATATGTTTCTACCTGGTAAATAATATATCTCACTTCATGTAATAATGAATTGGAATAAAAATTTTATGTCGATGGTTTTTAAATTATTAATATTTAAGATACTAGAAACCAGTAGCATACACTTGTCTCTCTATCCATGCTAACTAAACATATTTGTATTATGCAATTTATTTTATTATTCTAATTCAAGAGTCACCTCAATAGTCTAAAATTCAAAATGAATAATTTTTGATTAATTAGATTATGTTTTATTTACATGTTTGATTTTTGAGAATTCTGCAAAGTTCAATACAGTGGTCATTAGCCACTTGTGGTTATTTAAACTTGTGTAAATAAATTAAAATGAAATAATTCAAAAAATAATGACACTTACCCCACTTCCAGGGCTCAGTGGTCATATGAGGCCAGTTCCTACCTCAGTGTTCAGTGCATCTATAGAATAATCTACAATCCTGAAAATTGCTACTGAGCAGCTCTGGTTTAGATAATAAGCAATGTGGGAGATTGTAGTAGAGAAACAAAGTTTTATAACATTGCACCATTTGAAAAATCTTTAAATTTGATACAAAAATTTATTTTCAATGTAATAAAGAACTCAATGTAACATTAGATTGCTAAGAGGAGAGACAATGATTTTCAAATAAAATTAGGCTTAAAGAAAGTGGTAACATAACTAGAGAAGGCCTAAAATCACAATGTCAAGAAGGAGAAAGAATACTCAAATGTGGAGTCTTTGAAAAGACTGCAGATGGAACATTTGAAAAACTAGATGCAAGTGCATTAAAAGCAATTTCTATTCAAAAGGCATTTCAAAGTGTGACTTAGCAAAATTAACATCAGAAAAACTAGAAAATTGCAAAACAACTTAAAAAATTAAATCCACAATTTAAAATTAGCTCATGAGAAGGGAGGGGGAAATTCCACAAAAATCTCCAAGTGCAGATGGCTTCACCAGGCAATGGAACCAAATACTTCAGTGGGGAAAAAAAGTCCGTCTCAGACAAATACACTCAATGAATAAACAAAAAGCAAGGGGGGTATCTGGACGGATTTTAACAAGCTAGTTCCTTCCTAGTGCTGGATCCTCTGAAGGGGAGCAAAGGAAAGGAAATTTGTCTCACTCAGGAAAAGATGCAAAAACATGCACAGAATTCACACACATAATAGAACCACAGGAAAGAGGATAACTCATCATGACAAGTTGGACCTTAAGTGCAAGATTGGTTTATTAATTAAAAATCAATTGAGAGTATTCACATTGTCACAGTAAATAAGTATAATCATGAACATCTCGAGAGTTGCAGAAAAATTATTTATTCATGTATTTATACACATTTTATAGCAGCCATTAAAGACTTAATGAGACTTACAAAAATTTAAGAATATTAAAGAAATTCAGAAAAATATATTTATGGCATAAAGATGAAAAGAATTTCTAGACAAAGATACAAAAGCATAAGTAATGAAGGAAAGAGTAATAACTTATCCCTGCCAAAACTAGTTAATTGATGACAGACAACAGGAACAAAGTTGAAGGGTGTCATATGTAGCCAGAATCTTCAATATCAATAACAAGTTAAAATTCCATCAACTCAGTAAGAAAAGAAGAGCAACTAGTCCAGTCACCCAGGCTGGAGTGCAGTGGCGCGATCTCGGCTCACTGTAACCTCCGTCTCCCAGGTTCAAGTGATTCGCCTGCCACAGTCTCCCAAGTAGCTGAGATTACAGGCACCTGCCACTACCAGCAGCTAATTTTTGTATTTTTAGTAGAGAAGGGGTTTCACCATGTTGGCCAGACTTGTCCAAACTCCTGACCTCAGATGATCCACCCGCCTTGGGATCCCAAAGTGCTGGGATTATAGACATGAACTGCCGTCCCAAGGCCAAGTTCTTTTGCCACATTGTACAACTTCTTTCTGATAGTACTTTCCAAGTATAATTATTTACGTATGCATAATTATTTAGGAGACTCCTCTTCTACTAGACAGGGAGTCATCAATTAGTGACTTCCTGTTATATTACATGCAGAGATGATCCCATTCTCTTACAGCACTGTTCAACCGTTATCCAGGGAATCGTTTGCCAAGTGAAGTCTGGGAAAACCAAGTCTGCCTATAAACATTTACGTGACTCCCTTGAAGATGTGCCTCGTACACCAAGAGAACCAGGAATGAAAAGATAGCTCAATATTATATATAATTCCTAATACCACAAAAGTTTCAAAAGGAAAAATATAGCTATATCTATGAATTTTAAAGACATTTGTTATTTTCGCTTTCAACACTATTGCCATAGAGATACTCTTACAATATCTATTGATATAATATAATTAAATTTTAGGGAAAAAAGTATAATATACTTTGTAATGATTTCTGAGCTCACTACCTGTGTTCCAAAGACTAGTCATTGAGTGGAGAGAGAGAAAGAGCAAGAGAGAGATTGGTGCTTACCGTCAACAACACTGATGATGTTGACCAGTAAAATAAATAGAATAATTACCTAAATTCTAGTAAAAGAAAGAAATATAAGAAATTTGCTGACATGAAGTACTGAGGAGTTCTACATAAAAGAAATGTCTAATAAAAGAGAGGTACCATGCTTCAGGATGGGAAAATTTAATACTGCAAGCATGGGAATACTTTTCAATTTTATACTATAGTTTCAATGTCATTTCAAGTCAAATTCAAATGGGATTGTTTTTGGGAACCTGGCAAAATAATTTTAATTTCACCTATATTTTTATGAGATTGTTCTTTATGACATTAATTAAAATTGTATAGTCATTAACAATTTTTGCTCCAAGTTAGGTTTAAATAATTCACATGTTTATAAGATGAAATGTTATGTGGCTATTAAATTTAGATTTAGGCAATACGATATATTTGGTGGTAATAAAATCTTTTTACACACATAAACGCTCATTTTTACACCTACATTTGTTAACAATTTTTACTTCCTGATGTCCTATGTAGAGGTGAGTATTTTTTTCACATTTGATGCTTCTCAATTTTTGTTAGCAATAAATATGGATAACTAATGTATTAAGATGAATCAATAACACATCAAGAAGAGAAGAAAAATATCAAAAATATAATATACTTTCTTGAGCTCCTAGTTAAATGGATTAAGTAAAAAAAAAAGAGGAAAATACAAGTATGTCTTAAATGACAGTATTACAGATGCTGTACATAAGATTATATTATATAAACAATTTTATGTTGATATGTTCAAAAATTTACACAATATTTAAAGAAATACATATTTCCATGCTTATGTAAGAAATTTAATCTGTGCAAACTACCATTATACTTTATATTGAAAGAAAAAAGTTCCTATTATCAGAAAGGGAAAAACCAGAGAGGTCTGAATAAATGAAAAATAGATGACCCCTACACTTAAATAAAAAGCTGAATATCCAAAAAATTTCAGTAAATCCTAAATACTTACATAAAATAAAATAATTCTAATTATTTTTAAAAAAGTGTTTCCTTAGAAATACAGTAAGTATAAGGCCTTGTTACAATCGTTAAGTGTATAGAATCTTCACTTTCATTTTCTGACATGGGCTAAGAGAAGTTCCTTAGCTAAACAGTAATGCACTCCATCTCTGCTTTCCAACTAGCCAGTTCTTGCGTTAATCTTGACCTCTTTTATTGCTAAGCAGCCATGGACAATAAAAACAAAAATGTAGATTAATATTTCTACTCTCTCCCTCAGCGTTGCAGGCTCAATAAAGAAGAATTCTGCCTTCTAAGGGTTTGCAGTCTACAATTAGAAAACAAAAAACAAAACAAAACAAAAACAAACAAAAGAGAAGTTTCACATGGCATAACCATTAGAATCAATTTTCTAGAGTAAAAGTTTTGTCTATTCTGGCTTAATATAATATGTATTTTAAGTTTTGTAATGTCAATGCCACACTTTCAGATACTGATTTATGCATTATGTATAGGCTAATATATACGAGTATATAACTCATATAGATACAAAATCCCTCAATCCTCAACACTATAAATTTACTTTGCTTTTCCCTGCAGAGCCTAGAAGAAGGGCCATTCAGAGCAGGGACCACCTCTGATCCCACAATGTAATCTGGCCCAGGGTTTTCTGTCATACTCCCTTGTCATCTCTTAATGAGTGGCTTTTGTCCTCTGTTTAAAGTGAGCATCGTCACCATGTCTGTTTTCCAAGGGGTGAGAGGCCAGAGGAGGGCAAGCAGCTTTGTTTTAGGAAACAGACTCAGAATAGTATAGGGCTATGAGTCATTGATGTATGGATAAGACCCCAAATCATATAGGGATATGACCCATGGTTATAGGGACATGACACATTGTTACAAGGACATGACACATTGTTACAAGGATACGACACATCTATAAGGATATGACCCATGGTTATAGGGATGTAACACGGTGTTACCAGGATAGGATACATTGTTATAGAGATATGACCCATTGTTACAGGTATGCACATTGCTATAGGGATATGACCCATTCTTGTAGGGCTATAAACCATTGTTATAGGGACATGACACATTGTTACAAGGATATGACACATTGTTACAAGGATACGACATATCGTTCTAGGGCTATGACCCATGGTTATAGGGATGCAACACGTTGTTACAGGGATAGGATACGTTGTTATAGAGATATGACCCATTGTTACAGGTACACACATTGTTATAGGGGTATGACCCATTCTGATAGGGATATAAACAATTGTTATAGGGATATAACCCAGAATTATATAGGAATACAGCCCATTGTTATAGGGATATGATCTGTAATTACATAGGGATATCACCCATTTTTATAGGGACAATCCATTGTTATTGGGATATGACCATGAATTATATAGGCATGTGAACCTTTATTACAGTGATATTACCCATTATTATAACGCTATTACACAGAATTACATAGAGATATGACTGATTGTTTTAGAGATACGACCCTTTGTTATAAGGATATGACCCAGAATCATATAGAGATATGAACCATTGTTATAGGAATATGGCCTAGAATAACATAAGGATATGGCCCATTGTTATACAGGTATATACCCCTTTATTATAGTGATATTACCCATTGTTATAGAGATATGCCCCATTATTAGAAGGTTATTACCCAGAATTACATAGGAATATGACCAATTGTTTTAGGGATAAGACCTATTTTTGTACGGATATGACCCAGAATCATGTAGGAATATGACCCATTGTTATAGGGATAGGACTCTGAATCATATAAGGATATAACCCATTGTTATGGGGCTATGACAGAATCATACAAGGATATGACTCAGAATCAAATGGGGATCTTACTGTTACAGGAATGTGGTCCTTTGTTTTAGTGATTCATCCCAGAAATCACACACATTACTCCTGTTCATAACTTATCAGCCAGGACCTAACTGCAAGGAAACTCAGATGTGTAGACTCCATGCCTAGGGAAGTCCCAGAAGTGTTAATATGATATGAAATAAATGAGGGAACCGAGTGGATTTGTCAAAGAAGCTGCAGGTTAGCAGGTAAAATACCATGCAGTAAATATTTGGTACAATTTGGTAGCTAAAGGCAAAATTAAGTAAAATTTTTCATTCCTGACTTATAGTTTTTACCAAAATAAATTCAAAGATGAGCAAAGGTGTAAAAAAAAAAAAAAAAAAAAAAAAACTCCAATACATTTAGTGGAAGTAAAAAGTGAAATAATCTTTTTCATAATATTAATGTGACCAAAAAAAACTATAAATGGTAAGGCAGTTAAATTTGCCTGCACACAAATTTGGAATTTCAACATAGAAACACTCATATATGCACATAGAGAAGTAAAAACAAGTGATGCCTGGTAGAAACATTTGTAATATTCTTCAGAGAAAGAAGATTCATTTCCTTAACGGATAGAAGATTCTTCCATGGTAATATGTTCAACTGTGCACATAACTCAACTCAATACCGAGGAATGAATGAGAAGCTTAAAAAGCTTAAAGAAGAAAAAAAGAAAATGTCTCTAAAACATAAACTGAAAATATTGCCTGTTTCTACAATCCAGTTTGCCAAGATCAAAACATTTTATTTTGTATTGTGTTTTCCAGAGGTAGGGACACGTGCGTTCTCTTCCATCATTAGTGGGGCTATAAATGGTGCCCTCTTTACAGGACATTTTGGCAGGTACCCTAACAACACATACTCTTGATTGAACAAATTTAGTATAGCAAGCTATCCTACTGACATAGTTATGCATGTTAAAAAAATAGCAAATTACCCACAGCCTGTGTGCCATATCAAAATATTAGGAAGTATATACCTTCTAGGATACTACACACTCTTTGTTTCTCTCTCCTTCATCTCGGGTTTCTCCTTTCAGTCTGATTTATTAATTCCACGTCATCCTCTCAATGGTAAAATGGGCCAAAATCCAGCCTTGAGACTCCTTGTCTTCTCTCTTTCCTCCCATTCTTTTGAGGAGTCACCTACTACCATAGTTTTAAATGTTGCATAATGCTGATGAGTCTCCAAATTATATTTTCATCCTGGATTCTTCCCTGTACTCAAGGTTCATGTATCCAACTGATTTGTCTGAATTTCCGGACTGGTCTCTCCATGATAGTTAGTACTAAGTAAACTTCTGATATTTTCAGCCCTGCCTCCCAACAGTGAAACGTTTTTCAGTCTCAAAAAAATAGAACAATCTGGTCATGTACTTCAACATGGATGGATATTGTGCTCAGTGCAGTAAAGCCAGCCACGAAAGAGCAAACAGCATAAAGTCCCACTCTATGAACCACCTAAAGTCGTCAATATCATGGAAATGGAAAGCAGTGAGGTGGTTGCCAAGGCCTGGGGGAAGTAGGGAGGATTATGGTTTACTGCAAGCCGAGCTTTGGTTATGCAGGGTGAAAACGATCTGGAGCTCTGCTGTGCAGAGAGGGGAATATCCTGCACACTGCCGATCTGGTCACTTAAAAAATGGTTAAGATGGTAAAAAGGGTATCGTGTCTCTGTTCGATTTTGGTGATACAAAGACGACAAGGAAAATATGCTCCCTTTTTCTATGGCATTCATAGGAGGATGGAGTAGGAAATAAATTGAACAAAGGAAAACTAAGTGATTAAAATTCAGATAAGAACTATGGAGTTGCAGAGTGTTATGAAAATTATCAACAGGGCCCTTGACTTTGTGGCAAGTAGTGTGTACACACAATTATTTTATAAAGGCTTAATTGTATGAATTATTTATAAATGTTCAATATACCTTTCTACTGAAATTGTTCAACCCTGCAGTGCCTCGTTACCTGTGCAGTTTGTATCAGATTGTGCTGCCGTAAGAATTCGGTGAGGGAAGACACACAGAAAGACAATTGCAGCACCTGACATGGGCTAGGTCAGTAAAGAGTAGCTGTGATGTCTGGTACTATTGGTGGTTGCAGCCAGATGGTAGCAGCATATATTAAAATTAAATTTGTCTGGATGTTTAGAGCTGCAAAAACAATTATAACTCTTTTCCTAATCATGAATTATTTAATGAATTTTCCTCTGTGAAGAACTTAGAACAGTGGCTGGCACATGAGAACTATTACAATTATTACGCTATTAACATTATTACAATTATTATTACTATTGTTTCAGGCATTCTTTAGGGACAGACGTGTTTCTCGCCATTTCCAAACAACTAATAATTGCCCGTGGCTCTTTTTGAAGCTGTTTATCTCAGGAAGATTCCGCATATGCTTCTGGTTTGCCCTGGCCGCGTCTCCATCTGTTATTCAGTTTCTCTGATGGATTTGCAGCCCACATTCAACTGCCTTTTCAGCTCTCAAAAGGATCTCGGTTTTTGCATGACTCTTTTTTTTGTCATAAAAAGTAACTGTTTTGTGTACTCATTTTTCTTTGTCCTGCAAGGATAGGGTGTACTAACCTTTATCCAGAAGTGAGTCATTTGACATTTTACTATTTTATTTATAGAACTTCTCTCTTTTTGGGCATAGGACCACCAACTGCTTAAAATCTTTGATATTGTCTTTGCCTCTGTCACCCTCACTAGAGGTTGAGTTCTTTGTGCCGTTTTCTTTCACGCACACAACAAGATGTTTATCCAGTAGGCAGAAATATGCATGTGATATAGCCCGGGGTGGCGGGGGTCTCACCAGAATGCAGACCCTGGATGGTGAGTGGGGTTGGTTAATCGCCAAAGAGTATATGCATTCAGACATCAACATAATTGCCCCTCCTATACTGTGGTTGCTTGAGAAGAGTCAAATTTGGAGATACGAATTTTTGAATCCCACGTACTTGTTTACTACTAAAGTACAGTAATTTTTATTCTAAATACTCAGCAAAATATGGTTTCCTTTTAATGCACATTTTGAGTTTCTGGGCCAAAGCTCAGAAACCATTGATGTATTAAAGTTTAAGTTGGAAAATGCCACAACAAACAATAAATCAACTCATTAGAAATCACAGTCACGGCAAGAATGGCCAGAACATGGAGAGGACGTTGCTATTTCTCCAGCTGGGACAGAACATCGTGTTTGTCATCTTGCAACCTTTATTTCAGTGGGGAAATATTGATTTACGTTTCATCACTTTGTTTAATCGTGTAAAAATAGAAAATATTTTAGATAAAATATTATTTATGCAATATTTTTAGCTTTTCTTCTTTCCCAAACACGTGATCATTGAGGAACTCCCATCCCCTAGAGAAAACTTTGCCATGCATGAGATGTGATCTATGTATTTGATAAGCAAATGAGCAAACGGCTAATTACAATTCATAGATCTATTTATCTTCATCAGAAAGTTGGGCCCTGAGAAGCAGGTAGGATTGGCTGACAGGACGGTGGAGCTATGCCAGGTGACAGGATGAAGATGGTGTGTGGTGGGGCGAGGAAGGCGTGTGCGTTTCTGGGAGAGAGGAGAAGACAAGGTATCCCTGGATGATGAGAGTGAGGGAGCTGGCAGAACAGAGCTCTTCCAAAAGCCCTTTTATTGCTTTTTTCTCACTATGTGCAACATTTTACAACTTTTTAGGTGGCATATGTTTCTGGCCTAAATTGAAATGAACATGAGTCATAGCAAAATCCAACAAGAATTTCAAATTTAGTAATGTAGGGGGCAGAATGATTTTATTAGAAATTAAACACACACCAAAATAAAATATCTTTGCATGCGACAATGTTACTACCCATCACCAGCATTAAAATCTGCCTTTTGCATTGTTGCTCTGAAGGTCTATATGACTCTTGAAAAATAGTTTATGCTTAATTCTGTGTTAATCTGAGAGAATGCCATTGCATTGATTTGTGACACCGTCCATAAGGAACATAGACGTTTGCCTGATTCCAGCTTCCCAGAAGAATGGATCTGAGTACAACAGTCACATTTCTGAACAAAAATGGTCTGTTGGGCTACATACATCATGGCAAATAGTTCCTATACACCAGGTTGCAGATTTAAAACAAATTGACTGCTCAGTGATAAATTCCTGGAATAGGAGAAGAGGTCAGTGCACATGAAAACACTGGCATAACCTCACCTACGGAGATACGGATGGTTCTCTACAGCTACAATTATTTCATAATGGGCAGGAGGGTTTATCAGGCTAAACAGAGCATATGGTGAAATGAATCCTTAAATTGAAAACAGAAAGACATTTTTAAAGTGTCAAAGAGGAGATAAAGTCATCAACACATTTCTATAAAGTGCAAGAGCAAAAAAAAAATCTGAAAAGCTAAAATATGGCAAGGTAAAAAGCACACACACACGCACAATTCAGGACCCTGCTGATGATAAAATTTGAAATTTAAAAATCTACTTAACTTTTGACCTCCGTGGATTTAGTGCATGAGAAAATTAGAGAAATATCATTTCTGTGATGATTTAAACCACGGTTCTGTCTAATTATGTATAGTGTTTTGGTCATGTTTTGATCACCCCAAAGAAGGAAAAAAAAAATAGCTCACTTGATTGGCAGACAGCACAAATAGGTAAGAAAAATTGGTCGTTGCCACTAGACAAGCTTTGTTGCCAACATGGGCGCCCCTCTGCAAGGACTTTTAAAGACCGTGTAAAAATAGCACAAGGCTGTTTGTGAAGTTCAATCTAAAATGGGATAAACATTCTAAATTCCTCGATTTAACTCTTTTTACTCTTAACTTAGAATATGAAGAGGAGAGCTCACCTGTTCATGATGCTGCCTTTACTCCTTGAATAAACGCCTTACCTGCTGAGGGAAAGGACAGGTGCTTGTCAATCTTTTGTCTATTAGTAAATAAAAGACCCATGAGTCCCAACTGCATGAAAAATAGGGAACTGGCTTGAATATGGCATCTGCTCTCCTCTAATGTAATTTCTCCAGCTTAATTGCTTTCCGACAGCAATCCCTGGATTTTTCAGAAACCTTCTGTCCAATATTTAGCCACAGAAGATTCTCCTAGACCTCTTTCTTGGTGACAAAAAACAGAACATTTAAATTATATGGCTATGCATAACATTTTTTATTTAAGCATTTACAATTTTATATGTGTGTGTTTCTGTGGACTTTAGGTATATTAATCACAGGCTGATGGAAGGCCCAGAAATATCTTTGAATGTGCATCAATAGTGAATTCCATGATCTTATCTAGAGCTTCATTAAATATACAAACCCACACAAAAGCAAACCATTCTGCTATTCCATCTTGATTTATGGAATTTGAAGTTTTTCTCTAGTACAAAGACTGCTTCCCATTAGAGTTTAGAAACTCAGAGAAATCGCAGAGAAAATTATACTCATTTGAAGCCAAAACATGTGCCCATGTAATTAATTTGATGAAGAAATACATAGGGGCTTTACTTCTATTTTTTTTTTCTGTGAAGAGAGTAAAAAATATTAGATTAGAAAACATCACTTTTAAAAAATTATACTTTAAGTTCTGAGATACATGTGCAGAACGTGCAGGTTTATTACGTAGGTATACACATGCCTTGGTGGTTTGCTGCACCCATCAACCCATCACCTACATTAGGTATTTCTCCTAATGTTATCCCTCCCCTAGCCCCCCAACCCCTGACAGACCTCGGTGTGTGATGTTCCCCTCCCTATGTCCATGAATAATTATACTTAGATTACATATGAAAATGGTACTATTTTTGATATGCTAGGTAAATAAAATAAATTATTTTTTAAAAAAGAAAGAAAACAGCACTTATATGGGCACAGAAGAATTTAGATTAAAATCACATCTGCTTTTAGAAGGAACTGGGTTCTTCTCAGAATTGTTCTGCAAACAATCAAATCACTGTAGAGTTTTATCTTAGTCCTTTTTTCTCTGTCCCAGATTTTATTTTTGAGTCAACTCAGCTATATGCTGGATCATGCCTGTCCATTTCAGAATGTCAGAGAACAAAAGATCCATGTTCCAAATTCCCTCTGATTTCAGGAACACTTGTACCCAGTTATATTGGTTAGTTGACATTCTGTTTAATATTTTGATTTCAGGGGAAGATCTCTGTCTTTGATAGTGTAGAACCAGTGATATGGCAATTCATTTAGTCTATTATAGTATCATCTCATATGATATGGGTAAAAATACTATCAAGAGTGATACTTTTAGGGCTAAAAATTATATTCCATTGTTTGTGTGTGCTATGCAAACGTATGTGTGTGTACATATATATATCACAATTTATTTATTTATCCATTTATCTGCCAACAGACACTTTGGTAAGCACCATGTCTTGGCTATTACAAATAATGCTGCAATGAACATGAAGGTGCAGATGTATTTGTTATTATTACTATATTTATTATTGTATTATTATTATATCTTATTATCAAGGTAGTGATTTTTGGGTAAACCAAGGGAAGGCAGTATGCGAAATAAAAAAAGCAACACAGAAGGAAAAATACTGCATGATTTTACTTACATGTGAAATCTAAAACAAAAGATAAAACTTAGATATGTAGAAACAGGGAGTAGAATGGTGGTTACCAGGGGCTGGGGCTGGGGCTGGGGTTTGAGCAGAGATGTATGTCAAAGTGTAGAAGATTTAAACCATGTTGGATGTATTTGTTTTAGGGACGTAATATACAGCATGAGGACTGCAGTTAATAATTTTCTAGTCTGGATATTTGCTGAGAGTAGATTTTAGGTATTTTTATGACACATGTAAATGGTAACTGTAGCAATCATTTCACAATGTGCACGTGTATCAAAGCAGCATGATGTGCACCTTCAAGAGATACAGTCTAAACTAGTGATGATTGCACCTTTGTAATGCTGGGAAACATGCACAAATACATGCATAGCCATAAAACTTGGAAACATTGAAACAGAAGAATTGTGGCTTTGTACATGTTAAAATGTCGTAAATGAGCCATTAATGACTTTCATTTATTTATCTTGGTAATCTGGATGGCTCTTTCCAGCACCTTCAGCTTAAATTTCTCTACCTTAAACAGAGAGTTTATTGGTTTGAGATTATGACCAGGCATGGTTGTAAAATTGTTGTGCCATCATCTTATATTTGTAATTACTGTTACATTCGTGGCGGTTAATACTGAGTGTCAACTTGATTGGATTGAAGGATGCAAAGTATTGATCGGGGTGTGTCTGCGAGGGTGTGTCCAAGGGAGATGGACGTTTGAGTCAGTGGACTGAAAGAGGCAGACCCTCCATCTGGGTGGGCACCATCCAGCTGCCAGTGTGGCTAGAATAAAGCAGGCAGGAGAAGATGGAAGAGCAGACTTGCTGAGTCTTCTGGCTTTCGTCTTTCTCCCATGCTGGATGCTTCCTGCTATAGAACATCATGCTCCAAGTTCTTCTTGGACTCACACTAGTGGTTTGCCAGGGGCTCTCAGGCCTTCGGCCACAGACAAGGCTGCACTGTTGGCTTCCCTACTTCTGAGGTTTTGGGACTTAGACTCATCCACTACTGGCTTCCTTGCTCCTCAACTTGCAGACAGACTATAGTGGGCCTTCACCCTGTGACCCTGTGAGCCTTTTCGTCAGTGCCTAGGGAAAGCCCCACACACTTTAGGCAGACGGTGCAGCTGCCTAATGTATGAGCCACAGGAACTGGAATGCTATTGATTTATGAATCTCTGTGGTTTAAACATAAATGTCAAGACCAAGAACTGTGGAGTCAAACACTCCCAGGGTTAGATACCATCTCTGTTCTTTGCTACATATATATTCTCAAACCATTTCCTCCTCTTCTCCAGTCTTCCCTCTCATTATCTTACAATGGACTAACATCCATTGGGCAGGGAAGATGCACAGACTCCAGCAGTGAACGTGGTGCAGGGAGCCCCTGGGCTGTGTCAGCAGAGGCAGTTCTGCAGGTGCCGATGGGGGGCGCAGAGCAGAACAGGAGGCTTCACCTACCTTTTCCCCTCAGTTTCATTTGGTCATTAATTTCCTGCCCTGCCTCACCGTGGAAAAAGGAAACACTTTTGTTTGAAGAATATGTGTGCCTTTATCTTAACGGACTGTAGTGGAGAGGTCTTAGACGATTCTATTAATCTGTATGGCCTTGTTTTCTTATCTGCAGAAACCATTACTAGTATCTGTACCTGGTCGAGTCTATTGGTATCAAGAGACTGTATTGAAAACTGCATAAACTAGCCTAAGTGAAAATGAATTATAAAATCCTAAAGATTTTCAATTATTTATTTTTGTTCAAACGTTTAATTAGATTCTGGACTTGTGATTAAATAAAGCAAGCAATCATCGCCTGAGCAGTTGTTAATATGTAGATTGTTTTTTACTCCTCGATCGTAAATGTAGCTTTGGAGAAGAAATTTTATGGTAAGTATACCTTCACCTTTTTTAAAAAATATTTTTATTATACTTTAAGTTCTAGAGTACATGTGCACAACGTGCAGGTTTGTTACATATGTATACATGTGCCATGTTGGTGTGCTGCACTCATTAACTCATCATTTACATTAGGTATATCTCCTAATGCTATCGCTCCTCCCTGTCCCCTCCCCACAATAGGCCCCGGTGTATGATGTTCCGCTTCCTGTGTCCAGGTGATCTCATTGTTCAATTCCCACCTATGAGTGAGAACATGCGGTGTTTGGTTTTCTGTTCTTGTGATAGTTTGCTGAGAATGATGGTTTCCAGCTGGAATCAACCCAAATGTCCATCAGTGACAGACTGGATTAAGAAAATGTGGCACATATACACCATGGAATACTATGCAGCCATAAAAAAGGATGAGTTTGTGTTCTTTGTAGGGACGTAGATGCAGCAAATTTCTTTAAGAGAAAACTAGGCATGTGCTCTCACTCAAGACTTAAATCTGCTTGCCCCAGACCCACATGAAAACCTGAAGTTCTGGTATTTTCTCCAATGCAGAAGTGGCTCCTTGTGAACCCCACACCTGAACTCCCGGAGAGGATGTGGTGGATGTCAACAGGCTCCATGTGGTTGCAAATTATAGCAGCACCAGGAAACGAGTGGTCCTGTGGTGGTTCTAACACTCAGAAAACAGGACACAGGGCAGAGCTTACCCAGGGTGATTGACAGAGCTGCACCAGTGAGAAACCAGTTTTGAAAACCAGGATAAACTATGGCCTTAGGACAAAAGCAGAGAGGGTAGGGAAGGGATTTCAATCAAAGAGAGGGGCAGTAAGAGGAAAGAAACAGAGACAGCTCCTGTCCTGAGTTCCTCTACTTTACCAGCAAACATTGACAGCTCTCAACCCATTCCATGACTGAACTGCCCTTCCAGATTTAGAGCAGCAGACTCTGTAGCATAATATCTCAACATAAAAAGGAAAATTTCAGGAGAAATGAACTGATAGGGAAAGTGAAAATCCAAAGCATTGAATAAGTCATTTGTGCAAATGATAAAGGAATGAACATTTGAGATGTGAAATTGGAGTTAGGGAAAACCAAATGTGTACTTGTCTAGTCCCTAAGGAAAATGACGGATATCAGTAAAGAGAAGAAAACATCCAAGAAAGAATAAACAAGGCAATATGAAATAGTCCAAAAGTATTTGCCACTGAATATTTTCTTAAGCAGCATCTCTAGGGACAAGAGATTTAAGAAATAATGTTTGGAAAGTACTGTGCTAGAAGCATTTCCATTAAAAGCAGGAAATATAATTTTTCAAAATGTTTTCTATAGTACAAATTTTACCTTTGATTTGAAAATACTGGACAATGCAAATGGGAGACAAAATAAAGTAGTAAATATTGGTAGGGTTGAAGTACAGTCGTTATTATATGTAGACAAATTGATTTTTAGTGTATAAACTCAATAGATTTTATAACATTTCCCCTTGTTTTTCTTTTATTGTATGGATGGTATATGTCAAAACACAAAAGGATTAATGATGATGTTGAAGGTCAAAACACATTACATAGTAATAAAAGGCAATTTTAATTTTTATACATATGCTAAATACTAGGCCAGTAAGAATGTATAAAACAAAACTCTACTCACATTGATAATGGTTAAATTAATTATATATTAACAACAAAGGCTAGGTGTGGTGGCTCACGCCTGTAATCCCAGCACTTTGGGAGGCTGAGGCAGGCAAATTACCTGAGCTCAGGAATTCAAGACCACCTGGGCAACGTGGTGAAACCCCATCCCTACTAAAATACAAAACATTAGCCAGGCATGGTGGCAGGTGCATGTAGCACCAGCTACTTGGGAGGCTGAGGCACGCGAATCACTTGAGCCTGTAAGATGGAGGTTGCAGTGAGCTAAGATCACACCACTGTACTCCAGCTTGGGCCACAGAGTGAGACTCTGTCTCAAAAAAAGAAGAAAAAAAAATAGCAATAAAACAAATAATACTCTGATTTTATTTTAATAACATTATTTTTAGAAACCTTTATGCACAGGAAAAATACAGAGACTTAGAAATGACAGATAAGAAATACTTAAAATAATAAGAAAAGTATATGACCCAAGAACTTAGAAAAACAATAGTAATGATATGTATTAATAGAAAATGGACAAATTTGGGAACAAACTATTAATAATATTGCTCTTCTCTGAAAAAATATACAATTTTCTAGAAATCCATTTTGAAATGTAGAAAAATAGAAATAAATATTAATAGTAGTGTAATGGGGGATACAACCACAAATTTAAAAATTCAAACTGGAAGAGGCTCCTATGGATGACTTTACATTAGTGTATTGGAAAATCTAAATCAAATGAACAGCAGTTTTTTCAAAACATTTCCATATTACTTCACATATAATTATAAATGTTGGATAAATCAAAAATTATTAAAATATTTGAAAAGTATTAAAACCTTATAACCCAAATTGACCCTTAATTGAGATTATTTTATGTAGAAATTGTACTCACTTTCAAGGAAAAATAATTCTTAAATTATTTATACCTGTGCCGAATATGCAGCGAGGAAAACATTGCAAGTTTTTAAAAGTGGTTTATCAGGCTCTAATACCCATATTGGATGCTGTGCCCCCAGATGTGAATAAATGTGTGCATCTGTGTGTGTGGTGTGTGTGGATGTGTAACGTTCTAATGAAACATGGAGTATCCAAAGCAAAATAACAGCCAAATAAATCACTATACACATAAACAACATGTGCCAGGAAGGGAAAAATGGGTCAATATTAGGAAATCTAATAATAAGGTAAATTCTAATCCTTAGTAAGCTAAGAGAAGAACTACATTAACTTGATTATATGAAACAGAGCCATGAAAATATTATTAAGTATAAAATAATTGAGATAGTCCATTAAAGTCAGAACAAGGCAAAAATATGCACCCTCTTTTTATAAATATTGTGGAGGAAGTCCTAGCCAAAAAAAATCATCATAATACTTATATGCATGCCTATTTTAGATGAGATTATTTTTATTTTATTATTAAAAAACACATTGATTTTCTGCTTACAACATCCAATTAATTTAAAACATATTAGATTTAATATTAATATTGAATAATTATTAATTTGCAAAGTAAAAAAGCAATAAACGTTTTAGAAATTTCACAAATATTCAATTCAAAATTGTTAAGGAAAAAGTAGCTTTCACAGCAGTAGAAGGAATAATTCAAACAGAAACATATTAGGCACTTTATATTGCTGTTCCTCAACGAAGAAATGTTTTAACTGAGAAAATTCAATGTAGGTAATTGAATACATGGGTATTGGGGATTGAAAAGACAAAACTAAAACATTGTGCTAAAGCAGAGATAGTGACTTCAGAGAGTAATCCAAGGGGAATGAAAGGAAAGGGGAATGAAAGAAGCTGGGATTATTAGAAAGTAGAAAGTCTAAGGTGTGTCCCCAAGACTGGGGCCAGACACCTGCAAAGGGCCAGTGTGTATCTCTGGGGGTCAGATGAGGACTTCACAGAGACAGGTCTCAGACTTCCAAAGAGGAGGCACCATGCAGCTGGTGCTATTTGGGGATAATTCTAGCAAATTTAGATTCACAAAGTTATTTTGCACTGCAGGAATTTATACTGACAATGATTTGTGGCTGACAACCTTGACATTACTGCAGAACAGCAGAAATACAATAACAATGAAAATTGGCTGAGCATGGTGGCTCACATCTGCAATCCCAGTACTTTGAGAGGCCGAGGTGGGCAGATTGCCTGAGCTCAGAAGTTTGAGACCAGCCTGGCTAACATGGTGAAACCCCATCTCTACTGAAATAGAAAAACATTAGCCCGGCATGGTGGTGCATGCCTGTAGTCCCAGCTACCCTGGAGGCTGAGGTAGGAGAATCGCTTAAACCTAGAAGGCAGAGGTTGCATTGAGCCAAGATAGAACCACTGCACTTCATTCTGGGAGACAGATACTCTGCCTCAACAACAACAAGAAAAAAAAATTGATACAATATCAATGAAAATCAATGTACTTTATAATAATAAAAATAATCTCTCCTTTAAGGGAGGCATACATACAATTCTTATTATGTGATTTTTTTGGCTAGGGCTTCCTCCACAATATTTAAAAAAGAGTGCATATATTTACCTTGTTCTGACTTTAATGGAATGTCACAATTATATTATAATTTATTATATTTTAATTTATTATATTCTCATGGCTCTGTTATATACAATTAAGGTAATGTAGTTTTTCTCTTAGCTTACTAAGGACTATAATATTAATAATACAATATAAATATTGTAATTTTCCATCCTCAAATTGTGTATATATACTACACTAGTATAGAGATGGGGTGAGAGAGAGAATGAGAGAGAGGGAGAACTAAGAAACGTAGTAAAACTGTTGAAAAGCAAATAAAAAATAAAACAACTTTAGATGATTTATTAGTCCATTTTCATGCTACTGATAGAGACACACCTGAGGAGACTGGGCAATTCACAAGAGAAAGTGGTTTAATGGACTTGTAGTTCCACGTGGCTGGGGAGGCCTCACAATCATGGTGGAAGGCAAGGAGGAGCAAGTCACATCTTACATGGACGGCAGCAGGCAAACAGAGAACTTGTGCAGAGAAACTTTCCCTTACAGTACCATCAGATCTCATGAGACTTATTCACTATTCTTAGAACAGCACAGGAAAGACCTGCCACCATGATTCAATTACCTCCTACTGGGTCCCTCCCAGAACACATGGGAATTCAAGATGAGATTTGGGTGGGGGCAAAGACAAACCATATTATTTCATGCTTGGCCCCTCCCAAATCTCATGTCTTCACATTTCAAAATAAATCATGCTTTCCCAATAGTCCCCTAAAGTCTTAACTCATTTCAGCATTAACTCAAAAGTCCACAGTCCAAAGTCCAAAGTCTCATCCAAGATGAGGTAAGTCCCTTCTGCCTATAAGCCTGTAAAATCAAAATCAGGTTAGTTACTTCTTAGATAAAATAGGAGCACAGGCATTGGGTAAATACAGCTGTTCCAAATGGGAGAAATTGGCCAAAACAAAGGGGCTACAGGCACCGTGCAAGTCTGAAATCCAGTGGGGCAGTCAAATCTTACAGCTCCAAAATGATCGCCTTTGACTGCATGTCTCACATTAGAGTCATGTTGATGCAAGAGGTGGACTCCCATGGCCTTAGGCAGCTCTGCCCCTGTGAGTTTTCAGGGTTTGCAGGGAGGGGGCTTGCATTCCCTCCTGGCTGCTTTTACAGGCAGGCATTGAGTGTCTGTGGCTTTTCCAGATGCATGGAGCAAGCTGTCAGTGGATCTATCTTTCTGGGTTCTGGAGGATGGTGGCCCTCTTCTCACAGCTCCAGTAGGTAGTGCCCCAGTAGGGGCTCTGAGGGCTCCAACCACACATTTCCCTTCTGCACTGCCCTAGCAGTGGTTCTCCATGAGGCCCCCACCCCTGCAGCAAACTTCTGCCTGGAAATCCAGGCATTTCTGTACATCCTCTGAAATCTAGGTGAATGTTCCCAAACCTCAATTCTTGACTTCGGTGCACCTGAAGGCTCAACACAATGTAGAAGCTGCCAAGGCTTGGGGCTTCCACCCTCTGAAGCAACATCCCAAGCTGACTTTGGCCCCTTTAAGTCACAGCTGGAGCATCTGGGATGCAGGGCATGTTCTCGTCCCTAGACTGCACAAAGCAGGGGGACTCCCTGGCCCATAAAACCATTTTTCCTTCTAAACCTCCAGGTCTGTAGTGAGAGGGGCTGTCCCAAAAGTCTCTGACATGCCCTAGAGACATTTTCCCCGTTGTCTTGGGGATTAACATTCAGCTCCTTGTTACTTATGCAAATGTCTGCAGTTGGCTTGAATTTCTCCTCAGAAAATTGGATTTCCTTTTCTATTGCATCATCAGACTGTAAAGTTTCCAAACTTTTAAGTTTTGCTTCCCTTTTAAAACTGAATGCCTTTACCAGCACACAAGTCACCTCTTGAATGCTTTGCTACTTAGAAATTTCTTCCACCATATACCCTAAATCATTCCTCTTAGTTCAAAGTCCACAAATCCCTAGGGTAAGGGCAAAATGTTGCCAGTCTCTTTGCTAAAACATAATAGGAGTCACCTTTGCTCCAGTTCCCAAAAAGTTCCTCATTCTCCATCTGAGATCACGTCAGCCTGGATTTCATTGTCGACATCATTATCACATTTTGGTCAAAGTGTTCAACTTGTCTCTAGGGAGTTCCAAACTTTCCCACATTTTCCTGTCTTCTTCTGAGTCCCCCAAACTATTCCAATCTCTGCCAGTTACCCAGTTCCAAATTTGCTTTCACATTTTCAGGTGTTTTCAGCAGCACCCCACTCTACTGGTACCAATTTACTGTATTAGTTCATCTTCAGACTGCTGATAAAGACATACCTGAGACTGAGCAATTTACAAAAGAAAGAGGTTTAATGGACTTACAGTTCCACGTGGCTGGGGAGGCCTCATGATCATGGTGGAAGAGAAGGAGGAGCGAGTCACATCTTACATGGATGGCAGCAGGCAAAGAGAGCTTGTGTAGGCAAACTCCCCCTTATAATACCATCAGATCTCATGAGACTTATTCACTATCACAAGAAGAGCATGGGAAAGACCTGCCTGCATGATTCATTTACCTCCCACTGGGCCTCTCCCACAACACATGGGAATTTAAGATGAGATTTGGGTGGGGACACAACCAAACCAAATCAGGTAACCAGAGAAAAGATACATTACATTTTCAAAGCACAATAATAAGATTGATAGTTTACTTCTTACCAAAAGGGTGGGCAATGTGGCAAAACCCCATCTCTACCAAAAAAAAAAAAAACCAAAAACCACTAACAAAAATGAAAATTAGCTAGGTATGGTGGTGCATACCTATAGTCCCAGCTACTCAGAAGGCTGAGGCAAGAGGAGTGATAGAGCTGGGAAAGTTGAGGCTTCAGTGAGCTATGATCATGCCACTGCCCTCTAATCTGGGTGACAGAGAAAGATCCTGTCTCAAAAAGTAAAAATAGAAACAAACAAATAAACCAATAAACCAAAAAAGTGGAAGCCAGACAATAGAATTTAACTATATGGAGCTAAAAGAACATAGCTGCTAAGTAGGTATGTTTTTCAAACTGAAGACTAAATTACAACATTCTCAAGCAAGCAAGCAAGTAAAATAGAAAAAGAGTTACTCAATTTATTAATTACTCAAAAAAAAAAAAAAAAACACACACATACACACACACACATTAGTGCATTATTCCAAGAGATCTAAAATGTTCCTGGATAGCAAGAAGAGGATGCATGAATATATGGAAAAATATAAAAAATCTGTAAAAAAAAATGTGTGAATTAATGGAATTGGATATTTGCCTATTGACCATTTAAGACAACAATACTAATGTTTTGTGGGTTATAATCATATATAGTAAAATACATGAGCACCATAGTTCAAAAACCAAGAAGAGAATAAATGGAGTTGAAGTGTCCTATGGTCACTGAATTATTCTGGTATCAGCAAGAATACCACTTTTTTCATTAGATTTTACTGAAGCGAGAATACATATTGTAATATCCAAAGTAACCACTAAAAAAAGTCAAAATATACCAAATAAGTCAATAGAGAAAAGAAAATTAAAATTAATACAATAATTAATCCAAAAATGGAAGGAATAGAAGAAAAGGAAATGCTGACAATATAATGTCAATAGAAAGAAAATACAGGCTGGGTGCAGTGGCTCACGCTTGTAATCCCAGCACTTCGGGAGGCTGAGGTGGGTGGATCACAGGAGGTCAGGAGTTTGAGACCAGCCTGACCAATATGGTGAAATCTGTCTCTACTAAAAATTTAGCTGGACCTGGTGGTGTGTGCCTGTAGTCCCAGCTACTAGGGAGACTGAAGCAAGATAATTGCTTGAACCATAGAGGTGGAGGTTGCAGTGAGCCAAGATTGCACCACTATACTCCAGCCTGGGCAACATGAGCAAAACTCCAAAAAAAAAAAAAAAAAAAAAGAAAGAAAGAAGAAAGAAAGAAAGAAAGAAAGAAAGAAAGAAAGAAAGAAAGAAAGAAAGAAAGAAAGAAAGAAAGAAAGAAAGAAAGAAAGAAAGAAAGAAAGAAAGAAAGAAGAAAGAAAAAAGAAAGAAAAAGAAAGAAAGAGAAAGAAAGAAAGAAAGAAAGAAAGAAAGAAAGAAAGAAAGAAAGAAAGAAAGAAAGAAAGAAAAAATACTAGCATGATCATTTTAAACTCAGTAATTACATATTATCAGAAGGAATCCAAGAGGAACATTGTGTGGTCTTTATAGTGAATGAAAGGAAGGGAAAGGATACACTATATGTGTCTGATAATTTTGTTGCCCTTCTGGTTTCCCTGTCTCCCTTTGCATTTGACAACTGACCTGTACAAACTCATATAAACTGTTTCTATGTTTTGTTAGATTTATACCTAGATATTTTATTTTTGTGTGATTGTAACTGTAGTGTGTTTTTAAATTCGGTTCCCACTTACTCATTGCTAGTAGTATAAACAGCTGGTTCCATGGGGTAATGGTGAGCACTCTGGCCTCTGAAGCTAGTAGTATAAAGAAATGCAATACTCTATTTAGTTGGATGTAATTTTTAGAAATAACCTTAGAGTGTTTTTTCTTCAGTAAGTCTATTTATCCCATTTACATTTATTGTAATACTAGAAATATTTGGCAATAATTTGTAAACATTTCATATTTTATATTGTAATATCTTTCTATTTTGCTTATTTTTTGCCTGACATATTGTATTTCTTTGTATTATTGTTTTCTTCCAGTTATTTAACAAGTGTAATATCTCAACCTTTAAATATCATGGATATATGTTAACATTTGTATTGCTGTAATTTTCAATATAAGAAATAAAATTAGTTATTTTCTATAAAATATTAAGAGACTTTCATATTAATACTTCCTAATATCTACTGCCTGCGGATATGTGATTTCCCTTCATTGCTTTAATATGAAATTGATAGTGATATTATGCTTGTAAATTTAAAAGATTTTAAAAACATGTATATGGTCATATTGAGTTGGTTTGAAGAGTAAATGAGTTGATCTTCATCAAATGCTTTCAACCACAATTTGATCACAGCAGATCCACAAATGAGGTAGACAAGAATTATTTATTTATTTATTTATTTATTTATTTATTTATTTATTTTGAGACAGAGTCTCACTCTGTCTCCCAGGCTGGAGTGCAGTGGCATGATCTAGGCTCACTGCAACCTCCGCCTCCCAGGTTCATGCCATTCTCCTGCCTCAGCCTCCCAAGTAGCTCGGACTACAGGTGCCCGCCACCACGCCCAGCTAATTTTTTGTATTTTTAGTAGAGATGGGGTTTCACCGTGTTAGCCAGGATGGTCTTGAGCTTCTGATCTTGTGATCTGCCCACCTCAGCTTCCCAAAGTGCTGGGATGACAGGCGTGAGTAACTGAGCCCAGCCAAGAAGAATTATTATTAAACTTGCATAGAAATTGTTCACAGTGTTCACCACCGATAATTTAGTATAATAATGCCACTGAAAAATCAACCAATCAACTCAGAAATAAACATTAAGAACAACAATAGTCTTCCAATTTATACCTCGTGTAGCTAGAGTATAACTTGAGATTCAATGGTCAGAGTGAGTCTAGGCTTAGCACACATATTAAGCCCTAGAATATCTGAATTAATGTTATTTTTACTGGACTGCTTTTGTTTTATAGATACATAATACTTACATATTTATGAGGTACATGTGATATTCTGTTACATGCGTAGAATATGTAATGATCAAGTCAGGGTATTTCGGGTTTGATGTTATGTTATTTTAATTCAGGCTATGAGCTATGTCGTTGCTCATATGTAGTTGCTTATATAATTTAGGGGTCAAACTATTTTCCTTGTAATCCTGCAGATCCTATTCTGTATCTTGTCGTGCAATAATGTAGAAAATCTTTAAGCCAAACTGCGCCCCCACCCCGTCCAATTTTAGAGATATGATAATTATCTCAAAGTCTTTGATTAGTAGAGGGGAAAAAGGTGTCTCTTTTGGTTTGGTGATACAGGCTTTTACTGGAGAGAGTAAGATTTCATAACATGGACTGAATATATTGTAGTCTGTCACTTAATTAGGGAATGAGATTCGTATCATGTGAACTGCTATTAGTAAAACTGCAGTTTAAATCAGTAATTAATACTCCCATCTGGAACTAGCCCCAATTAGCATGGAACAAAAGCTGCGGCACGCTGGACAGCTGCTAGGTTTGAGTGGATTTGTGCTGTGTCCTAATAAAGGGTGCAACATTTTTAAAGAAAATATTAAAAAGCACCGTTTTGGTGATCTGGTAGTGAGGAGAATAGAGGAGGTGCAATGTGAGCTAAGCCTTGCTGTTTGGAAAGACGGGGCTTCTGCAGTAATGCCAAGGTTATTAGCTCCAAATTATTTTTAGTAGAAATTCTTGCAGTGCAAAATAACTTTGTGAATCTTAAATTTGCTAGATTAACCCCAATTTTACCAATGAAACCATCACTTTTACAGAGTGATTTTTTTTGTTGAAAACTTCTTTATAAAACATAATCTTCATAATTTAACCGAGAGTTTGTGTGTGTGCCCACATATTCTTCTTCCTGGTTTATTTTGCCTTGGGGAGAGGTCAACTTTCCTATGAATGCAGGCTCCACAATTCAGAAGGAGGTCTGTTTTTTAGCGTCTTTTGCTCTACAGAGTCAGGTTGTTTTCCAGTTCAAGAAAGTTTTCTTTCTTGTTTATGTATGTTTTATTTCTAAAATTCCTTCTTTGCTTCATTCTAGTAAAAGAAAAAAGTTACGACTGTCATTATTCACATCTCACTGATATGAGCTTCTGCAGTAAGGATTAATCTCCCTTCAGTTTCTATTGTCGTTTTGATTTATGCTATATCGGTTTTTTCCTCATTCTTTTCTTAACACAATCAGCTCTCTTTTCATCTCTGCCTGTTTCTTGGAGCTAACTTATCCTTTCCTATTTAAAAAAGCCCACAATACCTTTCTTATTTCTGAGAGTGTGAAGAAATGTGGTCAAAATGTTCTCAGGTTAAACATGGAGCAACAGATTGGTGTATTTCATGACACTGTTTTTGGTGTATTATCTCTTAATATTTTATACTTAATAGTTTTGGAATTCTCTTTATTGTAGCTGTATTCTCTCATTCTTGAATTGAGAAAAGTTTAAAAGTATTGGTGTTTGTTTCAAAATGATCCTGGTGAATTCTTATTTCTCATATTTCCTTAGATGCTGTTAAAACTTTCTTAGATTTTATGCTTTATTCTGTATGTACACATTTCACAAAGGCTATGGTTTGAAAAGAAGTATGGGCTTAGTTTCTTTCTGCAGAATTTTTTTTCTCTCTCTCTGTCTATATATTAATATATATATGTATGTGGTATATGTGTGTGTCTTAATAAATATATATATTCTTTATTGAGAATATTAATAAAAGGAGAACGTATTCACAGAAATGCTGGCTGTGCACTTCCAAATTTTGGTGACAAACATTAATCCACACATCCAAGAAGCTTGCTGGTCTCCAAGTAGGATAAGCACAAAGATAACCCACTCAGAGGCAGATCTTGGAACGTGTTCAGACCTCAGGAGAGCCCTGCTCAGCCCCTTCCCACGTTCTCCCTGCGAGTTAGCTGCCCTGAAGGTGACATTGCTGCTCTCAGAGTTCCCTGTGCCCTCCTCATTGCTCGCACCACCATCTCCATTGTGATGGGGAATGCTGCCCGGCCTGAACATTCCAACTGTCTGTTCTAACTACAGTCAGCTCTCCCGGAGAGTTCTGGAGCCTGGCTTCTTACTATCTGCCTCTCCCTGGGCAAAATCTGAGCCACTGACTTGGATCTGGCGTGGGGTGAAGACAAGGCGCACGGTCTCTCAGGGGTGCCCTGCCTCACAAGCTGGGTGCCTGGTGTCAAAGCCACTTCTGGTCTTCTGGGCTTGCTGCTGTCAGTGTGAAACCCACCAGCAAGCTGGGTCAGGGGCCACCTGCCTAGGACGCTCAGCCCTCAGAGCCTGGGAGGAGCTTCTGCCCTACAAGGCCGGGCTGGGTGAGGGAAAGAGCTGCATCCTGCAATGGAAGTCACCTGAGACTCAGCTCAGGGGCACCCAGCCAGGGAGAGTAAGGAAGCTGGCGCCCTGGTCCTCCCAGAAAATCACCAGGACCTGGAAGGCCATGAGGAGAGGGGGCCTCCTCCTGACCCTGCGGCCGCCGGGAGTGGAGACCTGTCCTGCTGAGCCGGGCTGGGAGGGCCACGCGCCCTTCTTAGCTAGACTTTCTTGAGGAGACACTTTTCAGTTGCTATCTGCCTGTACGATGTTTCCAAAGACTTTCAAGCACTTTTAAAAAATATCTTTTACCAGTCATGGTTTGTTTCTCTGGGAAGTGGGTTCACCGTCCTCAAACTACTATTCCTAACGTGACCTCTCTTGATTGTTAGGAAGAGCAGAGGGCTGTGCATTTTTATTACAATTTTCAGAGAAGTTCCCAGATACTATTTTTTAAAATCAACCCTCCTTTTAAGTCTTGGAAACTTTCTAGATACAGAAGATACTAGAGAAACTTGGAATGTAAAGAATCACATGGTTACGGCTCTGTGGGCAGGGGGTCGTTTCCTTATTTTCATTATTGTTTTTTGTTTGTTTGTTTGCTTGTTTTTGAGACGGAGTCTCGCTCTGTCACCCAGGCTGGAGTGCAGTGACCAGATCTCAGCTCACTGCAAGCTCTGCCTCCCGGGTTCACGCCATTCTCCTGCCTCAGCCTCCCAAGTAGCTGGGACTACAGGCGCCCGTCACCTCGCCCGGCTAGTTTTTTGTATTTTTAGTAGAGACGGGGTTTCACTGTTTTAGCCAGGATGGTCTCGATCTCCTGCCCTCGTGATCTGCCCGCCTCGGCCTCCCAAAGTGCTGGGATTACAGGTGTGAGCCACCGTGCCCAGCCAACGGTGACTGTTTTCATCATTGTTACACAACCATGATTGTTCAGTCAGCTGTGATTGGCAAGACCAATGCATCATTTTTTTCTCCGTCCTACTTTCTCTTTCCCAAATGTTTTTTGTTGTTTTCTTATTTTTAGTTTTATCCTTGTTACCTCTTTAATCATCAATGCTATTTTATAATCAACTTCTTAATTTTCCTCTCTATGCTTTGCGTTAGACTTAATCACATTACTGCTTTTGTTGACCCAAAATGGCAGCATTAGGCAAGTTCCAACCATTCAATGTATCTGTATAATGATTCTACACATGAACATTGAATAAGCAATATTAACAGTATTATGGTTATCTGAATATTATTTGTCACGTATGTAACAAATTCTTGTGGCACTAAATTGAAAGAAAATTTATTGTCAAAGTTAAAAATATTTGTATTCATTACATTCTCTTATTTGATCCAATTGTCCATGCTTAATCTCTCACTTTTGTGCCATGTCTTTATTTCATAGATATGGCTTTTGAGTATTGTTGGCACACACTCACTGGAGAGTATTCCCTTCCCCTCCCCCTAAACCTCACGTCTTCATCCTGATTAGATTCAGTTTTGATTCTTCCAAAGACCACCCTGAATTTATTTTTTCTTGAAAGATGGTTAGAAGACACTTTTTCTTAATCCTTTTATGTCTGAAACTGTGTTTATTATTGAGTGATAATTTGGTTTGATATGGGATTCTATCTTAAAAATTACCTTCTTTTGAAAATGAGATGACACTCCATTGCCTTTAAGAATGAACGTGGCCAAGGCTGGTCTACTTCTGAGGCTTTCGAAGGGAACCCGCCCTTTGATTCTTCCTGGGCAGCTCTTGGAAACGCCCCTCTATCATGCATTCCATGGTAGCTCATCCATTCTGATTGTGTTGCTCCGTGCACCCTTCTGCGTGAAAAGTCATCCTTCTTCAGCTTGTAACAATGTGCCTTTTATTTGAAATAAAAGTTTATGCTCCGTGGCATGGTCTCCATTCTCTCTTTCCGCCCCTCCTGTAAAGTGTACATTACCAGTCTTGAGTCATTGGTTTTGCTTGAATGAATCGTCTTGCTCACCTGTTTTCTAGATTTTTTGTTGTATTCTAATTCTCTGAGTGTTTTTAGACTTGTACTATAGATATCCTATTGGTTTTTTTACCTTGTAATAATTATATTTCAAATGACTTCCTTTGTTTTGTTTTTTTGAGATAGAGTCTTTCTCTGTTGCCCAGGCTGGAGGGCAGTGGTGTGATCTTGGTTCACTGCAACCTCCGCCTCCCAGGTTCAAGTGATTCTCCTGCCTCAGCCTCTTGATTAGCTGGGACTACAAGTGTGTGCCACCACACCTGGCTAATTTATGATTTTACTTCAAATGGCAAGACTAATTTTTAAAATATCTGCATGGTTCCTTTATTAGAATAGCCTATTCTTATGTTGTAATTGGCTTCCCTCAAGTTTTCTATATGGTGTTCAATGAAAATTAAATGTGCTAATTTTGTATATTTTGTGCTCTTTGGTTCTCCACTGTCTGTACTGATGGCTGGCAGCTTCTGTTGTGATTGTTCCTATTCATGGCTTTCTTTCATAGTGCCTCACATGTATGTTCATTGATGTGTGTTTGTACCTCAAAATGAAATTTTTTTTGGTTAACATAAAATGGTGATATGTTTATTTTCCTTTTCTACCCACAGTCTGGTAAATCAGACGTTTATAATCTATAGGGCGGCGTTGGGGAAGCGCTTTGCAGATGGGCTGGGAAGTGAACAGCCAAGCTTCAATTCAACGTGGCTGCACAGGGGGCTGGCGAATTGGCCGAGACCTCCTCAGGTGCCACACTCAGCTGCATTCCCCACTGGGAACGTCGCCCAGCACAGCAGATCAACTGGCAGATTTGGGATATCATTTGTCTTTGTGCAGGAACTTGGGCTTGAATGTGAGGAAATAAATTGCACGAGGACCTTACAGGTCATCTGCAAATAGCCATTAATTAATTAATGAAGTAACCACCTTGACTCCATACCCACACCTGCCCTCTCCAAAGGCCAAACAATAAATTGGTAGCTTTCCCAGGAATAACTCCCTCTCACTTGATTTGTGTTTGAGATGAGTCCTTTCTTCTCTGATGTATCTATTAGACAAACCCTATTTTGTATCTTATACAAATTTGCCAAAATAGCTCGTCTACCGGTGCCCGTATTCCTACTCTTAGAACCACAATCATTGCATCCCTTTGGTGCACTTTTTGTTTATTGCAGTCCATTTTGGGAAACAACAGAATTAAACACATATGGTAAATTGTTGTTTTTGAACTGTTGTGTATTTACTGCCTAAGGCCAGTAGGGACTGTGAAAAAAAAAAAAAGAAAAAAAAAAAAAAACTTATCGTGGCAACAATGATCTTATCCTGTATTCTTAACTTAGGTTTCCTGTATCAGGTATCCTATATCCTGAATCTTAATGAATGTTTTCTGTTTATGTTGCCCTTGCTCACGTTTCAAAGCTAAGCCTAACCTTGGTCAATGTGTCCGTCACCTAATGTCTTCCCTTTATTTCACTGACAAAGGACAACTTAGCAAGACTTACGTCCTTAAGCAAATTTCCATTCATAGACACTGAATTGTCACACAGAAAGAACCCATCAAGGAAGATATATGTAGCTGTGCATAAAATGTGATTTTAAAACAATGTATGATTTGTGTTTGTTTGTTTGTTTGTTTTGTTTTGCAGAGACAGGGTCCTGCTATGTTGCCCAGGCTGGTCTCAACCTCTTGGCCTTAAGCAATCCTTCCTGGCTGACCTCTCAAAGTGCTGGGATTTTAGGTACTAGGCATAGGCCACTGTACCTAGCCTTGGGTGTCTTTAATTTCAGAGGGTTAGAATTATTCAAATCATAATGACCATACACACCACAGAGATATCCAAACTTTCACCGTTCCTAACCTCTTATCTTCACAGCCTCTCTGGCAATACGCTGAGATAGATAGAAACTGTACCTCTTTCTGTTATATAAAAGTGGGCTACACCAGCTCTGGGAGTTACATTCCTGCAACTGAGCAGAATCGCCCATCCGGCTCCATCCTGCCACCTGGGGACGTTGCAACCTGAGTGTGATATTGTAAACTAACAGCTCTGCACTGGGGCAGTCGTGTCAGTAGCGTGAATTTTATTTAAATTCACAAGACGTAAATATCATACCACGTTTAGAATGGAGCTTTTCAGAGGTCTATTCTTCTGTCTTATTTCATAAATTCCCAAAGACAGTGAAAGACAATGCAGATGGGCTTAATTATTATCTTCTTCTGCCTGAGCATGCTGTGAGAAAAGATTAAGGGGAGGGAGAGAAGGAAGAGATAAAATATCCATGACACAAATTAGTATTTAGCATACATTTTGAAATCATGCTGTTTCTGCCAGCTTTATGCGTCTCGCCTTCATGCTTCTCAACATAGAGCAGACCACGTCTCCTAGTTTCTAGCTCAATTATATTACTCCCTATGTTTAAAGCACGTTTTCTCCTAGGTTTCTGATCTATCCAAATGTCTTGCACTATATAATTCTGCAGAGAAATAATGAAAGTTGATCAGGCTACAACATAGAGAATCCTGCTTTAAAGGAGGGCAAACAGACCCTCGGTACCATTCTTGCCATTGTTCTTGAAGCTTGAGAAATTCTAGGTTGTGTGCTTAGCAGTTTAATGGGAACTGTGATATTATCGAACTGCCACATTAAATAAAAATAGGTTCATACAGTATGCACTGTGAGTTGCCAGGTTTAGCGTCTATTTCAATACTCATAGAAATAACTTGAAGGCACTTTGCTTTGTGCTAAAATTTAAGAAATACCCCATGTAATGCAAGCCAAAGATGAAATAGATTCATTTCAGCAGCAGCAAGCATATCTGAATGGAACCATCCTCTCGTTAGGAAGTGACTTCCAGGCGGCAGCTGAGGTGCAGTGTGATGAGGGGCAGTGGCAAAGCCCATCCCTGCACCAGCCCCCACCCTGCACCCCAATTCCTGCCGCTGGACTTCTTCCTTGAAACTGCCTGAGGGGAACGTTTTCCTCTGCGCCCTGACGAAATTGTGTCCGATACTGTGCATCTCCCTAGTGGGTCCAGGACTCAGGACTCTGAACGGGCTGACAAGTGCACCGGGCCTCGGGCCTTGAAGGCAACCCCAGGAGTTCGAGTTTAGAACTTGGGAAGCCAGAACAACTAAGGGCTACTTTGGAGGGGACTTGCGTGTCTGTGACCCAGCTTGAAGACATGGTGATCAGTGAAAACGTTCTTAGCTCATAACAATCCCTGCTTCCGTCTTTGCCAACGATGTTCAAATGGAGAAGATGAATCATTGGCAAATTGTGAAGAAGAAGAAATGAATGCTCCGTTTGCACCGTCTTCACTGCTTCCGTGCTCCACCAAATATCCCCCCAAACCCTCCACCCAGGGCTCGTTGTACTAATGAGAGAGAACACAGTCTACAGAAAACATTATGCAGGGAAAACCCTCAGCATCCAGTATGACGGACAGACTTCTAGGATGTCCAGCTTCATGTGCCAGGCCCCGGGGCACCCCAGCAATGACATAGGGCTGCCACCTTCCCAGGCGCCCAGAGTTATGGAGATGGTGTTGTCAGGAGCCATGAGAAGCATAACAGTCTCCGCTGTCCTCATTGTCCCGGAATGAAAACGACAACTGCAACAGTTTGAGCAGCAGGAACACCCTGATGTTCCCGGGACTTGGCTTGCTCTGCAGCCTGGGCCATGGTCCTCCACACTGCAGCCACTGGGTAGCCAGCCCCGCAGGTGCCCCCGCCGTATTTCCTAGAGAGGGTTGACTTCAGCCACTTGCCATTTCAAGGAGAAAATGGTGACCATAGTGGCCGTCTATTTCATCAAAAGAGCAGGCCTGCAAGTTCGTTTATTACTCATCCAACCCAAAGAAGAATCCTCTCTTCCTGGTTATGATCACAGGCCAACCTCTGCCCAAGCGCCCCGTAAGTGAGGGACACACAGAGTTGAATGGACCCGCACCTGCTCTGTCTCTGTTGTGAGTCCCGGCACGCAGGGAAGAGCCAGTGGATGTTTAAGTCAATGTTTAACAATGTTAACAGTGGATGTTTAAGTCAATGAAGATCTAGAGAGAGAGAGAGATCAAATGATTTTGTCTCTTCCACTGACATGAACCATAAAGAAGAACCTTGAATGCATATTTTCCATTGCATAAAAAGGATTGGTACAGTTAAAACTATAAGAAGCTACTTTGAAAAAAATGGAGAACTCTGAAACATGAATAACTGGAAACAAAGACGACAGTAACTATATCAAGTCTCTGAATATTGTGACTCACACAGGACCCTAGTGAGACTTTGTGCGGTGACTCAGGAGGTTGTGCTGGGAAACTAGTCTATGACATAGAGAAAATTTTTGAATAAAATGCATATCATGAGAGAAAACCTACAAGCCATGAAAGAAAATAGAACCAGCACTTGTTCACTCTCCATAGGAAGTCCAGATGAGAAAGGAATAATAAAGACGGAGTGATCAAAGACGTCACAAAAGAACATTCTCCTGAAATAAAAATACACTCAGCTTTCCATCTCGAAAGGGATCACTGAGTCTAGGGGAGATTCAAAAAGTAAAATGATACACATATGCTAGTAAAGCTCTTAATTGAAAAAATGAAGAATTAAACAAGTTTCCAAATAGAGAAAATGAATTGTCTGTCAGGAAATGACCACATTAGCCTCAGACACACTAACTTTGGTAACACCGACATTGACCCCACAGTCTTGTGAAGGTTGAATCAGTGTAAAGATTTTAGTTCAATGATTTGTAAACAGAAGGTCCTATATACAGTTTGCATTTATTATTATTGAAAATAGTTATTGCTACTGGGGAGTAAACTCATTTTTGTACCACTATGAGATTGCAGAATTGTACTCTTAGAATTTTAGCATAGTTTAAAGTGTTCTTCATAGTTTCAAAGGACAAAGGACATTTTCAGACAAGTGTGGAATAAGACACACTTTCAGAACAGTAGACACTTGTGAAATAAGCATCTGAAATCTGTCAAATTAAAATCTGAATCGAGACTATAAGTGGAAGAGTAGGACTAAAGGGACAGGATAAAGAATGTCCATGCGAGTGATAAGAGCATCTTCCTGTGCCAAATTTAGAAAAGATTGAAAGTAATAATTTAAATCTAAAGAAATTATTAAGAATGTAGTCTTAAATTTTGTAATAAGTATTGTATTACAAATTAGCAATGACTTAGAGCTAAAAGTCTGCATACGTTTAATACAGTGGTATAGGAGAGTAAAAGCTAACATTCTGTTAAAAGTCTCATGATGGGATAGGATGCTGGTCTGAATTATTACATACTTTGTGAATCATATTTAATTATGTTTTTCTCATAAATAAAAACAGCCAGTAGAAACATAGAAATAGTAGAAAACATTTATGGAGAAATTTTAAAACTCAGAGCAAGGGAAAGAATGATGAAAACACAAAAGAAATAATTAAAAGAAAAATATGACTGGACACGGTGGCTCATGCCTGTAATCACAGCACTTTGGGAGGCCCAGGCACGTGAATCATGAGTTCAGGAGTTCAAGACCAGCCTAGCCAACATGGTTAAATCCCATCACTACTAAAAATAGGAAAAGTAACTGGGCATGGTGGCAGATGCCTGTAATCCCAGCTACTTGGGAGGCTGAGGCAGGAGAATCACTTGAACCCGGGAGGGGGAGGTTACAATTAGGTGAGATCATGCCACTGCACTCCAGCCTGGGCGATACAGCAAGACTCTGCCTAAAAATAAAAATAAAAAAAGAAAGGAAGGAAGGAAGGAAGGAAGAAAGAAAGAAAGAAGAAGGAAGGAAGGAAGGAAGGAAGGAAGGAAGGAAGGAAGGAAGAAAGAAAGAAAGAAAGAAAGAAAGAAAGAAAGAAAGAAAGAAAACACATCACGAACAAGACCTAATCTAAAAAAGATACAAGTGAAAAATTTGAAAAAAAAGGAAGATATATCATGTAAGAAAGTATATTACATAAGGATGTGATTATTTCATAATGTGTGTCTCAAAGGCAAAAATGTAAAATTTATAAATATGCTTTTATATCACTAGTTTTGGATACAAAATAAAATCGATTTTATTTCCATGTTATTGAGGTCTAATTGAAGCTGTTATACTATACATGTTAAACTGTACAATTTAATCAGCATCAGCTATTTCTATAAAATCAACAACACAATTGAGATTACAAAGTCTATTATTTATTTATTTATTTAGCACAGACAGGGTCTTGCTATGTTGCCCAGGCTGGTCTAAAACTCCTGGCATCAAGCAGTCCTCCTGCCTTGGCCTCCCAAAGCACTGGGATTACGAGCATGAGCCACCATGCCCATCCTATTTTATTTTAACAAGTATACTATTTACACATGTAACTTATTTACATATTTTAATATATAAATATGCTTAATACTTTAGCCATACATTTTCCCTGACAAGCTATATATTCTGTCTTCATGTTTCTTAAGTATCATGGGCTCATCAGTTTTCTTGGGCTGACATATGAGTCTACCATAAGCCTTCAACAACAGAAATGTGTGTCCTCACAGTTCTGGAGGCTGGACGTCCAGGGTCGAGGTTCGGGCAGAGTTGGTTCCTCCTGAGGCCTCTCTCCACGGCTTACAGATGGCCACCTTCCTTCTGTGTCTTCATGAGGTCTTTCTTCTGTGTGTGTCTGTGTCCTAATCTCATTTTATTGCAAGAACACAAGTCCTATTGGATTAGGGCCAACCCATATGACCTCATTTTAGCATAATTACGTTCTTTAAATAAAGAGCCTATCTCCAAATACAGGCCCATTATGAAGTACTGGGGGTTAGGATTTCAAGATGAATTTTGGTAGTTCACAGTTCAGTCCACAGTCAGAGTGACTCCCAGGTTCCCAAATTCATCTGGTGATCATCCATTTCCACCCGTTGTAAGTCAGCCTACCTCATTCATTAACAATCAACTACTGCTAGTACCTAATCACTCATTCGTTTTTACCATGCACTTACTGCTTCAAAAAACATACTGTTTCACCAAAGACTATTGAGTGTTTGTGGACAATCAAAACAGAACTTACAGGGGTTTGTAGTTAGAGGGAACGTCTGGAGTCCTGAACACCCTGACTGCAGAGTCAGAGCTGCTTTGTTGCAAAGGCAGGAGGGGGAGGAGGTGGGCACTGCTTACCTGGGACACTGTGGCATTTCTTGGTGATTGATTACCTGAAGTCAGAGTCCAAAGTCTCAAGCTCTTTGAAGCTCTCAAGTAAAACATGACCTTTAATATCAGCTGTTCCCAGCTCAAAGGGACAGAGTCACAAAGCCAACTCCTATACCCGTGACACAACATGGATGTTTATTGTTTATACTAGTGAGGGCTTGTGGCTCATGACTTTAGTAAAGGGATACAGAGGTTGGGTCTAAAGAACATAGATCTGACATAACAAAACCCTTTTATGTGTAGCACTGGCCTTTAGACTGGAGATGGGGATGTGAGAAAATTGTGCACCAATCATTGAAAATTGTTGAGGAAAAATACTGAGAAAATTGTCCCTGGAAGCCAAAAAATGTGAACCATGTGAGGTGACTGAGAAATGATCACAATTCTCTCATCTGCAAAGTAGCTGATGAACTTTCAGATGTGACCAAAGAGATCTCCAGCCAGAATATTGAAAGCACCAGCTACCTGATCTTGGCTGTTTATTAGAAGATTTCAAAAGTAAAAAAGATGAGTGAAATAAAACATTGCCCAGTTTGTACCAGAATTTAGAGGGGATACAGAGAGCCTGATCTTGTGGGATTGGAAAATAAAGCCGTTTCTGATCTTTCATCTCTTTCCAGCCAGCAAAAGACTCTCAAAATAATCTATAGCCTGGGGCAGAGACCGAATCAATGGTTTGGCAGCATGACCCTTCGTGAGGGGCTCTGTCAGGTTTGAGGTAGTACCTAATAGACACTTTCAGCTACACACAAAAAACTTCAAAGGGTTGTCCCCAGAAGCCTGACACAGCCAAAGCAGCACTGATAAGATTAGAAAGTCTGTCTAGAAATGAATTATGAGTTTGCCTTTTTTCAGGTGGATTGAAATGGAATCAAATACAAAGAAGTCTGCAGGATTTTCCCGGGAGTTGCACGGGTTCTAGGGACAACAGCATGGCCTGAAAGGCACTGAAATTACCCCAAACACAAAGAGAACTGCAGGCTTCCAGATTATCTTGGGGAAGGGGGCAGACTGAGAAATCTACTCAGCCACTTGGGACTGGAGGAGCTCCTTTCTTCAGAAACCCAGATGTCACATAAGGCGATGGAGAAGAAAGGGCATCTCAGAGTGTGAACCCAGGAGCCATGCAGACCAGTGGACCGAGGAATGGCTCTGGGGGTCAGTGAGGCCTTAATCAAAGTGCAGTGCTGTCTCCTGGAGGTGCCAGCATTCGCCCTGTGGATTTCAGAATTACTAAGGACCAGTGACTGCTCTGTGCTTCTGTTCTCCATCCTTGCAAGTGTTTCTTTCTGTGGAGGTCCTTCTTGTGGTCATTCTGTCTCACCATCGTACGTTCAAGGTGGCTACACCACAGACACCAGCCACTGCTAAGATCAGCTTGTTCTCCCCCAGAGAGGTGGCTGCTGGTGATGGGAGGATTCTGAACCTTAATCCTGATACGGTCATTAAATGGGACTTTTGAAGGTCTTGGAAGCATATGATTACAACACAGAAAGTGAATGGTTAAAGCCAGAGGTGGATGATGGTAGATCAATTGCATTGACAGCCATAATCGATGAACCCTCTCCAATGGGAGCAGCTCCTCCAGTCCCAAGGAGGATTCTATTTTCTCACTTGTGGATCAGGCTGGAACTTGCTTTGACAGCAGAATGGCTGAGCATCCCTGTGTCACTTCCACGCCTGGCCCCTGGAGGTCATTCTCTTCTGCTTTTGCTGCCCTGCAGGTTTCATTTGCCCTCATGTGGGCCTTGCCCCTGCTGATAACCCTTCCTTCTGGTTAGTCGGCTGCAGGAGGAGAGACCACAGGGAGCCCAGCTGGATCAGCTCAGAGCAGGTCATCCTAGAACCCTCGTGCAGATGACAGGTGGCTGGACAAGGGTGTATGCCTGAGCCTGGCCTGGGGAACACAGCAAGATAGCTGATGCAGAGACCTAAATATTCCTAGAACAAAAAGTGAAAATAATTTGAATCCTGTGTTAGGTTAATTCATAACAGGAAAATTGCAAGTGCATTATAATTTTTCTATTTTGAAACACAGGGATTTCCAAGTGATTTCATAAGCCATTGTGTGTGTGTGTGTGTGTGTGTGTGTGTAGCACGATGACTAAATAAAATTAGTTTTTATGTATTTGTAAATTTTAGTTAGTGAATTAAACCTTTTTTAAAATGTACCTGTACAATTTGTATGTATAAAATACATACAAATAAAAGGAGAGAAATATAAAACAAAATTTATATACAAATTATAATTTGAGCAAGCTGTGTAAAGATTATGAAATATGAAGATTTTGTTCTTCATAATTATGAAATTAATGATTTCATACTATCTTTGGAATAATTTAAGAATATGTAAAAAATCACTCCATTACGGAATTTTGTATATTTATTTAATCTGTTTCTTGTCCCAATGTGAAATATTATATTCTAAAACGTGTATTAAGTTGGTGTCATTATGGCTATAACTTTTATTATTTTTAGTTTTAAATTTGAGTCATGAAACAACTATTTATGTTAAAAAGTTCAATTCAGGTTCTGCCACATGGAATTATTATTTTAATAAATGGAGTATTGCTGTTACTATCATAAATAACATTAGTATCAGTATTCTGCTAACACTACCCTTCATTACCTGAGCAAGAAAACAACTTTATTGCATCCACTAGAAATTCTTCCTATGTACAATAGAAAGCACCATATATTTAAATTTAATTTTTTTGGAGAGAATGTTCTTAATGTAGTAGTTGAGTTCAGAAGTTTCAGAATAAAATAGTAGACAGGTTTTTGTTTTTTTCTTCATTTACCTCATGATTGTCTCTGAGTAAGTTATTGAAAATCCACAAGGCTTATTTTTATTTGGTAAATCGAAATAATAATAATAACAGTAATATCTATAAACTATGATCATTGTGAGGAATAAATGAAATGTATAAAATGAAATGTATAAATGTATATAGTAATTCATTTGTTTCCCAGAATGGAGTTGAAATAAAGGTACAAAACAGACGTTTTCTCCAAAACTCACTAATGACATTAAGACTGGTCCAAACCAAAGAAAATATAAAAGCCCATGTAGGCCCTAGACAGTAAACATAATCTGAGAATGTACGTAGATGGACCTAAATCTGAGAAGTAGACCCGAGTGTCCTCCCTTCCGCTCTCCGGATGAGTTGAGTTGTAGGGGAAACAGTGACAGAGGGAGATGGACCCAGAGGGTGAGGACCTATGGGAGTGGCGTCTCTGGCTGAACTGGAGTCCATGGCTTCCGACTAAACCGGACAAATGGCTCAAGCCAAGGGCAACCCACCTCAGTCCCTTGGCAACTTTAGACAGCGTTGCCCACATGAAATGAGTCCTGAAGCAGGAGGGTGAAGAATGGTCTGAACAGAGTTGCCTAAGCTAGGAAATATGAAAATTGTGATTTGACAATTATGTAAGTGCACTGTAAGAAAAAAATCAAACACAAAGAAAAAAATGAAAGCAGGCAAAATAAAATGAATTCATTACCTATAATAGAAAAAATAGAACAAGAATTTGGATGAAATCCACAAGGACAGTTCACGGTAGATAAAAATGTCATCGTAGTATGGAGTTAGGTAACGAAGAGACTTTTTAAATGACATGACGAAACAACGTAGAGATTCACACGCACGACCTAAAGATCACCATGGCAGATCTGATCAATACAATAGCAAAGAATGGGAGATGCTGCCAGCAAGGAGAAAGGCAGATACCCTGGGCGCGCAGGTGCCTGGGCGTGGGGGAATCTGCCCTGGGAGCACAGGTGCCTGGGCGTGGAGGAATCTGCCCTGGGAGTTCATGTCCCTGGGTGTGGAGAAATGTGCCCTGGACGAGCAGGTGTCTGGGTGAGGAGGATTCTGCTGTAAACTCCAACACACGCTGCAGTAGACGGTTCAAACAAGGCTCCGCCCAAACAAACTCATCGCACGGGGCGTCCTTCCCTGCTGGCTAAATTCAGGACCTTTTGGGAATTGCATGCGTTGCTTGTTACAGGCGGAACTGAGTACCCCAAAGTGTATATGTTGAAGCTCTAACCTCTAGCACCTCAGAACGTGACTGCATTCCAAGACTGTATGCAGAGCTAGGGTCCTGAAAGAGGAAGTAAAGTAAAATGAGGCTGTAGGGGTGGCCCTAATCCAAGGTGACCGGTGTCCTTATAAAAACAGGAGATAAAGACACAGACACATGCAGAGGGGTGACCCTGTGAGGACACAGGGACAAGATGCCATCTGGAAGCCAAGGAGAGACCCCAGGAGGAGCCAGCCCTGGCCGCCCCTTGACTTCCAGCCTCCAGGACGGTGAGACAATATATTTCTGCTGTTTAAGCTGCTGAGACTGTGGTGTTCTTTTTTTATTTTTATTTTATTTATTTATTTTTTGGCTAACCTAGTAAATGAATGGTCTAAATTTCCATTAAGCTGAAGTGTTGGCATGTGAGAGGGTGGGTTGGTTTAGGTCCGGCGTTTCCCAGCAGCAGTCGGTACCAGAAGACACGATCAGCCCCCACATACTTCTGAGGAGTAAACACGATTGTGCAGGGATATTGCATCCAGCTGGGTTTTCATCCAGCCTCAAAGTTTCAGCAAAGCAGGCAGCCACTCTCAACCACAAAGAATCACAGGCAAAAGCGCACTGATTACATCAGAAGCTCCAACCCAATGACAAACCCCAGCCAATTAAACACAGTGAAAAACTCAAGTTCAGATTGGAGAAACTGTGATAAAGAAATGAATACTGAGGACGTAAACATAAAGCTGTCCTGGATAATTAAGGGCATTTCGGTCACAGAAATAACAGAGAGATCGTACATGTTGGCAGTGGAAACAAAATAATAGAACCAAGAATTCAGGAATTACAGAGAAGGGGAGAAAGATTTAGGGGTTCAATGTCCTGAATTTCCCTAACAACAATAACACATGTGGAGAAACTGATAACTACAATGCATGTAATTCACACTTCTTTTTTCATTTTTTATTTTTTTAATTTTATTTTTTATTTTTTTGAGAGAGGGTCTTGCTCTGTCACCCAGGCTGGAGTGCAGCGGTGTGATCTCGGCTCATTACAGCCTCAACCTCCTGGGCTCAAGCCATTCTTTCACCTCAGCCTCCCAAGTAGCTGGGACTACAGGTGAGTACCACCACAGCAGACTAATTTTTAAATTTTTTGTGCAGACAAAATCTCCCTTTGTTGCCCAAGCTGGCCTTGAAATCCTGGGCTCAAGTAATCCTCCAGCCTTGGTCTTTCAAAGTTCTGGGATTACAGTTACCCACCACTCCTGGCCATAATCTTTATGTTTTTCCTTACACTTCCTTCTGTCCTGAGATTGGTAACTTAGGGAATATCTCGCTAGGAAGAAACACTTCCTTAAAGTTCAATTATGCTTTTGGTTTAAATTAATTTTTGTCCTAATGCAGTATTCGAGTAAAATTAAAATCGTGTATTAAAATACCATGTAGACTCCAATTCCTTTTATTATTGAAGAATGGCTCTTCCTTTGTTTCTCACACCATTTATCTACCTGACTTTAAATTTTGATTTACACAAACTCAAGCGCACACACACACACATACACACAGAGACACACAGCGAGATTTGCTTGATTAATAATTACCTAATAAAAATTACTTAATAAAAATTCTGGTATTAAAATTGTGGATAATATATTGTGTCTTGCTTCTATTATCGGTCTTGCTTGAATATCTACAGTGAGTTTATGCCATTAAAAAAATAATAGTAAAATTACTATTCTACTAAAAATTAGGTAGCAATTGTTAAGTTTACACACATAAAGTTCGGTTGTTTCAGCATAAATTTTTCTCTCTCTTTGCATCATCAGTGTGCCATGGTCTTCCTTTTCTTCTCTTCTCCTATTTTATGTTGTTGTTTGTTCTTCCTTCTGTGACAGCATCTGTGTGGGAGGACGGTGCTGCTATCGGGAGGTGCAGGAAATACAGGTGGTGAAATGAAGATGGCTGCGTTAGTGACCTGCACCCTTTCCAGCCTAATCATTCTACCATTTTCAAGAGGAGTTATCAACCCTTTCTTTTCTTAAGTTCTGTTTCTATGGCAACATCTCCTCCTAGCTTGCCATCTATGCACATTTATTATCCTATCACTGGCATTTACTTATTACCTGTTATTTTTTTTAACATGAGTCCATTACATCCTCTTATGTTCTATCTTGCCTGCATTCTGGTTTCGGGGCTTGCAGAATTTGGCTCCCTTACGCCCACCTGTAACTCTGGAGTCAGTATTTATACTTACAGGACACACACTCAACCTCCTTTCCATTCTTCTCCACTTTCTCCTCCAAGATCTTCATTAACAAAAAATGCATTAAATCCTTTCAATCTCACTCAAGTGAATCTAACTTGCTTCTAGCTCATTTTATTTGTAGTGGTTTTTGAAAGGGTACCCGTGTTGACACATAACACCAGCACAACCTTCCTAGTCACTGTTACTAAGAAACAGAAATCTGGATGTCACAGGTTCAATTTTTGACTCTTAGAGAAATTATTTTCTGCTGAGTACTCTTCTCTTTTCTAAGACTCGAATTTTTCAAAATTGTTTTTCATCTAAGAGTTTGAAAAAAACAGCTCTTCATCTCTGACACTTTCCTCTTTCCCAGTGGAGGCACGGGATGCCATCAGTTTCTTGCTAATTAACCTCCCACAGTCTGTGTCGGAGTAAACGGCTTAGTGAGACTCATGGTCTTGAACATTTACAGGGTTAGATTGTCTTAAATCGTAACCACATATTCTAAACATAGTTAAGCGGTTTTGTACAGCCTTTGCGGATTCAAATAAAAACATAGTTTTTATACTCTTATCAGATAGTAAATGGAGGCTTTGAACATGAATGAGAACCTGGTTCTGAAAGACCTGGACAGAGCATGAAGTGGTGCTTGTGGGACGTGTAGCCTTGCAGTGGGCATGGTGAGAACAGCAGTGATGGGGCAGCTGTGGCCACAGAGCCTTCCTGAATGGGAGCGACAAAAATGAGGGTGATGCCAAAATCAGCTCCCCAAAGAAATGGATTACAGAATCCAATCAATAGCAAGAAATGTTTACAGGTGGTCCCTGAAATCATCTTTTATGGCTAAGTACTTGGATGTTTTTTTCTTTTCAAATTCAGATTTCACAATCACAGCTTGAGAAAACAGTAAAGGCATGCCCTTGGTAAACCTTGCCCTCAGGACAGACTCAGGGTAAGGAGAGGGTGTCTGTGTCCAGGACACTGTCTATTTCATTACAAATGATTTCAGTTTTTCTATCTACATCCTAACTTTTATATTTTGACTTTCAAAAGTGTGTCTCCTTTGTAGCTTGAAAGGGAAGGAGGAAATGGAGAAGGAGAGAAGGAAGGGAGGGGAGAGGAATGGAGGAGGGCAGGGGAGGGGAGAGGAATGGAGGAGGGCAGGGGAGGGGAGAGAAAGGGAGGAGGACAGGGGAGGGGAGAGAAAGGGAGGAGGACAGGGGAGGGGAGAGCCCTCTGCAATTGGCTTAGAAACCATTTTTGGCATCTCTTACTTGTTTGGGCTGCTGACAACTTTATGTCTACTCCGCCACCTCTGAAGTTGGGTGCAGCCATGCGACTTGCTTTGCCAATTAAATGTGAGCAAGCATAAGAGATGTTTTTTCCAAAGGGTCACTTTAAGTGCTAGGGAAGATCTTCCGTATTTCTTTTATCTCCTGCCGGACAATGGAAAACATGTGTTGAGATGGTCCCCAGTCAGGGTCCCTAAGTGTCCTTAATGAGCTAAACATCTCCATCAACCCACATGGAGATGCACCATGACAGGGAAATACACGTCTGAAATGAGTCCACTGACACATGGGGATTTTTGTCACTGCAGCTGATGTCCCACGTCTTGACTAAGCCATCCCATTAGTTCCTTCAGGAACAGATGGTGCCTTTGGTTAATGTTTATGTACCAAACCTAGGGATTTGATGATTTTCTTGCATTGAATGAATGTTCTGCACAAAATGTGAGAAAAGGAGACTTGGAATTCAACTCATCAAACACAATTTCTGTCTCACAAATTCTCATCTTACACAGGACATGCACCATCTTGACAGAGTTTGTCAGTCTTTGACAAGGATATTAACTGTGCCCTAAAGACATTTTTTCCCATTCTGAAAATATTGAAATGGGCAAGTATGTTAGGACAGGAGACTGTGGAGCCCTCCCAAGGTGCTTGTGTTCTATGGTCTGTTTCTTTGATGACGATTTCCTTAGGCATACCAGTGCATTGCTGAAGCAATGAAATTTGGAGTGTTTTCATGCTATGTTCCCAGGAGAGCATTTATGGCAGGGTAAATTAGTCTGTTTTCACATTGCTATAAAGAACTACCTGAGACTTGGTAATTTATGAAGAAACGAGGTTTAATTGACTCACAGTTCCACAGACCATACAGAAGCCACGGCAGGAGAGGCCTCAGGAAACTTACAATCATGGTGGGCTGCAAAAGGGAAGCAAGCACATCTTTACATGGCCAGCAGGAGAGAGATAGCAAAGGGGAACGTGCCACACACTTTTAAACAACCAGATCTCAGGACAAATTGTGAGAATGAGACAGCACTAGGGGGATGGTGCTAAACCATTAGAAACCACCCCTGTAAGCCAATCACCTCCCACCAAGTCCCACCTCCAACACTGGGGATTACAATTCAACACGAGATTTGGATGGAGACACAGATCCAAACCATACCACCTCCCACCAAGTCCCACGTCCAACACTGGGGATCACAATTCAACATGCGATTTGGATGGAGATACAGATCCAAACCATACCACCTCCCACCAAGTCCCACGTCCAACACTGGGGATCACAATTCAACATGCGATTTGGATGGAGATACAGATCCAAACCATACCACCTCCCACCAAGTCCCACCTCCAACACTGGGGATCACAATTCAACATGAGATTTGGATGGAGACACAGATGCAAACCATATCACAGGGCATAGGGTTTCACGTTCTATGACTGAACGTGTTTTCGGTATCTCTGCTGTCCTCCCCATATTGAGATTACACGCTCTTGGTTTGTTGGTTCATAGTGTTTCTCTGGCATTCTTACACACACACAGTGATTTTTTAAAATCTCATTAATTGCAGTTTGGGGAAATAGAGGGAAAGAGGAAATACAAGATACACTTGTAATTATTCAAGTGAGTGAAATGTTTTTATTATTTAAAATCAATGTGTCCTTTTGAAATTTATACATAATTGGGCAAACTACAAAGTTAAAGGTTGAGCTGTTAAGACAGATACATTATCTATGACATTTCATTTGGCTGCACGTATGTGGTCTGTAACTCAATTTTAGGAGGTGCAATTTAAAAAACATGCAATTCTCTACTATTTGGGAAAACTTTATCAGGTGATCATTAATGTAATTTGTTCTGTAATGACACCTTCAGATCTGGTGCAACACAGCTTTTCTGTGTGTCTGAACAGTAATGAAGAATAGGCATGATCGTGGTGCTACATTAGGGACGATAAAACGCCCCACAGGGCTTTAGAAAGCCTTCTTTTACAAATGCGACATTTGCTTAACTATAGGGGCATGGACAGTAAGGCTACAATTATGTGACGAGCTGGAGAAGTATTATTAAAATCTTTTTAAACAACCAGTCTCTCCACCCTTTGGACGCTTGCTTTGTCCTTGTAGAAATTGTTTCTGTTTTAGAGTTATAGTCTTTGGCTGTAGCAGCCAATTCCAGGCCAGGTGCTGTTGGGAAAATGATAGAACCTGGGGACGGTTGGCTGGAATCTGGTGCATTTGACCCAAATCATTTCCCATAGAAAAAGTAAAGCTCCCTTGAATTCTGTGTTCACTAACGATCCATCTCCATGACTTGTTATGCAGCGTTCCTACCTGGTCTGCAGCTAGGATTTGTGTTTTTGTTGTTGTTGTTTTTCTGTTATGTTTTCTTTTATTTCTGTTTGGTTTTGCTTTGGGAGCATCTTTTGTTTGCCTTTTGTATCTGCCACACACAATTTTATAACACAGAAGATAAGCAAGGGTTTGCTTTTATTTTGAAAATGGCATTTAATGGAGACTGGACATATGGTGAGTATCTTCACCAAAATGATTAAAAGATATAAGCCAGGCTGGGCACAGTGGCTCACGCCTGCAATCCCAGCACTTTGGGAGGCTGAGATGGGAGGATCACGAGGTCAGGAGCTCGAGACCATCCTGGCTAACACGGTGAAACCCCGTCTCTACTTAAAAAATATATATATATATTAGCAGGGCTTCGTGGCGGCGCCTGTAGTCCCAGCTACTCGGGAGGCTGAGGCAGGAGAATGGCAGGAACCCGGGAGGCGGAGCTTGTGGTGAGCAGAGATCACACCACTGCACTCCAGCCTGGGCGACAGAGCGAGACTCTGTCTCAGAAAAAAATAAAAATAAAAAAAAGACAGACCCCTTTCTTTCCACCTATTGCTAGAAATTATCTTTTTTGAGAATTTTTCAATGAGTAAATATTAGAAACAATAAATCTTGGAGTGTGTAGCCTTCATGTATACCTACAATGCAAGAACTCCAAACTCTTTAAATTAAAATGTATAATCATTGGTCAAAACAAATTGTTTAAATTACTATGGAGGCTTTAGTTTTGTATTTTGTTTTTACTGAGGATTAGGTTCATTTTGAAGTAAGGTTCTTCACGTATTTCTCTCTTATTTGGTCCATTTAAGCAATTATATCTTGTGTTTGCATCAGTGAGATTTCAAGATAATTTATTTTTTATAGCAACACTGAGAAAAAAGTCACTAGTACTGTACATTTTCTGGCTTTCTACATTGATAGGAAGAAAATTTACAACATTAAATTGATATAATTAGTTTTAGATGTAAATAAGAAACAATAGAAAACACACATACATGCATATAGTTTATATACATATATTTTAAAATGGCAATTTACTCAAAAAGTACATATTCTGGGGTAATGTTATGTTAACTATAAAATTTTCTTAAAGTAAATAATGATTTCCAATCATCATTGTAAACCTTAATAATGAAAAACATAAAGCACCATAGGAAATAAATACATGAACATTGCCCTAAGCTATTTCTAGATATTAAAAATTTTATATCTCATATTAATATCATTAATAAAATATTTCATTCCATTGTAATAGTAGTAAGAGTAACTCCAATCATTTTAACTTTTTGAAAAGAATTTTTTCCTTAATATTTTATGTATGGTCTATGAGACATTTAAAAACAATGAAGTTTTGGCTGGGCGTGGTGGCTCACACCTGTAATCCTAACACTTTGGGAGGCCAAGAAGTTCGGATCACCTGAGATCAGGAGTTCAAGACCAGCCTGGCCAACAAGGTGAAACCCCATCTCTACAAAAATACAAAAATTATCCAGATGTGATGGTGGGCGTCTGTAATCCCAGTTACTCAGGAGGCTGAGGCAGGAGAATTGCTTGAACCCAGAAGGTGGAAGTTGTAGTGAGCTGAGATCATGCCACTGCACTCCAGCCTGGGCAACAGAGCAAGACCCCATCTCAAAAATAAAAAAAGAAAAGAAAAGAAAAGAAAACAGAATAATGAAGTTTTGATCTGAAAGCAAGTTAAAAATTTTAAATGTATGTGACGTTTCCTGTCATTTACAGTTATTACTAACTGATGGTAATTTCAGCATCTTAAAGTATGACATATTAATCTATTTTCTAATCATCTGTTTCTTCTTTTAGTTTCACAAGGAACAGAGAGCATTAAGGTTTTGAAATTTAGCAAAGCAACTAGGTAAATGTGTTTCACTCCCTGACTTTTTAAAGCTAATGCTTCATTTACATGTGAGATTCTCTTTCTGATCTCTGAGTAGCTCTCGAACAGCAAAGGGAGCTATGAGCAGGCCTTCGTCAGCTGGGAGAAGCCACACAGCTCACTTGGGCGAGTGTTTATTGACTGCCCACTGTGAAAAAGCATTTTGCTAAACATGCAACTTCTTTAAAAGAAATGAAGTACTTTATCTTTTTCCTTGAGAATCAAGATTTCTTTCCATAAAGCCACATATGGAAATTTTTTTGGAGTAGGATTCATTCTGCACGAGAGACTGTAAGAGGCAGTAGTAGAGCAAGCGGAAGACAGAGCTGGCATGCCCTCCTGGGTCTCTCTTCAGATCCCCTTTCACGGTTTTGTTAATTTAGTTAAAATGTCGTAAGTTCATAAGCTGTCATAATCTGAAACCCAGATAAGTTACCAAACAATAATTAAGTATAATCTCATTACTAGAACTGTACCGTGCATGTGTGTACACACTTTATATGCACACAATTTATATATATGGAAACATTTACATGCTTAAAGAGTCCAAAAATGCACACACTCTCTTTCACTAGCTCTGTTCTAAGAGGACTTTCTTTTCACAACGTCTTGATGAGTCCTGAGTTAGTGATCCCCATAACCCTAAATAATAGACGGACAGGCAGGATAACCCCATATCCCTGTTACCCATCTCCATAATCCTAAGTAATAAATGGACAGGCAGGATCACCCTATATCCTTGTTACCGATCTCTGTAACTGTAAATAATAGACGGACAGGTAAGATAACCCTATATCTCTGTTACTGATCTCCATAACCCTAAATAATAGATAGACAGGTAGGATCACCCTATATCCCTGCTACCAATCTCCATAATCCTAAATAATAGACAGACAGGTAGGATAACCCTATATCCTTGTTACTGATCTCCATAACCCTAAATAATGGACAGGTAGGATAACCCTATATCCCCACTACCAATCTCCGTAACTGTAAATGATAGACGGACAGGCAGGATCACCCTATATCCCCATTACTGATCTCCATAACCCTAAATAATGGACGGACAGATAGGATAACCCTATATCTCAGTTACTGATCTCCATAACCCTAAACAATAGATAGACACATAGGATAACTCTATGTCCTTGTTGCTGATCTCCATGATCCTAAGAAATGGATGGGCATGTAGGACAACCATAAATCCTTATTTTTGCCTATTGCCTTACATCTTTTCTGGTTTTAGATTTGCTCCATTTTTAAATTATTATTAATTTTAACCAAGTGGTGTTTTATAAAAGGTAAGATAGAGATAGTAGATTTCCTTTGCTAGTTCCAGTTTCCCCTGAGAAGAGAGGCGTCACTCTCACACTTGCCTGCATTAGTAGTCCTTCCCTCCCTTCCCCGATGTTTTGCTTCCCACAGTGTAAACAACCCGACACCTCCAGGAGCAGCACCTCACCACTCAGTAACGGGAGAAAGAGCAAGCGACACTGGGTGTGTCAGGTTCCTGGTGGTCTGGTTTGGCTGTGTCCCCACCCTAATCTCATCTTGGACTGTAGCTCTCATGATCCCCATGTGTTGTCAGAGGGACGTGGTATAGGGTAATTGAATCATGGAGGCGGGTCTTTCCCGTGCCGTTCTCGTGATAGTGAATAAGTCTCAGGAGATCTGATGGTTTTAAAAAGGGGAGTTCCCCTGTACATATTCTCTTGTCTGCCACCTTGTAAAGCTGTAACTTCGCCCCTCATTCACCTTCCACCACGACTGTGAGACCTTCCCAGCCACGTGGAACTGTGACTCCATTAAACGTCTTTCCTTTATAAATTACCCAGTCTCACATAAGTCTTTATCAGCGGCGTGAGAGCACACTGATACACCTGGGGTCGGACGCGGCCTGCCTACAGTGACTGTTGGAGCTGCTGTTGGTCACACGTATGCTTGGTCCATATGAAACCTGTGAAATGCATCCAGCAAGTTTTAGGAGACCAGGAAATTATAGGTTTGCTGTACTTAAAAGACGGGTGAGAAGCAGCTCAGCTCCTCTTGCCATCAAGAGTTTATGGAGTCATTGATATTCCCGACCAGCAGTGCTGCTGTTTGTCACATGGTTTAAATCTACAATGATTTCCTCAATAAGCCCTTGGGGCAGCAATGAGCTAAAAATTAAAGCATATGTTTGGTGAAAAATTAAGCATTAAATTTCCTCTCCTCAAAAGAAAGAAACAGATAAATATCTACCCTGCACAAAGTGTTTGTTGAGAACTGCCATCTACCGCTGTGTGCAGTGACCACAGGGAGCTCAGAAGCCATGTTTCTGCTGAAGGTGACTGGGGTTGGGTTCAGAAGTCAGCCATCCTTTTAAGAACTCTGCATCTAGGATGGATGACACTGTGGCCTATCCGGCCCAGTGACCTCTCACCATGAAATCCCACTCCCTTCGCTGGTGGGCATTCTTCAGCCGGTGAGAGAACCTTCGATATGGCCCTAGGTTACTGACTACTAACATTTCTCCCACCTTTCTCCATTGTTCTTGAGCAGGATCAGGGACCCCTCCATTGAAGATCTTTCCAAGCAGATGTGGAGCAATCTGCTCCTCTCCTCCTGAATCTCGTCATCCCCTGAGTCCCAGCCACCACATCCGGCCAGAATTGAATTTCCATTTTAGTTCTCCTTATATTACAAAGGTGCCCCTTTATTTTCCATGCATTTATTTCCACAGGATTCTATGTACATTGCAGGAATAATCTTTGAGTTTAGTCCATTTCTGTATTGTGAATTAGAATCCTACCTATATTTTTAACATTTGAAATGATTGAGTATCACATACACGCAGAAAGCTGCAAAAATATTCACCATAGAGCTCGATGAATTGTGCCCCATGAGTTTGCTCAAGCAGCCGCCATCCGGATCGTGATACAGGTTGCTTCAGAGCCCTGGGGCTCTACTGCATGGCCCCTCGCTTCGGTTAATAACCCCCAGAGGTAAGCACTCTCGTGACTTACTGTAGGGGCAAGGGAGTGGAAGTTATTTTCTATTAAGTTCCATCTGTCATTTGAGAGGGCTGCATCTTGGGGCCGTAGCTCTCTGGGACTTTTGGCAGGCCAAGGATTTCCTGCAGCCAGAGAGATCCCTCCGGCAGGACTGCAGGTCCCAGTGCAGAGGGTAGAAGCCAATAGGTGCACAGAGCAATGAGGTCTGCAGGCGGAGAGGCTCTTGCCCTACATTACGTTCAATCTGTCTTGCTACTGATTCTTTAAAGAGGCAGAAAGTTACACTTACTTTAGCTAAAAAGACAATGAAAGAGGCTGATTCACGGAATAAAAATGATCCTTCCCATTGCCCTGGCTCTGGCTCCATACTTGCAATTCATTTTCATCCTCCGTCCTATCTGCTACTCCAGGTCCCTCACCCCCAGCAGCAGGTTTGCTGGTCTTTATTGTTTGCCAGTGGGGTCAGTAAGATCGGCATATCTCAGAGGAGTGAGGTTCTGGTTACGGTGCCTGGGTCCCACAGCAGCCTTTGCAATCGCCTGTTGACAGGGGTCTCTGGGAGTGAAGCAGCCAACGCAAGGATCCTAGAGGACCCCTTGAGTTCCAGACACAGAATTTCCTTCCTGTCCCCAAGATGTAGTGAGAAACCAATTTCCACACGAGAATCAGGCTTTCTTGCCCTTCCTGACATAGCAACCCTTTTCTGCCCATAAGGGTGTTCATAATTTTGGGAACTCTGTGGTCTCTGAATTGCAATCAAGTGGAAGTAAGAACAGGAGGCCACAGACACCTAACCCCTGCCCTGTTATCCTGAGGACTAACGAGAGATGTCCTTAAAACACTGTGTGTGTTCTTCCTCCCGAGCCCAGTGACTTCCTGCCGCTAGAGGAAGCCCCTGGCAGAAGCACAGCAATGGCTGCCACCGGCAGTTTGGGATAACGGCTGTGGAAGAGAGGTTGGGGGACAGCAACGTCAGGCCGTCCACCAGGGAAATTCAACCAGAAGAATGACTTCCAGCCATAGTGTTACGCTTTCAGAATTTCTGATAAAGCTGTGAAAACAGATGAAGTACATGAAAGAGAAGCATGTTTTCCATAACACACAATAATTCCTTTTCTATGTTAATATTATTTCCTCAGTGTAATAGTTTACCCAGAAATACATATATGCTTTAAAAATCAAAATATAAAAAGGTAAGAATTTAGAAGTCATATTTTCATCTCCACTGTTGTGACCAAATTGTGCCCCATGAACTTCATATGTTGAAGTCCTAGCACGTCCCAGAATGTGACTGTTTGGACACAGGGTCTTTACATCCGTGATTAAGGTAAAATGAAACAATATGGGTGGGTCCCAATTAAATATAACCAACCCGTGTCTTATATGAAGGGGAAATTAGAACGCAGGCGGCTGCAGAGGAAGAATCCCACGTGGAGGGACAGAGAGGACGGCTGCCTGCAAGCCCCGAGAGGTCAGGGAGGGACTGACAACCACCCTGGGATACCTTGCTGTTAGACTTCCAGCCTCTAGAACCTAGAAAGAAAAAATTCGTGTTGTTTGAGTGCCCCATGTTGCAGTGTTTGGTTACACAGCCTGAGCAAATGACCACCCTCAAGCACTGTGCCCTGTCCTCTGTTAATTGTTTGTTTGTTTTGCTTTTGAGATGGAGCCTCACTCTGTCTCCCAGGCTGGAGTGCAGTGGTGAGATCTCGGCTCATTGCAACCTCCGCCTCCTGGGTTCAAGCAATTCCCTGGCCTCAGCCTCATGAGTGGCTGGAATTACAGGCATGCACCACCGTGCCTGGCTAGTTTTTGTATTTTTAGTAGAGATGGGGTTTCACCATGTTGGCCAGGCTGGTCTCAAACTCCTGACCTCATGTGATCTGCCCGCCTCGGCCTCCCAAAGTGCTGGGATTACAGGTGTGAGCCACCATGCTCGGCCACTCCTCTGTTAATTTCTTACACACACTTTCCAAGTTTCCTCAAGCAACTCCAGAAGTGTACAACAGCATAAGTGGGTACATTTCTTCCCAAACAGCACATTTATCCTGGGTTGGACATTTATTTTTTTCACTGAACAATACATACATCCACATCCACACACAGGGAGCTCCCTGATCCTCTTAAACTGTTTCGTGATGTCTTATGTGGGTTCTCAGGGAAGCAAAGTTGGAGACAAGACTGGATGCCCAGGCTGTATCTGGGAGGGATCTGAGAGAAGAGCAGGAGGAAGGGGTAAGTCACTAAAACTCCGCAGTATGAGCCAATTGCCAGTGTAGACCCTAGAAACCAGCCCCAGGTGTCCTGCTGCAAACCCAGCAGCACACACCTCAGCTATGCCCCAAAGGGCAGGAGCTGGACCCTGTTTCCCAGAGTCCTGCTCCCTGTTGCCGGAGGGCTATCCTTCAGAAAGGGGTCCCCCACCTGTCTATGTGCCTGTGCCTGGGCACAGCTGCCTTCCAAGGTTCAGGAGAAAGCCCCAGTGGGTGCTTGTGCTGGGAGCCTCCGGCCTCCACCAACCCCTCCAGCACAGCACAACCAGCCAGACGCACAGGGAGGCAGCAGCACCTGCTGGACCCCAGGGCCTCTGCTGCACAGGCTGGGCCATGGGGCTTGCCAGGGGCTGACTATATAGATCCCCACTGATGGCATTCAGTTATTTCTAATAAAATCCAGCAATACGCAATCCTGTACATCTGCTGTTTAATGTGTGTTAATTTGTATTTCTCTGAAAAACAGAACCAAAATAATGCATGTGAATAGATAGAGGATAGATAGATGACAGGTAGAGAGATGTAGATGATAGATGGTAGATGATTGATAGATAGATAGATGATAGATGAATGACAGAGAGATGACATGTGGATAGATGATAGGTAGATAGAAAGCTAAATGATAGACCTGTAGTAGATAGATAGATAGACAGATAGATAGATAGAGAGAGAGATAGATAGATAGATAGATAATTGATGGATAATCAATGGATGATAGAGATAGATAGCAGGTGGATAGATGATAGGTAGATAGAAAGCTAAATAATAGGGAGTAGATAGATAATAGATAGATGTTTGACGGATGATAGAGATAGATGACAGGTGGATAGATGACAGGTAGATAGAAAGCTAAATGATAGACAGGTAGTAGATAGATAGATAGATAGATAGATAGATAGATAGATAGACAGATAGATAATAAATGGATAATCAATGGATGAGAGAGACAGATAGCAGGTGGACAGATGATAGGTAGATAGAAAGGTAAGTAATGTACAGGTAGTAGAGAAATAGGTGATAGATAGATAGATAGATAGATAGATAGATAGATAGATAATTGATGGATGATAGAGATGGATGACAGGTGGGTAGATGGTAGGTAGATAGAAAGCTAAATTATAGGTGGTAGATAGGTAGATGATAGATGGAGAGATGCATAGATAGATAATCAATGGATGATAGAGACGGATGGCAGGTGGATAGATGGTAGGTAGATAGAAAGCTAAATTATAGGTGGTAGATAGGTAGATGATAGATGGAGAGATGCATAGATAGATAGATAATCAATGGATGATAGAGTCGGATGGCAGGTGGATAGATGGTAGGTAGATAGAAAGCTAAATGGTAGACAGGTAGTAGATAGATAGATAGATTAAGATAGATAGATAGATAGATGATAGATAGATAGATAGATAGATAGATAGATAGATAGATAGATAGATGGATAATCAATGGATGATAGGGTGGGTGACAGGTGGATAGATGGTGGGTAGATAGAAAGCTAAGTAGCAGACAGGCAGTAGACGGATAGATGGTAGGTAGACAGATAGATAGATAGATGATGGATAGTCAGTGGATGATAGGGTGGGTGACAGGTGGATAGATGGTGGATAGATAAAAAGCTAAGTAATAGACAGGTAGTAGATGGATAGATGGTAGGTAGGTAGATAATGATGGATAGTCAGTGGATGATAGGGTGGGTGACAGGTGGATAGATGGTGGGTAGATAGAAAGCTAAGCAACAGACAGGCAGTAGATGGATAGATGGTAAGTAGACAGACAGATAGGTGAAGAGATGACAAGGAATTGGTTCATGTGATTGAGGAGCCTGGGGAGTAGGCAAATGTCCAGCGTGGGCTGCAGGGGAGCCGCTGCTGCGATGTCCTATGAGGGCCTTCAGCTGGGGAAGTTTTCTTGCTCCGGGGAGGTCAGTCTTCGTTCTATTCAAGATTTTAACTGATAGGGTGAGGCCCACCCCCATTAGTGGAACGATCTGCTGACTCAGCGTTCACTGATTCAAACGTTCATCTCGGGCTGGCTTCAGCAGCACAGGGAGTAAGGTCGGAAGGACACAGAGAAGATTAACATGGCCCCTGCACAAGGACCACACGCAAATTTGCAGTGAGCCTGTGTCTCCCCCAACACACAGGGGAGCATTGTGCAGAGGAGCTCTTTGACTTCCTGGAGGCAAGGGACCATGGTGTGGCCCCAAAGCTCTTTAAAAACTTGAAATAAAAGGTTCAGACTTAACTCACTCCAGCCTTCACTGCTCGGGCATGAGGATTTTCTCTTACAGCTTTGAATATGGCATTTGATTCTTATTTGTGTGAACCTCATTGATTTTGGCTTTGGCTAGTAGCGTCTATGTAATTAGGAGCCATCTGCAAAAATAAAATAAATAAATAAACGTTAACCCCGTTCAAAAATATCCTTCAAGTTGACACACAAAATGAACTGTCACAATGCATGTGCAAGCATTTCTACATGAAACGTTCCCTTAAATGGGAATTACTACATCATGTTTTCTCTCTTGCCCGCTTTTCTTATTTCATTAAATAATGATAATACTGGAAATGGCTGTTTTGTCTATGATTTTAGAAGAAATGTTTTAAGTTTTAATTGATAAAGCTTGATGATGTTATTTGGGGGTAAAAACAAATGCATTTAATTCCATTTCTATTATATCCACAGCCTTCTATGTTGAGTACTTTCTCTAAGTATAGTCATTAAATGTTATTAATTGCATGATCAGCATCATACTATATTTCTTCTTAGTTCTATTAATATGAGGAATTTATTAACATCACATTATCTTTTCACTGCTGGACTAAATCTCACTCGGTTGTGATGTATTGTTACTTTAATGCTGGGTCCTGTTTGCTCATATTTTATATAGGATTTAAGTAGTGATATTTATTATTCAAATCATTATAATTTCACATTATTGTACAGTATTTGCTGTGTTTTGTGTAATTGCATTGTTACTGCATGAAAATAATTATTTTCAGATTGAGAAATACATAAACTAACCCATCTTAAAATATCTCGCTCTTCCTCTTCTCCCAATTTTTGTTGCCTAATTGCACTGCTAGAAAATACAATGAAATGGTCATAATTCCACTCATTTTCTGCTTTGCTTTTGCTTGAGGCTGACTTTAGGCCTATTTAGTGCTCATCGGCAGTATTTTATTCTCTTAAAAACTCCTGTCCTCACTTGGTGGTTTCAGTTATTTCTTTAGAAATTTTCTCAAAAAGGCTTGTGTGAGCAATGTTCAGTATTCCTGGGAGCAACTTTTGGTATTGCTGTGAGCAATGTTTGGTATTCCTGCGAGCAACGTTCGGCATTCCTGCGAGCAACGTTCGGCATTCCTGGGAGCAACGTCCGGCATTCCTGGGAGCAACGTCCGGTATTCCTGGGAGCAACGTCCGGTATTCCTGGGAGCAACGTCCGGTATTCCTGGGAGCAATGTCTGGTATTCCTGGGGGCAACGTCTGGTATTCCTGGGGGCAACGTCCGATATTCCTGGGAGCAACGTCCGGTATTCCTGGGAGCAATGTCCGGTATTCCTGGGAGCAACGTTCGGCATTCCTGTGAGCAATGCTTGGTATTCCTATGAGCAAAGTTCAGCTTCCTCTTTGATGATCACTCTGTGGGCGTGGCCTTTAGAGCTGAAAGGTACTTTAGTGTGTATGAGATCCTCGATGCAACCTCCTTTCCACAAACATCTGTGCAGTTGTCATCAAAGGTGGTTGTCAACAATTGACAAAAGACGTATTTTCCCTCCCTCAAATTCTATGTGAGCTTTTTGTCAGCTCCTCAGGGCCTTTTTCTTAATTGTCACGTAACTTTTCTACTTTATACATCCATGAGCGATGATCATGTTTATTTTGATCAATTCTCAGTAGACTATGGTGTGCTCTTTCATTAAGTAGATTTAAGCCTTCTACCTTAAGAATATGTTTTGAATTTTACATTAAATTGCTATTCTCTTTCCCTGCACTGGTTGTCTTTTTGAATAACTTAAATTAGTTGTCCATTGCACCGGCTTGCTTTCTTGCATATCTGTTATCTGGGACCCCTACTGTTTGGGTCCATCCACCATTCCCATTCCAGTCCCCAGGACTTACTGCACAGCTGAGGCTGGTGGTGGTGATGACGGTTCACCCTCTCCCTGAGCTTCTCAGGTCCAGCCTTCATTCCTGAAATGATGTTGCCTTTATCCACACTTTTTCTAAGACCATCAGCCCTCATTTCACCTTCCCACATTGTGCAGACATCACATCCTGTTGTCAAGTTGTCCTTGTTTGGATCTTATATTTCTACATTGTGCTGTATTTGTCTGACTTTTACTGTGTTATAATAATGTTTGTCTCAATTCATGTTGGAGTGTTGGATTATAATTTTCATTTTCTCTGTGGATTTTTTTTTTTTGCATGTTTCTAATATATAAAGGAGCATTACTTCTCTTTCTTATAGATCGTCCTAACCCAGACATGTCCAATCTGTTGGCTTCCCTGGGTCACATTGGAAGAAGAATTGTCTTGGGCCACACATAAAATATATTAACACCAATAATAACTGATGAGCTAATAAAAAAAGTCACAATAAAACCTCATAATGTTTTCAGAAAGTTTATGAATATGTGTTGGGCCACATTTAAAGCCGTCCTGGGCTGCATGTGGCCCGTAGGTTGAACAAGCTTGTCCTAGACCATGTTTGTAGAAGTTATGTTTATTTATTTTTAAAATTCACACATAAATAAGTTTCATTTTCCTAAACTTGGTCTGAGAAGCACAGTCATGGAGAGACAGTGACGGAAAGAACTTCCAGATTTCTCGGCTCATCGGCTCATCGGCTTCCTTAGATATTTACTCCTGTTGCAAAAACTCATTTATGTAAAGTGGGGCTTCTCTATCCGGAGACAATTTGTTTCTTGTAGCCACACCCGATTCATGAGGGCTTCTGCCTCCAGGCCTAGTACCTCCTCCAAGGTGGCTGTTGCCCTCAAGTCATGTTCTGGAAAGGAGGCTGCTGTGCCTGAGGGTCTCCCTCTAGCCCCCTTGATCCTGGAAATATCCATTCTCTAATCAGCCTCCTTTACAACAATACCCAGCAGTTCCTACAGGAAGTGGGACCCTTGCCTCTGGGAATGCTGAGATATGAGGCAGGACCAACTCCAGACGTGGGGCTCAGACACAGGACCAAATTGAGGACCAGCTAACACAGGGCTGAGACAAAAACAGCTTTCCAATGGCACGTCCACCAGTGCACCCTGGTAGTTCACCATCACCAGGCCAACACTCGGGATGACCCAGGGACCCCAGAGTGACTACCCCTTCCCTAGAGATTTCTGCCAAAACCAGCCCCTGATCTGCATGTTATTGAAAGTGGGTATAAATGAGACTGTGGCCCTCTCCTGAGCTGCTGCTCTTGTCTACGGGGTAGCCCTGCAGGTGCAGTCACTAGTTGTAGTGTCACCAGAGCTGTAACACTGCCTCTTTAAGAAAGCTGTACTCTACCTTCTACTCTACCACCAGCTTGCCCTTGCATTCTTTCCTGAAGGAAGCCAAGAACCCTCCCAGGCTCCGCCCGCTTTGGGGCTCCCCTGCCCTGCACCAGCGCTGTGTAGGACTGGGAGCCACCGCCCCGTCCCAGGTCTCGTTCCCTTCCAGGCGTCCCTCTCCTTTCCTGCCTGTGTCCTGCCAGCTTTGCTTTTTGGGAAACAATTACACACACCCAGAGGTTTGAGCTTCCTCCCTCTCGCACTCAGTTGAATACACAGATTTGCTTTTGCTGTCATTTTGTTCTCATTTGTATGTGTACTTTCCAGGAGAAAAATTAAAATGATTTGGAAAAAAGCTACCCTGTTTATATCAGGATATGCAATTGTATTCTTATGATTTGATAATCATTCATTCGTAGGAACTCAGATAATTAATTTGCAGTTTGAAATGGTTTTTTGTTGTTGTTTTCCGAGGACAGGAAAAACATTTCTTCCAGGTGTTGCTCCATTTTATGGTCTTTCTAGTACAAACGTTGTGTGTCTAATTACAATTGAATTATTTACTGATACTAATGCAATTGACAAATAGGAAAAGTTTATTGTCAATTGTTAAGTACTGTTTTCTGATTTATTTGTTCATTAATTATTATTAAAATAAGGTGTGATATAGCCAGCATGGAACGCAAATCTTCAGAGTACAGACAAATCCATTTTTATGTACACACTCATGTAACCACCATGCAGAGCAATGCACATTCAATTTCTCGCACCCCCGAGAGATTTAGAGCACCCTTGACACAACGCACTCCACCTTAGAGAAAGACTCTATTTTAAATGTTATTTCACAGGGCACTTTGCCAAAAAGAATGACATGTTTTGTTTAACAAACAAATAAAAAAATAAAGGTATCTTGGCCTCCCAAAGTGCTGGCATGACAGGCATGAGCCACCGCTCCCCGCCAGGCATTAGTTTCTCGAAGGAGTGAGAACCCTGCTGTGAACTGCGCATGTGAAGGATCCGGGTCCCAGGCCCCTCATCAGGATCTAATACCGGATCACCAGTCACCATCCGGGTCCCAGGCCCCTCACGAGGATCTGACGCGTGATGACCCGTCACTGTCCGGGTCCCAGACTCCTCACGAGGATCTAACACCGGATCACCCGTCACCATCCGGGTCCCAGGCCCCTCACGGAATCCCTCACGACCCGAATCTGGCCCCTCACCAGGATCTAACACCGCCTGACCATCCGGGTCCCAAGCCCCACCCAGGATCTAATACCGGATCACCAGTCACCATCCGGGTCCCAGGCCCCTCACGAGGATCTGACGCGTGATAACCCGTCACTGTCCGGGTCCCAGGCCCCTCACCAGGATCTAACACCGGATCACCCGTCACCATCCGGGTCCCAGGCCCCTCACCAGGATCTAATACCGGATCACCCGTCACCATCCGGGTCCCACCCCAGTCTGACCATCCGGTCCGGGTCCCAGGCCCCTCACCAGGATCTAATACTGGATCACCCGTCAATCCGGGTGACGCCTGATGGGTCCCAGGCCCCTCACGCGTGATGACCCGTCACTGTCCGGGTCCCAGGCCCCTCACCAGGATCTAATACCGGATCACCCGTCACCATCCGGGTCCCAGGCCCCTCACCAGGATCTAATACCGGATCACCCGTCACCATCCGGGTCCCAGGCCCCTCACGAGGATCTAACGCCTGATGATTCGTCACCATCCGGGTCCCAGGCCCCTCACGAGGATCTGACGCGTGATGACCCATCACTGTCCGGGTCCCAGACTCCTCACGAGGAGCTAACACCTGATTACCCGTCACCGTCCGGGTCCCAGGCCCCTCATGATGATCTGACGCCTGATGACCCATCACCGTCGCCCATCACCCCCAGATGGGACCATCTAGTTTCAGGAGACCAAGCTCAGGACTCCCACTGATTCTACATGATGGTAGAACACCAGATAAAGACACAAAGAAGCACACGCCTCCACTCTCAGTTCTCACCTGAGGACTCTGTGACTGTAAAAGATTAGGCCTCCAACAGCTTGAAACAGTCATCTTCACTGACACCGTCTTGCAGCCACTGGTGAGAAGAACTTAGCATCTGCCGCCCAAGGCTCTGGCACCTCAAAGACTCCTCCCTGTGAGACCCACAGACCTCCCGGCCCCAGCCAGGACTCCTTCCCTTCTTCACTCCCTCTGGGCTGGTTCCTTAACCCTTTCTTCTACCTTGCTCCTCTTAATGTCAAATGTTACTTTAATTACTGTGAAATGTTTAACCTATAACACTTGGGTACTGATTAAATATATTATTACATATGTTTTACAACATTAACTGACTTATAAGGTGACTTGAACCTATATGCCTACAACCCTAACCATCAAGGAAACAAAAAATACTTTTAAAATGCCGTCTAAAAGACTACACATAGCTCCTGCCTTTTGAAATGACATTAACCTCAAGAAAAGCCTAACAGTATTAAAAAAAAAAACCCACAAATCCCACAAATGTACATGAACTAGTTATTTCTAAACTGTCACCACTTGTGACAGGGCCCCATACCACTCAGTGACACCCCAACACTGCAGTCTCAGCTAGGACCATAGATTACCTTTGCCTGCCTGTATATTCCATGAAGTGACACCATTTTCACTTCTCTGTCTCTAATTTCTGTCACTCATTCTTAAATCGGTAAGCATCACCTGGTTAATGTATATTGCAACAGTGAAAAGTCATTGCTATGTCATGTTTCATTGTGCAAATATATCACAGAGCATTTCTCTATTATTGATGACATTTTTGTTGTTTCCAATATCAAGGTCTTACAAGTATAGCTTCCATGAGTGTCATTGTATGTGTCTTTTGGTAACATAGCACACATCTCTCTAGAGGAGCAGCCCTCAACCTTTTTAGCACCAGGAACTGGTTTTATGGAAGATGATTTTTATGGTTTGGGGATGATTCAAATGCATTACATTTATTATGCACTTTATTTCCATTACTGTTATGTTGTAATATACAATGAAATAATTGTACAACTCACCATATTGTAGAATCAGTGGGACCCCTGATCTTGTTTTCCTGCAACGAGATGGACTTACCTGGGAGTGATGGGAGACAGTGACAGATCATCAGGCATTAGATTCTCATAAGAAGCACAACCTAGATCCCTCACATGCACAGTTCACAATAGGATTTGCACTCCTATGAGAATCTAAAGCCTGGCTGGGCATGGTGGCTCACGCCTCTAATCCCAGCACTTTGGGAGGCAAAAGGGTGGATCACTTGAGGTCACGAGTTTGAGACCAGCCTGGCTAACATAGTGAAACCCTGTCTCTACTAAAAATGCAAAAACTAGCTGGGCATGGTGGAGCATACCTGTAATCCCAGCTACTCGGGAGGCTCAGGCAAGAGAATTGCTTGAAGTCAGGAGGTGGAGGTTGCAATGAGCCAAGATTGCATCCCTGCACTTCGGCCTGGGCAACAGAGTGAGACTGTCTCAAACAAAAAAAAAAGAAATCTAATGCAGCCGGTGACCTGACAGGAGGCAGAGCTCAGGCGGTAATGTGAGCGATGAGGAACAGCTGTAAATACAGATGAAGCTCTGCTCTCTTGCCCACTGCTCACTTCCTGCTGTGTAGCCCAGTTCCTAACAAGCCACAGATGGGTAACATTCCATGGCCCGGGGGTTGGGGACCCCTGCTCTAGGGCATATGTTCAAGAATGAAACTGCTGTGAGGTAGATACTGTCTAATGTTTTTTCCAAGTGGTTCCTTTGCAGCAATGGAACTGTCTGAGCTCACATCTTCACCAACACCAGGTTTTGTAAGTCATTTCAATTCTGGTGAACACATAGTGCTGTGTCTTTGTTGTTTTCATTTTCATTATAATGATGACATGCATGTTGAAGACCTCTTAAGGTATGTTGCTTAGCCATTGGATGTTAATTTCTCTAAAGACTCTATACAAGACATTTTCTTATTTCGTGAATTTGTTTGAATTTTCTTTTTCAGTAATTATTGATTTGTAAAAGTTCCTTGTATGTTCAGGATATGAGTCCTTTGTTGAGTAATTTTTGTAAATATTTTCCCTATTTATGGATGGTTTTCTCACCCTCTTCATTTGTCTTTCGATGACCTTGAAGTTCATAATTTTAATGAAGTTTGTTAATCTTATATGGAGTACTTTTTTATTCCTATTTAGGAAATCATTATCTAATCTGAAATCATGAAGGTATTCCTCTATTCTAGAAGCTTGCTTGCCTTGCTATCACATTTAATTTGATGCTTTGGGGTATGAAGTGAGGAAGAGGTCAAGGTTCATGCTTTAAAACATGGATTTTCTGTAGGCCTGACTCTGTTGAAAAGACCGTCTTTTTTCTAATATATTAACTCGTATTTTTGGTAAAAATCAGGAGGTGCCATACATCCAGACCTGTTTATAGATATTATTGTTCAGTTCTATCAGTCTCTTTAGCTATCTTTGAGCAAATAGCACATTGCCATATTTATTATAGCTATGGCACGTTTATCCGTAGCTAATATTGTAAGCCTTCCAGCTTTGTGTTTTCCTCTTCAACATTACTCATATGAAAGTCAGTTTCCAAGACCACAAAGCGAGTGGCATTAGACCTGCTCTCTGCATCTCTGCATGGACAACTACAAAAGCAAACAAAACATGTGAAAAAAATATTTTCAGAGATAAACAGTAGACCGGGTATGGTGAGAATCCCCAGGGAAAGTCCAGTTACTACAGCTTTCTCCTAGAGGGCAGTTGACAAATTGTGGTGTAGGCAAAGTGAGCCCCAGTCACACAGAAGCTGTGCTGGGTGAGGTGATGAGAAGAAATCGTCATCTGCTCCTGCACCAGTGGCTGAGGGTGGAGAGGCAGGTTTGCAAGGACAGGCTCTGACCTGAGGCTTAACAAAGATTTAAGATGTCCGAGAGCACTGGGAAGACCCGAGAGCTCCGAGAGACTGCTGAATGCATCAGTGTTCAGCTGAGAAAAAGAAAGTGCATACACTCTCTAGAAGTTAGGATTATTTACCCGAGGTTAGGGCTGTGTTCCACAGAAAAGAACAAAACAGAAGTGATCCTCTCTAAACACAACTGGACCAACGTTGAGTCCCTAGTAATGCAAATGCCTGCCAGAAAAGTGACAAGACTTAGAGGAGGGCAAGAGACACAGTAATAGTTTCTATGACATGTTATATGCACTGTGCGGGAAACTAGACAAACTACTTGTCCACAAAAAGAGTCAAACTCTAAAATATTTGAAGAGATGAACTCTGAATGATAAATGGCCTATGACACAGCCCTCAGGAGATCCTGAGAACATGTCCCCAAAGTGATCAGGGTACAGCCTCATTTTATTTTAGACATTTTGGGAGGCATGATACATCAGTCAAATGCATGGAAGATGTACATTGGTTCCATCTGGAAGGGTAGAACAACTTGAAGTGGGGGAATTTCCAGGTCATAATTGGATTTTAAAATTTTCTGATTGACAATTGCTTGAAAGAGTTCTTACCAGTAGAAAGGAATATCTGGGTGATAATAAAGGGTTGTGGAGACCCAGGTTTTATCATGCAGACAGATGAAGCCTCCAGGTAGCAGACTTCAGAGAGAATAGGTTGTAAATGTTTCTTATCAGACTTAAGATCCGTGTTGTTGTTAATGCTGGTCAGCTTTTCCTGGATTTCAAAAGGGAGTGTAATGAGGCATGTCTGACCCTCCCTTCCTTCATGGCCTGAACTATGTTAGATTAACTTTTGAATACCTTTGTCCAAGAGGAGGAGTCCATTCAGATGGTTGCAGGGGTTTGCTTTTTATAGCCCGAAAGTTGTAGAACAAAGAAATTTTCCTGCGCTTTCAGTAACCTTTCTGGTTTTCATACTAGATGTGGAATGTGCCCAGCTCCTTTCAACTAGATGAAGCAATTAACAAGGACAGACTTAAAAACAACTATGATTAAAATTTTGAAAAGAGATGTAATTGATAAAAAGATAAAAAGTTGGTATATTTCAATAGAAATGCATTTACTTCATTGGAATTCCTTGTATTATCTTCAAATTCAGTAATTTCTATTTTGATGGCATTTATTGAATTAATGTTGTTTTCCATCTATACTTTTTAGTTTCCAGATTTCTAAAAGACTACTTTTCATGCTCCTCTGCATTTATGTCTGCTCTTTTGTTCTGCGCTGTAATTTCCTGTTTGTGTAGTTTAAAGTGTTTTACCTATTTTAGTATGCTAAGCACTTTTTAAAGTAATTTTGAATTTACTTAATTATTATTTGCTGATTTTTGTAACCACAGTGGCATTATCTCTCTTCTTTCTAAGTCTTGTCCCCTTGCTCCAACTACCTTTGCTTTATCTTTTATGTTTCTTCTTTCCCTAGTGTTTTTGTTTAAATCTCTCACTCAGCCCTCTCATGTTCAAGCTCAAAACCTGGTCTTAGAAATGCATTTCACAGTCTGTGGAGGTTTGAGGGATATTCCAAATGCAGCTCCCAGATCCTGACAAAGTCTCTGCCCACTTTCTTTCACCTCTCAAAGTATAATGCTTCTTTAAGACAAGCTTATTTTAATGTCATTGTGTAATGTTTGTTTGAAACAGTGAGTGACCTTGCTTATTGACCTAGAATGACATTTCAACTGGAAGTTATAGAAATTTTTTTAAGTTAAAAACAAAAATAGAGAACAGGCACAAAACTCTGTAACTCTGGGAAAAAATAGAGTCTGTAAAACTAAAGGTGAAAAGTACACAGAATAAGTGTACTCTAGTTGATAACATTGTGTGACATGAGATTGCTCATCACATGATTTAACTGGAACTGAGGAATTCAATGACTGAACGGTGGGTGGGGAAGGCAGGTTTCTCACTGCAGCAAGGAGGATGAGGCAGGAGAGCAATCCATGGGGTGATGAAGCAGAGCTGGAGACACCAGGATGGACCTACCTGTGCTTAATATAGACAGTCATAGGTACAGACAGAAATGTTCACTCATTTGTGTGTGACTTATAATATGATCAATATACACACATGAATCTTTGCTCTGTTGGCTGAGAGGGCCTAGAAGCAAAGACACTCAAGGGTGACAAGCCCACCCAGTGCCCAGATCTTGGTTTCTAATACCAATCCCCAGTAAAGTAGGCAGGAAGTCTTAGGGTAATGGCTGATTCTAGAACCAGGACAAGAAATATGCAAGCTGAGCCTAGAGCATCTTGTAGTGCCAGAAGGAAGGACAGGACTGAACACACACACATACACAAACACACACAATCAGACACACATACACACACACATGCACACACATGCATACACGTGTGTAACACATACATGCATGTGCACAGATACATAAACACACATAAATACATGCTCATCCACATACATTCACAGATGTGCACATATATGCATGTGCACACACACACACATACACTGATGGGGATGTCAAAGGATAAAGAGTCAGCCAGAAGAGCTCCTGATGGCCAAAGCTGGGCCACTTTGAGCAACAGGGTGAGGTAGTATTGGTTTATAATCCAAAGTATAAAATAGTGTTTATAGGTTCACACTGATACAATTGAATAAATAAGTAGGGGACAAGAGATACAGCCCTCATGCATAAGAAAATCCAAGTTATTTCTGCAGAGGCTCTGTCCTCCAGAAGGGCAATCGTAACCTGGCTCCCAAGCATGGGCCCTACACAGTGACTTTCTTCCCAGGGGGTGCAGGGCAGCTGGAGGCGGGAGGGGAAGAACAGCCTTGGGTGAGAGCCTGAGAGGTGCTGCTCATCTGGGTGATGGAGGTCAGCAAAAACAATGATGAAGGCATGAGCATGTGGCCTCTGCTATATGAGGAGAATGGCCCCTTTTCTCTGTGCTTTTCCTACAGTGCCCCATAACCCAAGTCAAATCATGAAGAAAACATAAATTACATTTCAGCAAAAAGGCATCAGACAAAATATACAACCAGTCCCACTCAAAACTGCCAAGATTACCAAAATCAAATTAAATCTGAGAAACTGTCACAGCCAAGAGCAGCCTAAGGGGACATGACAACTAAATGTCACGTGGGATCCTGAATGGGACCCTGAAGCCACAAAAGTGTTCCGGATGGTGAATCCGCACGAGTCTGCAGCAACCTCAATTCTTGCCTCTTCAGAAGAAAGAATTCGACTGGGAGCATAAGGCAGAAGGAGAGACCAAAGCGAGTTTTAGAGCAGGAGTAAGAGTCTATTTAAAAGCTTTAGAGTAGGAACGAAGGGAAGAAAAGTACACTTGGAAGAGGCCCACGCAGGTGGCTTGCAAGACAAGTGCACGGTTTGACCTGTTACACGGGGTTTTATACGTTGGCATATTTCCTGGGTCTTGCATCCCTTCTCCCCTGATTCTTCCGTTGGGGTGGGCTGTCCGCATGCGCAGTGGCTCCAGCACCTCAGAGTGGCGCATAGGCAATGTGATCACTCGAGTCCTGCACATGCGCACTTGAGGCGTTCTTCTCTCAGCACCCAAATGCCCCTTGAAGGTCATCCTCCGCCATGTTGCCTCTTAATGCACATGCTTGAGGCCATTGGCTGCAGTCCTGATATCTTATCTGGAAGCTGCTGATCACCAGTTTCAGGTGTTTCCTGTCTATAGGGAGACCACCGTTCTCTGGCGCTGGCTGTGACCTATTATTATGTTGGAGGGGCAGTGTGACAACCACCTGATTGTCTCCTGATGGTCGCCTGACTTTCCTGGTGGGATGTCGGGACCCTCCTTCTGCCCTGTTCGTGTCTGACTAGCTACCCACTCTAACAAAAGGACAGTAGGGGAAATTTACATACGTGTGAATAAAGTGTAGACTTTGGTCAACATTAATGTCTTGATATTGGTTCATCGAGACAAATGCACCTCACTCATGAGAGATGCGGATCAGGGGAGAGCCTAGGTGCAGGGGATGGGGAGCTCTAGTCCCACCTTCTCAATTTCTCTGTAAATCTAAAACTGTTATAAAAAGAATTAGATTAAAATAAATAAAAATGAACAAACTCACTCTCGGACTTTACAAATAATTTTATGATTCTGAACCAGGTATTTCTGTCCTCTCTCCTCTACCACCAATATCTAGGAAATTGAGAATGTGATAACTGTACTTTTTGAGCAACATGTTTTTTTTATTTGTAAATAATTTGTATAGAATTCATTTATTTAACTTACATTTAAAAATTATAGAATAACACTGTTTCATAAAATTTTATTTTGCCTGAAATAATTAAATTGTTTGTTTCTGAGAAGATGTGTTTAGCCTGATCCGACTAACAATCACCTTTGTTTTCAGTAACATTGAAACAAAAAAAAAAACTCCATTTCAAAGCGGGGTTAAACATTTGATACTCAGTTTCACTGCTAAACAGGTCTCTTTGTTATACCTCTTATTATACACAATGGCTAAATGGGTCAAGTTTGAAATCCATAAAATGGAGTTGTTAACATTGCATTTTTACTCCTTTTTTCTGAGGAATTTTTTTCCTACAAAAAGTGATTTGCTTTTACTTCCATACAATGTAAAGCTTTGCTTTTCTTCAAAAAGCACATTGTCAGACCCCTCAATAGTAAAAGCGTTTATTTCTCTGCCTTTGGCAGCTCATGAAGGATGTCAGCTTGAGTGACTTAGAAAGTTGTGCTCCTGAGAATTCAAAGGAAGTGCCCAGAGGTGCAGACAGAAGAACAAAATGCCAAGGGAATAAGAATGCTCCTCAAGGAATAAATTAATTCCACGTCCTTTGTTGACAAGTAGCTGCAAGCCTACATTGGGTGGTGTTATGAGATACACACCTCTCAGTTAATGGCAAATGTGGGCCAGTGCTACATTTGCATTTTGTTTTTTGGAAGAGCATCGGTTTACTTTAAACAATTAATGAAGGAGAAAAGACAAATCTGTCATTGAATTGGGGAAAAGATAGAAATAAACACACTGATGAGGATTCAGCCTATCCTGAGTGAATCTTCATTCTGCTGCTAATTAGGTCTGTCCCCTTGAACCAGTTTATTCTAAGCCAAAGTTTTCATATTTGCACAATAGGGATGATAACACGGGGGTCAGACAGATTTTTAAGAGACTCATAGATAGTATGTATAATAAATGTGTTTCAAAATGAACACTTAATTGGGAGCCATGTTTAGTGAATATTTGCTGCCTATGTTCATCAACTTCCATTCCCCTGTTCTGCTAGAACTCTATTTTTTCTTTCAGGAAAATGTGTATGGATATAGCGGTTGCGTAATTGCTACTACAATCGTCTAACTCAAAAAGTTAAAGAAAACAGAACTTTCATCTCCCCTTCTGAGCAGAGATGTCTGACCAAACCTGGCCAGTCCTATGTTTTTCAGGGAGAGTTCCGGGCATGCACCAAGTGATGTGGCATCAGCAGGTTCCCATTATAGCTGTGGAGGTGACTCCTGTCTCACGACAGTTCTTGTCTTCTTTACTCACAAACCCCGGAACTCTCTTGATCTCTGCCCTTTCCACTCCTGTTCCTCAGGTTTCAGTCAAACTGTGAGTCTCCAAGTGTCGGATAAAAGCATTTTCCCATCTAATTAGTGAAAGTGAGTCTAGATTACTGTGTGGTCTTGGGTAACTCTCTGTGATTTGAAATTTTGATATGTACAATTGGGCAGAGAGAGAGAGACAGACAGATAGGCAAAGAAAGAGAGTAAGACAGAAGACAGACACAGTGAGAGAGACAGGCAGAGAGAGAGAGAGAGAGACAGAGATAGATGGAGAGACAGAAAGAGAGAGACAGACAGAGAAGAGAAAGAGACAGACAAAGAAAGACAATCATAATAACATAGATTTGTAGGCTTTTGATAATTTATGTAGAGCATTCACAAGAGTAGAGAATATGGTTATTTGTAAACATTATTACAACTGATTATTTATATGATGATATAGCTGGGCATGGCGGCTCATGCCTGTAATCCCAGCACTTTGGGAGGCTGAGGCAGGCGTACCACCTGAAGTCAGGAGTTCAAGACCAGCCTAGTCAACATTGTGAAACCCTGTCTCTACTACAAATACAAAAATTAGCTGGGTGGTAATGCACACCTGTAATCCCAGCTACTAGGGTGGCTGAGGCAGGAGAATTACTTTAACCTGGGAGGCAGAGGTTGCAGTGAGCTGAGATCATGCCACTGCCCTCCAGCCTGGGTGACAGAGTGAGACTCCATTTCAAAAAATATATATATGATGATGATAGTTTGAGAGTGATTTTAATAAATATATTTTAAGACCAATGGAAGGAAATAAAACTTGGAGTTAGCAGGAACAGTTTTTAGAACAAGTATTTTACCTAAAACAAAAGCTTTAATAATACGCTTTTTGGCCATGGCTACATGTTCTGTGAATTTGGTTGATGCTCTTTCTTCTCTGTTAAATGCACAATATGCTTGAATGTACCTAGAATTGCTTCCCAATCCTCCCATGGACCAGATATTTCTTTTCCTGAACAAGTCTTCCCTGTCCTGAAATCCCTCTTTAGCCCAGCACACTACAGTAAAACCCCAAATCCTCTGCTTTCTATTAGCAGTAAGAGAGTTTTAGTTCAGAAACTCTACAATAGTTTAAATCCAACAAATTATTGCTGAGACCAGTGTGGTGGAGTTTTTCCCTTTTGTTTTCTTCTAGTATTTTTATGGTTTGAAGTCTTATGTTAAGATTTTTAATCCACTTTGAGATGATTTTTGTATATGATGCGGATGACAGTCTAAATTCATTCTTCTGTGCTCATATCTCATTTTCCTAACACCATTTATTGAAGAGACTATACTTTCCCCATTCTGTGTTCTTGGCACCTTTGTTGAAAATTAATTGACTGTAAACACTTCAAACTAAAAAGATTCTGCACAGCAAAAGATAAAAAACAGTGAAAAGACACCCCACAGATTGGAAGAAAATATGTGTAGACCATACATCTGACAAGGTGGTAGAATCCAAAATATATAAGTAACCCAAACAATTCAATAGCAATGACACAAATATTCTAATTTCAAAATAGTCAAAAGATCTCAGCAGATACCTCTCAAAGAAAGAGAAAGGAATGAATGCCCAACAGGTATATTAAAATACACTTTACATCATGAAGCATCAGGGAAATGAAAATTACAATTGTAGTAGGATGTCACCTCATGCCTGTTAGAATGACTATTATCAAAAAGATGAAAGATACGTGTTGGTGAGAGTTTGGAGCAAAGGGAAGCCTAGCATGCTGTTGGTGGTGGTATGGACAGGAGACGGGAAATACTGGATAGAAGGTGGCAGTTCCCCAGAAAAGACCCCACCCTCAAGCCTGGAAACCCATGTCTCTAAATGGCAATGAGCATTCCTGTTTTCATGCCCAAATGTTGCATTTTGGCCTGCCGTGCCCCCTATCCTGTCCCCATATAAACCTCAAACCCCAGTCTCCACAAGCAGATGAAGAGATGAACAGAAGAGCAGAAGAGTGGCAGAGAAGGAAAGAAGAGAAGGTACATTTGAACATTGAGAGGAATTCAGCTAGGAACAGTCAGAGAGGAGATTGGCCACTGGACAGCCAAACTCCAGGGTAAGATCATCTTCCTACTCCATCCCCTTCCCAGCTCCCCATCTTGTTGGGAGCCACCTCCACCACTCAATCAAACCCTCTTGCCTTCACCATTCTTCGTGTCTCTGTGTGACCTGATTTTTCCTGGATGCTGGACAAGAACTCAAGGGTACAGAAAGCTGTCAAACTGGCCCTCTGCCCTTGCCAAACGGCAGAGGGTTCACTGAGCTGTTTAACATTTAAGCCACCCATAGATGGCAAAGCTAAAAGATCACACTATAACACATACCCTCTTGGGGGTTTCGGGAGTTACAGCCACCCACCCCCAGATGCTACCATGGGGCCAGAGCCCAGAAATGCTTGCCCTAGCTCCTACACCGGCCCATCTGTGTGCCCCCCTGTCCTGTAAGGGATTTGAGCAGTGGTGGCAGCCAAAAAGATGAGCCCCACCCCGTCACACGTCCTGTGAGGGGGTAATGAGGGAACTCTCCCGTTTCATTGGGAATGTAAATTAGTACAGCCATTTTAGAAAATGGTATTGAGAGTCCTCAAAAAGCTAAAAGCATAACTACCGTATGATCTGGCAATCCCACTCCTGGGTATATAGCCAAAGGAAATGAAATTAGTGTGTTGAAGACATATCTGTACTCCCATGTTTATTTCAGCACTATTCACAACAGCCAAGACATAAAGGCAACCTTAGTGACCATCGCCAATGAATGAAGAGAATGCAGCATAAACACAAAATGAGATACTATTTAGCCCTAAAAATAAAATTCTGTCATTGTCTAAAACACAGGTGAAGCTGGAGAACATTATGCTAATTAAAATAAGTTGATATAGAAAGACAAACAGTGTATGATCTCACTTACATGTAGAATCTATAAAAGTCAATCTCGAAGAATCAGAGAGTAGAAAGGTGAGGACCGGGGGCTGGTAGTGGGGGAAAGGAGGTGGAAAACAAAATGTTGTTCACAGGGTACCAAGTTTCAGTTAGACAGGAGGCATAAGTTTTAGTGACCTATTGCACTGCATGGTAATAACAGTAAATAATATATATTTCAAAAGTGATGAAAGAATAGATTTTTAACATTCTCACCACAAAAAGGTTAATGGAGTGATAGATGTGTTAATTAGTTTGATTAAATCTTTCTATAATATATACCTAGATGAAAACACCACATTGTACCCAATAAATATGCAATTATTATTTTTCAATAAAAAATAAATATAAAATAAAAATGTAACTAAAATATATTAAAAATAAAACACTTTGCTACTTTAGTAAAAAATGACTATTTTATTTCCAATACTTTCATGGCAGTGATGAATTTTAGGGAATCAAGTAGAATGAAGGATTTCTTTATTATAAATAAGGGTGTCAGAAAGATAGGTAAGGAAGCTATTTTTCTTATATTTTACACATTTCACCCAGTTTTATTTATAAATAAACTCCCAAATAAAGACTACAAAAAACATGAAACAACATACATAAACTAAAAAATGTAAATTTAAAATTTTGTAAGTTGTTTGTAAAATGGTTTCTCAGGCAGAATACATTTTAATGACTTTATAATTATTTTATATATTTAACATATGTTATATATTTAATAATATGCACTTAACTAATTTGATAAAGTCACAAAATGGGACTTTGTCACATCAGTTAAGTGCATATTATTAAAAAGAGGTCATATTCCAAATATCTCGGTGAATTGTGGAAAGACATGTGCAGGAATATTTGTCTCTCCAGTGTGCTCTTCCCGTGTATGTGTCCATCCTCTCATGACGCAAACTAGTAGTAACCAGATAGATTTAGTCCTTAAACTCTAAAACTCAGCCTGAATCCAAACTGCTGTCCAGCAAATGGGTCTGCCCGAGGCTGTGCCTACTGGGCATCAGATACTTTTGCAGTTTACTTCTATTTATCCATCTAGGAAACTTGAGTTTAAGAAATACCCAAAATATAAAATGCAGCTTCATCCAATGCAAGGTGAGACAATTACAAACAGGGGTGATGAGGCTGGCATGAGGCTCCATCGGGTGCCTGCTGGGTGCCACGAAGGCTCTGGGATCCTCGAATGCTCAGGTGTGACATGGAAAAAGACAGATGCTGTGAGCGTCGTAAACTTAGGTGTCCCTCCTAGGGATACAAGAAAACAAAACTCAGCCGCCATCTTTGACCCATTTTTCTTGTCTTTCCAGCCTGGGAGGCATCCACTAAATACTTCATCCAAAGTGATCTTCAGTCTCCTTGGGAGAAATAACCTCCTGTCAGTGACATCAGCTTCTCAGAGCATCATATGGAGATGCCTCCAGGGACATAGAAACTCAATTTGAAAGTGACAACAAAAATGTCAGGGTTATTATATTGTAAGAGAAAAAGGACAATGTGTTGTCAAATGAATTTTATTAAACCTTTGCTATCAACTTTGTAAAAACATATGCAGGCAGCTCTGAAAATGTATTTAGAGTCAATGCCTACTATTACAGTCCAAATACAATCTTATAGTATTCATCCAATATAATTACACAGCTTTCAAACAAGGAATCTTGTATAATATTTATAATTCGATATAAAGAAACTAAGGATGATGCCTACATATAAATTAGCTTACTTTTTAAAGTCATCTTCATGAAGAACTAGTAACTCTGTACAAGACTCGACACATACAAAAGAGAAGCCTAACTGTAAAATAATTGGAAAAGGGATATAATGACAAATTGTTGAGAAGCGTGTGGTAATACCTGAACCATTCGGTAAAAGTCACATCCTGAAAAAGGACAGACATTATGATTCCCCACAAAAGTTATTGTTTGAAGTGGTTCCATAGTCACTGCAAGCTGGACAAAAGCTGTTAAGAAGTAGACATAGTATATCCAAGGAGTGCCAAAGAACAATTTCAACGAATAATTGTCTATGATACTGTGTTCCTTGTGCCTCTTTTTGCATTTATCTTTAAGGAGATGCTGTGTTCATTGATGGGCCAAAGGCAAAGTCCAAGTTCTCTGAATAGTGCAGGGAACTTCCTTCCACCACCACGTTTTCCTCCGTGGCAATAAAGATACAACTTTATTCAATTATTTTCTCCATTATCCCCTACTCATACAAAGTTCTTTCCATTATTATTGTAGTTGAATCCTTACGAAAATAAAGTTTATATCCACTTGGACATATCTTTAGGGATGTTTATAAAACCTTCTGCAATTGGTTTATTGATTAGACTAATAACATTAAGATATTTCCTTGGAGACATCTTTCCATTTATGGAAATAAATCTCACATAATTTTAGTGGAATCATGTACTTTTGCAGTTTACTTCCATTTGTCTACCTAGGAAACTTGAGTTGAAGAAATACCCAAAATATAAAATGCACCTTCATCCAATGCAAGGTGAGACAGTTAGAAACAGGGGTGATGAGGCTGGCATGAGACTCCATCAGGTGCCTGCTGGGTGCCACGAAGGCTCTGGGATCCTCAAATGCTCAGGTGTGACATGGAAACAGGCAGATGCTGTGAGCATCATAACCTTTTAGATTTGCTAGGATTTTATGATCTTAAGTGATATTGTATTTTTATTTATTTAAAAAATCAGTTACTTAAATCAGAATTATATTTGTTTTTCACAGCAGTTTCAACCTATGCATTTTAACATTGGGCAAAAAACATATTTTTGCCTTGAAACCTTGCAGATTTTGTCACTTAAATAACAAGAACTGAGGATTTAGATATTTATGTCTCTGGTAATACTTTTAATTTCTAACTTCCTAATTGGTTATCTAAATAAAATTTTTATTCTCACCACAATTTTCAACCATTGCATTAGTATTAATAACTACATGGATATGGCTTTATTGACATATGAAATATTGGAAACTGACGAGCTTGGGAAAGCACATGGATAAACTTTGAAGTTATTAATTCATCTCTAAATATTGCTTTTGCCATATTCCAACTTTTTTTTAATGGTCTGACCTTTTTTGCTCCCCATTTCTAAAATTTGCAGATGCAAAAGGAAGTCTCAAATGTGCTGATTTTTTTAGTATATTGTCTGACTACACTGCCTGTCTTTTAAGAAATTCTTCCTTATTCAAGAAATCGTCCGTAGAATTAGCTGCCAATTGTGATAACTATCTTAAATGTGGACTGACATCACTTTTTATGTTTTATCCATGTCTGTTTCATTTTGGCCTTCGTTTTTACAGTTCAGGGTTTTTTTGTTAGCCTGCTCTTGGGGCATTGATAGAGATATTCAGAAGCATTTGCTGAAGTTACTATAAATAAGACAGATTAGAGCAGTAATTGCAGGCCAGGAGTAAGGGTCTGACCTTGGTTGAGATATTAGTTTTGCAAAACTGTCTTTGTCAGCGTGGGCAAGTAGTTTAACTCTCTTGCTTCAAATTCTTCATCTGCTAAATGAGGATATTTATCTCATAGAGTTGTTGGAAAGAATAAATGAGAGAATAAATATAAAACACTGGGAATAGTGCCTGGTGCAAATAAACAATAAATAAACCCTAGCTATCATTATCTTCCAAGACAATTATTTGAAATATGATGAAATTTGAAAACAATCAAAGATATAATGCTCTTCTCTGTAAAAAGACTTCAAAACCATATTTTGTTTTTCTAGAAAATAAAGCTGCTCGTGCAGAACTAAAATGTAAAAAGTTCTCAGCATTAGAGGTAAATTGAGGACATATATTGATATTAAAATCTCAAGAAAAAGCCTACGAAAACAAATTGTTGGTTTTTTCCATTACATTCACTGAGTTGGAACTTCTGCTTTCATGAATAAACTCATTTCCTTACACAGAAATTAGTACTTTTTTCCCAGCACTTTGGGAAAGCCAGAAATTAGAAAACTAAAAATACAAAAAACTGATTCAGGGAGGCGGAGCTTGCTGAGCTCCAGTTAAAAAAAAAAAAAAAAAAAAAAAATGATTCTTCTTCCATAAGCAAATTTTATAAAGTAACTTCTAAATGAATGCAAATTTCTTGTTCCATAAACATGCAGTTGTGTTTGTAAGAGGGCATGCATATTATCAAAGGGGGTATTAATGTTTTTTCAGGTGCTTTAAAATACTTTATTGGATTTTGAGTCAATATTATGTAATATTAGTAATGTGAACAATAGAGTAACTCCTCTTAGCCAGATTAGATTTTTGTTGATTTTAAAATTCTAAGCTGAATGCCCTCTTAAAATTACAAAGGAGCAACTCGGAGGTCATCTCTGAGTCGCTAATCTGCTGACTTCAGGCAGCAAGTAAGCGTGAAGTATTGATTTCAACGTTAGGGTTGGACCAAACCACTGAGGAAACCAGAGCTGGGAGGCAGGAGGATTTCTACCAGCCATGAAGGGACTCCCAGGTCCTAGGCACTCTGCTCGGTCATCATCTCTTTTGTAAGCTCTATGATAGGGCAGCTTAACTGTCTGAATTTTGCAATTCAGGATTTTGACTTCTGATCCGAAATTTGTCCTGATAGCCTAACTTAGATATAACAGCTTCCGGATTTGCATCTTTAGATATACTTGTTACTTTCAAATCCTGACCTCAATAATTCCAACTCCAAGCAACCTGTTCCTTTCTTCTAATTTCTTCTATTGCTTGAAAAGTTCCTTAGTAGGCAATGTCATAAATATAATTAGCATAGAAATGTCTAGAAACTTTGAACAACGTTTAAATTCCTCTGGTCATATTCGTAACATTTTTGATATTTATAGTCAAATAAATAAAAGTGAATGTTTATGATCTGGATAATTCATATATTTTATATTTCTGTATAGATGCATTTCTGTTTTATGTATGCAGAAATGTGTTAAGTCTGAAACTGTAGTGGGTCTGAAGTTTTACCCTACTTGCAAAGTAACAAGCTGCCTATCACAATTTCCCACATGTACCCTGACAGAAGACACAAGATCCCTGGGTCAGAGACAGAAATTGAACATGACTCACAACAAAAGCAGCAGCCTGAACAATTATCCGCATTGCTTACCATGCCCCAGTTCCCACAGGACAGTGTGATGAGGGTGAGATGTTTACCCACGAGTTCCGTGAATTGAACTGCAGAAACCCCAAAACTAGGACACTCTGAATTCTTCATCGACTGCTGTCACATTCACCTGACCCTTCCTCTGCGTGGAGAGATGACTTGCTCTCCTGGAATGTAAACCGAGCCCTCCGTGGGGATTAGGGAGTATCTCAGCTTCATCACCCTGGGGCATCTCCAGCATAGGGCACACTCTTAAATCTCTCAGGGTAACGCTTGATCTGCAGCTTACAAGGCCAGTTTGTTATTCAAACAAGCCTCTGTTCAGAAGACTCCAACTATGCAGGATTCATGACAATGGTCTCACAATATAATGGGGCCCAGTCATTGCACCTGTAACTGTTTACTCCAGTGAGCCACCAAGTGAAAAGTACTCAAAATGCACAAATGTTCTGTCACAGGTACCACACGGCCTGGAGGTCAGCGTTCATAAGAGGTTGCCCTCACATCCTGGTGCTTCCTGCAAGTCTGAAGGGAGGACCACCCAGCTGTGATTGACATAATAAAGAAATGTTTTGCTACATCTCATGATGCATGTTGATATTAAGTAGAAAAGTTAATCAATTCTGCGAGGTCCCATGAGAAAACAAAGAGACTACAGTGCATGTAGGAACTTTGTTATATTTTGTTATGTTTTTATCCAAGCAGCCAGCGTGTTACACTGTGATAAAGGGTAAATACAGGAGAGGTGCAACACTAAGGATGTCTTTCAGACAGTACACATTACGGAGTTCATTAGAGTGCGGTCATTGTTGACCTAGTTTGAGTTATTCTAAGTCTTCAGATTAATGTATTCAAGAGTCTCCTGAAGTTAAAAGTTCAGGAATGTCCTTTGAGGGGAAGAGTTGGAGAGTTTCAGGATGTGACTGTAACACAATTATGGTCCATACTTGAGCAGGATACTACGCCCCTGATCTCCCAGATTAATGTCCCCAAATCATAGAGGTGTCTTTAAAACATTATTGTGTGTGAATAGAGATTACTAGTGATTTTATTAAACTAAGCTATATATGTTTAATGCAGTATGTTTGAAGTTTTGGTCAATTATTCAGTTATCCATTGCCAAATATGAAATGATGCTGCTCATGACAGAAGAAATAAGATGAAAAACTGTAACAAGACAGCTTTTAAGAAAGAGAATAATAACTTTCCTTGTTGGAAAAGTAGGCAATTTTTAAAATAAAATTTCTACATCTAGGAATTTTATTATGCTATTATATTACTATTACATCATAGTTATTGTTGACTTATTTTGAGTTATTATGAGTCTTCATAATTAATCTCTTCCAGAGGATGCTGATATTAAAAATTGTTCAAAAGACCATGTTCAAAATTAGAGAATATAAAGTTAGAGTAGATTATTTTTACACAATCAAATAGAAGCAAAATGTAGAAAAATACGTGACATGCCGAGTATAAAAAACCTGGCATCTATTTTATTATTTCAAATATAAAAATAAGTAAATTTTGTAAGCTATGTGACTTTAGAGATAATAAAAACCAATCATTTTTGGCCAACATTATTTGTACCTCACTCATTACCTTTTTATTATTTATTCATTTGTTTTCAAGCAAGAGTCTCTCTCTGTCACCCAGGCTGAAGTGCAGTGGCGCGATCTCAGCTCACTTCAACCTCCACCTCCCAGGTTCAAGTGATTCTCCTGTCTCAGCCTCCTAAGTAGCTGGGATTACAGGCGTGTGCCACCATGCCCAGCTAATTTTTGTATTTTTTGTGGAGATGGGGTTTCACCATATTGGCCAGGCAGGTCTCGAACTCCTTGACCTCATGTGATCTGCCCGCCTCGGTCCCCCAACATACTGGGATTTCAGTCATTACCTTTTGGAAGAAGGGCAACCTGTGGAAATTTTCAACTGAGAAAAAAAAGTTTAACAGAATAACAAACATTGGATCCCTTTAATCTCTTAAAGGTTACATTAAAAAGAGATAAACATTATTAAATGTCTTCTCTTGATACAAAGAGATCAACTTCAAAATGATAAGCCATTAAGCTGTTTAGAAAAGGTTATGCTTTTCATTAAGATCCCTAACCACAGACGTTCTGGTAGGATATTTTGGGATTCCTTTGCATGCACAACGGTAACCATTACCATGTACAGGTCATTTCCCAAAGAGTCAGAAGATTGCCCCCTTCCTCCACTGTACAAACTGCAGTAAATCACCAAGAAGAGAAAACCGGAAGATAATTCAGCATGCTTTTCACCATTTACCTCCCCAGCCTCCATCACTCTGAATCTCTCTGGTGACGAGAAACCTGTAGCTCATCCAAGAACACGGCTTTCCTGGATTACGTTCAATGTCACTCAACATCTTTTCCTGTTGGGTGGTCAATGATGGTAGCTTTCTCCAGACTTCTTTTCACTCTTAACACATCAGCTACTTGTGCACCCCATAAACCAGTCACCAAATGTTAAGAGAACACAAGGTTTGGCTTTTGCATTGGGTAGACGTGACCCCAGCACAGTGCCCAGCAGGGATTTGGAGCCCAGCGTGTGTTTGCTGAGTGAATGTGTGTGTTCACGGGTCAGGGGTTGCTATCAGATGCCAACAGAACTAGTCCCTGTTTCACTGCAGTCGGTGCAAGACTGGGAAACAGCAACAAGGCCAAGGGCTTCGGAAACTACATCAACAAGTTGCATCCAGGTAAAGCCCCCTGCGAAGGTAACACAGGTCTGCACTCCCTGTTCCTGTGGCCAGCTGAGCTTGCCTGAATTTTCTGGATTGGCTCAGAATTCATTTTCAGATTACATGCCTTTCCTATTTGTGTTGACGAAACCCAGGCGATACTCTACCAGTGGTGGCATGCTAGAGCAGAAATCGGGCTTACTTCCTCAGAGCAGTAGAAACCAAGTCTGTCAAGGTGAATGCCTCAGTGGTAAGTTATGCTTTTTCCCTTATATTTTTATTTGAACTGAAGAGTTTGCATAAATCGGCATTCTTTAGGAACTACCTTTTTACACGTTCTGATACAGATAGTGCTTTCCAGTTCCAGAAGAGTGTTTGCTCATAGACATGCCATTCTAAGATATTTTTAGTAACATTTTCCATGACATTGTAATAGTTTAATGACTTAAACAGCTTAATGTCATCTGTCCTCTTCCACAAACATCATGATTGTGTTTCCTTTGTTTCTTCTTGAGTTAAGCAATGCTCTAACTAAAATGCAATATCCATGTTCAGGCCTGAAAATCCCGCCCCTGCAACACTAAAGAGAAATACGATGTTTCACAGTCCCTATTCTCTCTGTTTTCTTTATTTCCTTCGTCTCTTCTATTTTCATCATTCCTTCTGCTACTTTTATGTAAAGCATCATCAATTTATTGAATTTCTTGTTAAAAATAACAAAAAATAAAAATATTTTTCCATGTAATACTTCAATTTTAGGCAAAAATATTCTCAAGAAATCAAGGAGTTTGTTCCCTTTTTTGAGAAAGAAGATTTAGGAAAAAAAGGCTTTGCTTAAGATCACTCATAATTCGTTATTTGTGAATTTGTGACTAGAATAGTTTTCTTTCTGCTAATAACTCTAGAGTCATCTATTCAGAAATTGAATGTTAAAGGTATATTCTGCTGTTTCAGACTCCTGTAGCTTCCCTCCCTTTATGTACCTTAAATTTAATGAAAGGAGCAGAAGATTTTGGAACCACTGCCTTCATTCCCGCAGTGGAGCTCTTCTCCAGGATGTGGTCAGAGTCTGTTCACATCAGGGCATCTTGGGGAAGGTACCGGTAGCTTTAGGGAGAGAGATTGACTGGGAGGCTTTTCAAAAGCTGCCTACATCTCTCAAAAGCAGAGATGACTTTCCTAAGGACCATGAAGCAGAAATAACAACCTCTCTGACAACATGAAGGGGATAATTTTTAGCTCAGCTAAATGAATGCCCCAAGCATTCAGCCAGGCCCACCTTGCCGGGGTGATTGGTGTCTGCACAGAGCCTGTGTTTTTCCTGCTGCTGCACTCATCTATCAAACTGCATATCTGCGGGGAGGTCCGCTGTCTTAAAAAGAGGAGAGGGGACTTCGCATGGCTCCCGCCTTGATTTCATAGTCAGCCTAAAGATTTCCTGTTCTTAGTCTAATAATTCAACAAATCACTAAGTATAATCTCAGAGAGATCCTCTCTCTACAGTAAGAGTATTTATGCTAATGATGCAAATAAAAGATGAATTAAAGGTATTCTGAACTTTTAACCATGACTTGCAGATGTGAATTTGGGTAGCAAACCAGTACCACTCAAATAAAAGTGGGAAAAATGACATTTCGTTTGGAATTTAAACATTGCAGATGGTGTCCATAGTTTTTAATTCTGTATGTTTGAAGAAGGCCGTGTGTCCTCCAGCCTGTGTGTGTGGAAGATGTGGATTTTCTTCAGTCAAACATGTGCCTACTTCGACAGCTGCTGGAGTTGCCTTCCGTTTTGTGACCCATGAGCTGACAGCACATGGCAGAGAACAGCAGCTTTTGTTTAAGATAATCTTAAAACACCATTTTCCAGGGGTTTCTTACCTCTGGCCCATGTGGGTTTACCATAGAGTGTCGACTTCCCGCCACTGTGAGATCTTCACAGAGTCATCCAAGGAGCTTTTCCACCTGTTTAATGTTGGCCGACTGGCTTTCCAACATCAACCTGCCTTTGCCACTGGTTTAAAAATAAAGTAAATGTGCTGAAGCAGCCACGTGTGATTTGATGTTTTCTTCCTGTCTCTGATTAAGAAAGTTGACCACACACAGTGTGCTGTATGCGTGATTGGGTCCCCTTCTCCGTTTCCCTAACTGCACCCTCTTTTCTGTGTGTTTGCACTTCCTCGCACCAACGGGTGGTGAAATGGCAGAGTTCCCTGATCCCCTTCGCAGGATGTGTGAGAGGGTGTGGCTCGCTTGTTCAGTGGCAGCCGCTGCTCTAACCGATGAGGCTGGGGGGAGCACACAGATGGACAGGTGCAGGAGTCCAAGCGGGCATGTGGTCATGCTTTACCCTTTTAGCCCTGCCATCCTTGGATGACTTGAGTGTTAACCAGCTCAGCGGACCCTCTGCCTTTCTGCAAGGACAGAGGCCCAGCATGACAGCTTTCTGTATCCCAAGCTCTTGTCCAGCATCCCAGAAGAATCAGATGGGAAGGACGATGAGGGAGTTTTATTGAGTGGTTGGAGGTGGCTCCCAGAGGGATGGATGGGGAGCCGGAAGAGGGGACGGAACGGGAAGATGATCTTCCCCTGGAGAAGTCGTCCAGCGACTGGACTCCTCTCCAGCTGCCCACAGCCAAACTCCTCTCCGTGTTCAGACGTTCCTCCTCTTCTCTTTCTCCGCCACGTTGTTCTGCTGTCTGCCTGCCTGGGGTTTGGGGTTTATATGGGTATAGGACAGGGGGACATGGCGGGCCAAAAGGCAACTTTTTAGGCACAAAAACAGAAATGCCTGTTCCCACTTAGGGCCGCAGGTCTCCAGGCTTGAGGGTGGGGCTTTTGCCAGGGAATTGCCCTCTTCTACCCAGTATTTCCCTGTCCTCTGTTCATTATCAGTAGGGTGTGTTCCTGTAATATAGGCCTGCATCAGCTATGTGACTGCATTTGGTGGAAAGAATGAGGAAAGCCAGACATGCCACTTCCAGCCCAACCTCATTCATTCCTATTGGCACCTCTCCCGCACCATGAGCGGAACATGCCTAGGTTAGCCCATAATGCTAAGCCCAGGGTGAGACTGTGGAACTCAGCTACCCCAGCCAAACCTTCTCCTCCACCCACCTGAGCCCAACCGAGATATCTGGGAACAAGGAACGGTTATTTTTGTACACTCCTGAGATCTTGTTATACAGCAAACACACCCTGTTGCAAATAATATGAATTTTTAAATTAGGCCATTTAATTTTGCCCCCTGTAACTGTCTGACTCCTTACCTGCATGACGCCTCTGTACAGCCTTCAACTGCTACGCTCCTTGAAGTGTTAGGGCCATGTGGGTGCCTGCGTTAACTGAAGGCGCAGATGGTGGCTGATCTTCCTATGTCTAGCACTGAAATATTCATCCTGAGGCTTCCCAAATGCTCCCTGAAGGAATAAATGATAGGATCCCATCAGGTGTAATAATCATACCTCAGTAAACAAAGCGTAGTAAGGGAAAGGGAATTTGCATATGTTAAGAAAACAATTCTTCGCGTTGACTGTTGTTTAGAAACCATGGGATGGGAAGGCTCCCTGCCTCTGCCTGTGCACACTGCTGTGGAAATGCCACTTCCCCAATTAAGTGCTGAAGATGGAGCTGGGCTCAATTCTCCAGAGGAGCCCTGAGCTGCGCTGCCCTGGGAAGGATCATTTTCCTTCTTTGGCCCTCCCCATTTGGTCTTGTTAGCATGTTTACAGCTTCAGTGCTCTGTATGTGATGGTATAGACAAAGTCTTTCCTCAAAGCCTGGGATAAAGGATTTAGAATATTGTACAATAAACATGGGGTGATTTCTAAGGGTCATCTTTTTGGAGCTTTCTGCTTTGATTTGGAGATGGTGGATGTTTTGACTTCCCAAAGGAAAATAAATCTTGGGACCCCATAATCACTAAGGCAAAGGCAAAAGTCAAACTGGGAACTTCTTAGGGCAAACCTGCCTCTCATTCTATTCCTAAAAGAGATAGCTACTAAGATAAAAAAGCTGCACACCTCCCTCACAAGGAATTTCCCTGTGGACAAGGATGGACAGAACTCAAAGTTATTTTTCTGCTCACTACGGTAAATGCATATCTGATTGTCTCCTTTGGAAGGGCTAATCAGAAACTCAAAAGAATGCTACTGTTTGTCTCTTACCTAGCTATGACCTGGACACACCCTCTCCGCTTTTAGTTGTCGCTCCTTTCTGGATGGAACCAATGTACATCTTACACATATTGATTGATGTTTCACATCTCCCTACAAGGTGTAAAACCAAGCTGTTCCCTGATCACTTTGGGCACATGTCATCAGGACCTCCTGAGGCCATGTCACGGGCATGCATCCTTACCTTTGGCGAAATAAATTTTCTAAGTTGACTGAGATCTGTCTCAGACATTTGGGGTTCATGGGCTAATGGCATTCCACCTGACTTGGGCATTCCTTATGGCCTGGTTCAAAATCCCATGATGCTGGGCAGCTATGCAGAATAGCTTGCACTGGCAAACCCTTCTTTTTGCTTTAAGTTTTTAGAAAGCTTAACGAAGGAAAGATGCTCATGTCCATGTTCTCTGTGAAAATCCCCTAACTCGGCTGAACCGGGCTGGCCTGCAGATCTGTACACGGTGAGTGAATCATCATGGTATCCTAGAACCTGCTGTACTCTCAGTGAAGCGGCATCATTGCCTGGGGTAATATCCGAGGTTCACTGCCTCATGCCAAGGAAGTCAAGGACACGTGCACACACAAGGAATGAGTTTAGGAATGGAGGATGAAAAGGCAAAAGAAAGAGAAAGGAGAGTAACTCACTTGCCTAAGTGGGTCTTCCATCCCACAGGGAAGTGCATGGGACTTTACAGACTGGCTTGAGGAGGTGGTGTCTGATTTCCATAGGGTCCAAAGATTGATTGGACCAGGTGTGACCTTTATATAGCGCAAGAGGAAGCTGGTGCCCCACCCTAATCTTGTCTTATGCAAATGGAGAAATGGGGTCTTTGGCCACTGCCCTGTTGTCTTCTCCTTACTCTGCACACGACTGGCCAAAAAGAGGAAGATGGAGCCAGCATGTTGAACATGCCTGGCTCCCAGGGAGCCCCTTTCTTATCAGCATAGCTGCCCGCATTCACCCCTGCAAGCATCCAGCTTGCTTATCTATGTTTACAGCTCAATTTTACAGGTTGCTTTTTGTTAGAAAAGAAATCATTTGGGGGCTGCTTTTTATTGAAAAGGAAACCTTACTGAGGGACTCCCTTGCCCTCACTATTTGCCCAAGTCATTTCTTTTTCACTCCTATATGATGAGTATTATGTCCTTGTGTTCCTCTTTTCCCCTAAATCTGTCTGTAAGCACCTTGTGGAGAGAACTTTACACATCTCATTTTCCCCATTTTGTCCCACACAAGGCTCAATAAATATTCATTAATTACCCCACAGGTCTGTGCCCTATTCCCCTGTGTTAACTTCGTTTAAATGTTGCTGGAAATTGAATGATGCTTTTTGATATTTCATGTTCAAGAATATTTCTGCAATAGTTACTAGGATAATTCTTGGCTGAAGAATGTGACTTTAAAAATTAATTGCCTTTTTATCAATAATTTTTAAGCACAAAATAAAAACTCAGAAACCTTTTTCCAGAGAAAGAAGAATCAACCCTTACGCTAAAATGCAGAGAGAAAAATGCTGGTTTTTGACGACATCGTAAAGATGGCATTTCCCTGAGTGTGGGAGAAGCGCAGTGGCCACGGCAGGTGCTAATTTTCTTTTCTGGTCCTGCAGGCTGCTCTCCCTTGCCTGGGAGAGTCTGGATTCTCACTTAATTTCTTTTGAAGGGCAGACAAATTATTTCCCAGATCAGCTAATGGTGGCAAAGCATATTTGACAAGTAGCCACCTGGTGGGACCAGAGGCTCCGAGCATGTTTTTAAGCTAAACTTTAAAAACTTCTCTCAGCTGGAACCTTCCCTCCTGCTCAGAGCAGTCTGGTCAGCACCACCGGCTGCAGGAGGCCCTCTAGGCTCACGTGGACGGAGCGTTTTAATTACTGAGGTCGCCCAGCCCTCTCGCTTAATGACCAAGACGAAGCATGCGCTTTGGAGCCCTCAGCGGTAATCACTCAGCTTCCAGAAAGACAGCGGCGCTCTGAAAAGACACTTGAGCAAGCAGCGACTGCCTCCGACTCCTGAAACGTTCCATTCTCTTCTCACAGCTGAATAGCAGTGATGAAAAGTTTGAAAAAAATACCTGTCATGTTAAGATAACATCGCCCGGGGCAGTGGATAAGCTGAGATTCATCTTTCTGTCCCAATCTGTTCACCTTACTACTGAAAAGGTGGCTGTCCTTGTTCATTTTTAGTTTTAATTCTCCTTCCCCAAATTGAGAAAATGAAATGAAAGAGCAAAAGATTGCCTCAATTGAGAAGGAGTGACAGGGATAAACGTATTTATCCAGCATTAAATAGATACCAGTGGCCAGGCATGGTAGCTCAGACCTGTAATCCCAGCACTTTGGGAGGCTGAGGCAGGAGGATTGTTTGAGGCCAAGAGCTCAAGACCAGTCTGGGCAACATAGTGAGACCCTGTCTCTATTAATAAATAAATAAATAAATAAATAAATAAATAAATAATAGCTGGGCATAGTGTCATGAGCCTGTAGTCCCAGCTACCTGGGAGGGTGAGGAAGGAGGACAGCTTAAGCCCAGGAGATTGAGGCTGCAGAGACTTAAGATCACACTCCTGGACTCCAGCTTGGGTGACAGAGTGAGACCCTGTCTCAGTAAAGAAACAAAAGAAAAAGCTATCCCTGATTTTTCTTTTCTTTCATAAAAAAGTGAAGAAATGTTTCCACAAATGAAAATGCAGTTTCTTTCAATGTAAGTCAGGAAGTAGTTACATAGTATTAACTATATGATATTCATTGCGTCAGGTTCCAAGTAAAACATTTAGAAAAGAAATAAAATATAATCCAAGTCTTAAGAAACTGGTGATGAAAGACCTAACAGATAGGTAGGTGCTGTCAAATGAATACACGTTTTCAAAGAATACGCACTTAAATAACATATATATACATATATCTCCCAAATATGTGTATGTATGTGTATATGTGTGTGTGTGTATGTGTGTGTGTGTGTGTGTGTGTATATATATATATCCCAAATCTTGAAAATAATTATAAGAACATTTACTTGACGTTTTACATCTTGGATGTGCCCCAAATTGCCAACCGCCTCGGTCTCCCATTTGGCCTTTGTAATTGATATTGCTGCAAACTGATGTGTATGCTGCTCTCGGTCCAGCAGCCTTCACACCACAGAGTCTCCTCTTTGGCAAATGCCCACCCTGCTAAGCCTGGTGAGAAAGGCATTCATGGTAGCAATACACAGGTTCAATATTTCATTGCAGTTACTCCCTAATCTTTATTCCATGTATTGCCTGACTGTATCAGGTCCAAATATTTAGAAGTTTCTGTTGAATCAAGTTTAGCCTAAAGTGGTCTCTATACATATTTTAAGCTTGGCCTGAAGGTTTCTCTGTACCTTGTGAACCACAGCTTGAATGGAGACGTAGACAGACCACAGCCTACGCTTGTGCCAGTCACTGAGTTTTTGCCAATTAAAGAGGGCTGACCGTTCAAATAAGGTAAATGCTGAGCTGTATCCCATGGGGCTGTCTCCGTGCCTCGCTGCTGTTTTCCGTACGTTCCTTTCCTTTCCTTTTTTAGGTCCAAAAATCTTCTTCCACCCCATGGCTGCACTGGAGTCTCTGAGCCCACTCTGGCTGGGAAGGCTGCCTGATTCATGAATCACTCATTGCTAAGTTATACCCTTTTAAATTTAATTTGGCTGAAGCTTTCCTTTTAACCATTCTAAATCTGGGATCTTAAGCTTACTTGAAGCTTATATAGTTATCTTTTCATATCTTTATGTATTTACAGTTGATGAATCTCTTTCATAGAAGTTATCCCATTTGGAGACCATACATCGATGCTGGAAGTTAAGGAGAACAAATAGCATGCTTAAAAATAATCAGGTAAATGACTCAGAAATGCTGATGCTTTTATCCAGGGTGATACAGTGGATGATCCTGAACTCCAGGGAATTAAACATTCCATTCCAACTTACCTTACTGACCACTACGTATGCTGTGGGACCCGCCTCAGATCCTCATCTCAGGAGGCGTGCCTTACTGCAGACCAGGATGAAAAAGAATTTGAGATCTTATTTACTATGTATAAATGCAACTAGGATTTGTGATCACATTGATCCCAACAGCACCCCTAGTTCACTTCAACTCTTCCCAAATGTGCACTTGCATTGCTTTAATGCTTTAAGCAATTTGTCATGACAGGATATGTTTGCATACCATTTTGAACCTACCCTAAATAAATAACATAGAAAGGAATCACAGTGATCAAAGCACCTTATAATTTGAGGCTTTTAAGTCACTGATTCACATCTGTCTTCTGAAAGTATTATCTAAATAATTGAGTGATTCTTATAACCCAAGCTCTGCTAGAAAATTCATATTTATTATCTCATTGGTTTTCAAACTTTTATTTTATTTTTGGGAGAAACGGAATTCTATTCTCAAACAAATTTTTAGGCCAAATCCAACATTTAAAAAAATAAAAATAAATAAAAACAAAGCTAATATGATTAAAGCAAGACAGCTTGAATCGTAAAAGGGGGACCTGGCCTCTCTCACATCACCTGGCTTTGTTCTTTCTAATGAGACACGGGATCCCTCACCCAGGCTGCCCTGGAAATCAGAATCCACACAGAACCATCGTCTCTGGGGCCAGGCCCAATAATTCACATTTTCAACATAGTCTTTGTGTTTTTCTTAAATTCAATTTTATTGTGATAGAACATTTAATATTAGATCTACCCTCTTAAAAATAAATATACAATAGATTATTGTTGCCCGCATTGCAGTGCTATACAGCAAATTCCTAGAGTTATTAATTCTTCTTAACTGAAACTTTATGCCTATTAATGATTTTTATGTACAAATAAGATTCAGCACCTCTTTTCTAAAGTGTTTTCTATAATTTATTGCATATTACAAAATAGGTTGAAGAGAAGAATTTAATTTTCCCAACACAAAGAGAAGACACATGTTTGAGGTGGGGGAGAATTCCCATCACAGTGATTTGGTCATGACATATATTGTCTACATGTATAAAAATATTACACATATCCCCAATATATATACATACGTACAACTATGATAAATCAACTAAAAATACACACAAATCATTTCTGCATAATCTCTGAGAAAGAAAACAAAGCAGATTGAAAACCTCTGATTTAATGTAAAAATAATTTATTTTATACGTAAACAAGCTGAGGAGCAGAGGGATCAATTTACTTGTCCAAGATCCTAATGCTGGTTAGCGACCTACGTGGGCCGAGAACCGCATGCCTTGTGGGTAACTCCACACCCCTTCGTGTTTCTCCTGAACCGAGGTAAGAAGCAAGCGTGCCACTGTGACGGTGTCAGGTGAGGCGAGCGTCTGAGCCATAAATACAGGGCGTCGTAAGGTGCTGCTGTGTTGACCTTCCACGGCTTTGGGAAGTGCAACCTCAAAGAGGGTAGATGGATTTCTAGACACTTCCGTTTGACAGAGAACATTTAAAATTGCAACTTAAGTTCCAGAAACCTGAGCAACGATTTCTGTGAGAATGAACATTTAAACCCTCACTATTCAATAAAAGATTATGTAAAGAGGAGGCGTTTTATTGAATTAATATTTTAAGCAAAGGTAAACTCTTGTGAGGTCTTCAACTCCTACAGTGCGCTTTATTCAAATTTTAAGTAATTCCACAACATTTGCACGTGTGGTACAAAGCATCGTTTCATAAAATGCTTATGTTTAAGGAACATAAGCTGAGGATACAAGACAATTACAATCCCCATTAGTGGGGACAACCATGTGACTAACATAACATAATAGCAAACATAACCTAAACATATAACACTGTAACATACCATAACGTAACATAATCACGTACCACAGATAGCAAGTCTGTATCCAGTACCTACCGTGTGCCAGGCACTCCTAATAAATTAAACCACATTCTGTTTATTCCATTATTACAGGCTTGATGCCATCAATCCCATTTTACAGATGAAAAACAATGAAAAAAAGAAGAGAAAGAAAAAAATGTCTTTTCTCAGATCACCCAGAAATGACTTACTTGTATTTTTAATTGATATATCATATCGTAGTTTAAGGGTACATATATTGGGGGTATGTGTGATATTTCAATACGTGTATACAATGTGTAATGATCAAATCAGTGTGGTTGGGATTATTCGTCACCTCAACCATTTATCTTTTCCTTGTGTTGGAATATTAAAAGTCTTCTCTTTGATCTATTTTAAAGTATACAATAAATTACAGAAAATCCTTTAGAAAAGAGGTGCTGAATCTTATTTGGACCTGAAAATCATTAATAGGTATAAGGTTTCATTTAGGCAGGATGAGTGAGCTCTAGGAATTTGCCGCACCTGTAGTCAAGAATAATGTATTGTGTAGTATTTTAAGAGGGTAGGTCTCATGTTAAATGTTCCCATCACAATAAAACAGTATCACTGTGCCATAATCCAGGTTTCAGTGGGGTTGTTCCCCTAGAGGCTGTAAGGGAAAATCAGATCTTCTCTTCTTCCAGCCTCTGGTGACAACATCATTCCATGACTGTGACCACATCACTGCCATCTTCAAGGCCAGCATCTTCCAATCTCTCTGTTCTGGCTTCAGGTCACAGTCTCCTCTGTGCGAGGGACTTCCCTCTGCCTCTCTCCTCTAAGGATACATATGATTGCATTCGGGGCCCACCCAGATAATACAGAATAACATCCCCTTTGAAGATCCTTAACTCAATCTCATCTGCAAAGACCGTTTGCTGCTACATAAAGTAACATTTGAAGTTTGAGGGGTTAGGAGGCATGCATCTTTGGGTGGAATGTGGGGTTTGGGGACTGACCTCAAGACCTACTAGAAAGCTACAGAAATGAAGATATATGGTATTGGCAAATGAATACACAAATAGATCACAGGAACAAAATAGAGAACCTATAAATAGACCCCCACAAATACATCAAATGTTCTTTAACAAAGGATTTTAGGCAATGGAATGGAGAAACCATAGCGTGATCATTTTTGCATTACACTAAGTTTGAAATTGGATGGCGTGCATCTTTCAACTTGGTTCTTTTCAGTATTGTGTTGGCCACTTTACGTCTTTTCCCTTTTCATATAAACATTAGCATCACTTCTTCAACAGCTGCAAAAAGCCTGCTGAGATTTTGATTGTGTGGAATCCATAGATCAAGTTCCAAATAATTGATATCTTAGTAATAATGTCTTCCAACCCATGAACAGAGATTCCATCTGTATTCATGTCTTCTTTGATTTTTTAAACAGAGTTTTTGATTTTTCACATATAGATCCTGCATATAATTTTGTTAGATTACGCAGAAGCATTTCATTGTTTGGGGCTTTTGCAAAAGTATCATTTTTGAATTTTAAATTTCAATGTCTATTGGTGGTATGTGGTGAAGTAATTCACTGTTGTAGACTAACCTTGTGTCTTATGAATTTGTGATATTCTCTTACTAGTGCCACAAGCTCTTTTGTAAGTTCTCCGAGAGTTTCTATAAGCACAATGATGGTATTTGTGAGTAAAGATAGTTTGGTTTCTTTCTCCCCATTGTGTGTAATTTTTACTTCCTTCCTTGTGTTACTGGGGAGTGTGGGACTGGTGGTCTGATGCTAATAGGAGTAGGGAAAGAGGCCCCTGCATTGCTCCCAGCCATAGGCAGGTGACTCATGCACCTGCTGCTACCTTTGCAGGGGGAACCTGAATGGCCCGGGTAGTGGCCGTATTCAGAGTCCACTGGGGCTCTTCACCCTGATGCAAGAACTCCTTCTTTGGGAATCAGGAGGAGTCCGGAGTTGTGGGGTGCAGGAAGCACGTTTCCCAGATGTGTCTCTGGGAGTTATGGTGAGTGGGCCACCCTCTCTCTTTGTGTAGTGTAAATGCTTTGGACGTAGCAGCATTAAGGGGTCACTGATTTGGGTGCGTCCTACATCGTGGTGCACCCGCCCGCATCATCTTGGAGCTGGCCTCTTCGCTGTGCCTCTTACACCTTCATCAGTTAAACACCCAGGCACCCCCGTACCACGCAGTACCTGGTGGGCCCAAGCGACTCATGCCCATCTGACTCCTGCCACGTCTCTTTCGTAGTAAGGTGGGCTTCCTAGTCCAGTGAAACAACTGATGGGATTTCGTGTAGTTGTTTCCAGCATTCGGAAAGCTCTTGAGAACTGATATAGGCTGAGGCCCAGGGAAAGAAGGCAGACCCATTTCTAGGACACCTGCCAATTTCAGTCAAACGCATGTTACTGCCTCTTCTCTGTGGAAGAAGCTTAACTTGACCCTCGGTCGTCCGTCACGGGACAATGCTCTAGGAAGAACCAAGCGCGGGTCTCGTTGTTGGAAGTTTGAACGTTTGGCAGCAGGTGCAGGTAGATGCCCCTGGTGAGTGACAGCTGATGCTTTTGGACCTGTGAGCAGTCTCCCTCCCTCCTTGTTGCCGTGACTACTCCCTCACATCATTTTTGTAGCATCTCCCACGTGGACAATGACAGAGGCTGGTTGAATTCAACAGCTCAAGTTGTTTGTGTCTCCTTGGTTACTTAGCGTCTCTTCCAAGACAGATGCTCTCTGTGGTGTTAAAGCTTGTTACAAAGATCTCCGAAGGCACGGCCTACCCTTCCAGGCCCACCCACATACCTGGTTTCCTTGCATCTTATGCTCCAATCTTTCTTCTTGCTGGCTCCGATCAACTGGTCAAACACTCACCACTGACTGTTAGTGGGCATCTATTCTCTCTACTAGCTTTGAATATTTCCATAGAAACTGGATGCACAACACCTTTGCCCAGTGTGAAGACTCCTCCCACTGTTGCATTTCAAGACTTTCTGTGAGTAGGGACACGGTGCAGCCACAGCCTGTATTCAGCTTGCACTAATGACCAAACTATGTAACCCCTTAACCACACTCAGGAGTTTTTCTCCTGTGTCTGTCAGGCTTCACGGGTTCTCCATGCAGCTGCAGGTGTGGGCTGAGCAAAGCAAGGTGCCCCAGTGGTGGGCAGCATGGATGACTGAGAAGCAGGTGGCCCCCCTACTGTTGTGGTTATGATCCTATCAATACATGGCGCTGGATTCACCATTCTCCTCTTACGATGGACTCCTGCTGGGCCCATCTGGCCTTGCCACATGGTGGGTTTGACAGAGCCAGCTTGGAGAGGGCAGTGCTCACTGGGTGGCCACCTGACGACTCACAGGCAGGTGCTCTGACCAGCCAAGGCCCAGTAGAGCACCAGGAGCTGTCTTCTGAGAGGTGCATAATTCTCTCCCGCAGATGGCATGGATTTTCTCCAGAACCTATGACTCTCTGCGGCAGTTCCTCTATTGAAGCTTGTCAGAAATGGCTCTGGCCAAGTTTTACTTTGATATAACTGGGGGTAGGGCCTGGGGGCAGGAGGAACATTAGGAGCAGGTCCTAATGGAAGTGTGCATTGTCTTGTTGGGGAAATGCACCTTCTCTTCAAGCAACAAGAAAACCTTGAGACATAGGGTCTGGGACCTCCATTGTTGAACAAGTGAACCCTAATATCTCATGTAGGGCCCTGGAATATGTGAAAAAAAAACCACACACACATTTTTTTGTTTGTTTTGTTAAGACCGAATTCAAAATGTTTTTGTTGTCATTTTGTTTTGTTTTCTTCTGGTTTGGTTTGTTTTAGCAGCTAGTGTGGCCTGCCTTACACAGTAATAAAAATTTCTACCATGTGGTATGCACTCAATTGAAGTTTGCTGAATGCATATGTAAATAAATGAATAGAAGAGGATATGGGAGCCACTCTCCATATAAAGAAATGCATAATTGCATATTTGGTCTTCCTTAGAAAATAATCAGCAAGACTTATATTTACCCTCTGCTTACCTACTTTTATCATCATATATTCTAAAAATTATCATTCTTTTTAGCACTCATAAACGGGCATTTCCAAATGGAATGAAAAGCACGACCAACTCAGCAGTCTGCCGTTAGGCCTTGTTGCCAAGCGCTCAGCTTAAAAACAGTATGTAATTACACAGTGTTTTTATTATCTCACTAAAAATATTGTTCATCATAGAGAATCCTGCATTTCCCAATTTCTGAAATTAAAGAACCTGGAGGCTGGCTCCAATGTGATAAGAAAAATCCATGTTCTTCAGCATTCATCTTTATATTTAATTAACTGAAAAGCTATAATGTGATCACTTTATCATATTTCTTTTCAATGTTCTGCTAAATCTATATCGTATGTGTGTGTGCACACTTTTATTATAATGTCCTAGAATGTAAGATCATGGAAAACATCATTATTTAGGAGCTTTGTGATGAAAATATATCCACACTACCAGTTGGCCAGCAGTTGACCGCAACGCTACGGCTTTTCCCCAGAATTCCAGATAATTTCTCACTGTGGCATAAAAAGTTAATACATTTGTCAAAGAACAGTGCTGTTTAAAACATTAGCGAATTTATTTTGTGATGTTTTTGAAACTGCGACTGACTTAGATCTTTAAATATTTCCAACAATCATATTAAAGTTAAGTTTTTATTTAAAGATTCATACAATTTTATGTATGATTAAAATGTTTAGCGTCGTTATTTCTCCCTTCCCAGAAAACTACATTATTTCTTAGGCAGATAAGCATTTGGTTCTTTTTCAGGTGATGAAGTTTCAAGGCATGTTAAGATGTACGTCGGAAGAGACAGACACAGGAAAAAAAAAAACACTAAAAACATAACTCATTATGAAATCTATAAATATATAATTCCCAGCAAGAATGGAATGTGCATATAACACTGTTATTGCTTGCATTTGCTTCAACAATAGGTGTTCATTTTTCTTGCAATAATACAATCTATGAACACTTGTGAATTAAAATACACGTTTCAAAATACACTGTAGAGGTGTTTTGAGAATTAACATCATTGGTTATCACTTCATGACAACTAATTCTTATTGCTGACTCTCAGAATAATATTCTTATGCTTGTGATTATAGAAAATTATTAGTCCATATGAATGAGAGAAAAATATATCTCTTGATATGATGATAGATTTATTCTTACATCTTCTCAGCATTTCTTTTTTTGCTGTTACATACCTCAAACCACCTTTTTTTAAACTAAAACCTCTTTGTAATCTTCCACAAACAAAGGCGTTTTTGAATAAATATATTTAAGAGGTTTAGTAATAAAAGACATAATGATATAATTAATATGTTATTTTCTTACAGAAAAGTATGTTTAGACAGTATCACAGAACAGAGCATTTTGGGTTTTAGAATAATGTTAAAAGCAAAATTTGATGGATTAAAAATCTAGTATTTTTCTCAGTTCTAAATCATGATCAAACTGTCAAATTTGATCCCAAGATACCTGAATCCCTCACGTATCACATTCACATCCCTAAGTATCTAATGCATATGACAGGTAGTTCCAGAAATGCTTCAGGTTCCCCAAAATCCCTTGTCATTTGTGTATCTGTTCTGGTCTAAAACTGTCATTGAGAGAATTAAAACTGTCAGTGCTGTAGGGTAATGACTACACTATCAAACAGTCAGTAATGCCCAGCTGATGACTAAATTAGTTAAACAGATCATTCTTGTCTCCAAGATGCTGTAACGTAGGCATAGTATAGTGTTGTGGTCTTTCTGCTACTGCTCTCCTGTATCTGACCTCTGCTCCAATCTATGTGAATTATGTTCCCTCATCAAGCACGGTCCTGAATAACTTCCTCTGTGAATTACGGATCTCTCTCTCTGCCTGAAACATTCTCAATACTGTTGTGCCCTTCGGTCTGATGAAATTTCATGATCCTGAAAGTTATTTTAACAAAGTTTCCCCAGGTCCCTCCATCCTCTACCAGCTGCATCCTGTGGTACTTACAGTTCCTCCAGCAGATGTCACCTAACGAGGTGAGGGATTGTTTTCAAACTTGTGCTAAAGGTAAAATTTCATTCTTATTTTATCTTCCTCAAAGAAGCTGGCGGATGGCATTTGTCTAGTTGGCACTCAATGGATATTTGCTTTTCTAATTGAAATATATTTACATGCGTATCTATATTATTAATAATTGCTTCACCATGTGAAAATATATATCTCAACCCAACATTTGTCTTTATTCTCAAAGAGTAAGCTCATCCATACTCATTATAATAAGAATACAATATTGCTTGCAAAGACCTATATTATCTGGAAAATTCTAAGCAACACATTATGAAAAGAGAAAAAAACAAGAAATATCAGAAAGAAAAACACAAATTACAATTATTCAATTATTTTAACACAAAGAAGTTCTAGATGTGATGTCCAGTGTAAATGACTGGAAAACCTTTTAAAACAATGCAAGACATAAGGTAAACAGACCACACACTCAAGTATTCTTGTAATCTCCATATCTAATCTAAAAGTGTAATGAAGTAAGTGTTTCCATTCATAATAGCAATTAAGAAAGCTAAAATTCTTATCAGTAAAGCTTTCATTTAATGGTGTTTCTGTACACATGTTGAGTATTTATTATCTGAAGTTCATGGGACCAGATGTGATTTGGATTTTTTAAAATGTTAGAATACTTGCTTTATATTGATTGTCCCAAATGTGAAAAGCTGAAATGTAACAATGAGTGCTATGTTTTCACTCAAAAAAGATTTGGAAGCGTTTTGGATTTCAGATTTTTACAATTGAGATGCTTCACCTATAAATATAAATGTGAAAATTGACATGGAAGATAGAAATGTAAAGAAAATAGCAAAAACAAGTTGTCCCTGTATGGAAAAGTAAAATATTGCAGGTACACCAAATCACTCAAAATTAACTAAATTTATTTAGTATTATTAGAATTATTTGGAAATTAAAATATATTCTAATGATTTTTCAAGACATGTACAAATAGCCCGGTCATTCTGAAAAGTAAAGAGTCATAAAGTGTATGATGTCCCAACCAGGTGTGAAAGTGCATGGCCCTGGTCAGTCAGCAAACATGTGGAGAGTCTGGAAGGAAATAGAGGAGTTGATCATAAGCACTGTCACACGGAATATGTGGAATGATAAATATTTTAGTTCAAATAAGTGCCAGAAAGTTGAGTTTTTCAATAAATGTGGTTGCAACAACTGACTAGCAGTTTGGGAAAAATAAATACATTATTTCTTTTTTTATCATACTTAAAAAGTTACAAATGATGGAGGGATAAAGGATGCAAAATAACCAACACAATATGGAAGAAAAAGAACTACATTGGAAAGCTGACACTACGCAACTTCAAAACAAACTACAAAGCTACAATAATCAAGCAGTGTGGTACTAGTGAAAGAACAAGCAGGTTAAGGAAACAGAACAGAGAAAACTGTTCTGAAGTAAACCATGCAAATATAGTTGATGATCTTCAATGAGAGAGCAAAGATAACACAATGGAGAAAAAAAAATAAAAAACTATTTTCAACAAGTGATGCTGAAACAATTGGACATACACATGTTTAAAAAAAAATGGTTAGAGACACAGACCTTACACCCTTCACAAAAATTAACTCAAAATGGATCACAGACCCACATGTAAAGCACAAAGCTATCAAACTCCTAGAAAATAACATAGAAGAAAATCTAGATGACGTTGGGTTAAGTGATGACCTTTTATGTATAATATCAAAGGCATGATTAATGAAAGAAAGAATTGATGAGTTGGACTTCATTATAATTAAAACTTTCTGCTCTGCAATATTTAATGTCAAGAAAATGAAAAGACAGGCTGCTTGGCCAGGTGTGGTGGCTCATGCCTGTAATTCCAGCAGTTTGAGAAACTAGGTGGGTGGGTCACTTGAGTCCAGGAGTTCAAGACCAGCCTGGGAAACATGGCAAAACCATGTCTCCACAAAAATACAAAAATTTGCTGAATATGGTGGTGCGTGTTTGTAGTCCCAGCTACTGGGCTGTGGGGCGGTGAAATGAGAGCATCACTTGAGCTGGGGAGGTTAAGGCTGCAGTAAGCCATAATCACATCACTGCTCACCAGCCTGGGCCACAGAGCAAGACCCTGTCTAAAAAAAAAAAAAAAAAAAAAAAAACAAGCTACTGACTGGGAGTTAGCACTTACAAAAAAATACACATAACAAAAGAATATCCAAATATGTAAAGAACTCAACAATAAGAAAATAAACAATCAGATTTTTAGAAACGGGCCAAGGACCACAAAAGATGCTTCAACACAGAAGATTTTCAGATGGCACTAGCACATGAAAAGAAGCTTCACGTTTTATGTCGTCAGGAAAATGGAAATCAAGACAACAATGAGATGCCAGTACACACCTATCAGAATGGCCAAAACCAGAACACTGGCAACACCAAATGCCAATGAGGATGTGGAGCAACAGGAACTCTCATTCACTGCTGATGAAAAGGAAAAATGGTACAGCCACTGAGGAAAAGAGTGTGTTTTCCCAAATCCTAACATATGTTTACTGTAGGCTATGGTTTGAATGTGTCCCTCACAGTTTGTGTCTTGGAAACTGAGTCCCCAGGGCAACAGTGTTGAGAGGTGGGGCTTAATGAGGGTCTTTAACTCATGAGGGTTCTGCCCTCATGAACGGATTGACCTCATGATTGCGGGAGCAGGTTTGCTCTCAGGAGAGGAGGTTCATTTATAAAAGTGTTTGGTGCCATCTTGCTCTGTGGCTCTCCCAGCTCTTGTCCTTTTGCCCTCCACCATGCGATGAGGCAGCATGAAGCCCTTTTCAGATGTTGGAGCCATGTTCCTGGACTTCCCAGCCTCCAAAGCTGAGCCAAAAACATTTGTGTTCATTATAAATTACCTAGTCTATGGTATTATGTTATAGCAACATGAAAAAAGACTAAGATACCATATAATTGAGTGAATCCTCCCATTGGTATTTACAGAAAGGATTTCAAAACTTATATTCACACAAAAACAGCACATGGATGTTTATAACATCTTTAATCATGATAACCCAAACTTGGAAGCAACCAAGATATCTTTCAGTGGGAGAGTGGATAAATAAAGTGTGGAATATCATTCAGCACTAAAGAGAAATGTGCTACTAAGTCATGAAAAGACATCGAGCAGCCCTTAAACACATATTACTAAGTGAAAGAAGTCAATCTGAAAAGGTTGCATGCTATATGATTCCAAATATATGACATTCTGGAAAAGGCAAAACCATGAAGACGGTGAAAAGATCAATGGCTGCCAGGGGTTGGTGGAGGGCGGGATGAGTAACTGAAGCACAGATGCTTTTTAGAGTAATGAACCTACTCTCTATGAGGCTACAACAGTGGGTCCACATCATTACAAAAGTGTTCAAGCCCACAGAATGCACAGCACCAAGAGTGAGCCCTCATGTACACGATGGTCTAAGTAATGATGACCTGTCCAGGTGGGTTCATCAATTGTGACAAACGCACCCTCTGGTGGGGATAATGACTGGGGAGGCTGTGTGTGTCAGGGGATGGAGGCCATACAGGAACTCTCTGTACCTGCTTCTTGATTTTACTGTGACCCTAAAGCACTTAAAAAATAGTCTTTTTTTTAAAATGAAGTCAAAGGTAGAATAAAGACTTTAATTTTGATGAGTAATGATTAAAATTACTAAAATAAGACATGGATGATGCCTTTTATGATTTTTGCAAAAGGTTGGGCTTTCTACATATTTTGTACAGTAAGATATATGGAAGAAAATAGTTACATCTGTCTACAAAAAATAAAGAAAAAAGTAGGAATACATTTAGCAAAAAACCTAGCAACCACAATCAGAAAAAATGTCAATTGGAAGATGGTCTAAAACATATCGATGAACGAATAATGAGGCTACAGAAAACATCCTAAGCCTTACTTTACTCATGCGAGAGTCTGTATATTTAGGCATTCATGTGAGAATACGAGGGGTGGCAGACGAGGAGAAAACATTGTCTTTATTGACGGAGTGTTCAACAACACTGAGAACATTGTCCGGTTGTCACCACTTATCCGTGGGAGGTAAGTTCCAAGATCCCCAGTGGATGCCTGAAACCATGCCTCATAGGAAACCCTACATATGCTATGTTCTCCCCTCTATGGGCATGTCTAAGATAAAGCTTAATTTATGCATTAGGCATAGTAAGAGGATAACAACTAATAAAGTGAAGGGTATCATGAGGTATCAACAGCGAGGCTGGAGCAAGGCAGGTAGAAGGAGGAGATAAGTTTGCCTACTGGGCCTTCTGGCTGAACTTCCCGTGCCTGACCCTTGCTTCCACTCTGCCTGACCCGGACATCACACTCCAGATTCCTCCACCTTTGGACTCTGGGACTTGCACCAATAGGTTCCTGGGGACTCTTGGGCCATCAGCCTCACTGAGGGCTGCACTGTCAACTTCCCTGGTTTTGAGGCTTTTGGATTTGGACTGCACCACTGCTGGCTTCTCTCTTTCCCCAGCTTGCAGATGGCCTAGGGTAGGACTTTGCCTTGTAATCACGTGAGCCAATTCTCCCTATTGAGCTCCCTTTTATATATGCATAGATTCTACTGGGCCTGTGCCTCCGCAGAGCCCTGACCAATACAACTAATAACAAAACAGAATGACTATAACAATATGTCAGCATCACTTCTCTTGTGCTTTGGGGCCATTATTAAGTAAAACAAGGGTTGTCTGTACAAAAGCTCTAAAGTATTTCAACGTTCCATGCGATAACTGAGACAACTTCTAGGTGATTAACGGGCAGGAGGTGTAGACAGGGTGGAGACGCTGGGCGGAGGGCTGATTCTGATCCTGAGTGAGATGGAGTGGGATGCTGTGAGATTTCATCACACTGCATGGAACTGAACACAATTTAAAACTTATGCATTATTTATATCTGGAATTTTGCATTTAATATTTTTGGACCATGGCTGGTCACAGGTAACTGAAACTGTGGAAGGTGAAATGGAGAATAAGGGGGTTGCTGTACTACTTTCTTCAGTCCTAGAAAAGCCTTGCGATGAATAAATTGTTGTTATCTTTAGACACGCCTATGTGTGGGTAAGATGACAGAGACTGAAGATTTGTTTTACACTGCTTTAAAAATTATAAAAGCAAGATAAGTGAAGCAAGTATAGTAAAATTATGATAATTATTGAATTTATATGTTGGGTGTATGAGAGTTTTAAATACTTTTTTCTCTACTTCATAATAAAAAAATTCTAAAGCATCTTCACTCCAGTATATCTTCTGGCCACGATCTCTTTGCTCTCTTTCAGCCCCAGGGCTTGACTTGTAAAGGGCTGTCTATGCACATGGGCTTTTGACACTCTTCTACCGTTCTTTCTGAAGCCTCCTTTAAGTGAATCTCCTCGATGATCCACTGAAACTCCTCTTATAATGGTCACAAGGGATTTCCACACTGTTAAATTCAAGGGTTAATTCTCAACGCTTTCTTTATTTAAACGGAAGCAGCATTGAACACTTGTTCATTCTTGGGACAGAATGTTTGCGCAGCCGTCTTCCTTCTCCCCATCTGGACCTCATCTGTTGGCACTCATGGACCCTGGGATGCTGGAGATCTCAGGGCTCGGTTGTTGGATGACTTTTTTTTTCTGATGATAATTCACTTTCTAATTCAGCCCCTCATTCTAGATCTTCTACTTATCCATGGCATCCCCACTGGCGTGGACGGCCTGGGCCTCTGCCGTTCGCTACAGATCTACACATCCAACTACCTACTTCCCATCTCCACCTGGATATCAAATAATTGTCAGAGCATAGGCATCCTGAGCACTGAATTCCCCATGTTCCTCAACTCTCTCCACCTGGAATCTCCATCTACACTCTTGGAAGATTGACCCTGTCACGTCCTCGGGCCTTTGAATTTCTCCTTTGCTCATGCCTGACCTCCAAACTCTCATGAGAGTCTCAAAGCAGTTTTTCAAACCATGTGCACATTTTTCAAAAATGTAGAATCGTTTCCACTATTACCCAAGGCCAAACAGTCACAGTCTCTCACGTTGCTGTTGGAATAGCTTCTGCCCAGCCTTCCCATTTGTGCCTTGTTCCCTTCATTCTGGTCCGGGGCTGACGGATGCCGGCCTCTGGGCCAGGCCCAGCCTCCCCTGTGTGTGTTTAGCTGTTGAGCTAGTAACGTTTTCTGTATTTTTAGTGAAGAATATTTTATGACTCATGTATTTTATATTAAATTTTAGGGCCCCAAAATACAGTTTCCTTGGAACACAGCCACACCCAATTGTTGACGTATGACCTATAGCTGCTTTTCCTGCTGCAACACAGAGCTGCGCTGCTGTGACAGAGATGGTACAGCCTGCCGAGTTTATTTGTGTATTTATTTGTATTTTATTTATTTATTTATGTTGAGGTGGAGTCTCGCTCTTTCGCCCAGGCTGGAGTGCAGTGACACTATCTCGACTCACTGCAACCTGGGTTCAAGCAATTCTCATGCCTCAGCCTCCTGAGTAGCTGGGATTACAGGCGTGCATCACCACACCAGCTCATTTTTGTATTTTTTGGTAGAGATAGGGTTTCACCATGTTGGCCAGGCTGATCTTGAACTCCTGACCTCAAGTGATCCACCCACCTTGGCCTCCCAAAGTGCTGGAATTAGAGGAGTGAGCCACTGTGCCCGGCCAGCCTGCTGAGTTTAAAGTGATCATTACTCAGCTGTGGTACAGAGCACAAAGAGTCAAAGTTTGCCAACCCGTTATAGTTTTAACACATCACCTGGAATGATCCTGCTTAAACAAAGTAAGAAATGATGACACTTCTGACAACCACTCATCACCCACCTCAAGAAAGAGACACTTCTTACAGTGGCCTAGAAGTAAGATGACAGCATGCTTTTCTGTTCACCCTGGTTCATTTTTGAGGGCAAAATGCAGAGTTATCAATAGTTACCATGGAATAAGGTAATTATCCCCAGGCATGAACTGGGAATATGATCACCTTAACTCTATACTCCACATAATCTGGTACCACTAACTCTCCCACCTAGAATTAGCCTGCCTGAGCCGGTGTGACAACATACCACCGACTGGGTGACTCAAGCAACAGGCATTAAGGCTGTCATGGTTCTAGAGTCTGGAAGTCCAAGATCAAGGTTCCTGCCTTTTCCTCTCCCTGGTGAGGGCTCCATTCCTGGCTTGCAAAAGGCTACCTGCTGACTGTCAACTCACACATGGCAGAGGGAAGGAGCTCTCTGTTGACTCCTCTAATAAGGCACTCATGCATTCATGGTGCACAGCCTCATAACCTTATCAAAACCTAATCACCTCCCAAGGTCCCACCTCCTAATACAATTCCCATGGGGGTTGGTTAGGGCTTCCACAAAGGAATGTGAGGACTCGCTTTGTCCATGACAGGTCTCATCTCTGACCACTCTCCTCAATCACCACCTCAGTCTCACAGCCCTTTGTCTTCCCAAAACACCCAAGACATGCACCCTGCCAGAGCCAGCTGCTCCAAGTGCCTGCCCCATCCTGCGCCCCTTGGGCCTCACTCCCTGGGGGCCTCCTCAGATGTCAGCCTTCGTGGCCTTTTCTGTTCACCTCTACTCCACAGTGTGGACTCAGCTACACATTTCTAACAGTCCTTAGTCTTTTTCTTTTTTCCTGTAGCAATTATCACCCCTAACATACAATTTCCAGGCTGTCATAGCTGATTTTTCTCATAGTTTCCTGAATGCTGTACACCCAGTCCTTAGAATAGCATCTAGAGCTATGTGGCTGCTCAAAGTATATTTACCAAAGAAGAAAATTAACAGATGAATGAATGGGCCACGTTCAGGTCACTTCAGCAGAAGGAAAATAGCTGTTTATTAACTCTTCCTGTAGGATAGCTTACAAAGAAGCTGTACTAGGAACGTAATTGACTTTTCAATATTTTTGTGTGGGTGGGGGAATAGTAGTGAGAAATGGGGAAAGAAAAAGGTGTTAGAGACAAAAAGAATTGATAGTTTACATCTTCTAACGTTTCAATGAATGTTGACTTTAATTGTTAGCTGAACAGCTTTAAATAAAATTAGATCATTTTAGATATGCATGCTGTATTGTGATCATCTTTTTCCTTCTTTTCATTATATTCAAAAAATATAGCCATGTGAACCATCAACCCTAAAGCAACACTTTAAAAGGAGAGTGAACACACCTTAATTCATTTATATCCTCTTCCAACATGCCTGTTTATTATAAATAGTCCCAAATATATATGCACAAAAATAAAATTAAAATATGACCGGGATAACAACAAATATATTCAGCCATTCTCTTTATGTTGTCTTTAATTCAGAATCTCAGTTTTCTCCCTCTATACTTCCATGAGCAGTTTATTTGGAAAAAATTATCAGTACATTTTATTTAGGAATAAATGTACTGATAATATTATTAGGAATTATTAAGAATAAATGTACTGATAAGATATAGGGCTTATTCCAAGAATTTAAGCATGTTTTAACATAAAAAGCATAGTAAACATAGTTATTATGTTAAAAGATTAATGGAAAATAGAGCTAGATTTTTATTCACTTAATTTTTCCATGAATATATATATGACATTTATTTTACAAGCATTGTATTGACTAGAAACTGATAATATCACATTAGCAAAATAACTTGCAATGTTCTGGATCCATTTCCCTTAAATCAGTTGCGGAATTAAGCAAAATTCTTCAGTGAAATAACGAATTCTTAATACAACTGAGTGTTGGCTGTTACAACTCTCAATGGAGCCCCAACTCTATAGCTGAAAAATTCAGTGAACTTTAGATTTCAGGTGGGCAGGGTCACGAAAGTCTCTTCATGCTTGATACTGAGGCTGGAAAATCTTTCCTGCTTTTAAGAAAAGTCTGGTTATTTGTCTTATAATGTAGAGTTTTGCAACAAAATGTAAACTTTAGGGTCAGGTCCTCATCAACATGCAAGCGAGGAATCTAAACTTCTCCACATAGACAAGGGATGTGTCTATTCATCACGGTGTTCCTGCCAATTAGAATAGTGTCTGGGACACGGAATCCTGCTATCATACGTGTTGAAGGCATAGATAACCATACATGTTGAATGCACCTGTTGGACATCTGTGAAATTCATGTTTTAGCGTAATTTTCTATTGCTATGGTCTCAGGAGCATGGCGTGGGACTCATACTGAAAGGTCTCAGAGATTTAAAGCAGATTTCAGAGTAAGAGGGGGAAGGCCGGGTTTTTTAGAGAGAAGCAAAATATAGTTTATCTATAAACAGGCTGTAATATTGGTGCCCACTCCAGCTCAAGTCTTTTGTGTGGAACATGTTTGTTGGGCCCGTGTTAGACAAACTCACTGTTGCAGGACTGCTAAAGTTTAGTTTTCTCTCTCTTTTTAGGAGTAATCTCACATGTGTCAGGCTTTCAGAGATACCAGTGAAATAGCAAGTGACATTGATGATGATAACAGCTGTCAAATAATGTGTGACATATTTTCTTTGCATAAATATGATAAAATATTCCTATGTCCCCTGAAATTTTTAAGCCATTTCATTTAATGACATGGATAATGAAATCAACAATAATCATATAATTGTATTTCAAATATTTAAAAATAACAACAAAGTTATCACAGCCACACTCTACACCCCCATTTCTTCCCTCCTATGTTTGTTTTTAATGCAGTACAGGTCGCCTGTCTTTGCTTTTTACACAGATGCTAATATGTGAACGCAGGTCAAAAGTGCTAGTGTCTTTTCCTCGGACAAATAAAACTAGCTACTGTGCTAAAACATAATGAGCTATCACGTTAAACAATGGAACTACAACTCATTTGAGAATTTATATTTTTAATTCAACAAATTTGCTCGTTCATCTTCTAACAGACAGATAAAAGCAGCTGTTTTTGAATTTTTTAAAAACATGCTATAATATTTATAGAGTAAAATTCATCCTTCCTAGTGTAAAGTTCTGTGAGTTTTGGGAAATGCATGGCAATAAAACCAGCACCACAATAAAGACTAGAACCTTCTCATCACACCACAGCTTTCCTTCCCTTTGAATTCAAGCCTTCCCTAACCCCCAGTCTGCAGCCACTACTGACCTTTTTTCTGCTTCGACATGTTTACATTTTATAGAAAGCCTAATGCATTTAAAATTCACGCTTGTTGGGTGTATCAGTAGGTCATTCCTATCTTATTGCTGAGTAGAACTTTATTATATGTACATAGCAAACAGCCCCATGTATACAGTGGATATGAGAGTCTTCAGATTTCAGAGCATTATCTTAAAACTATATTGAGCCAAAGAAGATTTTTCAGGACATATATTATTGCCGAGCCTCTTAGCATTCTCCCTTTGACATTAAAAATAATGTCAGCAATTTAAATGTCCTGAAATATCAGGATAGCATATTGTCCCTGTAAGCAACTTAATACGTGTGCGTCATTTGCATTGGGTCTGCTGACTTTGTGTGTGACACTTAGAGGATGTTTAAGTGTGCACATAAAATCTGTGGACTGTGTAACTCATCTCCAAGTTACAAAATATTAACACAATATTTTAACACACATATTTTAACAAAAATTTAACTTTACCAAAAAGATTGTGACTCATGATGATGGAGCTCATGGGCTGATGTTTTATATGTTTAGAGCACATAAGGGAGACAAAATTCTGTGATGGATCAGGAAGAGGAGGATGCCGTAATCTTCCACATTCTAGATGCTGTAGCTTTCAATCCTGCTTGACTCTCATACACGGGTATTGTAGTAGTCTGTTCTCACACTGCTAATAAAGACATACCCAAGACTGTGTCATTTATACAAAGACAGAGGTTTCATGGAGTCACAGTTCCATATGACTGGGGAAGCCTCACAATCATGGTGGAAGGTGAAAGGCACATCTTACATGGTGGCAGGCAAGAGAGAGAAAGAGAGAATGAGAGCGAAGTGAAAGGGGAAACCCCTTATCAAATAATCAGATCTCGAAAGACTTATTCACTACCAGGAGAAATGGTCCCCGTGATTCAATCATCTCCCACTGGGTCCCTCCCACAGCACACGAGAATGATGCGAGCTACAGTTCGAAATGAGATTTGGATGGGGACACAGCCCAACCATATCAGGTATTGACTTTCACTTTTCACTTCTCATTTCTAAAGAGATAAAATGATAGCCTTTCCTCCACCCTACCTTTGAAAGAATCCTCCTACAACTGTCTCATGCTTGGGTTGGAATGTGCACAACTGGGGGCCAGCTTCAGTAACACACACTTTCATCCTGGAGGCCCCTGGAACCAAGAAGTGAACATGCCATTTCTAAGGCAGTGCACATCCAGGACTATCTTAGGGAACATGCAAAGTGGGAGATGAATTTCATTCTAAATTCTCCTCTTTGGGAATCTCAGAATCTTCTCTTCCTTTGTAAAAACCTGTCAGATGATAAGAGACCTTTTATCATTTGTCCAAACCATATGATAAATATTCTATGACACAATGGGACTCTTTGAATTTCATTTATAATGCTATAATTAATCAAATATTTAAGACAAACTTTCAAACTTGAATTGAGAGGCAAGCAGGTGAATGTCTCTTGACTTTGCTTCTTTGACTGTGTAATACTCAGAACTTCAAAACCTGTAGCATGGACAGCACACTGCTTGTAAGAGTGATTTATTTATCAAAAATTGCAGTTAATGCAGGGTAAGTGAGCCCCCTAATTAGAGCTTAGCTCCAGAAGGTTCTTGGCTTTGCTCAGGAAGGAATTCAAGGGTGAGCTCGGGTGAGATGTGAGATCATTGTGGTTTTCATTTGCATTTCTCTGATATTAATGATGTTGAACATTTTTTCCGTATATCTGTTGGCCAGTCGTATGTTTTCTTTTGAGAAATGTCTATTCAGTCTGTTGCTTATTTTTAAATTGAAGTATTTGCTGTCGTTGTTTGGCTGTTGAGCTCCCTGAATATTCTGGTTATCAGTCCAGGGTTAGAGGCATAGTTTGTGAATATTAATATTTTCTCTTATTCTGTGGGTCGTCTCCTCACTCTGATTTGTGTCCTGGGTTGTGCAGAAGTTTTCTCACTTGATGTAATCTCATTTGCCAGGTTTTGTTTTTGTTACCTGTGCTTTTGAGGTCTTATCTAATAAACATTTTCCCAGAACAATGTCCTAGAGCATTTCTCCAATGTGTTTTCTTAGTAGTTTTATAGTCTTTTTAATCCATTTTAAGTTGAATTTTGTATGTGCTGAGAGATAGGGGTTTAGTTTCAGTCTTCTACATATGGATATCCAGATTTCCTAGCATTTATTAAAGAGGGTATCCCTTTCCCAGTACAATGTTCTAAAGTTATTTGCCCATATCTTTGCTTATCCTCTTAGAGTGACCACTATCTATATCAAAGAGGAGTAAAAAATACCATTTGGCCCCTAAACCAAAACTCTGTTTCTAAGATGAATAACAGGGCATGTTCAGTTGCACATTCTCTGGGAGAGATAAAGTCAATTCCATTAAAAAGTGGATAATTTTGGAAGGACTGTCAGGCTTTTTTTTCCCTAAGTAACTTCATTCTTTGACAATGAGTACTGTCAGAACGATGCTACTTTTCTCCCTACAAATGTGTGACTTTTATGGGCTGAGGACTGGGTGGAAATAATAATATTTATATCAGTGGTTCTCACATGTTCTCATTCATCCTGATGACTTGGAGGGCTTGTTGATCACAGGCTGCTGAGGTCACACCCAGGATGTCTGATGATTTAGGTCTGGGACCAGGTCTGGCTTTTGCTTTTCTAACAAGTTATGGAGCGATAGTTCAGGACCAAGCACTGAGAACCACTAATCCAGGCTCTTGTCAATTCCTTGTGCAGAGCTCAGCTTCTCGAGCACATATCTTGTTGCATTGAACAGATCTACTCCTCAGCCTCTGCTGTGGCCTGAACATTTGTGTCTACCCCAGAGTCATGTGTTGAAAGCAAATCCCGGATAAGACATTACAAGGTGGGGCCTTTGGGAGGTGATCAGATCATGAGGTGGAGACCTCATGATGGGATTAGTAACCTTATAAAAAGAAGAAGGAACACAAGATGTGCCATACAACAAGAAGACAGTCTTCTGCAAATTGGGAGGAGATGCCCTACCAGGTGCTGTGTCTGCTGGCACCTTGACCTTGGGCTTCCCAGCCTCCAGAACTGTGAAAAGTAAGTGTTTGTTGTTTGAAGCCACTCAGCTCATGATAATGTTTTTACAGCAGCCTGAACTGACTTCTCTTCTTAACTGAACTGTGAACATCTTGAGGGAAGGCATTGCTTGTCATAACATTCAACGCCAAGCAAATGCCGGGCTTGCAAGTTTGTAATAGTGGTTGTTGATGACTACAAATGATATCAGAAGAACTTTGGAAGGGGAGTAGCTAACGAACAATAAATCATGGGACTATTGCCTTTAACCTTTTAAATGAGCCAATAGCTAGGGTTGGTAACATATTGTAATGCACAAAACAAATGCATTTCAATATGTCGTGGTGAAGAAAAGATTACTTAGAAAATTGAAAAGAAAAATGAAGCAAGATAATCAAGGCTATATTAGGTACCATGATTATGTGCAAACAACACATAGAGAAGTTGGCAATGTCTGTTAAATGTAAATTTAATTAATCTAGATAGCTAACTAATTTCATAGACTGAAAGATCTAAGTATTTTTCTTTTCTTCTTGACCAAAATTATCTGATAGCTTGTGCTCTGAAAACTCAATAAAATAACACATTAATATTAAATTCACTGAGTGCAGTGGCTTATGCTTGTAATTCCAGAACTTTGGGAGGTCAAGGTGGGATGATAACTTGAGCCCAGGAGTTTGAGACCAGCCTTGGCAACATGGTGAGACCCTGTCTCTGCAAAAAGCAAAAATAACACAGTGAGACCCCGTTTCTACGAAAAGCGAAAATAAAAAAGTAGCCAGGCCTGTGTTTCCAGCTACTTGGGAGGCTGAGCTGGAAGAATTGCTTGAGCCCAGGAGGTCCAGGCTGCCGTAAGCCCTTGTTCTGCCACTGCACTACAGCCTGGGCAACAGAGCAAGACTCTGTCTCAAAAAATATATACTAGGTTCTAGTTTATATTAACATGCTGTGAAAAACAAACACATACACTACTATAAGTAGACTTTAAAACAATTCATACCTCGGATACATTTATTTTAATAGAAACGAGTTATTGATAGAAAACAGCTAGAGTAGAAAATGTCATTCCAGACTTCATAGATGACTGGTTTGATAGTAGCCAGATTTGGAGAGGTGAGAAAATTGATGAAAATCCATGAACAGGTATGATTAAATTGTTCAAAACATGAAAAAAAAATCGAGTTATTTCCATGGGGCTTTTTGGGTAGCATAAAAGGGGTAGAGTAGAAATTCTTCTCTCCCCATGAATACATGGATTTGTGCTTTTTTGCTTCCTCTCTGTCTCAGCAGCACTCTGAATACACATAACCTACTTTCACAGATTAGAGACATGTGATGATAATAGGTGTGATTATTCTTTTACGACAGAGCTTCAAAGTCATAGGAAGACTTAGAAATAAAACAGCTGTGTTAATTTTACTTGGCAGAATTATTTAACCACTTATGGAGTAATCTGATGTCCAACAAGTATGAGAAAGTGAACAGAAGGTTCCAGGCTCACGCTTGTAATCCCAGCACTTTGGGAGGCCGAGGCAGGTGGATCACTTGAGGTCAGGAGTTCGAGACCAGCCTGGCCAACACAGTGAAACCCCATCTATACCAAAAATACAAATATTAGCCGGGCACAGTGGTGCATTCCTGTAATCCCAGCTACTTGGGAGGCTGAGGCAGGGGAATTGCTTGAACCCGGGAGGTGGAGGTTGCAGTGAGCCGAGATCGCACCACTGCACTCCAGCCTGGGTGGTGACAGAGCAAGACTCTCAAAAAAAAAAAAAAAAAAAAAAAAAGAAAAAAGAAAAAAAAGAAAGAAAAAAGAAAGTGAACTGAAGGAGGGTGTTTAACCCCACTGTGAGGCACTGGCTGTGCCCTCTGAGGTCACGGGTGGTAGCCACCATCACACGCACCCAGAACCGCTGAGCCAGGTGACTGTAGCACCAGGGAGTCTCACCTGTGCCTCCTTCCATTTCCACAGCCCTTCTTGTCATTCTGTGTCTGTTCCTCATTCTTTTCCTAACACAGATGCCTGCAGACTGTTGTAATGCGTATTGCTATTTTCCTTCTCTGACATCCTTCTTTCATACTGTCATCAAAATTAATTTTCCAAAAAATAGTTTTTTTTCTCTTCCTTACCAAATCTGCTATTGCTCCTATATTGCAGGAGGAGGTCTAGTGCATTCAGTGTGTTGTAGAAGACCCCAGTGATCTGGTCCCAGATGACCTTCTCTCCAGGAACACCAGGCCCCGCACCTTTCCTATTCCTAGGCTTTTTCATGCTCCTTCCCTCCGTCTGGAATGCCTTTGTTATACGCTCTCCTTCTCACACTTCAAATATTCTTTGGAAATTGAAAACCTTCTTATTCAGCTACATGTGAACAATGAGTTACAGAGAAAGCATGAGATGTAATTCGACACACTGAGAGTTTTATACAACTAAAGCCAATCGTCTTCTACTTCACTCTGAACTGGTAAAACGTAACCCCTTCCTGACCTTTCTTTATTATATATAGAATGTAAGTGCTCTGATACTCATTATATAAAAATTATTATTATGGCTATATTTATCCTGAGCATTATCGTTTTCTCTGGTTTTCTCTCTTGCAGTTCAGAAGTCAATTATTGTTAAAACAATTAAAAGCAATTAATGAGTTTCAGGACAAAGTGACTACACTGAAATGCTATAGAATTTTACTCATTGTTCCAGAAACTGCAGAGCCTGCCAGGCCAGGGGCAGAAGCTGCTGGAATGGCTGTAGAAAAGAGATTCTGGGATGGGACCTGCTGAATCTAGTCATACAAAGAGATTGCTTTTCACCCTTCATTGTGGAAAAGTGAATGCCACAGCACACTGCAAAGAATCGAGCTTATTATCTCCAAATACCATTTGAAAATAAGTGATCAGCGCCGGAGAGTCATTAAATATACACAGTTGGAATATTGAGCTTTTAATCTATGGGAATGACTTGGAATATATTGCCTCATTATTTTATTTTATGGCTCAAGACATAACTTGCATTATGTTTCAGTGAACAATGAGCATCAAACCCTGACAAAATTACCTCATTTCTTTTTTATGCTTTCTCACTATAGGAAAATGCATTACAAACTCTAATTCATTCTGACCCAGAAATTGCTCTGTGGCACATTTCTGTAGGCTGCTGTGTGCATAAAACAGGGAGTCCCTCAGCATAGGATTATTATTATTTTCTTATTTTTGTCAAATAGTTTATGTTTCCAAAAGTTAAAGTCAGATTAGCTATTATAGTCAACTTTCAATGTAATGTTTTCCAGAAGATAACACCGTTACCTAGGATTAGTGCCATTCTGTAACATCAAAGAAGAACAACTAGCACCCATATTAACAATCAAGAAAACAACCACAAAATACATGTACCTCAGTCACAGAATTTGATCCTGCATATCCAGATTTGTTCTGAGGTGCACAGTGTGTGAAATACAGTAGCAGAGAGGTCTCATTTCCCAACAGGATGGAGGGCCGGGGAAGCGGAAACGAAGTGTAGTGAATGAGTGACAGCCGGGGAAGCGGAAACGAAGTGTAGTGAATGAGTGACAGCGGGAGTTACTTTCTTTGATCATCAGCACCCGCACCTTTGTCTCCGTTCATGAAACACTTCGGTCTTGTTGTTGGATATTAGATTGCAGCTCCTAGTTAAGCATTTCTTAATATGAAAGATCCAATGCTTTGTCATTTTTATATTAAAACACTTGAATCATTAACTGTCGAGTGACGAAGACCAGTCCTACCGAGAGCACATGCTGCAGGTTCCACTTGGATAAAGTGCAGAGCACATGGAACGAACCCTGTGAGATAGAAAAATCCTGTCAGAGGGCCGGGCGCGGTGGCTCACTCCTGTAATCTCAGCACTCTGGGAGGCCGAGGCTGGTAGATCACTGGAGTTCAGGAGTTCGAGACCAGCCTGGCCAACCTGGTGAAACTCTGTCTCTACTAAAGATACAAAAATTAGCTGGGTGTGGTGGCAGGTGCCTGTAATCCCAGCTACTCGGGAGGCTGAGGCAGGAGAATCCCGTGAACCCGGGAGGAGGTTGCAGTGAGCTGAGATCGTGTCATTGCACTCCAGCCTGGGCGACAGAGCAAGATCCATCTCAAAAAAAAAAAAGAAAAGAAAAGAAAAAAGAAAGAAATCCTAACAGAGGTTACCAGTGGGAGTGGGAGAGGTTCTGTCAAGTGGAACGGGGAGGCTGTAAGGATGCTGGAAGTTTCTTATGCCTTGATTATTATGAAGGTATGTACCTTGGTAAAAATTCATTGAGATGCACACTTAAGATGAGTGCTCTTATGTTATAATAATATAAAAATAAAAAGAAGTAAAAAAAGACTGGTTTGAGAATAAACAGTTTATAACCACCCCCCCACCCCCCCCACCCCAGACACACACATTCATTCTCTCCGTCCCCAACACACACACACACCAAGGGAGACGGGCACCAACCGCCAGGACCCAGAAGCAGACAGAGGCCCGTCTGCCAATCTTTCTCTTCTTCTCTTGAATAATTCTCATCCTTCCTAGATCTTCTCTGTGGTGCAGACAAAAATGACACACACACTCCCACTGTAGTTCTCAAATTACGCTCCTGTGGCTCATGGATTTCTGAGAGCTGGTCTGAGAGTATCCCGCTACTGAATTGAGTAACAGTCCTCTTTTTCACATTGCACAGCATATTTAATGGGGGATATTTTCTTCATTCTGTATTTCTTTCTTCTTGTAAAATTTTCTTAATCTCTATTATCTTTGAGCTTTTACCAAAAAATAAAATTAGCGAGCACACAGCAAATTCATAGTAGAGAAAAACAATTGAACTGCCGGTCACGTAGACGCTGGCGACTGTCTTGTTTACGGGTAAACGTGTTAGTCATCGATTAATGGTTACCAAGATATCATGACAGACTGCCACAGTGCAGGGTGCTCTTTACAGGGTGGAATGTTCTAACAAGTCTTTGGGGTTTAATTTCCCGGGAATCTGAGCAGTTTGAAACCTTTGGCCCCAGGATATGGCTGTGTTCTGTAAAGTGGGAAGAGGAACCGAGGCAATTGTGTATTACAGACCACAGCAAAATGGGTTTATTTCATTTCTTCAGCGAAGGTATCAGAAGGTATTTTGATCACTAACCCCAAGTCCTCTGCAGGACAAAGAGACGGTGCTGGTCTGCATTTGATGAGGGGGGTCTCACCCTAAGGCTTTGTACTGTGGGCTGAGGGATGATGAATGGAAAAAAAATAGACCAGCAGACAAAATGAAGGGGCTGGCTGTCTTTTATGTACTTCTTGCTTTAATTTTTCAAAATAACTTAACTTTTTAGTATTCTGGAACAGTTTTATACCAACTCTATTTTATAGACCAGGAAATGAACATCAAGAATAATTAAACAAACAGCCCAAGTATTTAGCTTTGGGCCAACACTAGGCCTCCAAACTAAAACCTCTGATCGATCACAGCCTCAAGACTTTTCATCCATTCTCTAAATTAAAATTTTTTTAAAAATCGTTGAACAGCATCTGTTCAATGCCACACACCTAGCACTAAGCATGTAATTTTGACGAAGGCTAAGAGACGCCTTCTGCCTTGAATCCTGGGAAGTTAAGCAGTTACTTATGATAAAAATATTTAATGACTTTACCAAAAGAATTTTACCTAGGAGTTTTCATGGGCCTGGGTGGGTTTATCCTTCTCGTCTGAATCCAGGAGACATGAGTTACTTGACCTGCTACCAACGCAGAGAGGCAAATACATCCAGTCATCCTCACCTGGAGCTCAGTAGGGAGGAAGTGATGAATTAAGAGGGAAACAGACAGGAAAAAGGAAGGGAGATGTGGGGAGGCCGGGAGCAGGGGCTGACAGGGGAGGGGTGAGCTGGTAAGGCCTGGGGATGCTCATTGCAGAAAGGAAATTTCATCTCGGTGACACAGTGTATACATATAGAGATAGAGATAGATAGATAGATAGATAGATAGATAGATAGATAGATAGATGGTAGATAGATAGACAGATAGATAGATACAGATATAGAGGTAGAGAGACAAAGAGGGAGAGAGAGATAAGTGAAGAAGAAAAGGCAGGTAATTAGAAACCCAAAGCCTGCTATTCCCAAAGGAGCCTTGAGATCGTCAAAACTAGTTTTTAATTTTGAGCTTAGGTGAGTGAGAGTCAGATGAAAGGCCCATGTGGGGGTGACTTCAAAGTGGCTGTCTTCTCTTTCGAGGAGGAAAATGGTGATTGCATCCCTTACTGATAGGATCAGCGTCAACTGGGCCCGGCTTCTGACATTATCAGTGCCACCCTCCGCCTCCTCTCGGTTCCTGAGCTCTGTGAAGCCGTCTCCTGCTCCTTTCATCTCTCCCTGCGCCCTCCTCATCTGTATCCGATTTTGCTATCTGAAGTTATGAAAAGTGATTTATGAAGTGATACTGAGTGGCGCTGAAACCACAGCCCACGGAGCCTCCTTGTCACTGGACGTGTGTTTGGCCATTGAAGATACGGATGCCCGCCTCAGGCTGCAAAGACACAGCTGTTGTGCGGGCCCAGCTCAGACCGGGTTTTCCAGAAACTAAAGCTTGCCTCAAATTTGGTAAATGTCACTTCGACATTTAAGTCAGATACCTAAATTCTTTGTATTTTTGTCTCCCTGTGGAGACTTATTAAGTAAACCTTTAAACTTTCCTTTTTTCTGTGATTTCACAATTCAGGAGAATCCCGCCTGCTTCCTGATGTTTGCTGTGTACATGGGGGCTGAGATGTGGGCATTGCCTGAGGTCTGCCTGGGACAAATGCAGGGAAACTGTGCATGGTACCTCCTGGGTAAATGGACACTCACACAGCTCCTGGGATCTGCTGTCCTGAGGGATCCTGCCCGGCCACTTAAGACGTGGCATCCCATGTCCATGGCAGAGCCAAGGGCAAGCACCTGTGTGAGTCAGACTACCCAGCCAAAGCCCTGCTCCAAGACCTGCCCTCCAGGTGACAGAGGGTGTCTGCTCCACCTGTCTGTGGGCATCTCCTCAACAGCACAAATGAGCCTACAAATAGGACCCCCCCCTCGTAGCACCGATTTTAGGTTTAAATGAGAGAATGTCGAGTCTAGCGCCACAGCCCATGTGAACCCTCAGAAACTGACAGGCGTCCTTAGGTGATTCTGAGGCGACCCTAGGACCAAATCCTTATGTTCCTTACAGAGCACCAGACCACGTCCATCCACGGTCCTCACTCCACACTGAAGGCTTGGGACTGGACTGGTGACATGCTTGGGCTGTGTCCCCACCCAGACCCTACGTTGAATTGTAGTTTCCATATTCCTCGCGTGTTTTTCGGGGGGACCTGGTGGGAGGTCATCGAGTCATGGAGACAGTTACCCGCAGGCTGTTCTTGGGATAGGGAGTAAGTTCTTAGGACATATGGTTCTTTTTTAAGGGACTTTCCCCACTTTTGCTCATTCTTCTCCTTCCTGCCACCATGTAAGATGTGCCTTTACTCCTTCTTTGCTTTCCACCATGATTGTGAGGCCTCCCTAGCCATGTAAGACTGTGAAATTATTAAACATCTTTTTCTTCATAAAGTACCCAGTCTAGGTATTTCTTCAAGGCAGTGTGAAAATGGACTAATACCACGGGTAGACAGATGGCAGGTGAGCCCCACTCTAAAGATGACAGTCTGTAGCCATCTTGTACTTCAAGCAAGGGTGGCACACACAGGCCTGACGCCGCCACTGCGGTGAGAGCTGGAGGGAGGCGTCCTGGAAGGAGGATTCTGCCTGAGCCTGGAGCTGCAGGTACCACCCCTCATGCCTGTCCCCAGCCCCGCCTCAGTCACAAAGCTATGCAGTAGCATCTTCTGGGCCTGACTCTGGTCTCCTGACTCCTGTCTCGGCACTTCCCTAACCATGCCAGTATCGGGGGTAATTCTTCAGGAAATGGTAACTTTCATGAGACGCAATGCGGAAGCGAGTGCTCTGAAAACCCTCTCTGCAGGCAGAGGCACCCTCTGCTCCCAAATCGTTTTCCTGCACTGCGTCCCCCACAGAGCAGCTGCACAATGATGCCTGCGTGAATTCCCTTCTTCTTAGGATGCTGACTCTTAACCAGTTTAATAAGGTGTAGTTTATCCTATCCAATTTACCATAGTAAAGTGTACAATTCAACAATTCTTTAGAAAATTTACACAATTGTCCAACTACCACCAAAATCTAGTTTTGAAACATTTCCGTTATCCCCCAATCCCTTCGAGCCCATTTATAACCCCTCCCCCTCCCTCCTCCAGCCCCATGCAAGCACTGATTGGAGTTTTGTGTCTCAATTTATCTGTATCTATTCTGTGTCTAGTCTATAAGAGGAATTGTACAATATGTAGCCATGTGTGTCTGGCTTCTTTTACTTAGCATGTTTCTGAGATTTATCCACGTTATAGGTGTATCAGTATTTCATTCCTTTTTATTGTTTAATAGTTTTCCATTGCAAGAAAATATCACATTTTGTCTATCCTGTCATCAGTGTGTGAACATTTGGGTTATCTGAAGGATTTGGCCATTTGGATATTGGTGCTTTGAACATTTGCAGACCTCTTTGTATGGACAGATTTTGTAAAACTTCAATTTGGTAGATACCTAAGAGCAGAATTTCTGGAGTGTATGTTGAGCTAATGCTTAACTTTTTAAGTAGCTGTGAAGCCCCTTTCCGAGTGGCTGCACCACCCAGATCCTCACCGCCCACGGGAGAGGTTCCTGCTCCTCCCCGTTCTCACCCACGATTGGTGTTTTGTGTCGTTTCGATGATTCTGCCAGGCATAGGGCATTCCTCCTTGTGGTTTTAGTTTGCTCACTGAATTTTCACATGCAGCCCTTTTCTACTTTGGAAATTTGTAGGTGAAACAGCTTTAAACTGTTCCTTGATTTATAGTAAGTTTGTTGTCCTCGAAACTTCAGGTCCTGAATAGGTTCCAGAAAATCCAGAAACTCACGGCTCAGCTCTCTTTCACTGTAGGCTTCCAAGGCGAGCTCCTCCCAGCTCTCTACATCCCCAAGCAGAAACCGGAAACATCTGTCATCTGTTTGTATCTCAGAAACATTAATTGTTTCACTGTAAAAAGATCTTGAAAGGATTTATCATGAATAACAAAAACCCCAGTAAAATACTATTAATTTTAATATTGACAGCATTTTAGTTGACTACTTAATATTGATTTAGCATTTTCTCTTGCTAGACACTCTGCGAGATACTTTACATATCTAATGTTTATTTTTATTTTTTGAGATTGAGTCTCTCTATCACCCCGGCTGGAATGCAGTGGCATGATCTTGGCTCACTGAAACCTCTGTCTCCCAAGTTCAAGCAATTCTACTGTCTCAGCCTCCCAAGTATCTGGGATTAGAGGCATGTGCCACCATGCCCAGCTAATTTTTATATTTTCAGTAGAAAGGGGATTTCACTATGTTGGCCAGTCTGGGCTCAAACTCCTGACTTCAAGTGATCTGCTTGCCTTGGCCTCTCAAAGTGCTGGGATTAGAGGTGTGAGCCACTGTGCCTGGCCTACATAGCTAATTTAAAAAAAACACAAAGAGATAGATGACATTATTATTTTTCATTTTTGCAACTTACAAAATTAAGGGCTAGAGTCTTCATTTCATCATGTTAGAAACCAAAATAAATAAAACATATGGTACTATAAAGTTATTAAATATTATTTTGATTGATGTAGGCTGTATAACTGAACGTGTATTTTTACACAAAATGATTTAGTTTAATCTACTCTGTGATTCTAATATTGGTGGGACACAATTTAGAATAACTTCAGACCCTTATGGATGAAACAAAGGGGATTACTCTTATCATAGTACCAGATGCCTAGTTACAAGTTTCCTAAATAAAAGTTTCGAAGGAAAGATAACCAAGAATGCCATTATTTTTAGAAACCAATGTAATTGATTATTACACAAATAAATAATATGTGTTTTCTCTAAGAGAATACTATAACGATACCTCATTAATTAAAATATGACAACATCCCAAACACAAGTTTCTGAAAACTATATTATTTATTAATGAGAGCTAAGATTTTATTGGGAGAAGCACACTAAAAGCTACAACCTAATCCTAGCAAATGCAAACATTTAGAAAGAAAAGAAAGTGTGTATTTCAGTATTGAAAGTATTGAGAGAGTGTAAACTTTGAGTGTTGCACTGACAATTGCATTTTACATAATTTAAACATGCAACTCATTTATTAGAAGAGCCTAGAGACCAAACCCAGCTTATTCAAAACAAACAACTTAATTAGGGGCTAGTAATAATTTACTATAATTGGCATATAAACACCCCCCTGACAATTGTTGACTTTTATCAGTTTGATCACAAGATAAAATTAAGTAGCAAGCACTGGTGATTAATTAAGTTTGTTACTTCTTAGCATAATTGAAGGAAAGGGATCTATTTGATGCTTACTTTTAGCAAGAAAATTCAGTTTCTTCAATATCTCAAAATAGGCATTTGGGTGAGTCAACAAACTATTTCCTGACTTGTATTCAGCTGTTCTGTTCCAACCCAAAAGAGGAATATTTGCAGGAGGTGACGTACTATGGGATGCCATGACATGAATTTCGAAAGCCTTGTTGCAGCAGACAGAGGGCCCTCCACATATTTGCACCATTCTTCCTGGCTACTACGATCCACCTTGCTTCAAGGTAGCAGGTAGTGCCTGCGTGTGTGAATGGGCCAATCTTGTCCCTTTTTGGATGGAAATTATTTCTCAGATTGCCTTGCTTGCCTCTAGATCTAGTGATCCATTTTAGCTGAAAACTGCAAGGAGCTGTGCTCCCGGGCAGCTGCCACATAACCTCTGCTTGCCTGAGTGTAGGCATACCCGGTGCTCTCCAAATGTTTTCAAAGAAACAACTTTTGGCTTCATTAGTTTTTTTCCCACTGTTTGTCTATACTTGGTTTCGTCAGTTTTGCTCAAACCTCTGTTACTCCCTTTCCTTTGCTTGCTTTGAGTTTAGTTACCTCTGCTTTTTCCAGTTTCTTAAAGTGAAAAACTAGGGTCATTTGAGATGATCTTTTTAATTGCTGTTTTACTGTTTTGTTGACAGGTCTTAGTTTTTCTCCAAGCACGGTTCTGCTGCATGCAGTAAGCATTCATGAATTTACTTTCACTTATCTCAAAGTATTTTCTAAATTCCTTTCCTATTTATTCTTTGATCCATTGATTATTTAGAAATGTGTGGTTTAATTTTTGCATATTTGAATTTGAATTTTGCATATTCGAATATTGAATTATTTCTGTTATTGGTGTCTAATTTAATTCCATTGTGATCAGAGAACATACTTTGCATGAATTTAATATTTTTAAAGTTATTTTTAAAATTCCACAAAATAACAGCAGATAAAATTAAACAATGTATAAAAGTAATTATATACAGCAGTGAGGTGATATTTTATTTCAAGAAGGTAAGTTTGGATCAACATATGAAAATTATTTCAGAAATTCAGTACATCAACACACTAAACAAGTAACATCATATATCAATTGATGCATAAAAAGTATTTGACAAAATACAACACCAATTCATGATAAAATAAGAGGGAAATTGTTTAACCTAATAAATAACATGTGTATAAAACCTACAGCAATTTCAAAATGTATGGTGGGAAGCTGGATTTCCTACTGAGGTCAAGAAGAAGGCAAGGCTGGAGCCTATCACCACGCTCCTTTAACACCGCACGACAAGTCCCACCCAGTGCTGTATAGAATGAAAACAAAATAAAAAATAGACCAACAAGAAAGGAAGAAAGTGAATTGTCTTTGCTCACAGATAAAGTGGAGGTCTATTTTAAAAATCCCGAAAAAGCAACCAAAAATATCTGAAATTAATAAATAAGGTTTTTAAATATGCAACACACCAACACTGAACAAGTGAAATTTAAATTTTAAAAGAAAACAGCCTCAAATCGCATCAAAGGAAATGAAAAACATAGGTATAAATCTAACAAAATATAATATGAACATAAACTGTATGCAGGAAACTAGACAGAAATCTCAGATCTAAATAAATAAATGGAGAGAGATTACGCATTCATAGGATGGAAGACTCTACATTGTGAAAATGTCAGTTCTTTCCAACTTGATCCACACATTCAGTGAAATCACAGTCAAATCTCAGCAAGCTACTGTGTAGATACCAACAAACATTCTCAAGTCCACATGAAAAAGGGAAAGACCTAGAACAGCCAACGTAATAATAAAGAACAAAGTTGGGGGACTCACATTACTTGATTTTGAGATTTATTATGAAGCTACAGTGATCAATACAGAATGGTAATGTTGACAGAATAAACAAATAGATCCATGAAACAGAACAGAGACCTCAGAAATAGATCCACATGAATATAAACTGCATTTACAAAGGGAGCTAAGACAATTCAATAGAGGAAAGATACAACGTTTTCAACAAATGGTGCTGGAACTATTGGAGATCTATACGTTTCAAAATGAATCTATATCTATCATAAAAGTTAACTCAAGGTGAATCAAAGACCAAAATATAAAATGCAAAATTACAAAAGTTCTCAAAGAAAATATAGAAGAAAATCTATGTGAGCTTGGATTTGGTGATAAATTGTTAGCTACAACATCAATTGCTCAATGTGTGAAAGAAAAAAATGACAAATCGTATTTTATTAAAACTGAAAGCTTCTGCCCTGTGGAAGAAACAGTTGAGAGAATGAAAAACCAAACAAAACAAAGCAAAAAGAGTTAAAGACTGGGAAGAAATATGTGCCAAAACGCATACATTAAAGAGTTTCTATCCAAATTATACAAAGAACACGTTAATTTTCACAGTAAGAAAATAACCCAATTAAAAATAGGCAAAATATCTAACAGAAACCTTAATAAAGAGATACACAAATGAAAAACAAGCTTATCAATGCTAATTATTATTCATCTTCACTAGAAAATGCCAAACTAAAACAATAATGACTTACCTATCAGAAAGGTACATGTCTATTAGAGAGGCTAAAATCCAAAAAATTGATAATACCAACTCTTGGCCAGGACATGAAGCAACAAAAATTCTCATTCATTGCTGATGGCCATGAAAAATAGTTCAGCAACTCTGGAAGAAATTTGGCAGCTGTATACAAGATTAAAAACAGTCTTATATGATTCAACAATTGTGCTTTTGTAGGTATGTGTCCAACTTATTTAAAAACAGCCCGGGCGCGGTGGCTCAAGCCTGTAATCCCAGCACTTTGGGAGGCCAAGGAGGGAGGATCATGAGGTCAGGAGATGAAGACCATCCTGGCTAACACGGTGAAACCCCGTCTCTACTAAAAATACAAAAAATTAGCCGGGCGTAGTGGCGGCGACTGTAGTCCCAGCTACTCAGGAGGCTGAGGCAGGAGAATGGCGGAAACCCGGGAGGCAGAGCTTGCAGTGAGCCGAGATCGCACCACTGCACTCCAGCCTGGACGACAGAGCGAGACTCGGTCTCAAACAAACAAACAAACAAACGCCCTCACAAAAACCAACTCTAAAGTTTACAGCAGCTTATTTTATAGTAACTAAAATCTTGAAGAAAATGAAATGTAGTAGATGTGCTGATTTCAGTCTGTGTTACATCTGTAAAATACATGGTTGCTCAGTAATGAAAAGAAATGAGCTATGAAGCCACAAAGAAGATGATGAAACATAAACGTGTACTAGTGAAAGAAGTCAGTCTTTTAAAAGGTCCATATTGCTGTTTCCAATTACATGCATTTCTGAAAGGCAAAACCATAGTAATGATAGAAAATATTCATCTAGGCCAGGCGCGGCGGCTCACACCTGTAATCCCAGCACTTTGGGAGGCCGAGGTGAGAGGAGTTTGAGACCAGCCTGGGCAACATAATGAAACCATGTCTCCACAAAAAAAAGTAAAATAAAAAAATAGCCAGGCACAGTGGTGTGCACCTGTGGTCCTAGCTACTTGGGAGGCCAAGGCAGGAGAATCACTTGAGCCTGGGAGGCCAAGGCTCCAGGTCATGACACCACACTCCAGCCTGAGTGACAGAATGAAACCCTATCTCAACAAAAAGGTGGAAAAAAATGATAAAAAATGTAAAAATAAGAAAATATCCCTTTTTTTCCAGGGTATCACGAAGGCGAGGAGAACTGAACAGGTGGAGCAGGTCGGGGAACTGTGGCTGACGAATGAATCTGTTCTGCAGGACAGTGTAAGGATGGTTACACTGAGCATTTGACATAGTCTGTGGAACTTCACAGTAGAAATAGTAAACCTTAATGTATGAAAATAAAAATAAATCATTGAGGAAGTTGTGGATACCAGGTTTGAATGAAGAACATGACAAATAAATCTAAGTTTATTGAAATATATACAATTATCTCACTTAAAGGAGTGGAGGAAATGGGTGCTGACCTAAGTAACTTTGGAAAAGCTTTTGTAGTAATAGTGGCAAAGGAGATTTGAAAAAGCACAAAAGCTTTTGTAGTAATAGTGGCAAAAGGAGCTATGAAAAAACACAAAAGCTTTTGTAGTAATGGTGGCAAAAGGAGCTACGGAAAAGCACAACTGTCTTTGATGATATTCTTCCCCAGGAGGATAAGGATTCAGTATTCTAGAAACTTCTACATGCCTATTGGAATTAAACAGTGTCATGAATGGGCAGCAGGTGGTGGGAGTCAGGCTTCTCTCTGCAGAGTGAGTGGTTCCCGAGGAGGGAAGAAGTCAGAGGACACATGTGGTGATGGGTAAATGTTGACATCAGTGTGACTGATCTGGGCTTAATATAGGTACATACTAATTATTAAGATTTTTTTTACATAAAAATTATTTAGATATATATATGCACATGCGTTTGTATAAATACATATCTCACATTTCTGTCAGTTGCAAGGGCCAAGAAATAACAACAAACTACCTGACCAATGTTCCATAAAGCTGTCAAAGTCATCAAAACAAGGAAATTCTGAGCAACTGTTTCAGCCAAGAAAAGTCTAGGGAGATAGGACTTCTAAAAAGAAAGTGATATCCCAGGTAAGACAGTGGAACTGAAAAAGGCCACCTAGGCATAAACAGGGGCTCTAAATAAATCATCAACTGGATTTAATCATCATATATTAATTTTAGTTCATTAATTGTGGCAAATGTATTATACTAATAAGTAATAAGGAAAGCTGAGTGCAGGGTACTGGAGGACTCTGTAATATCTTCATAATAATTCTGTAAATATAAAGCTGTTTTGAAATAAAAACTATTTAAAACCATCCTTGAATGAATGTTACTGTGATCTGAATGTTTGTGACATTCCAAAACTCATATATTGAGACCTAATCATCAAGGTGTTACCAAATGGTGTTACCAAATGGGGCCTTGGGACATGATGAGGTCAGGAAGGTAGATCCCCCATGAATAGAATCAGTGCCCCTATAGAAGGACCCCAGAGAGCTCCTTCTCCCCTTCCGTTGCGTGAAGACACAGCTAGGAGGCACCATCTATGAACCTTTAGGGAACAGGCCCTCACCAGACACCAAATCTGCCTTGATTTTGAACTTTTCCACCCCCAGATGGCAAGAAATAAATGTCTGTTGTTTATAAGCCACCCAGTGTATGATACTGTAATATTACAGCTCAAATAGACTGAGAAAAAAAACATGAAATGGTAGATTGTTGGTAGAAGTGACCACAGCTGTGGGTATTTGTTGGTTTGGGATTTAGAGGCGTTGCGGAATTCTGAGATTGTGGGTACAGTTGTTAGAGTTAAGTTCGGTCCTTCCATGTAGCTTACCCGAGATGCCTCATAAAGCCCTAATCCCACCAGAAGTTTTCCTTATGGTCTCTCCCTCACGTTTCTCAACTTCAACCAACACAACTTGTAAGTGGGTGACAGTATTGGAAGTGAGGATGGCATTAACTTAAAGACATAATCTTCAACATTATTGAATTTTACTTAACCTTTTGAAATAATTTATACTACTGTTATTTTATGTGTTATTCTTGTGTATTTTGAGTTAGTTATGCTTATTGTTTATTGTTTTCTATGGAAAAAAGGAAGTGATCTGTCTATAGTCACACAGGTAATTTGTGACAAATCAATTTATTCATTAATTTATTCAACCCTCTTCTGAAACACATAGTTTTTCAGCACCTCCAATGTGCTCAACCTTGTCTTAAGCGTTTGGAAATTTTCATAAAATTACAACAAAACCCTGAGCTTTCCTGGATGCTCCATTATTGCAGAGGGGACACACAGTGAACACTAAACATGATAAATAAGTCACTTACAAAGCACATCAGAGACTAGTTAGAGTAATTTTAAAAACTAAAGCAGAGTGAACATGCAGGATTGCAGATGTGGGTCTGAGAGAAGGGGCATATTCCGTATTAAATAGGGTACTTAGCGCAGCCCTTTTCAAAGCAGAGACTTGAGGGAAGCCTAAGGAGGGGTGGGGTTTGGTCAGGTGGCCCCTGGGAACTGAGTCTCCAGGACCAGGACACAGCTATGCAGAGACCCCCAGTCAGGGGAACACTTTGGTTTGCTGAAGGCATAGCGATGAGGCTGGAAAGACAGGAGCAGGTGAGCACATTGGAGAGATACAGGAAAGAGGGCCAGAGGGAGGCTGGACGTCCCCGGGAGGCCAGCAGAGAGCATGAAGGACCCTGAGCAGAGAAGCATCATGGTCTGATCCCTCAGGCTTCTGTCTTGATAAGACAGACTGCCCGGGGAGAGGTGGTTGCTAGGAAGCTTGAGAGGAGCCTTAGGCAGCCTCCCAAGAGATAGGGATGGTGGCTTTGGGTTCTGAAAGTACGTGTAAGATTGACCCAGAAGAGTTTTTTGAAAGATAAATGTGAAATAAAAAAGTAAAAGAAAAATAGAGAAAAGAGAGAAAGAAAAAGGAAGGAAGGAAGGAAGGAAGGAAGGAGAAAGAGAAATAGAGAAAGAAAGGAAAAGAAAAAGAGAAATAGAGAAAAGACAAAGAAAAGGAAAGAAAGAAAAAGAAAAAGAGAGAAAGAGAGAAAATGAAGGAAGGACAGAAGGAAGGAAGGAAGGAAGGAAGGAAGGAAGGAAGGAAGGAAGGAAGGAAGGAAGGAAGGAAGGAAAGAAGGAAGGAAGGAAGGAAGGAAAGGAGGGAGGGAGGGAGGGAGGAGCTTTTTGTCTGGGAGGAAAGGATGCTCAGGTAGATGAAGGTGAAACGTTTGAACACTGAGATGTGAAAGACTCAGTGGAAGAGGTCTGGGGAGGCCAGGAACACATTCTGGACTATGCTGATTCTGAAAGTTCTGTTCAAGTTCAAGTTGAAATTCCACATCAAGTTGGATGTGGAAGTCCAGACTTCTGTGTAGATGCATTGGAAGGAAACAACAACTTGGGGGCCCTGAGGGACAGAGGACACAAGCTTAGCAAAGACTGACTGGGGCCGACGTCTACCTTCCTTTCCTATTCAGGGCTCTGTCGGTGAATCTCTTTACACAAAAAGTGACTTAAAATATTTTGCTTCAGATACCAAAATGATCATATTGTATACATTTAAAAGTTTCATATTGATTTCTACTCTTAATAAAAATTGGTTTTGTAGGTTTTGATAAATTCTGCCCTCATTGAAGTCCTAGCAAGATTCTTCATAAAATATCACTACAATGAGTTATCTTTGTAAACTCTGCTTTTTGTTGTTGTTAAGAAAATTAGAAAATATAATGTAAATGAATGTAAATTATTATAATCTGAGGAACAAGGGCTGCATTACAAATTTAATCAATAGTTTAACATACTATTCTGTTTTAAAATTAAAGTTTCAGAATTGAAAAAAAATAAAAAGCTCCATGAAACTTAGGAAGCAATGAAACTGCCTAAGCTTCGTTTCATTGTTTCTTTGCAAATCCTCAATGAAGTGTGTATGTGAAATGGATTAGCTTGGCCATTTCATGCTCAGTAATGTTTGTGATATTAGCTTTGCATTTGTTTTTAATTCATGTAATGAGTTTAGATTTTTGTGTTACTAGGCCATCATGTTTGTCTTGTACCTGTGAAGCACCCCATGTATGTTCTATGGAATCATTTCAACCGAACTCTGTTGGCCCTATTTCCATTTGTTTTAACTCTATGATTCTGAATTCTACCTCCTACATTGAGGATGAAACCGTTGTCAAAGCTGTCACTATGTCTGTTTAATTCAGGACACAGATCCCTTCCCTATCTCAGTTGGGCAAGCCCAAAATAAGAAAGCTTCATCTAGGGCATCCAAATGCCCTGGTCTACTTGGTATCTGCTCCTGTTGCCCTGGTTGCCCTGGCATGCCACTCAGTCTAACATATTTCACAGGTATTTCAACTTTAACGACTTTGGATACTGGTAGTTGCATTAGGATAATCAGAAAGGGTTTGGAGGGCCTCCTCCATGCTCTTCCCAAATTGATCATTGACATCCATATGCAGAGAAGCATTTTCACATGTTATGGACCAAATGCTTATGCCCCCAGATTCCTATGTTGAAGTCCTAATCTTCCTTGGAATGGTTTAGGAGGTGGAAAGGTCAAGGCCTCTGGCAGGTCGCTGCGGATGAGGTCATGACGCCGGGATTTTCTTGTAAAAAGAAGAGCTCTCTCTACCATATGAAGAGACTGCGAGAAAGCATCTTCTGTGAACCAGAAAGAAGCCCTCCCTAAGAACTCAATCTGCTGGCACTTCGATTTTGGACTTTCCGGACTCCAGAACGGTGAGAAATCAGTGTTTGTTGTTTCTGCCACGCAGTCTGTGGAATTTCGCGATAGCAGCTCGACCCAGTGGAGACATCACTTGGCACATGATCCACCCAGTGCAGGCATCCGTGACCATGTTCTCTTGTCTACGTCATTTGCTGGTACAGCAGAAACAGCACCACCCTTCGAGCAGAGTGAGCAGGGTGTTTGCTGATAGAACCCAGCGGCTCCCACGTAAGCAGCCTAGCCACCGTGGCCTGGGGAAGTGCCCCCTGACCATGCCTATGCTGGACGCTTGAGCCATACAAGATGCACAAATGTTTCAGGTCAATGCAGGAGTGGACAGCATCATCCCGGCCTGAGAATTTATAAGTTATGGCCAGGCACGGTGGCTCACGCCTGTAATCCCAGCACTTTGGGAGGCCGAGGTGGGTGGATCACGAGGTCAGAAGATCGAGACCATCCTGGCTAACACAGTGAAACCCCGTCTCTACTACAAATGCAAAAAATTAGCAGGGTGTGGTGGTAGGCGCCTGTAGTCCCAGCTACCTGGGAGGCTAAGGCAGGAGAATGATGTGAACCCGGGAGGCGGAGCTTGCAGTGAGCCAAGATCACACCACTGCACTCCAGCCTGGATGACAGAGCGAGACTCCATCTCAAAAAAAAAAAAAAAAAAAAAAATTATAAGTTAGGTGTTGCTATTGCTTATTTGTTTTCATCAGATATCAAGTGGTGATGTGTTCCCACTGTGGGCAGTGTTAGAGGGGTGTCTAGTAGGACATATCTGGATCATAGGGACAAATTCCTCATGAATGGCTTGGAGCTGTTCTCCTGGTAGGAGGTTCTCGCTCTCCTGAAGTTGGAGCAGTCCTGAGGGGAATGCGTTAGTTCTCATGAGAATGGGTTGTCGTAAAGAGAGGGTACTCTGCTGTTTGGTCACTCTTCGCATATGCCCACTTCCCTTCAAACGTTTCTGCTGTGTCTTGACTTAGCACTGAAGTCCTCACCAGAAGCCTAGCAGAGGCTGGTGCCATGCTCCATGTACAGCCTGCAGAGCTGTAAGCCAAATAAACTTCTTTTTAAAAAATACAAATTACTAAACCTCAGATAATTATTTATAGCAACACAAAATGGACTAAGAGGGTATGTGTGACCTACAGGTGGAAGGCAGTGTGTGAAATATGTGTGAGGAAATGCTATCGCTTGCTAAGTCTCCTACGTGGCATTGTTTGTTTTATTATCATAATTATTATTAATTCTTATTTAAAAACAAGCATTCCAATTTTTGTTGCCTTTTGGTCAAAATAATGAAAATTCTTTAATCGAAGTATTCAATGAATTAACTCCAAAATACTTCTGTTGGAAGCTTTTAACCAACTGCAATACTAAAGTCAAAGCTTGCAAAAAGGAAAACATTGTAGTTTATACAGATAAAAGCAAAATATGGACTCAAATAATGAAAGCTCAAATGTGTATAATATTTAAGTTTAAAATTCAATTTTGCGATCCCTCAGTCATGGGAAAAATATTTAGTCGGAACTACTTATTTTAATTAAACAAATGTATATATTTTAGTTGTATATTCTTTCCTGGAATGGAATAATATTGGGAAGTCCTGTTAGTTCTCAATGGCTAAGTCATGTGAGCCATTCAATAGAATCACAAATGGAATACATTATTTGAGTAGTTTTCCCTTGTTAAAATAGTTTATTAATGGAAGGTAATATAACAAAATGCAAAAGCAGATACTTTTCAAAAAGTTTTGTTGATACTTTAAGTGTTTTCAATAAAAATAATTTAGGATTGAGAGTATTTCTTTTTAGCAGACGTTCTCTGAGCTTGCCCTCTTAGCATTTTGAGAATATTTTCTCAGTTAAAATTATTTTCTACAAAGTGGGCTAAACTGATGGTATAAACAACTTCATATGACATTTAAAAGATGACTACAGGCAATTTTATGAAAACATAAAAATAACAAGGCTCTATTATAAAAATAAATTCTTCAGACTGTTATCATAACACTATTAGAGACAGATGTAACCAAGAAAGTAATTCAAGCATGTGGATACTTAGCAGGAAAAAAATGTGTTTTCGTTTCTCATTTTAGTATTTATTTAATTAAAAAAGAAGCTTCATATACATTCATTGTACAAGAATATATTTTAGAAAGAATTTCATTTGTAAAAATAGATTTCCACATATCCATCAATATAAACAGAAAAATGTATTGTTAAATGTATTTTTAAAATATAATTTTGTTTATTGATCTTTTATGCTCCACAGTGCACACTTTGGACAGTGAGTTCAATGATCACTCTGCCCAAACCCATACCTCTGTTGGCTGCTTGTGGAGGTATGTTAGGGCACAAGTCCATGAAAGTGTATGCCCACAGACACAAGGGACTTCCCTTAGCTAAACACCAACAATAATGTGTCTTACACCTGTGGTATAAGTATCCTTTGTTAGAAATTCAGTTTAGCAAATATGGCTTGGCAGTCTTTTATGGGCAAGCTATTATTCACTTTGTGTGAGGAAATACTGTAAGTTTCAGATGTTACATATGTTACATAACTACATATGTTACATAAAACTGAACGGTAACTCTCTCCTTTGGCATAAGAATGAACCTGGGGAGAATTAAAATTATTGGGTTGGTGCAAAAGAAATTGCAGTTTTTTGTGCAATTACTTTTGCACCAATCTAATGAACAACAAGAGGCCTGTGTGGTGGCTCATGCTTATACTCCCAGCACTTTGGGAGGCTGATGTGGGCTGATCCCTTGAGCTCAAGAGTTCAAGGTCAGCCTGGGCAACAAGGTGAAACCCTGTCTCTACTAAAATACAAAAATCAACTGGGTGTGGTGGTGCACACCTGTGGTCCCCACTACTCTGGAGGTTGAGGTGGGAGGATTGCTTGAGCCTGCAAGGTGAAGATTGTAGTGAGCACCACTGCACTCCAGCCTGAGAGATACAGCAAGACACTTTGCATTAGTCCGTTCTCAAATTGCTATAAAGAACTACCTGAAACTGGGTAATTCGTGAAGAAAAGAGGTTAATTGACTCACAGTTCCACAAACTGTACAGGAGGCATGGCTGGGACGTCTCAGGAAACATACAATCATGGCAGAAAGGAAAGGGGAAGCAAGCACATCTTCACATGTCAAAGCAAGAGAGAGAGCTAAGTGGAAGGTGCTACATACTTTCAAACAACCAGATCTCGTGAGAACTCTACCAAGGGAACAGCAAGCAGAAGTCGGCACCCAGGATTCCATCGCCTCCCACCAGGCCCCTCCCATAATTCATAGGGATTACATTTCAACATGAGATTTGGGTGGGGACATAGAGCCACACCATATCACCCTGTCTTAAAATAAATTAAAAAATAAAATAAAAATAAAGAGAGAAAGCATTTTGTGAGCTTGGGTTCTCTCTCATGTAAGGAAGGTAATTTGCAGAAATTTGTCTGTAGTTATGTACTTTGAATATAATGCAAACTGATAAAATATAGTAAAAGAAATATGTATTTTTGAAAATACATTGAAAGTGTTGAAATGACTTGATAGAAGAGAGTTTCTAAAAAGTATTTGGTATTAAATTGAATGAAGGGGAATGGAAACTATATAATATTGGAGAAAACGTTGGGAAACCAAAACTGAATCTAATAGTCAATAACTATGGCTGCAGATGCAATAATAGTAATAATCATTGTTATTAGTTCCTATTCAGATCTTTTACTTTTAAAACCTACAAATAATGGTGTGACTGTATGATTTCAGATCCATCTTTCTCTTTTTCTTCTTCAGCATCTTACTAAACTTTAAACCCAGAGAAATTTCCCCAGTGATTTGCCGTATAATGTTTCTGTTCTAAACCTTGTGCTTAGAAGCTTCCATATAATTTGTGCAGCCATATCTGGTAACAGGCCAATCCATATCCCCCCACCCTGACCCTGTTCCTATCATAATCAGAACCAGATCCTTACTCGAGAAGCTCCGTTAATCCCTAAGCATCCTCCACGCCCTGGGCAGTACCATGTTTTGCTATTTCACTAAGTCTCAGCAGAATTGTCGACTACCTGAGTTAGCACCCTTCGTAAATAGATTAGTCTCTTGTGCAGTCAAACCCTTTAGAAAAACAAAATCATCTCAAAAACCAAGACCCCAAAGTGTCTGCTGCTCTTTTGTTTCCTCAAAGATAAAATTCTATGTGTATTTTTTCCTAGAATAAATAATTTCCTCTCAAACAGCCACACCCATAAATATTGATTTGATGTTGATAATTCTACTATTTTTTATTTAAAATCCACCAGAAATACACTCCAGCAACGTACTCAGGCAGGTGCCCATGCATGCACTCCTGAGACCTTTCTCTGTGCTCCTCTTGTCCCTAGTTTAAGTCACTGCACACCTGAATTTTTACCATCCTATTTCTCCCCCTGATGTTTCCTGAGGGTGAGGGTCATGGGAACTGTTCTGACGCCCCCATCCTTGACGGAACGTGCATCGTTCACCTGGGAGATAACTCTTTTCTTATTTTGAAGTTGCCTTGTTGAAGACAAGGACGGCTGGCTCATGGATAGGGTTCCATGTTTCAGGATGCACCTTCACCGTTTTCCACTGGCTGAACTTTCAACATCGTGGCTCACACCGCTCAGCTTCCTGCCCCTCTGAGACGCTTTCTCTCCCTCTGCACAGGTGGTTTGAGAATCCTGCTTTGTCCTACCTTAGCTTTTGTTGAATTTCTTTGTCTTCAAATGCCTGTCTCTCTTAATTGTAGAAAACTGCTTATTTTTCTCTGTCCCAATAGACTGCTAACTACCTTGATTTGGGGATTTTCATCTTCCTCAATTTTGTAAGCCAAACTCAAAAGGGTAACCTGCAAGTGACATACTGTCAGCGTCAATAAACACAAAGGGGCCCCTTGAATTTATGCCTTCATTTGTGCAGAGTAGCTCTCTGATGTACAGGTAAAAATATCATTTAAATAGTGTTAAAGTGGATGCATGGTGTTTTATGCCTTTCCAATAGCCGTAGTTACTTAAAACGGTGATATAAAAGAAAATTGTCTAGAGAAGGAAGCTTAAGCTAAAGATAAAAGGAGAAAAAGAACATTTTCAAGTCAGTTGCTTTCACAAAGAACATTAACTAGCATTTTCACCTTCCACCTCTACAACTTCCACAGACACTGAGACGAGTCACCTCTGACCCACCTACATGCTACTTATAGAACATAACGTTTATTCTAGGAAAGGCAACTAAGGCATGCTATATCAGCAAAGGGTGTGAAAAAATATGCATCTTCTGTACACATACTTGGGCATGCGTCTAGTAAATACCCCATTGACTTTTTATAATTTCTACAGGTAACAAGTTTACATTCCCTATAAACATAGCCTTACAAATAATATCATCTGCAGGAAGGTAATACACCTAATATATGGCACCTAAAGACTTGGGAGAGGTATAGCGTCTTTAATCTTCAATCTGTTAAAGTATTTTAAATATAAGCATTGTAAAAAATCATAGTTTGATGAGACAGGTGAAGGACTGTGGAAGCCTGGGATGTCCAGCACTTTCCTTACACACAAATCTCTGCCTGCACCAAGCTTACTGATGAGCTGGAGGACGGGAGCAAAACATTGGCACAAAGAGAGCCCCCCTTTCTGGAAGGGCCCTGGACTTTCCAGTGATGCCTCCCGAGCGTGCTTTCACTACACTGGATGTGCTTGGTTCGGGAGAATCTGGCATACGTGAGTTAGAATTTAGAAAAAAGAGGTGTTTGGTTCTGGAGGCGGGGGCGGTCACAGCTTTTTACTTGGTTAGTCACTCAGATAGTGTCTCTGGGAGTCTCTAAACTCTGATCTCCAGCCAGCTGAATCCCATAAATCCGGATGTTCAATATTTATTTGCAATGAGCAATGAGCAATGAAGAGAGGTGCAAGTATATCGATACAGTTTGCATGTACGTGGCCCCCAAATTTCATGTTGCAGTGTGATCCCCAGTGTTGGAGGTGGGGCCTGGTGGAGGTGTTTGGATCATGGGGTGGATCCCTCATGAATGGCTTGGGCTGTGCCCTTGGTGATGAGTTGTCACACGTTCACAGGAGATCTGGTTGTTTAACAGAATGTGGCACCTCCCCGAGTCTTTCTCGTGCTCCCACTCTCCTCATGTGATGTGCCTGCCCCTGCATCTCCTCCCACCATGACTGTAGCCGAGCAGGTGCCAGTACCATGCTTGTACAGCCTGCAGAACCCACAGCCAATTAAACCTTTTTTTCTTTATACACTATCCAGTCTCAGGTATTTATTTATAACAACAGAGGAATGGCCTGAAACATATATCTGTTAAACGTATCAAGTTTTGAGAGATTGCTCCCTTATCTCTCAGCTGGTAAACTACCCGCTTCCCTAATCAGAATTTTGCAAGGAGGTTTGGTCAAGGTCAACATTTCCTCACTGGCGTTCACTTGGAGGGAAGGAGGAAGTCACAGCTTATAGTGACTAGGCCACCTCTCAGAGCTGGGCCAGGTGGAAGTCACAAACTGTAGGTGACCAGGCCACCTCTCAGAGCTGGGCCAGGAGGAAGTCACAAACTGTAGGTGACCAGGCCACCTCTCAGAGCTGGGCCAGGAGGAAGGTGCAGATTGTAGATGATCGGGCCACCTCTCAGAGCTGGGCCAGGAGGAAGGTGCAGACTATAGATGATCGGGCCACCTCTCAGAGCGGGGCCAGGTAAACCTGCACTATCTCCAGGCACAGCCAGCATTCTGCTTCCACGCCCTGGCCAAGGTAAGCATGAGAGGGGCTAGCTATGGAATTACAAGGTGATGTTGATAGTTCAACACTTCCCTGGAAGCAACCTGGGTTGTTTCACTGTTCTGGGATGTTTAGTTCATATTTGCACCTGGCTAACTGGTTACCCAGCCTGGCTAGGCTTCCTGACCAGAAGGCTTGGAGAATCTTACTGAACTCTCCTCTGGGCTCCCCTGCAAATGCAATGCTTCGTGATTAAACCTGAGGCCGTCTGCCCTATGCAACTGAGCAGGATGCAGGGACCATATCTGGGAGTCTCAAGTTCCCCAGAATGGCCTGTGCTTCTCCTGTCTGTGAAATCATGCACTTCTTTTAGCAACGCCAACATAGACACAGCCAGGGAGTCCCCCGAGTTCCCTCAGCTCTTTAATGTGGCCCAACCAATGCACAGACCCACTGTAGATGTCTCCTTGCCAAGCCAAGAGAGTTGAATTTCTTTAGGTCTTATTGGAACATTTTGCTATACCAGGAAAAAAGTAACAGACAATGTGTTTAAAAAATTAATTTTTAAGTTGGCAAATGATTATGTACCTGGGTATTTTAAGATAAAACATCCTAGAAATGTAACACTTAGGTGTGAATTTTTAAAAAGTGCTTCCTCATTTTAAGGAGCCAGCTCTCTGTTCTGATTTAAGAGAGCGTAGATTTCTCAAACGATCATCCTTGGCTGAGTATTTGGACATTTATTTTTCTGTTTGCTTGACTAATGGGCTATATTGTTAGGGTTCCTGTGATTGCAAAAGTGACAGGAGAACTATTTCATTTGCTTGCAGCAAAAACAGCCTTCATCATGGAGAGGCTTGGTCTTCCAGTGGAAGCAGAGGCAAGGACATGGCTGGATCCCAGAAACAGGAAGATGTAGCCACGGATTCCTCCCGGGCCCTCCTGCTGCACTCTCTCTGCACTCTGCCCTGGGTGATGTCAGGCTCCCAGTTCACCTGGAGGGAAGGAGGCCAGAGCCAGCCACTGAGATTTACGTCTTGTCATTTCAGTTGTTCGCCAGTTTGTGTTCATGCCAGAGGTTCTGAGCACCGGGCTAGAGAATGGAGCTGCCCTGCCTCCCTGGCTGCTTGTGCTGTGGACAGAGCTTTTGCAGGTTTCACTGATATTTCACCAAATATGTGCATTCCATCTTCACAAATTAGACGACAAATTGGCCCTATGCTTTTTGGTGACATTTATGTTTTTCTGCCAGCGCACTGGAAATGTGGCATTGGTACCGGGGTCCACCGAGAGATGCTGTCTATCATTTTCACATGCAGAGCTGTTTATTTTTTAAAGGAATGCCTCTCATGTACACGTCTAAGTAGGAACAGATGCATTTGATTCCAGGCGTCCATGCTCCTAAGCTGCCATCTGCCTTTTTGTTTCTTCCTTTCCTCTGCTCTCACATGAGCACTCTCGGAAGGTCATCCATGAGCGTCTACTGGTGAAGTGAAGGGATAGAGGTCAGTAGCTGCCTGTGTCCCCTTGTGCACATTTCAGGATTTCACAGCTGCTCGGCATCTCTGGCTGGCTCAGACTTCCTCAGCTGCACCATGCCTCACGCCCCTCACCCGGCTGAGATTCTACCACTTGCCGTCAGGTTCAGTCATTTGCACTTTAATCTATTTGCATCTCAGTTCTGCACTTTTTGGAGCACTTGACCCCACCCCAATTGAAATCTGACTCTCCACCTCCTCTGTGCTTGTATTTGCTCATGGCTGGAAGAAAATCCACACAATGTAGAGGGTTCCCTCTATACATGACTGCCAGCTGCAGGTGGAGTCCAGTGTCAGGCTTTTTCCATCGTTTTCGAACTTCCAACATGTTGTCCTTCTTCCTCAATTTTGGCTAATAATCTCCAAAATTTTCCTTTAGAAAATAGAAACAGTAGAAGATAATTTCATGAACTTCCCCAGGCACCAACTGCATCTGTGCACTGAGATTTCCATCTGTGCTGAAACTGAACACATGTGATCTTGTCTAAGGCCAATCCCCCCGTTCATGCTCTAGGTCATCTCAGATACTGCTAATGCAAGGACATGTGCCTCTTCTCATCACTTTTCTCTCTCTACTGGACAATCCCCATGAGAACACAGCCTGCAGTTCTTCCAGCTTACACACACAGGAACACACAGGCACACACCCCCTAGGGAGCAAATGCCTCTACAGATCCCATGTGTTTCTTTAGCTGTAGCCTCATTTCTCTGCTTTTACATGAAAACTTGTTGCAAAACGTTCTGAGTTCTGATTCTCTCTCTCTGGTGGGTTTTTTTGTTTTGTTTTGTTTTTTGTAAAGACAGGATATCCCTATGTTGCCTCGTTGTTTTCTCTAGCTATCATAAAAGAAATTGTTTTCTTGATTTCTTTTTCAGATGATTTTCTATTGACATATAGAAATGTCACTGATTTTTGTATGCTGATTTGTATTCCACAACTTTACTGAATTGGTTTATTGATTCTAATAACTTTTTGTGGAAACAGTAAACAGAGCAAAGAGAGAACCTACAGAAAAGGTATGCAAACTCTACATCTGAAAAAGGGGTTAATATCTAAAATATAAAAACAAACTACTCAACAGCAGCAAAATAACCTGATTAAAAATAGACAAAAGACCTGCACCGATATTTCTCAAAAGAAGACAAAACATACAGACAGCCATCAGATATATGGAAAATGCTCAATGTCATTAACATTCAGGGAAATGCAAACAGGGAGTGCAAACAAAAACCACCATGAGGTGTCATCTCACTCTAGTCAAAAGAGCTACCATCAAGAAATCAGGTCAGGCGCGGTGGCTCACACCTGTAATCCCAGCACTTTGGGAGGCCGAAGTGGGTAGATCACTTAAGGTCAGGAGTTTGAGACCATCCTGGCTAACATGGTGAAAGCCCGTCTGTACCAAAAATATTTAAAAAATAGCCAGGCGTGGTGGCATGTGCCTGTAATCCCAGCTACTCGGGTGGCTGAGGCAGGAGAATCACTTGAACCCAGGAGGCGGAGGTTGCAATGAGCCAAGACTATGGCAATGCACTCCAGCCTTGGTGACAGAGCGAGACTCCATCTCAAAAAATAGAAATCAAAAGACAACAAGTGTTGGCAAGGATGTGGATAAAAGGAAACCCTTACACACTGCTGGTGGGAATGTGAGTTATTATACCCGTGAGGAAAACAGTATGGAGGTTCCCAAAAATAAAAAAATAGAAGTATCATTCGATCCAGCAATCTAACTACTGTGTATATACCCAAAGGAAAAACATAATCCGTGTGTCAAAGAGCTTTTGCATCCCCTTGTTTTTTGCATTACTATTCACAATAGCCAAAGTGTGGAATCCATTTCAGTGTCTCTCAGTGGATACAGGGATAAAGAACACGTGGTACATATATACCATGGAATATGATTATTTGGCTATAAAAAGAATGAAATCCTGTTGTTTGCAGCCATAGTTTCTGGGGTGAAACTAGAGAACCTTAAGTGAAATAAACCAGGAACAGAAAGACCAATACTGCGTGCTCTTGCTCGTATGTGGAGTCTAAAAAGTTGATCTCATACAAGTAGAAAGTAGAATAATGGTTTCAGAGGATGAGGAGGACTGAGGAGAGGAGAGAATGCAGAGAAACTGGTCGAAGGGGACAAAGTTCCCATTAGACCGAAGGAGGAGGAACAAGTCCTGGTGTTCCAGTGCATGGCAGGGTGACTGGTTAACAATAGCATATTTTATATTTCAAAATAACTGGAAGATAAGTTTTTGAACGCTGACATCACAAAGAAAGGATAAAGATTTAAGAAGATAGACTGATGTGATCATTACACAACTTACACATCTGTCAACGCATCAACTTGTAACCCATAAATGTGTACGATTATTATGTATCCATTATAAATAAATAAAAAGTAAAATAAAATTTAAAATTTTTTAAAAATCCAGAAAAATCGACTATTTTCACAACACATAAAAAGAATGGAAGGCGAAGGCTGAGGGTATTTATGGGAGACATGTGAATACAGCCGGGAAGATTTTAGAAGCTGTTTCCCGTGGACACCTTGAGTTCAGCGCACACCGTGATGGGAATGAGACATCCCAGGCCTCGGAGGTGCTGGACACGGACCTGTGCGGGTTGTGAGAGAGAAAAGTGGACACGAGCTGGGAGCTCCTGCTGCCGTCTCCTGTAGCCTGCTCTCCCCGAATGGGTTTTGTGGAGGAAGCCACGTGTGGCCGGCTGTGCCTGTAAGCTGTTTGGACAACAATTTCTGGGCTGTTCCATCCCTAGTCCCTGCTTGAGCTAACTGCAGACTCAATCCTTTCGGTTAAACAGAAAGTTAAGCCTCTTTGTTTGGGCCGGAGCCATGCACGCCCGGGCGTCCGCTGGGAGATCTCTGAAACAGCACATCTCTTGCCTGTAGCTGTGCAATCTCCTCTCCTCCCCATTCCTCTCAGGATTATGTGTGTACCAGCAGCGTTTTCACAGTGAAAACTGCACAGACCCTCCCCCGGGGCTCCCCGCGAGCCCACGGATCCGCCCCGCGGCGCAGGGCCAGTCATTTCTCTATGGCTTTTGACTCTGGCTGCAGGTTCTGCAGACCCGGGCTTGTTGGGGTGGGTGCTGCTGAGCCCCGGTTCGCCGCGCCGGCCCAGATCCTACAGAAATGATGGTGAGAACGATGAATAACGCCGCAAGGTCAGACAGAATCAATCCACATGACGTTAAAAACACGCTGCCTGCCATTTGGACAGGAAAGTTCCAGGCTCCAGCTCCCAGAAACCGCCTTCCTTCGTGTGGAGGGACGCAGCCTCTTAAGGTCAGAATGAGAGCCTGGAAAGTCAGGGTCCCCGGCCAGGCCTGTGGGGGTCTGAGGTCATTTTGGGGGGTGACAAATGAGGACACACATAGAGCATGTAATGTCTGTGGGAATTTAAAATACACGGATGTGTTTTCTTTCAACTTTTGCACAGAAGACAAGATTTCATTAACGTTTTGTGTCCTGTTATTTCACATATTTGGGTCCTGTTATTTCATTAATGTTTTGGGTCCTGTTATTTCACATGTAAAATCTGCATAAATAGCAAAAATGTATTCCCTTTTCTTTTGATATCATATTGATGTTACTCTGGATTAAACACCTATATTCTTTGAATACATAGAGTTCACAAAGAAAGATACATTTTACACAAAACCCTTCATTGTTAGAATTGCACATAACTGTTTCCTCCTTTCCAGTGCTTGATAAATATTTGAACAGTGGACAGATATAGTCTGAGGCCTGTTTCCCTTTGAATGATGACATTCCTCATAATTTTGATTTTGGAAATAATTTCATCTTTTGGATGGATGAATGAATTTTACCAGAGGGGTAAGTATTCAAATATCATGCAAAATTAAATAAAAGAAGATGTGCTAATCAAAATATAAACACACACACCCCATGAAGTGAACAGAAAAGACTTGCAGGAGAAGCAGCTTGGATAGTAGCGGTCCGAGAGTCATTTCTTTTTCCCAGACCATGCCTTTACTCTCTTAACTTAATGAGTGTGCCTTTCAGAAAGTTTGTTTTTTTGTTTTTTCGATTTTATTTGAGACAGGGTCTTGCTCTGTCACCCAGGGCTGGAGTGCAGTGGTGCCATCATGGCTCACTGCTGCCTTGACCTCCAGGGATCGAATGATCCTCCCCTCTCGGCCTCCCAAAGTGTTGAGATCACAGATGTGAGTGTTGGGATTACAGATGTGAGTGTTGGGATTACAGATGTGAGCCACCACTCCTGGCAAGAAACTTTCCCATTAAAACACAACGCTCTGAAAGGCTTGCTGTGGGTAACGCGTCCCTCGTATTCAGCAAGGGCGGTATATCTGCCGTGTCTTCTTCCTGAGCCCACACTTTGTGAAGGTCAGTCTCATACTCAGCCCAGTGTGCCGAGAAACAAGACAGAGACTGATACAATCAACTTACTTGAGTATATTTACCTGAAACAGTATTTTTTAAAAAACTGAGCCTACCTTATGACAAGAATCTCATCCTTTAAAACTCTAAACTATATTCCTATGCAAATTACTGGCAATATATGTTTTAACATCAGCGTTGTAATTTCAACCTTAGATCTAAGGGTACCAAGTGCTGTGGCACTGCTTTGATACCTTATGGCTTCCAGTTCTAGTTTACAACATAATATGCTTTTAGAGTTCTCAGCGTTCCTTAAATCTGTAAATTGGAATTCTAATTCCTTTAAATTTTATGTTGAGTTCTCAGTTTCTCTGCAGCTACTATAGCTACTCTGTTTCGATGTAATTCAAAGTCTCTTTAAAAGAAGCTAGGGCATTTCTCTGTTATGCAATTCCTTCCGTTGCATTGGAGAAACACTGAGTAATGCAGCCACGTTGGGAAATGCCAGGATTCCCAAATCTAAGTATCCTCTAATGGGGCCTAATGAAAAAAAAAATGCCACTACCTTTCTTCCACTAAACTGCTTTGAACACATTCTGCTGCTGTGACTGAACTTACTGCTTTTAAGTATATGAATATTAAGTTTCCGAGCTGTGGGCAGGAAGACCCTCCTGACGACTTACAACCCCTCTCGGATCCCATGACCCTGCCGCTCCCGCCATCACATCCCAGAGCAGCAGACTTCGATGTTGCCGTGAGATCCAGGGGTGCCTTGGAACAGTTTGCCTCTCCGTCTCTGCCATGCCCAGCCCCGCGGGCCACGTGTGTGCGTGTAGCACAGTTTATTCTTCCGAGGACACGGTCCAGAATTACTGGAGTCTCCTGAATGCTGAGATGAACAGACTGGGTGAGCTTTAGGTGCTGCACCTGTCCTTCAAAATGAAACCCAACGGAGGCCCACGGCGTCTCCCCAGGAAAAAGGGGCTGAGGACGCACTCCACCTGGGTGATGCTTTCACCCCTGCAGCCCCCAGTCTGCTCTCCTGGCCTCAGAAACAGCTCAGTCCTTGTAAAATCGGTGAAATCAGTGGTTCTCATCTTCTATTTCTTGAACACGCGCCTTGTTTCCACCCATCGGTTGTGGTTGGAGAAGCATTTCAAGAAAACACCTGTTAGGGCCTTTTTTGTGTGTTAAGCCTCTGTGCTGGTAGCGTTAGAATCATCCGGAAGGTTTGTTAACAGAGTGCTGGGTCTCCTCCCTGGAGTTTCTGAGTGTGCACGTCTGGAATAGAGCTCAAGAATCTGCGTTTCCAACAAGTTCTAAGCTACTATGCTCAGCCAACCAACCCTCCAGACCTGTATCCGATGAACCCTGTGGCTTTACATGGTATCTTGATGAAGAAAATATTGTTGAAATCATGCTCTAAAACAACTGTTGGATTTCAGTGCAATTACAGAAAACCTTTTCATCAAGATGTCTATGAATGAAACAAGCTGCCCATTTTCAACAGCGTAAAATCACACATTCAAAACCATGATGAGCCCCTTAAATTTTAGGATTGAGTTTCACTTCCTCACTGACATTTTGTGAAAAATAACACCCTCAAGAGGCCTAAACAAGGCGACCGGAACTAAGAAAACTTAAGGAAGTACTCCCGTGTTTTGATGTGTTTTGTTTATTTGGGATGCGTGGAGACTCTGAATGGAGAAAGTCGTCGATGCCTGCACTGCTCTTGGCCTGTTCTTTATGTTCCGCGCGGTGACAGCTTGAAGATGAAGGAGGAACGTAAAGGGCTTCATCACAGGAAATAGAACTATTGCTTTATTCAAACATTTAAAAAATAAATACAATAAATCAGGTTTTTTTCCCCTTTCCAAGTATTAAATACAGATGTACTGTATGCATATGAAATTTTTGATTAAAATGTCTTTCACCAGTCTGTCTCTTTAATTAAATAAAGCCTGTTTGGTATTAATCAAGGCACAAAGAATGTATACCCCAAATCCAGATTAATTAAAAGCCTGGGAGCTTGAGGAACAGGCTGTATAAAGATGAAAATAAATCAATCCAAACATGATATTTATGAATATGGATGGTTTGTGAGTAAAATATAAATAATTTAGACAGAATAATATATGTCAGTTATAGGATAGGATTATTTTATATTGTAGAATGAGTTTAAATGTACACTTGAACACATATTTTGGATTAAGATTTCTGTTTTTAATATTTATTGTTCATTACCGAGGGATGATAGCTCTTAGTGGTTAATCCCTCACAAATCCTGAAGCTTTTAAGTACCTGCTCAACTGTGCCAGGAAGGGAGTCTAATGTAGCATCTTCTCTCTTTTGTGCAGAGTTTGGTTTACTTTTTTTTCAAATTACCGTTATATTCCCCAATGGAACAGTCTTAGTGCCTTAACAAGAGTCATGAGGGCCTAGTCATACAGATTTTAAAATAGATATGCTTGACCCATTAGTACTTTTCAACTATATATATATGTGTGTGTGTGTATATATATATTCATATATGTGTACGTGTGTATATATATTCATATATGTGTACGTGTGTATATATATTCATATATGTGTACGTGTGTATATATATTCATATATGTGTACGTGTGTATATATATTCATATATGTGTACGTGTGTATATATATTCATATATGTGTACGTGTGTATATATATTCATATATGTGTATATATATATATTTAAAACTGAAATATACAATTTCTGCTAACGCACATATAGAAACGGCTTCATGCTGTACATTACCTGATTCTCACTAAAGCTCTGCAAAGGAGCAAGGCCAAATTTTGAACTAGGCTATTCTGACTGTAAATCTAAGATCTTCCCTATTACAGCCATATGTCATATATCTAATCGGGGAAAAATAATCTTACTCAATTGCTGATCTCAATTAGAATGGAGGACGACCCCTAACTATTTGAAATTGTGTTTCCCTTGGAAAACATTCTGGCTGAGAATAAACTCCCATTAAATTTACATCCTTCACCTCCTCTTTTCCATTCCCTCTTTCCCCTCTCTTTCTCATCTTCCTCCCTTTTATCCTCACCACCCCCATCTTTCTGCTTATTTCTATTTTTCAGTCATATTTGCAGAGGAGACTAGTGATACAACCTTGGTATGGAAATGGAAATGAGACTTAATAAGGTGGTGCTTCTAATCAGCTGGGGACAAGATGGGTTATTCAGAAAATATCGTGGGTCTCCATTTAAGCAAGAATGGGAGACCTCGCTAAATACAATGTTCAAAGTCAATTTCAGGGTCATTAGTGAACACCATGAACACTGTAGCGGAAAATATTAAAGAATATTCTATAACACTGTTCCTTGGAAGAGCTTATTAAGCCAGGTACCCTAGAACAAATGACTCACAGATTTGATCTTCGCCAATAATCACCAAACAATTGCACCCCCAAGCACACTTAAACACATGCACACAGCCAACTTTGTGTCAAAAAATACACAACAACAGGTAGTGCTTGGAAGAGACCCCGACATATGTGGTGTTAATTATTTCATTGTCATCATCACTGTCATCATCATCATCATTTTTCTTACTATAAAAAGTAGGTGAATCACTTTAAGGGATTTCATTGGTATTAGTCTGTTCTCACACTGCTCCTAAAGAAATACCAGAGACTGAGTAATTTATAAAGGAAAGAGGTTTAATGGACTCACAGTTCCACAGGGCTGGGGAGGCCTCACAATCATGGTGGGAGAGCCAGGGACGTCTTACATGGCAGCAGGCAAGAGAGAGCTTGTGCAGGGGAACTTCCCTGCGTAAAACCATCAGATCTCATGAGACTCACTCACTATCACGAGAACAGCATGGGAAAGACCCACCCCCATGATTCAATTACCTCCCACTAGGTCCCTCCCATGACGCGTGGGAATCGTGGGAGCTGCAAGTCAAGATGAGATTTGGGTGGGGACACAGCCAAACCCTATCAAGTAATAACATCAAAATCAACTTAATATTCGTACTACGTTTCACCATTTGTTACTGATGTCCTTACTGATCTCAGTTTTAAAGAGTTCTAAATGATTTAGTCAAACGGTATTACTGTGAAATGTATGGAACTAAACAATTTTCTGTTTAGTGATGGTAAAATGTACCAATATTTGAGATTTTTGAAAAATTATGTATCAATAATTTTTGTTATGGTATACTAATTGCCAGTTACTCATAGTTTATAAAAATAATGGATTTGACAATGTGATAATTCTCTCTGTTGAAATGGTTTAAATGATAATAATTGCATGTCCAGATTTAAGCAAAAAGCAGTAATCAACGTTGCTAAAAGATTCACAAATTCACATGGCAAAGCCCTCATCAGAATGTTGAAATTGCTTTTGTCCAAAAAATAGCAGAAAGCCCTGGAGAAGCCACAGTTTCCATTTAACCCCTGATCAATGACATGCACTAAAACTAATTGGCATGAGGTTTACAGCATTTAAAAAGTGAAAAATGTATTTTAGCAGGAGAAAAGATTCTGTTCTTTCTTTTGTTTGTTAATATGTACAAAACAAGATCCATTGATTGATAGCAATGAGTTTTTAGAAGCATTTTGGGGTTGTACTGGTTTTTATTCCTAATTTTGCTGAATGACTGTTTTCAGGTTTTCCTTTAGCCTCCAGGGATGTAGTGCTAGAAAGCGGATCTTTTTGGATCATGTTGTTTATCTTCCAGTGGGAAAGACTCATTACCGACCAGCTGTAAAAAAAAGCAGCACTATCTGGCTTCAGAAAGTGATGAGGATGAGGGAGGAAATTAAACAGAGCAAGAGAAATAGTGATGGTGAGGAGGGAGAAGTTTGCTCTTAAATGAGGCAACCAGGGAAGGCTTCCCAGAAGAGGCAGTTTCTCAAACATAAACCATCAGGAAGAAAAGCAATATTTTCAGCTTCTCTTAGTCCTTGCATTTTTAACATTTCTGGCTTTTTTCCCCTTATGAGCATTTTGGTCAATAACTTTCTTCACTTCTAAATACTGTTGTTTTGTATTTTCACTTTTCCTGTAAAATATACATTTAAAGAATTAACTAATAGGCTACCTATATAATCACCATGATCTGGTATCATCATTCTGATGGTTTAAAGACTTTTGGAGCAAGATTTTGTGTCTTGTTCTACATTGAATAAAAACTATGCAGTTGCAGGTGCACCCACACAATGCACACACAGTTTCTAACATCAGTGATCCTTCATTTCTGAAAACCTATGGAATAAGAACAAAATGACTCCTCTCATAAAAAAGTGTCTAACCTATTAAAAGTATTGTTTAAACGATTTCCAATTTGTAAAGAAAGGAAAGATTTGTGATTGACCCATGCGCTTTCATTGGATCCTCTGCCCTTTCCTCTCCCTGGTTCTCACCTTCCATGTCTCCCGGGAACAGAGGCTGTAACGTTATTCAGCACACCTTCAGCTGAGCAGAGCCCCTGACTTCAAGAAATGCACAACGGCTTTGCCCTGGCGAAAACCCAATTGTGAGCTGCAAAGGGGGACTATTTGATCGCTTGCCCTTCTGTCTCTCTCTGAAGGCTGTTCTCAGTTGAGAAAATATTGAAACATGAATGATAGATATGTTTGTGAGTATTTTTAACACAGCCTTGATACTCACATATGCCATTATTTCTGCAGATAATGAGCGCCATTCCTCACAGTTGGAAAGATCACGGGTGTCATTAACAATGTTCTTACACACTTAATTGGTCTGTTCCCGAACCCCTATCAAAGATGAGATGCTAAAAACGGTTTATCTCTAGAGACTGGATCAGGAATACAAAAAGGTTCCTGAAATAGAAAAAGCCTTGATTTGCACAGATCAATTTGCTTTATAAATGTTCCTTCTCTCACTCCAGAAGATAGTAGACTCTTGCACGTTGGACATAAGATCATCTTGGCTCCAACATGATGGATCAAAGAAAGTTCTGAACTTGCAACACATATATTTGCAGCTTATAGGAAATCCAGGTTTCCCACCTCAATGACATTTGTTTAGACATCTGCATGTACCAGCTGGTAATGGTTAGTTTGTTTCCTATCAATTCTGATTTTGAATTAGGCTTGTTAATAAGGATGGATGGAGAGCAGGTGTGGTAGTCTCTGAGCGGTTATTGGCATGTAATTGCTTCAGGCTATTGTTTTAAGCAGTTTCCATTTGTACATTGTTCCAAAGACAGCTGCCAGTAGCAGCTCAGTAAGGATTGCACAACTATTCCATGTAGGATCCAGTGACAGATTAGTCATGAAAATCCTCCAGATCTGGCTTTTAAAACAGAAATGTTAATAGTAAACACAGAGATTATAACAGCTGAACTGATGAAAAGGGAAAAAAAATAAGACACCATCTTTTCAGGCATTTGAAGGATGTAGCTCTACATTTGTAGGCCAACTGCTTAGATTAAAAATCTCAAAGTTTCACTACCTTTTGCAGCAAAATCAGAAGTAAAATGCAGACAGGCACAGTGGCCCACACCTGTAATCCCAGCACTTCGGGAGGCGGGGGTGGATGTAGCTCTTGAGGTCAGGAGGTCTAGATCAGCCTGGCCAACATGGTGAAACCCTTTCTCTACTAAAAATATTAAAATTAGCCGGATGTGGTATGCATACCTGTAATCGCAGCTCCTCGGGAGGCTGAGGGAGGAAATTCACTTGAACCTGGGAGGCGGAGGTTGCAGTGAGCCGAGATCATGTCACTGCACTCCAGCGTTGGCGCACAGCAAGACTCTGTCTCAAAAAAAAAAAAAAAAAAAGAGGAAAATATTACCAAGGTTAACATGTATCTTAGAACATTGCTTCTGAAAAGTTTTTTAAGTTATTACAAATATTTTAACTCAGTGAGGAAACAGTGGTATACCAAGGTCACCAAGAATCACAACTGTAACCTGTTCTTGTAAGTCAACACAAATTAGTAAAGTATGTGGAAATGCTGCTCAATGAAATTTCCAACATGAAATTTATGTCTGCTGTATATTATTCGGAAAACAAAAAGTAGCAGGATAATAAGTTTGGGGTTTGTGAACATGTTGAGTATCCAGATTGTTTATCACCTGCTTGAAAAGAGTACAATGGGCAATAATTGCATTTGAGGTGTTAAAAAGGAACTAGGTTGAAGTCTTGGTGCTGTTGCCTTGACTTTTAAGGACAATTCTGAGCGTGGAGTTGTAAGAGAAGGCTCTTTTGAAATCCGTTTTTGGCTTCAAGGAACCCAGAAGTCAGAGGTAGCTTGCTGTATTCTAGCGCCCCTGGCCACAAATATGTCTCTCTGTTTCTGCCAAGCTGATGTCTTTATTTTGGCATTCCAAAACACAACCTAGTACCTTCAAGGTTATGCTGGTTGAGTTTGAGTGTGAGTTTTAGAAATGAAGGTGTGAAATGAGGGTGTGAGTTTTAGAAGTGAAGTTCCTTCCCAGCACTTTGGGAGGCCGAGACGGGCGGATCACGAGGTCAGGAGATCAAGACCATCCTGGCTAACACGGTGAAACCCCGTCTCTACTAAAAAATACAAAAAACTAGCCGAGCGAGGTGGCAGGCGCCTGTAGTCCCAGCTACTCGGGAGGCTGAGGCAGGAGAATGGCCTAAACCTGGGAGGCGGAGCTTGCAGTGAGCTGAGATCCGGCCACGGCACTCCAGCCTGGGTGACAGAATGAGACTCCGTCAAAAAAAAAAAAAAAAAAAAAAGTGAAGTTCCTTGGCCAGCAAATCCTATATTTGTCAAGGGCTGTAATAATCACTTAAAAAACACTGGGAAATGCCAGACTTGCAGGGATTAAGGTGGTCGCAGCTTGGCCACGCAGAGAGCTGCAGATATGGCACAGATTGGCAACTGTATATACTTCACGTCCAAGACTGCAGTTGACCAGAGTGCTCTGACGCTGGGTGCAGACCACCGACTATTCAGGTATTTGTACCTGTTCTCTGTGACAGGCTGCTATACGGGGCAATTTCCAACGCTTAAAAGTCCATTCTAGTGTGGTATATTTGCTTCCAATATTATTAAAATATTCAGAGAGTACCTTAAGAAGCACTGCCTGCACCACTGAGATGTTAGAATTTTTTGATGTTAAATTATTCTCTCACATATATTAACTTTTATAATTAAAACTATAGGGAAAACTTTTTCAGCAAAAAAGTCAAAGCAAAAGCAAATATTCTTTCTGGTTATGAAAGAAACTACATACCAGATTACCTTTGGAACTTGCAGGCTATTTCAAACATTCTTGGGTGGAATGCTTGAACACTCATGAGAACCACTGAGGTACGGTGTGGAGAACAGAGGCTGTGCAGGGGCATAGACCTCGTTTGGATTTTAGGTGTCATCTTCTACATGTTGGACTTTAAAAAACTCAATTTGCTTCCCTAAGCCACTATTCCATACTTGTAAATGTAACATGCATATCAATTTTTGTGAGATGATTTATGAGTATATTAAAATATACTGGAAACTTACATTAGACATTTTGCTAAGCACTTCAGATTTCTCCATATAATTCATACAAAATCCGTGATTCCCATACTATGCTTCTTTTTCATTTTGCAGGTAAGGATCTAGAAACTGAGGCTTCAAGACACTAAGCCTCAGTTTTGCCTACTCATGAAGCCAGTCTGCAGATGTCTGCACCAGGTCACCTCACCTGCTTGGTAAGCCAAACCAGTAAGCAAAGCACATGCTACCTAATGCCACATGCCACAGAGTGTCTGTTCCGTGAAATCTACATGTTTACCTTTCAGAAATGGCTATTTCTAATCTATTAGATTGGTGCAAAAGTCATTGCAGTTTTTGTCATTAAAAGTAATGGCTGGCTGGGCGAGGTGACTCACGCCTGTAATCCTAGCACTTTGGGAGGCCAAGGCGGGGGGGATCACGAGGTCAGGAGATCACGACCATCCTGGCTAACACAGTGAAATCCTGTCTCTACTAAAAATACAAAAAATTAGCCAGGCGTGCTGGTGGGCACTTGTAGTCCCAGCTACTTGGGAGGCTGAGGCAGGAGAATGGTGTGAACCCAGAAGGCAGAGCTTGCAGTGAGCCAAGGTCGCACCACTGCACTCCAGCCTGGGTGACAGAGTGAGACTGCCTCAAAAGAAGAAAAATAAATAAATAAAAAAAGTAGTGTCCAAAACGACAATGACTTTTGCAGCAATCTATTTCTGCAGACCATTACTGGCAAGCGAACTAGATTAAGGTGTTTACCAATAAACAAAATAAATAGTATTACCTTCAAACCAGTGTGTAAAAGTTTTGTATGCTTTCTCCATCTTCATTCACATTTTTCTTATTTGGTACCTTCTAAAAAATGCTTCAGGAGCTAACAGATGATGGAATAAATAAACCACTAATAAACTGGAATTAACCCAAATCTTAGGAACAGATGAAGACATTTCAGTGAATACTTGAACCTGTGGTTATAATTTGATACTATGTGAACATTATTTCCTCGTATTCTTCAGTAATTAAATTGTCGTTAGTTCATGAGTTGACATTAACTGTGCCGAAACCTCAGTATTGGGCAAAACGGCAGGAGTGCCAGTGAATTTGAGGCACAGCTTTCTGACAAGACGGCTGAGTCACTGATGTCTACCTTTCTGATGAGAGAAGTCCGGTCAAAGCTGTCCTTACTCAGAACACACTGGTGGTTTTCCTGTTTCTTTGTTTTGAAACTACAATTTGTGCTATTGAAGAATATGTCAGAATATTTATTCTGAAAAAAGGACATTAAAATTGAATTCACTTTGGGGTTTGGTTAACACGATTTCATCAAGACTCTGCTTTTAGACTGTGGTGAAGTTGGTCTTGGAGCTGGACGGGCAGACACTACAGACGCCATAAAGCAGGGTCCTTGTGGAACTTGCAAATCAGCTGCCTCAGCCGCCTCCTGGCTGTCGGTCAGTCAGCAACTACCACAGACCTTCTGCTTCCACAGGGGCTCCTCAGGTGCCAGAATTCTGTGAAAGAATTGAGCATGGTACGGATTGCAGGGGCTTGCCAGAGGTCAGCAAGTTCCAACCCTAACTTTTTAAGGCAGTCCCGAGGCTTTAATGCGATGCTGTTTAGAAAACAACTTATGAGTCAGATCTCCACTTCTTCAAAAGGTAGTCTTTCAAATACAATTCCCAAATAATTATCTTAACGACTTGTTTTCTGTCGTTTTGTTGCTATTCAAAGAAAATAATACAGAAACACATTTTCATACTGAAATGAAAGTTTATGATGCATCAAAAAATTACAAAAAAGTTGAAGAAATTAGTATGTCTTATTTCATAAACTGCCTTTATTCTATGAGTGAAAATGCAATTTCAGGAGAAATAAGAGTTAGCACGAGCCTTCTTATTTCTTTGAAGGAATCATGTGTAAATATTAATTTTCTAGACGAATGGGCTCAGTTTTCTTCACTCCCCTGGGCTAGTTGACTTCTGACTTGGATCTTTTAAATTTACTACGCCCAGAACTAAAGTATTGAGCCCAGGTACCAACTTTCTTCTCCCTTGCTCTCCTGTGTCTTAGGAAATGGCAAAAATGTCATTGTTCCGAGAATCGCAGAGGTTCATGTCCTTTCTCTCACATACCCTGCTTCAAACATTGGCAAATTGGAGTGTGTCTTGGTCTGTTGAACTGCTAGAACCCAGTATCGCAGACGGGAAGCTACACCAGCAGGCCCCTGTTGTTCACAGCTCTGGAGGCTGGAGGTCCAAGATCAAGGTGGATAGGGGGTCTGTGCGGGGCCGGCTTCTTGGTTCACGGATGGCACCTTCTCACTGTGTCCCTCACATGGCAGAATGGGAGAAGAACCCTCTGGGGCATCTATTCATGAAGGCACTAATCCCTTGAGTTTTCTGCAATCACAACCTCATCTAATCCTCGTTACCTCCCAAAGGCCCCATCTCCAAAATGCCATCATATCGGGGATTAGGACTGAGCACACAGACTTGGCGAGAAGAAGAGCCTCCAGTCCACCGAGTCCGTAGCAGAGCGACTCTGTGGTAAGGAGGCATCCAGATCCCAACCCATTCTCATGACCGCTGCAGGAACCACCCGGTTCAAACCAGCACCCAGCCTCTCTGACTGCCACACTGTCCTAATCTCTAACCTTATTCCCCAGTCAGCTCTCTCCAGGGTGCTTTTAAAGGCAAGTCAGACTATGTCACTCCTCAGCTCCAAATCTGGAGGTTCCCATCACACGCAGAACAAAAATGAAATGCTACAGCCTAAGCGGCAGTGATTCATGAATCTCACCCCAGTCACAAAATAGAATCAGTCTAGGAAAGCCTGTGAAAAATATAGATGCTAATTACGAAGCACAAATTAATTCAATCAGAACCCAGAGTCATGGCACCTGGACACGGATATCTTTAAAAGCTCCTCGGGAGATGCAAATAGAGAGCAAAGGATGGAGTCCCCTGCCCTGGGTGATTCACATCAGGTTCCCACAGTCCCCGCCTTCTGCTTTTCTTCCCACTCCTTCCTTTCTTCCTTTCTTCCTTCCTTCCTTCCTTCCTTCCCTCCCTTTGCTTCCTCCTTCTCTCCTTCCTTCCTTCTTCCATCCCTCCCTCCCTTCCTCCTTTCCTTCCTCTTTTCCTCCGTCTCTTCCTCTCTTCCTCCCTTTTCCTTCCTTCTTTTCTTCCTTCCTTCTTTCCCTCCCTCCCTTACCTTCCTCCTTCCTTGAATCCTTGTTTTTCTTTCCTTCCTTCCTTCCTTCCTTTCCCTCCTTCCCTTCCTCCCCTCCTCCTTCCTTCCCCTCCCCTCCTCCCCCTCCTTCCCCTCCCTTCCTCCCTCCCTTCCTTCCTTCCCCCCTTCCTCCCTCCCTTCCTCCCTTCCTCCTTTCACCTTAACACAAAGCAACCATGCTTACTCTCTCCGTCTTTCCTCTGCCTGATATACTCTTGCCTCACAAGTCTTCATATTTTGCTCACAATCTCGATTTTTACCATGATTTTATCAGTGAGTGTTCCTTATCCATCACACACACAAAAAAATTGATTTTTTTTGCACTGATTGTCTATCTCCTTGCCATAGTATATTTTTCTTTTAAGAAATCATTACCGTTAGAAACTCTATAAATTCTCCTCTATGTGATTGATTTCCGTCACTGTCTGCTGGAATGTAAACTCCAATATAAGCAGGAACCTTGTCAGTGCTGTTCACTGTTCTATGCCCAGAGCTCAGAAAAAGGCCTGGCATGTTACAAGAGCTCATCATCATTTATTTAATGAATGGATTAATTCCACGAGCCTCAAAGCGGAGCACAGGGCAATCCCTGGGCTCCAAAAGCTTTTGTGCAAATTAGGAAATGGGGCCCTTTTGGGGATGAAAGTCCCATAGCTTGACACACTGGTTGTGTGCTCAATTTGTTTTGTTTTTGTTTTCCTTTCATATTATTTGTTATTAACTTTTATTTACATTTTTAGGGTTCCAAACATAGACGGAAAGTCTGAGAATACCAAAAGGAACTAGAGCATGTATTTTACCCAAATCCATCAATTTTTGTATTCTTCCTCACTTCTTCTCTCTCCGTCTCTGCTCTCTCTCTCTGTCTCTTTCTCTCTCTCCCTCTCCCCTCATCATACACACACACACAAGCACGCACACACACAGACACACACACGCGACTGATATATTTGATTGTGTATATACATATACATGATTTTTTTGTCTGAGTTATTTGATGTTAAGTTGGGGGCATGTTTCCTCTTTATTCCATTAATAAAATAAAAGATACTCTCTTTTATAACCAAAAGCATCATCAAAATAAAGCACGTTCATGTCGATTGAATATTATGATGTAAATCACAGCTCCTTATCACAACCCACCCATGGTCCCAGTACCACACTTTATGGAAAGTTTTCCTGGTTTGCGGTGCTGTCTGTCTCAGGCTGGTGTGACCCTGCCTCCTCTCCTCCTTCCTTCTCTTTCTGGGCAGTGACCCGTTTGGAGGGCATGTGTGACTTTATAAGCTGTCCCTCCATTTGGGTTTGTCTGGTGTAGCTTTACAATTGGCTATTTTGGCAGAAACTCTGCTGCCGTGAGGTGAACCACTTAGTCTCTTGCTCAGGGGGTGTTCATGGCTGGAGGCCCCCACCCTGGTGATGTGGACTTAGATATCCGATCGTGCCATTCTCTGCCAGGTTTCTCCACTGGAAACTCACTCTTCTTGTGTCTTGAAATCTATGCATCATCCATGGGAAGGTACACTGAGACTACAAAAGCTATGGTCAAGGTGCACCCCGCAGCCTTTGGGCCTCCCTAGAGCAGACGAAGGTCGTCCGCTTTTGCGCCTACCTGGGCTTGGCGTGGTGAGCACACACCACGATGTGGTGGAAACGAAACTGGCAGCAGAGGCCGAGAGCCTTGAGAAGGAGTTTAAAGTTGAAAGCGAATCATTGCAGAAGCTGGAGCAGCCCACTTAACTCTTCTGGGTCTCCTCCTTTCTCATCTGTCAACGAGTTGATGGGCAGCAATCTAAGGTGTTCATTTGAAAATAAAATCGATTTTGTTCAAAAACAATGCAACCGAAAAAAACACTCTGAAAGTGTTCCTACTATGAAACACCTCAAAGTGTCAGATAAAAGGTTTGTTAAAGTCCGTCAAGTGCAGTCCTCAACTTGGACTGAACAGGGAAGTTCCCAAGGGCAAGAATCTCACAGGAAACAAAGAGAGAACACAATTTTTCTGACACTTTGCCACCTCGGGGCACTGGCTGCCCTTGGTGTCTTAGAGTTCTGGCTTTCAATCTCCAGAAAGAGCACACAGGAAAAGACACTGAGATGGTGTAAGTGTGGAATGAAAGTGAAACCCAAAATACAGCACAGGTCACAATGAAAACCTCCTCGGGAAATGGCAGGTGGGCCTATTCTGCCCACACAGAACAGAAACGTCTCTGGGTTCTGCACATAAGAATGTTTTTTCTCAACAGCTTCAAACAAACAAACAAACAAAAGGCCCCCAAAAACTGTCTCATGGGTTTCAAAGTCAAATTTTTACTGATGTTTTTGGTTCAGAAAATCTCAAGTAGAGACATGAGGTTGATTCTGGGTCTACGATGCCCCTAGGCTCGCATCATGGAAGTCAATTCGTATCCTCCCCAGAACGACGGATCTCTCCAGGCCACTAAGGCTTCTGACTCCAGGGAGCCAGCCACCAAGATTAAAAAAAGAAATCAAGATCGGCAGAAACAAGTGCAGCCCTGTAGTTCAGAAAACAGAATTATCAGAATATGTTACAAAAGGCATTTAAAACAGAAAAGAACATGTAAAAGGAACTAAAATTATTGGGGGAAAACAAGCAAGACTGTATTAAAGTAGATGGCTGGACTAAGAAAGATATAACCAAATATGCCTTTTGTTAAGTACAAAACTAAGACGTCTTTGATAGAAAAATAGGACTTCTGACTATCCCTCTATATGGCAGACCAGAAATCCTGAAGGTTCTGGCTGCAGGAGATCTACATCGATTCAAATAAGGTGAAAGCCACCTCTTAGACACAGAGGCGTCCGACAACCTGAGCAGAATTTTTTAGATCCAGCAATCAGGCGCAGCCTCAGATCCCACGAGGAAGGCACATCGATGCTGCCTACACTCTGCAAGGTCAGTTTCAGAGCCAAGACGAAGGTGCACTGATGCTGCCTACACTCTGGAGTGTCAGCCTCAGAACCCAAGAGGAAGGTGCGTTGATGCTGTCTACACTCGGGAGTGTCCGAGTAGCCGGATGGCCAGAGCTCCAAAGGCTGCTTTTCGTGGGATGCCCATCCCAGTCATGGAGCAGATTCCAGGGGTCAGATTCCGGCCACAGTAATGGGAATGCTCTCAGGACTTCTTTTCTAAAAGCAGGTGATCTGCCTATATCTACTCCTGGAATTCTGTTTGTCAGTGAAAGGCTTGGAAGCCAAGTCTTTGCTACTCTCTTGCTTAGAGAAGCAATGTTTCCACCTCACCTTTTCCTTTTGAAGTGGCTTCATGCACACACACTAGGTCTCCCAGTCTTTGGAGCTGTCTACAGAAGGCATTGCCTGTAAATGCTCCTGTGTTTCTCCATGTGGGCCTGATTTTATAACTTGGCCTCCCCATCACTTAATATAATGTACTTTTAAATATCCTACAGTTACATAAGTAAGTGGAGGTCTGTTTACTTGCTATAAAGGAAAACTTTGCTCAGACATTATAAGGGGAGCCCAGCATGGTGGATCACACCTGTAATCCCAGCACTTTAGAAGGCTGAGGCAGGGGAATTGCTTGAGGCCAGGAGTTCAAGACTAGCATGGGCACCACAGTGAGACTCTGTCTCTATACAAAAGTAAGAAAAAACAATTAGCTGGGGGTAGCGGCACACACCTGTAGTCCTAGCTACCTGCTAAGCGAAGGCAGAAGGATCCCTTAAGCCCAGGAGGTTGAAGCTGCAGTGAGCCATGATTGTGCCACTGCACTCTAGCCTGGGTGACAGAGTGAGATCCTGTCTCAAAAAAAAAAAAAAAAAAAAAAACCTATAAAAAGTGAAATTAGAATGCACTCTAAAATCCCAGTAATTATGCCTATCATATGTTATATTTTTGAGTAGTGTTAAATAAAGGGAAGTCTCCTGATACTAGTTCTATTTAAAAACAAGCCAAAATGATGAAGAGTAAATGTCATGTCACAGCTTCCAAGGTTCTAGGGATATGAAACTTCCTACTGCTCTATGATGACGTCCCTGCTTACATCACAAGTGCTCCTTGTCTGGAATAATCCACTTAGATCTTGTTCTCAGAGATGTAGGAGACCAGTTCTTTGTCATTTGACCCTTTGGGGCCTTTGAGTCAATTCCAAGGATTCATTGCATTTATTTGGTTCCCTTTAGCAAAAACATCAGACTAAAATAAAAGCATTTTATCAAATCAAACTTCCTGAATCACAGTGAAAGTTAGAGATTCTCAAATCACTAAATTTGGCTAAGGGGGCCCTCCCTCTCCAAAAAAAATTAATTTACAGTAATCATTAATATGGCATAGAAAATAGAGTTTTAGAATTTTAGGCTGTGATATTCTTCTGCACATTACTGTGATCATGGATTTGTGATGCTCTGCCCTTCTCAAAGCCTGGAGAAACTTATGGCACAAAGAATGAAACTCGTTGAGTAAAAATTAAAAGCAAATGATGTATGTGGTTGAGAAAACCCTTGATAGAATGTAGATGGGGACAAAACCTTCTACAAATGTACATTACAACAACCTCACTGCAAGGGGACAGAGGTGTTGACCTAAAGACATTGCAAATGAGTGGATTCTGAAGACTGAAGGCAAAGGGAACTGCACACAAGCACTGCGCTCCGGTTGAGAAAGTGGTTTTCCATAGGGGTGCCAACCAATGTGCTGAAACCACATTGCATGCACATGGGAGGGAAGTAATTAATGAATGGATGGCAGGTGATGGGCATGGGACGGAAGTAATTAATGAATGGCTGCTGCATGATGGGCATGGGAGGGAAGTAATTAATGAATGGATGGTGGGTGATGGGCTTGGGTGGGAAGTAATTAATGAATGGACGGCAGGTGACGAGAGAAGGTTTCCAACTGAAGAGTGGGAGCTCACAAAGGCATGACTGTAGCTCATGGGGCAATGGATTGGAGTGGGGACAGCAGGAGGCTCATATTTTCTTTAATATAGATATAAATGGATACATATAAAATATTTGGAGGTATTTGTAGGTACACAGATTAGAACATACACATGGATTTTCTTGTTCTGCAGGCTGAGAATGCTCCAGTAACAAGGAGCACACCAGGAACCCTGATCATGAATTTTTTTTAACACATTTCTTTTTTGCTTTTGTTTTTGTTTTCTTTTTCCGAGACAGTGTCTCACTCAGTTGCTTAGGATGGAGTTCAGGGGTGCAATCTTGGCTCACTGCAACCTCCATCTCCCAAATAGCTCGGCCCACAGATGTACACCACCACATCAGGCTAATTTTTGTATGTTTAGTAGAGACAGGGTCTTGCCATGTTGGCCAGGCTGGTCTCGAACTCCTGGCCTCAAGTGATCCACCTGCCTTTATCTCCCAAACTGCTGGCATTACAGGCGTGAGTCACTGTGCCCAGCCATAATCATGAATTTGAATACTGTTCTCCAATAAAAGAAGCCAGGTATCCTTAGAGAAGTGGCTGACCCTAGGACTGGGACAGGGAACAAACCACAGGAGCCTGGAGCACCTTGTAGTACCCAAAAGTAGTGCCTACCCCCCAAAAGAAAACAAAGCAAAAAATTCCCAGACACAAAACAACAATGAGATGATATCAAAGGGACACGGGCCCCAGTCATAAAAGCTCTCAGTGGTCAAATCTGGAATATTTGAACAACAAAATAAATAAAATAGTATTGGAATACAACCCAAAGTCTAATATCAGTACTCACAAGTCCACACTGATATAAATGATTGAAAATATAAATAAATAAACAAGATCAGTTGATAGGTCTCTATTGATTGATTGAAAAATAGATCTCCCATACAAAAGAATTCTAAGTAGTTCCCAAAGATATTTCATCATCATGGAGGCAGAGGACAACTCTCCATTCCTGAAGTGTGCAATTCTCACATCGACTTTCTTCTAAAGAGCAAAAGGTGGACAAGGAGAAAGAGAAACAAAAGCAACAACTTTAAGTGGAGAAACATGACAAACACAACCTGAGGCCGGGATCAAGATCAACCCCAACAACGCTAAGTCGCCTTGGTGTGCCCTTGATGTGCTGTGATGGAAACAGCGCTTTGCCTCTGTGGTCTCCCTCCCAAATGTCTTTAGCTACCATCTAATTATGAGAAAGACATCAGAAAAGCTCCATTTGAGTGACAATCCACCAAGCACCTGACCAGTCTCCCTCAAAACTGTCAACGTCATCGAAAGCAAGGAAAGTCTGAGAATCTATGACAGCCAAGAACAGCCTCGGAGACCATGACAGCTCAAAGTCACCCAGTGTCCTTCATGGGATCCTGAGACAGAGGATGACATGGGGGACAAAAGTGAGGAAACATGAATCCAATATGAGCTTTAGTAAAGGTGAACACATCCATATTGGTTCCCTTGTGGCAAATATACCCTAATAACACATTATCAATAACACAAACTGGATACAGAGGGCATGGGAACTCTCTGGTGTATCTTAAACATAGTCTGTGAATTTAAAACTATTCTAAAATTAAAGGTTACTGAAAAACATGGGTCATATAAATTCATAGTAGACAGAGGACTTTTTTTAGAAAATATTTCAACTTTTATTTTAGATTCAGAGGGTACATGTGCAGGTTGTTACATGGGTATATTGTGTGATGGTGAGAGTTGGCGTACAACCCCAGGTAGTGAGCATAGTGCCCAATAGCCAGGTTTTTTTATTATTATACTTTAAGTTCTAGGGTACATGTACACAAGTGCAGGTTTGTTACATATGTATACATGTGCCATGTTGGTGTGGACAGAGCACATTTTTGTATAAACAAATCTGAGTCAGATGATGTCTTATGAATTAATCCATACTGCACATTAAAAACTACTGGGTATGCTGGGATCATTAATTCTGATGGGTCACCACAGAGAAGAAATTCTCTTGTCCTGTACAGATGATCAGGTAGAAAAACACGAAAATGTCAGGGTGGCAGCAACATATTTGGTTTCCCTGATGGAGCTGTGTCTGAACAGTCAATCCCAGGCAGCAGTAATCAACATTCCAAGATATTTCTTATGCTGCACTTTGAGTCCCAGAGAAAGACTGAATGCCTTTGAGGGCTGAAAACCTAACACATGGGCACACAGCAGAAGATGAAGGATGACAGCCCAACCTCGGAGCACGATGGGTCTTCAGAATGGCCCCCTCCCGACGCCGGGTGAAGCAGAGTCAATTACTTTTATAATTGCTGCCCCACTAATGCCGATGTCCTAATGAGATCAAAACCATTACACTTTCCTTTCATCTGTTCCTACATTCTCGGAAGTGGGGGGTAAGAGGTATTTGTTTGCCATAAGAAACTCTTTGCAAATTAAAAGGATCTTGATAATGAGATAAATAAAAACCTTCTCCTAAATGTAGGTGGCTGTGGTTTGCTTTTTTCCATTTACATTCCATTGGAAGGGAGAGAAGTCTGGTTGTTCATATTTTGTCTACAAGGATTGAGGAACTCCTCTGCCATTTCAGGTCGCTGGTTTTCTGGAAGTCTGATTAAAACAAAGGATTGAGTCTCTCAAATTCCACGCAGTTTGTCCTTCTCTTCTATGGAAGAGCAGGGTAAGAATGGGTGTGCCACATTTTAAAGACCAGGACTCCAGCCCAATGGCAAATATGTGCGTTTAGCAGGCTCCTCTGTCTTAACTATGTGTTCCATGTGCAATGGAGTTTACAACGTGAAATGATGAGCTATGTAGAAATCAGCAAATTATGAGCAGGTAGTTTCTGGCTGGATGCCATCAACTTTTTTTTAAAAAAAGGGTGTGATTCTTTTAACTCATATGTTGCATTTGGGGAAAATTAACTTAATGCTTTAAAACAGAATGAATTATTCTCACTTACAGATACCTTCAAAATCATCCAGGGGTATTTAAAGTATTGTTTCAGGGTTCATCTTGACTTGATCCACAACTGATTTTGAATGCTGCTTCAAAACTGAAATGCAAAAAAGGAAGAAGGAAAGACTGGCTGTCATTTCAGATTCTTTTCTGTAAAAATTCTTATTAAAGCAGTGGGTCAGATCTTGCAATGTCAAAGATATGTGCTATTTCCTTTCCTTGGAAACAGTAATGTACTCCTGGCTGCTACATAAGTACAAATCTGACAACTGCCAGGAAAGGGCAGAAAAACCACATGCTGACAAGATTCCCACTTGCTCAGTGTTAGGATGAAGACCCTGGGAGAATACGCCTGTTACTGATGACAGTGGCTCCCTCCACTGCAGTGGCCTCGAATGCTGGTCACTGCTGAGTAGCTCAGAACCTGCCCAGGACTAACATAATCCCTGTGGACCTTAGTCACTAATTGGTCGTAAGCGGAAGAACTGTACATCCCGAAAGAACTACATAATTTGCGTTCACTTTTTTTTTCCTATGGTAAAACATAAATTTCCCACCAATCTCCCATTGCATTTTTTGGTTCCATTTCCAATCATGTTTTCCCACAATTAGTAGATACTAACAGGATCATGGTTGTATATTAATGATACCCTGTTTTTTAGAATGGTGATAATATTCACCATTCAAATTCACCATTGAATTGGTGATTTTTTTTCTCCTTGAGATTGTTCTCTAATGTATCTCAAAGGGCATCTTTTTTCATTGATCTTTAAGATGTTTGTTTATATATTTTCAGAATTATAAGCATAGAACCATCACAAAACTTATAATATTTATGAGAAATCTGCCTTTCTTACTATTTTCTCTCTTACATCCTATGAATTTTTATGGTCTGATATTCCCTTTGTTCAAACTGAATTTATTTTGTTAACTACAAATTACTAAAACCTAATTTTCGGTAATAAGTTATTTCGCAAATATTTATCAGTTACGCATTAAGTATAGTTGTACACTTCGAAGAAGATATGATGCGTCTGAATTGGCTTTAACGACTGAGCCATCAATGGTCCATTTTCTATGAGAATAATCCTGTTGCTGGCTCATTTTGCCGGCATTGAGAGCTTGGGCTTTGTGATAGAATGAGCTAAATGCAGGAATAACCTGCAGCAGAAGGTGACCTACCAGGACACAAGAGCTGGTGTGGGCCCCGCCAGCCTCCCTGGCAAGTGGGCTGGGTTTTGTGTTCCCTTGGGTCGCTGGTGGCCACAGTTTCAAATCTGCTTGCTGTTTTCTCCTTAGTTGATTTCTCTGTTTACTCATGTTCCTGACACCTTAGAAGGAATTTGCTGGTTTTTGTTTTCTTCTCTGTCATTTACAAGTAGGAGCATTGATCTTACTCTCCACTTACAGAGCATGCATGATGATGCCGCACACTGAAATGCTGAAATTCAGGAACGTTTTTTAATATGACGTCAAATAAATACATATGAAAATACAGGGGGGAGTGGGTATGAACATCCTCAGATCATTTCTAGATTTTCACTTTGGTCTTGGCTTGTGAGTGCGCCCTTCTGCACATTTGGAAAGAGTCCAAAACTTTTTTGTAATTTTTAGCGTAAATACCAGATCTCAATAATTTTGTGCATATCTGTAATACAATACTTCAAAATACATTATCATTCATTGTCTATAAATATATCTTTCTTACTATACTGCCCTCCTTAAAGGCAAGAGATACTGTGTATGTATGTATGCATGTATGTATGTACGTATGTATGTATTCCATAGCCCAGCACCTTGCAACATAGCTGACAATCAACACATAAAATGTTGCTCAGTTAGGGATTGTCTTAGAAAGCACTCTGGAAGAGATACAATACACTGCTTATTTCACATCATTAATACATATGTTCACGCTGCTTAACACATTGTTTTGATCGTAGCTATGATTTTCCAGATTCAATACTGTGGATATTAACTGAATTTCTAACATTTTCAAAAGACTTTTGATTATTAAAAATATTGTTTATGCAATTTGGTGAACTTTTCCCACTGTCCACAGGTCATGACTAGTTGTACGTTTTAAAACAATGACCAACAGAAGTGGAAGATGTCTGGGAGCAGAAGATGAGCACTTCATGCACCCGGTTTCTGCCGCCAACTCCCAAAGGCTTGACCACAAATTTAATAGTGTTTTCTAATTTTTATCTCATACACACAAACATGCACACAAGTGACAATTCATGCAGAAAGTCAACCAACTCTAATTAACCAAGTTTTATGATGAAGAAACGTAAGGTAAAATAAATATAATAGAAACCAATTAATCAAGAAAAAGGATATCCATAATATTCCAGCAAGACTTTATGGAATATCAACAGCATTTCAAAATACTCCACAAAATGGTGAATGATTTGCAAACAATTAAATTTCTAAACTGATGATTAGGCTCCCCTTTAATCTAAAATATTTTCATTTACGTATAGATCATTCTTCTGTACAGTGCTGTTCCAAGACTGTGCCATTCCTGCACTCAACACCATCTTTGCAACAGGAATATCAGCCTTATTTTTAATGACGTCTTTACATATTTCCCATGCTCCAATCATCCTGGGACATGGTCCTTAGGTTCTCTATATCCATGCATTTATTCAGGTTTTTTTCTCTGCCTGAAAGTTATAATCTTGACCACTTTCTCCCTTTCATTTTGTAAAAAGTAAAGTAGAGGTTCCTCTTCAAACACTTTCCTCCCCATCTAATTAGGAATAAATAGCAACTTCTCTTAGAAGCAAAATTTATTCAAACAACCTGTGCTAACATTCTTAAATATCTGCTATCTATAATAAAGAAATCAGTGTACTTTATGTTCTTAGCTTCCACAATTTAGCCTAAATATTTGCCCTGGCATGCTTATACTGGTTCAAGCAAGCGTTAGGTCATAGCCTGTTCCTCTTCCTTATTTGAAGGTGTTTTTACCTTTCTCAGCATTCCACCAGTTACTTCCTCCTTCCTTTGTTCTCCTCTGCCTTTGTCTCTTTTAATCAGTTCTAAGTTGCCAGCCAATCGGGACAAATACAGAATGTGAGGTCCCATTCCAGCCAATGGAAACCGGACACAGCAGTAGGATGGATGCATCAGGTTATAAATGACCCTGTCTCCTTTGTTTGGTGTACTCCCGTGGCAAAACGTTGACGAGTGTACTCTTTCTGCAGAAAGTATAAAAATTGCCTTGCTGAGAAAATTAAATTTATGTTCAAGTGCTATTTCTTTACAGCACCAGGGAACAAGCATTTCAAACAATTTTCATCTATATTCTTCCAGAGCAACATTTATCCATCAAGATTGCCTTAACAGCTGTGCAACACTTTATTTTATAAAGCTATCTTGAAAAATTCTCTATATGATCTGTTCTTTCTTGGGTCACTTATCTTCATACGGTTTCTCATTTGCTTCCCACATACAGTATTTTCTTTGACCTTTTCTAATGAGGCGTTAATGTTTGAATGAGTTATATATCCACATGTTAAAAATACAAAAGATACAGATAAATGTGCACTGAAAATCCTCATGAGAATACATGTCCCTCTGCCAGAAAGTCTCTTCTCCAGATAAAATTGATGTTTTTTAATTACCTCATATTCTTCCACATGCTTTGTATTTTATGCACATCTAACAAAACATGAAAAGTTAGTATTTTTCTTGTGTGTTTACACAAATGGTAGCATATTATACTTTAACTTTGCTTTTGGTTCATTTAACAATGCATATCAGAAAATGTTCTATGTTGGCTAGGCACAGTAGCTCACTCCTGTAATGTCATCATTTTGGGATGCCGAGGTTGGGGGAAGGGTCACCTGATGTCAGGCGAGGTAGAGGGCACCTGTAATCCCAGCTACTTGAGAGGCTGAGGCAAGAGAATCGCTTGAACATGGGAGGTGGAGGTTGCAGTGAGCCAAGATCATGCCACTGCACTCCTGCCTGGGTGACAGAGTGAGACTCTATCTCAAAAAATAAAGAAAAAAAAAGAAAGAAAGAAAGAAAAAGAAAAAAAGAAAATGTTCTGTGTTGATAACTTTTTTCATCACATTTTTTCTGCTGAAGAATGTTGTGACTGTCTGCCTGCCTGCATCTATTTATCTATCTATCTATCTATCTATCTATCTATCTATCTATCTATCTATCATCTATCTACCTATCTCTATCAGTCATCTATCCATCCATCCACCAATCCATCCATACATCAATCCAACCATCCATCTATTCATCCATCTGTTTATCTCATCTCTCTTTCTATTATCTATTTATTTATTAGTCTCTTGATTGTCTACATTTGGTTTATTTCCAATATTTTTCTAGCACAATGCTGCAATGAAAATTCTTATATAAAAATATGTATATGTAGATGATTGATATATGTGTAAATATGTAAGACAAATGCCTAGAAGTCAAGTTGCTGGCTCAAACGGTATTTTCATTTTTCATTAAATTTTTTAGAAAACATTTGATTTTTATTAAATTTAAATAAAATGTGTACATGGTGAAAAATTCAAAAGAAATAAGATAAAATCGTGAAAATAGAAATCTATTTTATAAAATATTTTTTCAGCCATCTAATTTTCCTTTGTAATACAATTAATGCTGACAGGTTATCCTATCCTGTCAGAAATATTGTATGCATATATAGACATATATGTCTGTATAAGAGAGTTTATTTTATCTTAACATCCCTTTGTTTTCTTCTATATTCTACAGAGATCAGACTGTTTTTGCCACAAAGTTGATTAAAAAATAACCCCAAGTTTCATGGTAACCACTGAAATTCATAAGCACAGTCCAACAGAAGACTTCTGAGATTGAGATAATGGTCCTATTTGTTGTCATCATGACTCTCAGTTGTCTTGGGAGGAAGCACAGTTAGGATACAGGTTGCTGCACTGTTCATGGCCAACAATTTCCATGCTTATTCCAGTTCGGACTGGCCACCCTCTGCATGTTGCCATGGTAGCCATTTTCAAATTCCCTCCACCACCATCTTGGGTTTCCTCTCCTCTCCTTCCTGTGAGAATCTTCTGTTTTCCCTGTACCATATATATATATTTTTTTTTTTTTTCTTGATTTATGCCTTTATTTCTGTGAAGCACACCCTCAGGTAGCTTCTGGTAATAGATATACAGGGATTTTTTATTTTTAATTCATTAATAATGGTAGCATCTTCACTGTATCTTCTCATTTGACTAGGAGTTTGTCTGGGTATAGAATTCTAGCTTAGAAATAATTTTTCTTCAGTGTTATGAAATTATCTCTTCAACGTCTTTTAACCTCTAGTGTTGTTATTGAGGAATTCAAAGGTATTCTAATCCCTATTTCCTGACGTAAGAACCTCTTCTTTTTGGACTATTTAACTGAGTCCCTCCTTCCCATCTTCTCTCTTATCTTTTTTCTTTCTGAGACTCCTGTTATTACTGTGGTAAGACTTTTAGGATTAGTCCTCGTTCCCTTTCCCTGTGTTCCTGTGTTTTTGCTCTGTCTTCTGGGAGAATTTCCTAACTATGTCTTCCAAGTTTTTAACTGAGGTTCCCTGTAATTCTCAGAAGCATGTTCTTATGCGTCACACACTATTCTTACTTCATGTGTAGAGTAACTTCTCTTGTCTTTCTGAGAATCTTATGATAATTTGCTTGACTTTCTTTCTCTCTCTCTCTCTCGTTGGCCAGGCTTGAGTGCAGTGGCACCATCATGGATCACTACAGCCTTGACCTCCCGGGCTCATGTGATCCTCCCGCCTCAGCCTCCTGAATAGATGGGACCACAGGCACACACTGCCATGCTTGGCTCCTGGCTTTTTGTCTTCCTCCTTTAAGCCGTTTACTAGTTTTCTGATTTATATAAACTTTCTATTTCACATCATAGACTTTCCTCAGGCATCAGGACATCCACAATTATTTATTTATAAATTTAAAAAAAGATGAAATAAACTGCTATTTGGAAGTTCTGAGCCAGAGATGGCTTTTCTGAACATTGAGCTTGGTCATGAGATGGATTATTTGTTTGCTGTGTAGCACACAGTGTCATGTCTTCGTTTTTTCTCTTTGGCAGTTGAGATTTTTCATAAAAGCATCACCTCACCTTTGTCTGAAAAGTAGGAATTCATCTAACTGTGCTCTGGGACCAGCTCTGGAAAGACCACTAGTGTCCAGCATCTGGTGTACAGAGGTTGGTCTGCTTCTCATTTGCACAATGGCAGCTGTGCCCTCAGCCGCGGTGGCTTCTCCCTGTCTGAGAACCTCCATGCCTCCCTCTCACAGAATCAACCTGACCTTGTTGGAGTGAAACAGAACAGGGGCAAACACTGGATACCTGGAGACAGAGTAAACAATCTGGGACCTGAACGGCTTCACAGGAAGAGGTCATGTCCTCATCCTAGGCAGGGTTCTCCAGAGAAGCAGAAGCAGTAGGATGTGTGCGTGCAGGCATGCACTCGAGTATGTGTATGTAGTAAGGGATTGGCTCTCCTGACCATGGAGGAGACCATGTCATCTGCAGTCAACAACCTGAAGACCCAGGAGAGCCTATGATTTAGGTCCAGTCTGAGTCTGAAGGCCCAAGGGCCAGGACTGATGGTTTTGTTCTAGTTCAAAGGCTGGCAAACTCAAGACATAAGATCCCGTATTTCAGTTTGAGTCAAAGGCTGAAAAGTGCTGACGTCCCAGTTTAAAGGCCATCGGTTAAAAGAGTTCTCCCTTAACTGGGGAGGGGTCAGCCCTTTATTCATATTTATGTATTTAGCTGGTTAGATGAGGCCCACCCGCATCAGGGAGGTCAACGTGCTTTACTCAATCCACCAACTTAAATGTTAACTTCATTTAAAAACACCCACCCTGGCACCTCCAGAATAATGAACGTTTGAACAAATATCTGGACATCCTGTGGCCCAGCCAAGCTGACACATAATTAACCCTCACAGTCTACCTCGTCGATGCAGTCCTGTTTTTCATCCCTAATTCCAATAGCAGTGGGGGTTCCCGCACCCTTTGAGGATCTGCATTTGTTTATTTATGTATTTATTTATTTGTTTTTTTGTTTTCTGAGACAGGGTATCACTCTATCACTCCAACTGGAGTGCAGTGGTGCATCGCTTATTGCAGCCTTGACCTCTCAGGCTCAAGCAGTGCTCCCACTTCAGCTTCCTAAGTAGCTGGGAGCAAAGGCATGCATCACCATGCCCAGCCGTTTTTTTGTAATTTTTATAGAGACAGGGTCTCGCCATGTTGCCTAGACTGGTCTTGAACTCCTGGTCTCAAGCGATCCACCCACCTTGTCCTCCCAAAGTCCCTGGATTACAAGTGTGAGCCAACATGCCCAGTCTTCAGGATCTGCATTTAAATCAGATTGTTTTCCAGCTTTCCTCACCGAGAGCTTGTGGTGCCTCTTTGGATCTGCTAGATGAATTTCTACTCAACTGTTTTCTTTCCAGATTACAATATTGTTTAATGGCTTTCTGCTCCTCTGATGGTCACCTCTTTGTGGGTTTGCATATTTATTTTAAAATGCCTTTGCCATGGTACTGAGGACTTGGAAGAAGGATCTATTAGACACAAGTCTATTTCCACTTTCTGAACTCCAAAGTGTCTTTACTTAATAAAAATAGTAACTTGCTTATTCAATGTACAAAGGTTAAATTAAGATGTAATATTATTTTCTCTCTGCTGTATGTGCTCAATAGATATTGAATGGAATTTTGTGTGTATGCACATATTTTAATTAACACAAATAGATATGAATTATGTGTGTTTACATCTACCTATAAATATCAATGCATTTGAATATATGTGTAATATGTGGTAATATTATTTTACATAAGTTGCTAAGTGAACCTACCATCATTCCCTTGGAAAACTGAAGGCTAAAATGCTATAAAAGATAAGTATGTTTAAGTAGTTATAAGCAAAGTATATATATTATACATATGTAGAATAAATGTTATATTGTATTTTTCTATTAGAATTGAAAATCTCAGGTTGTACTAGAGTCCTTCAATTTTTATGCTAAGTATTGGTTGTAACCTGAAAATGGTAATAGTTAGCATGACTGCAGAAATCACAGTTTTGCTGTTTGAAATACGACTGAGTGAGCTAATAGTGTTCTTTAGTGAGCATTTTGAGTTTGTGCTTCATATCTGTAAACTGACAAAATCCTGTTATGTCTTCCTGCTACGATGCTTCTACAGTGGGCTGCAGAATTATAAGATTAAACATTCTACATAAGCATAGAGAATCCTCTGCACCTCTGCAGTGTTATCCTAAGTTGTTATTAACTTCAGACATCTTTTCTTACCCAAAGCAAGCTCACATATCTTGGAAAGTGCTTGTCATTTTCATTTGCCTTATTTTTACTGCCCACCTTCTTTGTACCTCGTACCTCCCCATGTGAAACTGTTTCTGGTTGTGGATCCTCTTCTGGAATTAGTTAATTAAATTATAGACTCTTAATCTGAATCCCTTGACTACTGTCAAAACATATTTGTGTCAAGGCTTCAATCCCTGTCATCATCTGAGAAGCCTTGATTAGTTCACGTTGAAAACTTTCTGTTTATAATGAGAGCATTTCTTAGCATCTTGACCTTTCAGATCATTTATATCAAGACTAATATTCCAGGACTTTATGTTTTAATGAATATACAGTTGTCAACACTTTTCATCTTCCTTTTATACTCTAAATCATGCTACTTTTGGTAAGTTATTTCTTTCTAATTAGTTTTTATGTTCAGATGGTAAAAGATAAATAATGGAATTACTTACAGTTTTATTACTGATATATCAGGATTTGGTTTGTAAATGTATAATATGCAATTACTATGGATGGTAATATAAACTATATGTAAGTTGTGAAGCATAATGATGGAAGATGTATTCATTTACTCATCATACAAATTAAGAAATAAAGTATTTGTAATACCACTAAGCTACCCACGTGCTCCTTTTCAAATCCTACTCTCTTGTCTTAACTGGAGAAGATAGCACTATCTTGGACTTTTTGTGTTTTTTTCTGTTTGTTATTCTTTAGCTTTATCACAGAATATATCTCTACACATTATACTATTTGGTTCTTGTACCTTTGATCTTATGTAAATGGTATGATACTCTGTGCAGCCTTCTGCTAGAGACGTAAAGTAACTTTTGATTAGTATTGGAAAGTGCCTGCTTTAATTTTAATCACATATTCAATTAGATAAAAGGTAAAATCTAGAATCTCAATGGAGAATTGGAAAGTATAAAAAGCAAACTAGATCGGAAGATGCAAAAAAAAAAAAAAATCCATATTTGAGATTTAGACTTTGGTGTTTGATTTAAAGTTAGATTAGAGATCATTAGGAAAAGTGGAGCAAGGACCTCCAAAAACACTTCCTTCCATAAAAACAACGAGAACATTTCCCCAAAATTACCAAAATAAACTTTATTAAAACTCCAGAAAATAACCAAAGGCTTATTCTCATCTGGAAGCACTTATATTGAAGAAAACCAGCTAACTCTGGGTAGAAGAGTGAGCTCTGTGATATTTTTACTTGTTCTATTCACATCACCCTCTCCCAGCTCCATGACAGCCTTGCAAATCAAATGCTGTGATCACAACTAGCAGCAAAGCAGCCACTCAAAGGCTTAGAATGGGACTCGGCCTTTTTCAAAGTCTCTATCGCAGACGACTATCATCATCTGACCTGTCTGAACTTTCTGTAGAAAGTCCCATTTGTAAGGCTTGTCTTCCATTCGCCTGGTGCAGACATTGCCCAGGGTGAACAGCCTTTTCTCAGAGGATGTTTGTCCAGAACACAAACAAACAGAAGTAATTGTTCAATAACGTAGCTGCCTGAGATTGGGAGAACACTTGAAACACAAACAAGGTAAGTGAAAACCCTGAAAGTGAAATCTGGGGAAGAATGTGTCCCTGGGAGCTTTCAGAAGCTGCATTGGCTCCTGGGCATCCATAAGCCCAAGCACAAGCTTGGGTCTCTGCAGATGGCCAAGGCTGAGTGATGCTCAGGACAGGGCAGAGAAGGACATACACACTCACTTCTGCTGAACCTGAAGGCTCTGCACAAACCTGAAGTGAGGGCTGAGGTAGAGTTGTAAAGAAACACACAACATGGCACGCCATAAAAAGTTGTCAAAAGCCAAAGACAGAGAAAATGTATGGAAAACAGCAAGAGAGAAGCAACTCATTGCATACAAGGAAGCCTCAATGAGATTACAGTTTATCTTCAGAAACTATGGTGTCCAGAAGTCAGTATGAAGACGTATTGAAAGCACAGAAAGAAAGAAAGAAAGAAAGAAAGAAAGAAAGAAAGAAAGAAAGAAAGAAAGAAAGAAAGAAAGAAAGAAAAAAGAAAGAAAGAAAGAGAGAGAGAGAGAGAGAGAGAAAGAAAGAAGGAAGGAAGGAAGGAAGGAAGGAGAGAGAGAGAGAGAGAGAAAGAAAGAAAGAAAGAAAGAAAGGAAGGAAAAAAGAGAAAGAAAGAAAGAGGCCATTAACCAATAATTATCTGTGTGGCACAAATGTTTCCACAAATGAAGGAGAAAACACATTGCAAGATAAAAGCAAAAACAAAAACAAAACAAAATGTAAATAATTAGTCATTTTATTAGTCTTGCAAGTAACAGTGAAGGTAGCTCTTCAGGCAGAAATAAAATGATGCTCGACAGTAACTCAAATCTACATGAAGAAACAAAGGGCACGGATGAAAGGAATTGCATAGTTCAGTAAAAAAGACTATAAATGTATTTTTTGTTAATGACATTATCTCTTACTTGATTTGAAAACAATTAGATAAAGTAATAATTATAAGACTGCATTGATGGGGTACAAAAGATAAAATATATATTATTTTTATGGAAAATAATAAAAGTAAATTTAAGGGAAAGGAGCCTTATGAAGACAGACAAAAATAATCTCAATAAAACACTGGTAAATAGAATTTGGCAGCATATTTAAAAGACTATACAGCATGACAGCTATGGTTTCAACTTTTGGGTTTCCTTAAAAGTTTATATGTTGAAAACTGAATCCCCAATGCAGCAGTGCTGAGATTTGTGGTCTTTAAGAGATGATTAGGTCATGAGAGCAAGTCCTCATGAATGACTTAATGCCATTATCAGAGGCATGGGTTAGTGATTGTGAGAGTGGATTTGTAACAAAAGCAGCCCCCTGTTGTTTTTTCTGTCTCATGTCTTGCTTCTGCCTTTCCACCTTCCACCATGTAACTAGGCAACAAGAAGGCCCTCACCAGATGTCTGGGCAGATGCTGGTGCCATGCTGTTGGAATTCAGAGCCTCCACAAGCCAAATAAATCTCTATTCTCTATAATTTACCCAGTCTATGGTATTCTGTTATAGCATCAGAAAACAGTCTAAGAAAATGACCAAGTGAGATTTTCCCCAAAACTGCAAGGTTGGTTTCCTGTTAGAAAATCAATTAAAGTATTTTATCAAGAAAACAAAAGCCCAAAATTACATGATCATCTTGATAGATAAAGAAAAGAGTATCTGTTAAAATCCAACACCCATTTATGATGAAAATACTCAACAACTAAGAATAGAATGGAGCCCCTCAAACTGACAAAGGGTATCTCAAAATACCCATATCTAATGTTATTCTTAGTCATGCGAGACTGAAAGCTTCGCCTTGCGGGTCAATGATAAGACAGAAATGCCCTGTCTTACAACTTATACTCAAATTGTACTTGATTTCTAGTAAGGGCAAGTAGTCAAGTAAAGCATCCAGATTGAAAGTAAAGAAGTAAATCGATGTCTATTTGCAGGGACAATCTAATTTATAAAACATCATAATGAATCCACAAAAAAACAACCTTTAAAGTTAATAAATACAACCAGCAGGATTGCAGCCTACAAGATCAGTATAAAAAATCAATTGTAACTTTATTTAAAATAGCACCAAAAATGAAACATTTTAAAATAAATTTAACAAAAGAAGTGAGTATGTGTACAGTGAAGGCTACAAAGCATCATTGAAATAAATTAAAGACCTAATTGAATGAAATCTAGTCTATACTCATTGATGGGAATCTCTATATTGTTTAAATGACACTATGCTTCAAGTTGATCTACAGATTCAATGCAATTACTATCAAAACCTACCTTTGTTTTTGCATTAAGTAACAAAATGATCCTAAAATTCATACGGAAAATTGAGGTACCCCAAAAAGCCAAAAAAACTTGAAAAATAATAATTTTGGAGAACTTTTAAGTTCTTATTTCAAAACTTATTACAAAGATAGACAGAATAAAGAGTAAAATAGGAAGATAATCTTGATTGTCTCTATGCTAACTATTTTGAATTTAAATGAAATGTTCAAATACCCAGGAAAATGGAACATCAGTAAAGCTGACTGAGAAATAGAAAATCTGAAAGGCCTAAAAATCACAGTGCAATTTAAGCTTTATTTAAAAACATTCCAATGAAGAAATTCTCCCAGACTGCAATTCAACATAGTTTACAAAATATTAAGTAATTACAAATGTAGAAAACTCTTTTAGAAATTAAAATACAAAATACTACTCATCTTGTTATATGAGAACAGTAATGCCTTCATATGAAAACCAAAGCAATGAAAATATAAAAATATTACCATCCCCAAATAGATTACTTACAACTCTAATGCAAATCTCAGTAGATTACCCTGTACAATTTGATAAGAAAATGCTAAAATTTCCACGAGGGTGCAAAGGTCAGAAATAGACAAATTTTAAAGAAGGAGTAAATTGTGGAAGAATTTGTTTTACTGGATACCAAGATTTTTATAAAGTTATAGCAATTAAGATAATATGGTGTTTTGATATAGACAAGATTAGCATGCCCTCGACGCAAGGATGACACGCAAATTTGTGAAGCGTTCCATATTTTTGAGTCATCATGAACAGAGGAATAAAGGGCTCTTTTTGTCATTTTCTGAAAAATAATGAAAAATATTTTCCTTTCTTCAAGGAACTGAATATTTTGTAGCTGAAGGAATGGCTTCCAGAGAGTGTGAATAAGTTCAGTTATAAAAGATACCAGTGGGCCGGGCGCGGTGGCTCAAGCCTGTAATCCCAGCACTTTGGGAGGCCAAGGCGGGCGGATCACGAGGTCGGGAGATCGAGACCATCCTGGCTGACACGGTGAAACCCCATCTCTACTAAAAAAAAAAATACAAAAAGCTAGCCGGGCGAGGTGGCGGGCGCCTGTAGTCCCAGCTACTCGGGAGGCTAAGGCAGGAGAATGGCGTGAACCCGGGAGGCGGAGCTTGCAGTGAGCCGAGATCTGGCCACTGCACTCCAGCCTGGGCAGCAGAGCGAGACTCTGTCTCAAAAAAAAAAAAAAATAGATACCAGTGAAGAAAAATAAAATAAAATAAATAAAATGGGGAAGCATCCCTCCCTTGGTTTAAGACAAAAAAAGAAAATATAATATGGTCTTTCTACAATGATAGAGAAATACTACAATAAAATAGAATGGAAAACCCAGAATCATACCCATTCATAAAAACAGTAGATTTAAAACAAAACTGTCACTGCAGTCAATGGAAAAAGTATGACCTTTTCAATAAGCAGAACTTGGTTAATTATATATTCATAGTAAAAAAATATGTATTTGCATTGTTTATGTATTGTGTGTATATATATGTGTATATATGTATATAAACGTGTCTATATATATATATACACACACACACACATATATATACTTAAATCCCTAAAACATAGCTTCCTACTTTACATCATATAAATACAGGAAGTACTATAATTGTAAATAAGAAAGATAGGATAAATATATCTTTTAGATTCTAAAATATTTTCATTTTTGATTAAAAAAAAAAAAGTCTCCCTGAATAGGACTTAAAAGCATTAACTGTAAGTGAAAATGCTGGAAAAAAAAAAAAAAAGCTACAATTAAGAACTTTTATTTATCAAAGGAAAAATGGATAGACTAAAAAGGCACACCACAACAGGTAAAATATATTTATAGGCCGGGTGCGGTGGCTCATGACTGTAATCCCAGCACTTTGGGAGGCCGAGGCAGGAGGATCACCTGGGGTCAGAAGTTTGAGACCAGGCTGACCAACATGATGAAACCCCGTCTCTACTAAAAATACAAAAAATTAGCAGGGTGTGGTGGCAGGGGCCTGTAATTCCAGCTACTCAAGAGGCTAAGGCAGAAGGATCGCTTGAATCCGGGAGGCAGAAGTTGCAATGAGCTGAGATCACACCATTGCACTCCAGGCTGGGCAAGAGTGAAACTCCATCTTAAAAAAAAAAAAAAAAAAAATTACAAAATATATAACTGACAATGGCTTTACATCCAGAAAATATGCAATGTGAAACATTTACAAGCACTCCTGAAATTTGCATAATTTACTAAATGTGAATAAATTTATGTTCTAAGACTCAGAAGTACTATTTTCAAATATATTTCCCAACAGAAATATGTTCACATATGCCTGAAGATACATGTATAAGAGTGCTTAAGACAGTATTTTTTATTCAAGCCATAAACTGGAAAAATTACCTCAACAGTGGTTACAGATAAATAAATTGTGGTACATTCATTCAGTGTGGTACAGGAATCATAACAAATAAAATATCACTCATGCAACAAAATAAGTGATTCTCACAAAAATAAAGAACACCTAGAATTCTGCCTTTATAAAAGAAAAATAAATAGAAAAAAATGAAACTCCAGTGTTGAGGAACAAATGTGAGAGTGTAATATTACAAGGAAAAGGAAGTCAGTAATTTTCATAAAAGTCAGGAGAGAAGAGATTGGGAGTGAGCCCTCGAAGAGGTTCTAGAGTGGAGCGCTAGCACATTGGGTTTCCTGACTTGTGTGGTGCTGCGTTTGTGATAATGCATTGGGTTTTATTCTGTTTATCTATCTATCTATCTATCTATCTATCTATCTATCTATCTATCTATCTATCTGTCATGCACGTCCCTGTGAAGAGACCACCAAACAGGCTTTGTGTGAGCAACAAAGCTTTTTAATCACCTGGATGCAGGTGGGCTGAGTCCGAAAAGACAGATAGGAAGGGAGAGAGGGGTGGGGCCGTTTCATAGGATTTGGGTGGGTAGTGGAAAATCACAGTCAAAGGAGGTTGCTCTCTGGCGCGGCAGGGTGGGGGGGTCACAAGGTGCTCAGTGGGGGAGCTTTTGAGCCAGGATGATCCAGGAAAAGGAATTTCACAAGGTAATGTCATCAGTTAAGGCAGAAACAGGCCATTTTCACTTCTTTTGTGGTGGAATGTGATCAGTTAAGGCAGGAACCGGCCATCTGGATGTGTACGTGCAGGTCACAGGGGATATGATGGCTTAGCTTTGGCTCAGAGGCCTGACACTATCTATATATCTATCTCTTTGTTTTTGAGACAGGGTCTGGCTATGACACAAGGTGGAGTGCAGTGGCACAATCTCGGCTCACTGCAGCCTCGACCTCCCCAGGCTTGGGACCTCCCAGGCTCAGATCATTCTCCCACCTTAGCGTCCCAAGTAGCTGGAACCACAGGTGCGCACCACCATGCATGATTTGTATATTTTTTAATAGAGATGGGGTTTCACCATGTTGCCCAGGTTAGTCTAGAAAGATGAAGATTCACATGGTAGTGACATTTTTGTAAGGCAATATCTGATATATAATTCCTACTTCAAATTCCTTATTTATAAACTGGAATAAAAATAGCCCTGTTCATAAAAAAAGCCAAACTCTGTAAAATATTTGAAGAGGTTTATTCTGAGTCGGATTAGAGAAACATGGCCTGGGACACAGCTTCAGGAGGTCAGAAGAATATGTGCCCCGGGTATTTGGGTTATAGATTGGTTTTACACATGTTAACGGACAGGCATTACGGGCAAAGACATAGATCAATACACATAAGATACACATTGGGTCAGCCTGGAAAGGCAGGACGCTTCGAAGCAGGGAGCCTCCAGGCTCTAGGTAGATTGAAAGATTTTCTGATGGGCAATTGGTTGAAAGAGTTAAGCCCTGCTTAGAGAGTTAAAGTCAGCATAAAGAAATGCTTGAGTTAAGATAAGGGGGTGGGGGTGGTGGAAGCCCAGGCTCTTGTCATGTAGATGAAGCCTCCAGGTAACAAGCTTCAGAGAGAATAGAAGGTAAATGTCTCTTATTGGACCTTAAAAGGCTTCGGCTCTCTGGAAAAGACCTAGTAAAGGACCCGCATTCTTTTTACACATGCACGTTTACTTGCGCTTTTTACAGACTGCAAATTTCACCCACAAGAGATGGCTTTGCAGGCCATTCCAAAATTGTCAAATAAATATATTTTGAGGTAAAATGCTTGGATTTGCTTCAGGGTCTGCGATGTGTCATGTGATGCTATACCAGAGTCAGGTTGGGATTTGGTGTCTTACTGCTACAAGGAGCCTGCTTTGTCAGTCTTGAGATCTCTGTTTTAATGTGAATGCTGGTCAGTTGTGCCTGAATTCCAGAGGGAGAAGGGTATAATGAGGCATGTCTGCCTCTCCCTTCCTGGCATGGCCTGAACTCGTTTTCAGGTCTCTTTGCAATTCCTTTGGCCAAGAGGGCGGGACCATTCAGTCCATGGGGGACTAACAATTTTATTTTTGCTTTACAGTCTGTACCTCATGAAGTTGTTGGTATGTACTTTTAAATGGATTAGAACAGGAAAAAACACCTGGAATTGTGTCTGACACATAACAAGCACTCAATAAACGTTAGCTTTTGTTGCCATTACCCTAATTTTCAGTGTCATCCCTGTCGTAAAAGGATTTATATCTCTTCTTGTAGCATAAACGCAGGCAGATTTGGCACTTAAGAACTAATGATGAGTGAAGTAATCAACAATAGCTAATGTATACTGAAAAAAACAACATTAGGTTTTGTTTCTAGCCAACTTTCCCTATTATATTTTGCAGAAGCAAACAAATATATTATGGATTCTATCAAACGGTATAAAATACAGTGCTCCTTGGAGCACAATAGGGCTTTAAGTGCAAATACAATATTAGTAACACTGAAACTTTGGCAATGGCTAATCAATATTTTACTTGCTTCAGGGTCCAAAGCTACTTGATTTTTTTCTTTTTCTTTCTTTCATTTTTTGAGACATAGTTTTGCTCTTTTTGCTCAGACTGGAATGCAATGTCACGATCTCGGCTCACTGCAACCTCCACCTCCTGGGTTCAAGTGATTCTCCTGCCTCTGCCTCCCAAGTAGCTGGGATTACAGTCGTGCGCCACCATGCTCAGCTAATTTTTTATTATTTTTTCTTTTTTCATTTATTTATTTTTAATTATACTTTATGTTCTAGGGTACTTGTGCACAACGTGCAGGTTTGTTATGTATGTATACACGTGCGATGTTGGTGTGCTGCACCCATCAACTTATCATTTAAATTAGGTATATCTCCTAATGCTATCCCTCCCCACTTTCCCCACCCCACAACAGGCCCCGGTGTGTGATGTTCCCCTTCCTGTCTCCAAGTGTTCTTATTGTTCAATTCCCACCTACGAGTGAGAACATGCAGTGTTTGGTTTTCTGTTCTTGGGATAGTTTGCTGAGAATGATGGTTCCCAGCTGCCTCCATGTCCCTACAAAGAACATGAATTCATCCTTTTTTATGGCTGCATATTATTCCACGGTGTATGTGTGCCACATTTCCTTAATCCAGTCTGTCACTGATGGACATTTGGGTTGGTTCCAAGTCTTTGCTATTGTGAGTAGTGCCGCAATAAACATACGTGTGTATGTGTCTTTATAGCAGCATGATTTATTATCCTTTGGGTATATACCCAGTAATGGGATGGCTGGGTCAAATGGTACATCTAGTTCTAGATCCTTGAGGAATTGCCACACTGTCTTCCACAATGGTTGAACTAGTTTACGGTCCCACCAACAGTGTAAAAGTGTTCCTATTTCTCCACATCCTCTCCAGCACCTGTTGCTTCCTGACTTTTTAATGACTGCCATTCTAACTGGTGTGAGATGGTATCTCATTGTGGTTTTGATTTGCATTTCTCTGATGGCTAGTGATTGTGAGCATTTTTTCACATGTCTGTTGGCTGCATAAATGTCTTCTTTTGAGAAGTGTCCGTTCATATCCTTTGCCCACTTTTTGATGGGATTGTTTTTTTTTTTTTTCTTGTAAATTTGTTTGAGTCCTTTGTAGGTTCTGGATATTAGCATGAAAGCCAAAATTGACAAATGGAATCTAATTAAACTAAAGAGCTTCTGCACAGCAAAAGAAACTACCATCAGAGTGAACAGGCAACCTACAGAATGGGAGAAAATTTTTGCACTCTACTCATGTGACAATTTTTTAATATTTTTAGTAGAGATTTCACCATGTTGGCCAGTCTAGTCTCGAACTCCTGACCTCAGATGATCCACCCACCTTGGCCTCTCAAAGTGCTGGGATTACGGGCATGAACCACTATGCCTGGCTGGCTGCTCTTGACGATAAGAAAAATAGAGCATTTGGAGTCAATAAAAAGTAGAAAAAATCACATCTACAAACGTATGGAAAAAAAATAAAAGATAGTATTTTTCACGAGCGTCCATGTGAAGAGACCACCAAACAGGCTTTGTGTGAACAATAAAGCTTTTTAATCACCTGGGCGCAGGCAGGCTGAGTCCGAAAAGAGTCAGCAAAGGGAGGTAGGGGTGGGGCCGTTTTATAGGATTTAGGTGGGTAGTGGAAAATTACAGTCAAAGGGGGTTGTTCTCTGGGGGACACGGGTGGGGGTCACAAGATGCTCAGTCGGGGAGCTTCTGAGCCAGGAGAAGGAATTTCACAAGGTTACATCATCAGTTAAGGCAGGAACCAGCCATTTTCACTTATTTTGTCATTCTTCAGTTACTTCAGGCCATCTGGATGTATATATGCAGGCTTGGGCCCAGAGGCCTGGCAATATTTTAACCACCATTAATGTGGCAGTTTGTTTCTTGTAAATTTCTTTATGGATCTTGGATTTTATAATTTTGTAACACTATCTGAAGCTATTCTCTCAATGTTTTCTCATTATTTATATGATCACTGTCAAACATTTATGTGCCATTTATCAAAAAAAAAAAAAAAAACACAACTGCATTTACATTTCAACATGCAGTTTTTTAAGATCTTCCCCCAAGATCTGTAATTGACTTACTGACACTTCGTATGTGCTTCATATCATGGTCTTGTTATATTGTTTCTTTCAGCAATAGCATTTTGAGTGAGACTTCCTAGGTTGATTCACAGATATGGTTTTCTGCTATAAAACTGTCAGAGGCATGTGAATCAGGGCAACTCCATCTTGAATAGGGACTGGGTAAAATAAGGCTGAGACCTACTGGGCCACATTCCCAGATGGTTAAGGCATTCTAAGTTACAGGATAAGATAGGAGGTCAGCACAAGATACAGATCATAAAGACCTTGCTGATAAAACCAGTTGCAGTAAAGAAAAGAAGCCAGCTCTAACCCACCCAAACCAAGATGGCAACAAGAGTGACCTCTGGTTGTCTTCACTGTTACACTCGTTAGCCCCATGATAGTTTACAAATGCTACGGTAACATCAGGAAGTTACCCTACATGGTCTAAAGAGGGGAGGCATGAATAATCCACCCCTTGTTCAGCATATTATCAAGAAATAATCATAAAAATGGGCAACCAACAGCCCTTGGGGCTGCTCCATGGAGTAGCCATTCTTTCATTCCTTTACCTTATTAATAAACTTGCTTTCACTTTACGGACTTGCCCTGAATTCTTTCTTGCACAAGATCTAAGAACCATCTCTTGGGGTCTAGATCCAGACCACCTCCCTGTAACAAAAGGGCTGACAGACATAACCTACTTTTACATGAAATATTCTTAACAGCACTTTAAGTAAAACGTTTCAGAAATCTCCAAACACCCTGTTTCTCAGTGAATTCTTAACCTTGAAACTTCCTTTTTCCTCCTTCATTGAGACCTAGCATAATCCTTTTTAATCGTATGTGTATACAGACCCACCCTTATATTCATTATCACATTATTTATTAAATGTGCATTCTTAATGTAAATGCCAAATAGTATTCTTGGCATCAGATGTCACAAGAAAATAAAATCCCAAAGATATTGTGAGAATTTAAAGTATTGTTGGAGAAAGGACATATCTTTGATCTTCATTGAATTTCCACACTATCCTAGAATGTGATTTATTTTTATCTCATGCCCGAAGTAAGGAAATTATTTTGTTGTGGATTCACTGAGATAAGAGTCAGAGGTGTTTGGCCCCAACTTCAGGAGAAAAACTTGTGGTTGCAGCTCAGAACAGAGACCTCGCCCAAGGATCTGCTTCTCTTTACACACGACTGGATCTGCTTCTCTTTACACACAACTGTTTTCCTTTTGAGGCTACACCCCCCTTCTGTGAACTCCCTAAGGATATTAGAGATGTTATCATGCTAAGAGCTTCATGCCACACAGAGATGGTAGTGATCAGAGCTTTGCGAAGCCATCCTCCTCACACAGTCCTGGGAGTGAAATCCAGACTGAAGCTTGGCTTGTCCATCAGCAAAGGTATCCTTTGTTCTATGACTGGGAGAAGATGGCTTCTGTGAAAATACTGCTTTTCATTTCACCAGACCTCAAAGTGATGCAGAAAAATATTTTGCCCTCTCATCTGTGCTTCTTTACCTTTCACGGCAGGGCTAATTTTTCAGTTCTAATGACAACTTCACTATAACATCAATCAAGTATAAAAGCCGTCTCTGTCAGAGAGGAAAGACCCTTTATGCAAACAAAATTTGATGAGGAAAAAAAAGTTAAGCCACATAGCAATTAGAAACACATTTTGGATGTATTTTTTTCCTCTAATTTCAAGGGCAAAAACAAAGAAAAATTACTTTTAGGGCAACGGCACTTGTGTTCTCAGACTATGCCAAATGTGTCCTATGTTTCCAACGTGCTTCCTCCGTTTAAAGGTATACTCTTTCATTTAGAAATACTTTACCTCAACAAACTCTTAAGGAATTTGGGTGGGAAATGTAAAAGTTAGAAACATTTAAATTATTAAAATTAAGTATTTAAAATTCAACATATATACGTTTTATTATATGTTGATATCACACAAAGGAAAACAGTCCTGTGTAAAGAGAAGCAGATCCTTGAGCAAGATCTCTGAGGTTTTACCATGATAGCTGAATCTACGAAATAGATTTGTTCGATAAATATTTATGATTAACTCAATGATCTTACTTTTAAAAACACAAAATGAATTTCAATCTATAAAAATATTTTTATGGAATGAGAAAGTAAGTCTGTATGAATTAGAAATCAGAAGAACTAATTTTTGTACAATAAGGAGGCATGAGACAAATTAACTGCATTAAAGCTTGCAGGAATCTCAGCAAATAAGCTCATGGAGAAAAAATAGCAACATTTTATTTTACTATGAAGATTGATATATTTGCCCTAATTATGTCTTCTGTAATTGTTTCCTGTTTTTCCAGATATTTATTATCAAATAATCAGGCACAGTTAATGTAAAATATGTGTTATTTTAAAACATTAACAGTAGACCCTCAAACTGCGACCTTATAGATCCGAAGTACCATATGTAGATATTGACCCAGTCACACTCTATAGCAGTGTCTTTTTTTGTTGTTGTTATTGTTTTGTTTGTTTTGTTTTCTGTGAAGGGCAAAAGAGTAAATAGTTTAGGCTTTGAGACCCTAAGGTCTGCACTGGTTCAACTCTGTAGCGTTGGTAGCCCATATGAAAATGAATGGGCACAGCTGTGTTCCAATTAAAATTTTTTAAATAAATGTAGGCAGTGGGCTAGCTTTGTTCTGCAGGCCATAGTTTGCTGACCCCTTTTCTGTAGCATCTTTTTCAAATAGTCATACCTCACGTGCTTTAAAATCATCTGGATTTTCTTCAGGGGTGATTTCAGTTTTTACAGTGACTGAACATTATAAATTAGAGATTTTCTTTAAGAAAAAGGAACAAAATTGTGAATATAACTTATTTAGGAAGGTAGCTATTTAGTGTTAGAAATGAAATCATACCATAAAATTATAAAATCCATAACATATTATAGTATTTCTATCAATTGTCTGAAATATCTCACTAACACATCTTTTCTATATTTTTTGGCTCATACTTTTTCATCTCTTTTTGATTTGTAACGTCACTTTCTACAGGGGGAGTAGAAAGTTCATGTCCACTTTTCTAACACACTCATTAAACTTTGTTAGTAATAGGTAAAAATAAATTGTTTTCCATATAATATGGATGTGGTATTGGTCATGTCCTGCAAATAATCCAGGACTACTATCAATTTTGAAAAATAAAAATAAAAAAAGCAGCAAGCAAAAACCCCTCCAGCAAATGTCCACTGTAGACCCATGAGGTTTGAATGTATTTTCCACCTACCTGTCCCGGCTCTGCACATTTCTAACGCGGTTTTCTCTGCATCCTCCACGTGTTTTCTTCCCTGTGCGCCAGCATGGAAACCCACTGAGCTCCGCACATGTGTGACGGGTGATTGGACTGGCTGAGCCGGGCAGGAGAAGGCTCTCCCCCACCCACAAGAAATATCGGGAGATGGTTCGGCAATTGCTTTGCTTCTCTGAGGGTGATAATCCGGCAGTGCCAGGGTGGCGCCCTTTCCTGATGGTCCACACCCGTTAACATCAAAATGTTCACTGCGGGCCCCGGGGAGAAGAAACTTTCTGGGGACGCCTACTAAGAGATGCAAATGAAGATGTAGGATCTTCCGGGTACACAGCACCGGAAACGGGAAGAAAGCCTCAGCTGGACCGGTCTGTCCGTCCCTAAGCACACTGCGCTTGCGCATTTCCCAGAGCAAGGTGGGGGCTCTGCGCATGCGGACAGTGCACCCTGAGGGAAGAATCATGGGAAAGGGGGGAACCTATCAAAATCTTAGGATCACAGTTAAACCGGACACTTGACCTTCCCTCTTTAACCTTCATGTGCCTGCTTGGGTCTCTTCCAAGGGCACCTTTCGTTCTTTCCTGTTCTAAGGCCTCTTGAAGTAAACTTCCATTCCTGCCCTAGAACTTGCCTCGGTCTCTTTTCCTGCTTTGTGCCCGTCAGTCGAATTAGTAAAATTGTTTTTTTCTGAGGAGGCAAGGGCTGAAGTTGCTACGAACCCGTTGGGATTTGAGCTGGTAACTCAGGTCTCTGCCACCGGTAACACGTGGGTGCTGCCAGGGTCCTGGTGCTGTGAATCAACCTAGAGAAGAACGGGCCAGAACCATCCCTATAGGTAGAAACTATCCCTATAGGCAGCAGGAAGCGGCTTCACCAAACTGAACTCAGAAGTGACCACGGATAAGTCACAGACCGATGTCTCACTCAAAAAAAACCAAATTTATTACCAAGTCAGTTTCCCATAACGGATTCTCCCAAACAGCCATGTCCATTACAAAGGGAAGTGTGATGGTGGGAAAGTCATGGCCAAAGGAAGATCTTTAGTAAGAACTGAAACATCCTACGTTTGCAGAGTTCACAAAGACATTCGACCGTGTGTGTGTGCCTGGTCTTCTCCCAGATCCTTGGATGCACCTGTTGTCAGAAAAGGTCACCAGAGCGTTAGCCCCATTCACATCCTAGCAGAGTCACGTCCCGATTTCCTTCAAATGGAGACCTCGACCCCCATCCCGGATCAGGGGATTGTGAATCTGTGGGCACATGGTCTGGAAGGGCTATGTAATGATCAGAACAACGTTCTGATAGGTCCTCAGCAGCCTGGGCCTCCTCTAACATCCAGGGTCGATAAAGATGTCTGGACAACCAGAGATGTACCTCATTCCAGAATATTGCACAAGCACTCTAGTTATAGAAAATCTTCCCTTGTTTGAATCAAAATAAACTATTAAATTTGGGTGTAAGTGATATACGCTTGTATTTTATCAGTGGGTGTATTCGTAGATGCTAAGGAGTTATTTGTTACATCTGTAAGTTTATATTGACAATTTCATAATTATTTTAGTTCACAGTTTAAATTTCATAGAGATTTCACACCTTTTGAATACTTATGATAATGCACATATACAAAATATTTTTTCTTTTTCGTATGTATTTAATTCAGTAGCTACATAGGTGAGTAGGTAGATAGATAGATATATAGATATTCACAGTGGCTCTTAAGAACATACTTGGTACATGTACCTTGCAATGTATTTATAAATTATCAACGTAGTTGAATAAATAAATGAGCATATAGATTATCTTATTTGAGCATCAAAAAAGCCTTTGATGTAACTTGGGCTCAAAATGAAAGAAAATTTGCCAGTGTTGATGCAAGAAATGTATTGCAAAATTTGGACTGGTCCCCAGATCTCTGGACTCCTAATTCTGGTCAACTATTCGTCCTTTCAATTACCTGAAAAAAAGAGATTCCACGTCTTCTTTCAGATGGGTAAGTGCAAATTAAACATTCATCCTGGACACTAAGCTATTTTTGAAGCCTTGAAAATAGCAATCACGTGGCTAGTCACTGGTATTATTAAAGATTTATTGCATCCTACTTCATATATTCCAAGCAGTCTCCTAAAAGTCCTTTATAAATATTAACTTACTAATTCCTCATCAAAGTGCCATAGAGAACCCCTGTTATTATCCATATTACAGGTGAGGAAACTGAAGCACAGGTGGTTAAGCAGCTTCCCAAACCCATTCAGCCAGAATGTAGAGAGGCTTAGGTTCACATCAGTACCGGTGGGTTCTGATTTCATATTTTCTATCAGGTATTATGACAGTCTGATTCTCAAACACACAGACCTTGTGGAAAATGCAAATCCTAGAGTTTGAATTACCTAGATAAAAACGAATCTTTGCCGGGCGCGGTGGCTCAAGCCTGTAATCCCAGCACTTTGGGAGACCGAGACGGGCGGATCACGAGGTCAGGAGATCGAGACCATCCTGGCTAACATGGTGAAACCCCGTCTCTACTAAAAAAAATACAAAAAACTAGCCGGGTGAGGTGGCGGGCGCCTGTAGTCCCAGCTACTCGGGAGGCTGAGGCAGGAGAATGGCGGGAACCCGGGAGGCGGAGCTTGCAGTGAGCTGAGATCCGGCCACTGCACTCCAGCCTGGGCGACAGAGCGAGACTCCATCTCAAAAAAAAAACAAAAAAACAAAAAAACAAAAAAAACACGAATCTTTGTTTGAACTATGGTCGCTTAAACTATCCAATAAACAATATATATCAATATCTAAAATGGCCTTACCAGTCTTCTTGCGAAATCAGCTTTTTTAATATGGTGGCAGTTTGTATTTTATTAATCAACATAGGGCTGGCCTGTCTTGGCTATTATGACTTAAAGGAAATTTCCTATCCCTCCTGGACATCGGCAAGTTCATCTGTAAATCATGTGGAAAACAGAATATAATTCATAAGCGGCCAAGGAGATGAAATGTCTGCTGTGTAAGCATCTCCAGTATATGGTCGATATTCTCAGCATTCACTCAGTACGTTTTCTTCACTTATCATGGAGCTATGTTTGTAAGGTCTCAAGTCATCACAAGGCTATTTTTAAATGCCCCCATCACTTTTGAATTGTTTCCCAATCAGTGACTTGCAAGCTCTCCTTTAACTTTTAATCTTCTTTGACATTTCTTGACCCTGCCTTTGTTTGTGTTTTCTCACCATAAATATCTCTGTCTAGGAGAAACCACTCATCAGTCAAGGTCTCATCACATCTTCGCTCCCCCGAGGCTCCTCCTATTTGGTGGGATTAGAGCTAGGATCGCCTGAGGCCATGTAGATAGTTCAATAAACTGCTTAAGAAAACAGCCCTGCCCTTCTTTTACAAGCGATCTCTGGCCCTCATTTCCGGCAGTTGCTATCCCAATCAATACTGGTATCTGAGTAATTAAAGGCTTCCAGGTTTAGAGTTCTTGCCTTCTTGCAGACTCTCCTTATCTACAAAAACTCTGCCTTACACATTTGCTTCCACTGTCCTTGACTTTTGCAGCCGCAATCCACAATTACGTTGCTATTTTTTATTCCAAATTGACTGCTGTGTCAGGTGAGCTATTTAAAAGATTTTTGCTCGTACGATCCCTACTGTGGCCCACCCTGATAAAATTTGACAGAGCCATTTGGTTTGTATCTGTTATCTTAGTGCTAAACTGAATTCCCTTCCCCTCCTCATGCATCTTTCCTGGATAAATAAATCCATCGTCATTGGATTAGGCTCGCCCCTTCGTTAGCTCTCCGAAAAAGTGACTCCAGAAAACTCCGTTTACCGTCTCGGAAGCTCCCTCTGTAACGCTGCCTTTCTGATGATCAATATCTGCACAATAAATGAAAAATTCAGTCAAGCCCAGCCATGACTGCAGGGATGTGAATATCTGATATTACATAGATCACCAAATGTTATACAAAATTTTGAAAATCTGAGAAATGCTTCAGATGTTTTTCCTCAGACATCTCCACTCACTGAGGCTGAAAGGCTTTCTATAAATTATGCAAGATGGCAATCACATCATTCTGAATTTACAGAAGCCCAGATGTTCTTTTTACAAAACTGAGAGTCTATGGGCAGGACAAGTGAGGGAGAAGACATTAAGGGAGAAATGATGGAGATAAATAAAAACAGAGCTGAGTAGTAAGAAAGAGGGTGCGGTTTTAGTCAAGGCTACTCTGTGAAATGGCTCATAAGAGCCTTGCCAACAACTGCAAATATCTCCACTAACTGTAAAGAACCATCACCACCCACCAGCAATAGCCATCACCACCCACCAGCAGCAACAGCCATCACCACCCACATCCAGAAACAGTCATTGCCACTACCACCCACCAGCAGCAACAGCCATCACCTCCACCACCCACCAGCAGCAACAGCCATCACCTCCACCACCCACCACCAGCAACAGGCATCACCTCCACCACCACCCACCACCAGCAACAGCCATCACCTCTACCACCCACCAACAACAACAGCCTTCACCACTACCAGCAGCAACAACCATCACCACCCAACAGCAACAGCCATCACCACCCACGACCTGCAACAGCCATCAACCACTACCACCAGCAACAGCCATCAACCACTAACACCTACCAGCAAAAGCCATCACTGCCCACCAGCAACAGCCGTCACCACCCACCAGCAGCAGCCATCACCACCCATTAGCAGCAGCCATCACCACCCACCAGCAGCAGCCATCACCACTAACCACCTCCTTAAATGTAGGAGCCCATGGAAGATGGTGCTGGTCAGGAAAGAGCCATGGAGCAATAAAAAGACAAGTCAGGTGGTTAAAAAGAGTTCGAAGGTTTAACCAGCAGAGGTCAATCCTTTGCTTACAAAGAAAATAAAAACTAAAGTGGGAAGTTCATGCCACTAGGAAAGACAAGGAGTCTGTAGATATCTCTCTTGAACACAAAGTCATTTCAGGAACAGCATAAAGAAAAGATTATAACCATCATCGAAAATAACACATTAAAAGTAGAATCGGTCTGTTCTTGCTATGATAGTTTGCTTTACTCACATTCACAAATAAAGACACAATGGTTCATGCATCAGATCATGTGACCTTCACAAAGTCACACAACAGCTGAAGTCAGTACATACACCCAGGCAGCCCAGAGTCAAAACCGAAAGTCTTTCACCGCGTCCACTACCATGGCTTCAATTTTCAACAAAAATGACTGTATTCAACAAAGAGTTAAAACATTCCGCATGAGTGAATCTTTGTAAATTTTCCACTTCCAGCTTTAACACTCTAAAAACTGCCCAGGTAATTGTACATAATACTAAGGGGGAGCAAAAGAAAAAAAATCAATAAAAGATTATATAATTGTATTTCTTATCTTCCAGTGCTGAAGCTATCCATAGAAAATCTAGTTCTCAGAAGACACCCAACCTTGACAAGGTGAGCCTGGATTTGCCGTGGAGTAGCTTGTGATTTTTGAAGTGTTATTATGACGATTGCCATTATGGAGTTGTAGCTGTACCTTTTAATTTGGTTGTCAAGGGAGACAGGGAGCAATAATTAAGGCTAAAAGATGGAGAGTGGAAACCTTATTAAAGGATATATTGAAGACGGGAATTTGATCTGAGAATTAGATTCTGATGAGCGCTGTTACTGCAGCCTGGGCACTCCTGAGTGACAGAGGTACCGCACAGGCAATTACAGCAACAGACGTCTCCCTAATCTTTACAAGCCCAAACTCACTGCCACATCCATTTAAATTAATTTTTATGAAGCCTGAAAATTTATAGCTTCACCAAATTGGAGATTTGTTTGTTTATTGTTCATAGGAAATATTTTTAGGGGAGCAAATAACGCTGAAAGCCATCATGTCTGTCTTGCTTGTCTTTTTAACTTGTAAAATTAATGCGATGAGATGATCTGAAGGCGGCTGACTTTATGAAGCTGATGGGTCCTTGGCAGCCAAACATGATTATGATTATCAGTGGAAGGTCACAGCAAAGCATGTAAAAGTCACAGCTGATTCAGGAGCTCCCTACATTGAGCAAAGGATTGGGGGAAAAACTAAATCATAGGCTTGTGCTGTTTGGTGTTATAAGTCAGAAATCAGTCTTCCTTGCCTTGCTGAAACTGAAATTTTCAGGAACGGATTTTAAACAACTTTGGACATAGTTATTTCAAGATGTCTGTTTCGTAGAGATAGCAATAGTTCATTACCATGCGCCCTGAAAACCTATTTTAAGGAGTACTTTGCTGCACAAAGATTAATTTCCTACATAATTTTTTTCCCTCCCAGTAACAGTAATGTAAATAATTGTTGTACCTTAAATTGGCATTATATTTTGATGGCCTAGTTTTTAATATACAAAGAACTGTTCAGTGTAACTGTTCAGAACCACGGAAATAGAGAGAGAAAATAGGAATCTTTGGGAACAGCTCTCCATTTAAATCCCCGTTTATTGTTCTGATAGAGAGTGCTGGCTAAAGATGTTTCACCATAATCATAATGACTGAACCATGATTGTTTTACAAGGAAGCTTCAAAAAATATCAGACACTTTTGTTGGCGATTTGGATATGGTGAAATCTGAAAACCCACCCTGAATAAAAGTATCCTGTTAATTCCCATCTGTCAAGACACTTATTTCCTGTTAAATTTATATAATAGGGCTTTTATACATATATAAAGTTGAGCAACACTCTGTGATATTACCTAGTGATAATTTTATAAGCTCACCTAGTAATGAAAGAGTATTAATATCACCATCCTACAAAATAAAAGTCAGTAGATAGTACCTGTAGATAATGGAAGAAGAAATAACATGTGGTCTTAATAATGAATGTGGAAAATACTACAAAGAGTAACATTTCTATATATTGGAGAGGAACTGGGGAAAATGGGGAGTAGCTGAGTCCTCAGTACATGGGGATATTAGTTATAATGTCTCATATTAAGCAGCATAAAACTATTACTTAGGGACATGGTGATTTAATATCAGAAGTAATTAAATGATTTTAGTAGCTATCTTTGGGGGCACAGAAATGGGGATAAAGGTGCTTCAGAGGGGGTGGGAGAGAGATTTTCATTTATTTTTTTAATGATGTTCAAATATTTCTATGATAAAACATTTAAACATACATTTAAAATTATATATGTACATTATATATAGCAGTGTGTGCCATAAGCTACTAATTACTATGTCAAATGATTCAGCTTATGTTTTTTTGTGAAGCTAAATATTCTGCAAAGAAACACTGCTAACACATTATCTTACTTTTTGTCAATTTTAGTATGATGATGAGTAACTCATGAGTCAATATTACTGAACATCCTGCAGATAAAACTTGAGTGGTAATACCTAGGGTATCAGTGTATTGAGTTTCCAGTTAGCGTAGGCATTTAGGAATGCGAACAGGCTACGTGATCTGGAGGCCCTGCTGTGATTACCTGTGCGTGTTGTGGTGCCTTGTTGGAGAAAGGCGCCGTCTTCTCTACCAGCCCCACGATAGCTCCGAGTAAACAGCCCTGTGTTACCTCTTTCCTATTACTGTGGGTGCAGCTCAACATAGATTAAAGGCAGAGACAGCAAGAGGTTACAACGGGGATCCAACCACACCCTCTGCTCTTGAGGCAGGGAGGGCATACTGACTTGTTCCCTCGTGCAAGCCCTGAGGCTCCTGTCCTGGTAGACGACGCGTCCCTTGCACCCTCGTGAAGGAGCGCCCGGCTCTGTTGCAAGATGAGCAGTCCTCCAGGACACCAGCAGACCACCATGTGGTTACAAGTTCCTGTCACCGGGGACAACCCTTGAAAGAGAACAAAAATCCCTTATTTCTGATGGAATCCCCACCCCCAGTCTCCAAACAATCAGTATCAAAAGCCCAAGAAGCTGTTAGCTGCAAACTCCCGCCTTGGGTGTGGTCGGGGCCTCTCTGGGCTCCTGCGTGTGCAGCTGGGCTTAAGGTTTAGCTTACAGTGGAAAAAGCTTATGGAGGAATAAGTGACTACTTTTTCCTCACATTAATAGTGAAAAACACACCTCTAAGTGGAGAATTTCTACACTAATGACACATGTGGTGCGTGTTGGAGCTGGCAGGCACTGAGCATACGCGCCAAGCACAGGTCCACATTTACCTCCTGGATCTCACCAGCATTTTATGAAGATGGATGTGCAGTTCCTGTGAAAGGAATTCCCCTCGAGGCACCAGGGGCTGCCTGTCCCTCTGAGCAGCCTGCTCTGCCCTCAGAGTGGGCTTTCACTTTACAATACATTTCTGTGCCTCCTGTTACCTTGGACTCACTCTCAAATTCTTTTGTGCCGCAAAGTAAAAAAATCGAAACCAGCCCACCCACCTACCTCACTCTCAGACTGCCCTCTGCCTCTAGACCTTTCTCCTGAAAGCCATGAGGAGGGAATGAGCATTCTCAGTCTGGGTCAGAGTTGAGCTGGTGACCTTCTATAACCTCAAGGGCTGTGCGTTTGCTCAAATGTGTTACATGCATGTTGGGCTGAGGCTTGCTAGATTGTTATTTATCAGCCCTTGCAGTGAGGATGTATCAGATCAATTGAAGGAAGAGTCGGGCTTTGTAAAATGTGATGGAAAAAATTCGATGTTGGGAAGGTCTTAGTTTATGATGCGAAGTCTTCTGTCCTATTATTTCTCACAAGCTCACGCTTGCTGTGCGTTTACAGAGGTAGTGAGCACTAATCGAGGATCCAGAGACAAGTGTGTGATCTCAGCTCAGCCGATGATCAGCCTGAGATCTTGGCAAAATTACTCAAGGGACTGTGTGCTTCTTCCTCAGTTACATATGGTCACTGCTACCTTCCCTACGTCACACTTCTTTCTGTTTGTTCAGTCAACACCATGGTGTGTCCAGGCAGTAAGGACATGGTCTTCATTACCTGGCTCCATCAAACTTCAAATCTGGGGGCGGGGGGGAATAAAGATCCCAAGCAAGCCCTGCATGAATGAAAAGATAGGTCATCTTCCTGATTGAAAATACTTAACATTATAAAGGTATTTTAATTCACCCCTCTAGAAAATTTAGAATACAAAAATTCAGCTACATTACTTGTAATGGAACTTAGTAAGCTAACTCTAATATTAGACAGAAGAATATGTACAAAATGAGTCCAGAAAATGTTGAAAAAGAACAATAAAAGGGGTTGGAAAGACTAAATATGAAAACATCCTATTAAAATACAGTAATTAAAGTAGTAAAAATAAAATAAAAATAAAGAGAAAAATCAGTCAACGAAGAAAGGAAGGACTCTGCAAGCCTGGTGTTAGGATAGTAATAACATATTTATCAAAGTTTTAAAATAAAAAACAACCGCTAACACAATACACACATATAAATATATACATGGAACAAAAAGTTAGAGAAGATAAACACAGACAGTTGGGTTTTTGAAGAGGAATTCCTGATGCTTACAGGTATTACACAAATATAAATTAATGCAGGTTAGAGAGTAGTAATTTAATGTTCAAATTAGACTTAAAAATATATACTCCAATAAGAAGTATAAAAATTATTGAAAATGGCTGACTTCAACAATCCTTTCCCAAGCATAAGTTCCAAATGCTCTCAGTTCTTTCATGAAACTGATTATGTAAGCGAGATATTTAAGTTTTTTTCTTGAGCATAAAAAATGGGATATACAGACAGGTGTGTGTGTCTGTGTGTGTATGATATTATATGTATATATGGTATATATAGTTATATATACATACATAGTTTTTATTAGAGATACTGCATAACTCTGATGCTAACACAGTAAAAGGTATGATATTATGTTTGCTGAAGAAAAGTAGACATCTTTATGAAATGAAGACAAGTGTTTAATTAAATTGTTAGAAATTCTATCTTGCAGTATATTAAAATGATACCTGAATATGAATTATGAAGATGGCTTCACACTAGAACCTTATAAATAATATTAGCAGTAAGTTAAGTAGAAACATACATCATTATCTCAATAGATTTATAAAACATTTGAAAAAGTATACAATTTTAAATGTGTATCTGATATAACAATTACTAAACTAAAAGCATAGGAATTTTATACCATTTAATTATATTCATTGCTTTTTCCTGAAATTTTTAATAATCTTATTTTGTCTACATATATATAGTCAAAATTTTATTGAAGAAATAAAGTATGATAAGAAATCATCATGAAGTGGGTTTGTTCATCAAAATTTCTTCAGGGCTTTTCTTTCTGAGGACTTGGGGTCACCATGCATTAAAAGACTTTCTAATCCTCAAGTTTATTAACTTACAATGTTACATGCATACACAAACACATACGTAAACACACACACATGAGACTTCCCCTTTCTCCCAGGAGCTGGTTGCTTACATGAAATATTGAACAAGTTCTTTCTGAGCTCACAGATAATAAGAAAGTAAAATGTTTGCTTGGAACAAGGGTAACAGTCATTAGAAAAGACACTTTATCTGCGGTTATATTCCGCACTCATGATAAATCAGAGGTGCTTTTCTAAAACCAGCTTCTGTGAAGCATTCTCCACAAGTCACCAACAAGCGTCATAAAAAGATTTTTCAATAAGGAGAAAGAACATGACCTAACTGTTCGAAAGAACACTGACAGGAAAGACAATATCATCTTTTCCTTTGGATAGTAAGTGTGAAACAAAGGAATCCTCTTTTAAACAAACGTCGGTGGCTTCTAAAGCGTGGGTCTTTAGTCTGTGATTGCTGGGTTCCTAAGGAGCCTCCTGGCCGTATGCGTGCATATTTTCAGCGTCTGTTTCCGTGCATTGCCGTTTTACAGATGTTTCACCAGTTGTCTCATTATTGTAGGCGCGCTTGGGAAACAGGATACAGGAAGGAATGCTTGCCCACGGTGTTTTGTTCACCGCCCAAATGTCTCAGAAAGTGAGGACAGTGTTGACTGTCAGGCAGAGGAGAGAAGGCAGAGATGTCCATCAGTGCCTGAAGTAGCCCATTCACTGGTCCTACCTCCCGATTGCCTCCAGCATCTTCCTCAAGCAGCTGCAGGCTGTGCAGGAGTCCCAGTCCGGGACACATTTGCCCGTGGGGTTGGGTGGACCCCCTTGGTCCCCCTCCATTATGGACTCTCCTGTTACAGCTTCCCTGTCTGATGAAGTTGAGCTCTTTCCTCCAGACCATTGTCTGCTCAACCTGTTATTTTCATGCACATTGGAAACAAACAAACAAACAAACAAAACTTAGGAAAATCATCAGTTTGTAACATTTGTCCATCATTTTTCTTGTTTCAACATTGGAACAAGACATGCTGGCATTGACGTTGTTGCCTTATAAATACCACAGAATGATTTTATTTAAGCAAGCATACATTTTCCAATGGCTTCTAAAGGTTTGTCTAGACTACAAATTAAGTTGGCTTATATTAACATTGATTACATATAAAACGCTATTTATCATTACATCTATCTTCATTGAATGTATAGTAGACAATTGTGGTTTATAACTTGTGTATTCTGTGTTACATATAAAATTTTAACTTTCAAATTTCCCTTTTATTCAAACTTATTTTTATTTGCATAACTCAAATGCATAGGATTACATTTATATTCAATGTGCAAACATTACCCACAATTAGCTTTCCTCCACTTCTTGTCTCTCTCATGTGATAATGCCAATATATCTCTTATTGTATCAAAATATATTCAGCTTTTCAAAAAATGGGTATATATTGTAATGAAGTTCTGCATAATTCTAGGAGTAATTCTAATAGAGTCCAGGCCAACCTCAGACTCATGAAATTATTTTACTGTAAAATTTGCAACAAATGAATATGAAAAAGTTGAAATAAATGAAGTATGATAAGTCTTTTTGGTAATGAATGCAATATTTCAGAAGAGTCTGTACGTACTAATGTGATCAATATAGAAAGAGAAGAGATATTCTAAACTTGAATCCAGGACAATTCAAAATTTAGAACAAATTTTGGATTTATTCCAACTGATAGAAGTTTATTATTTCATCTAATGTAGTTAAAAACAAAGCAAAGAAGAACAAAAACCTGTCCAGCTGTGAGGAGTTAATACTTAAGAGAATATCAATCACGAGACCTGATAGATGAAAATGTTCTTAAAGAAAAGCAGACCTGAATGGCAATGGTTCAGTTGCTGTTAAGAGACTGACTTCACACTATGAGCATAGAACAGAGTACATATATGTAAATTTTATGATCAAGGAAGGTTATGTGAACAATAATGAAGTGGGGAGAAATTCACAGGAGGGTATTTTGTCCATATGTAGTTTGTGTGTAAGTAAAACTTATGAAGTGTCCAAATCATGGTGATCAGCCCTTCCATCTTTAGAAAGTGGAGACTCTTCTGGTTAGGACACAAAGCATCCTGGGAAATCACGAGCCCATGAAACACACAGGATCTCTGAAGTTTACCGGTGCATTTTAATGTTCAGAGTAATGATTTTCATTAGGCTGCCTCTTAATTCCTTCCCGCCTGGGAAAATGTTTCTCACCTTAAGAAATTATAAATCTGTTAGAAAATTCTGATTAAGTCACCTTATAGAAATAGAATTTTCATACACTGGAACATTTCTAAATGTATCCTGATATAAGTTTTAGATAGCAGGAAGTTGTAAACATGAGCTTTGTAGGCAAGATAAAAGGATTAAACCCTGGCCCTTTACGTTGAATATTTAGATGACTGTGGACAATTAATTCAATGTTATGCTCAGTAGGGTATAAGCAACACACGTAGCAGTCCCAGTGAAGAATACAAACCTTGTGTCTCAATTTTCTAGAATAAAATAAAATTAAAATGTGTTTTATATATCCATGTGAAAGTTAAAAAAATGTTGTATATAAATTATAGTAATTTTTCAGGTTGCTCATTTTCAAAATCAAAAAATTACTTCAATAGAAAGAAAATAATGAATATAATGTTTCTATATAATTCAGTCATTTAATAGTTAAATTTTGTGAATGTGTATTTGTTTTATTTTGGATTGTCTTAACTAGATTCTGTTAATTAATCTCAAGATATTTTTCACCTAGTGAAATCATTAAACATTGTGTTCGTTCATGATCTCTTTGACACCTTAAAAAACATCTTCACTTTGACAATACATAGAAACTAGTTTCTGTCATTAATGCTGTATCTTTTTAAAATTGAATTATATTGTGTATATTTAAGGTATATAAATAATGTTATAGGATATATATACACACACAGTAAAAAGGTTACTGTAGTGAAAGAAATTAACATATGTGACCTCACAGTTACCCATTTTTTCGTATTTTTGTGTGTGTGTGTGTGTGTGTGTGTGTGGCAATGCCAGGTAAAATCTACTTCTTCAGCATGAATTCCATACAGTATGACTGTATGACCTGTGGTCCTCACACGACACGTTAGTCCTCCAGGCCATCTGGTATCGTCTGTCCTGGTCTCCCCATGTCCTCCCCATGCAGGATTTTGAGTACACCTGCTTTCTTGATTATACTATTTATTTCCAGTGCACAATACCTGTGTTTTTTTTTAAATTTAAGATTACAAAATCACAAAATTCGTGTCACAATTTCTAAAGAAAAGATGGATTTTTAGGGTTTAACAAATTGACTTTATATATGTATATATGTGTGTATGTATTTGTGTATATTTGTGTGTATGTATGGGTGTGTGGTGTGCATATGTGTATGTGTGTATTTGTGTGTATGTATGGGTGTGTGTGTGTGGTGTGCATATGTGTATGTGTGTATTTTTGTGTATATATGGGTGTGTGTGTGTGGTGTGCATATGTGTATGTGTGTGTTGTTGACACGTTGACAGAGCGAATCTCCAGCTAAATTTGTGAAGGATCAAAAAGAACTGGTTCTTTTGAAAAATAAAAAGAATTGTCAAGTAAAATACATATATTTAGGAAACACAAGGGTTTTTAGAAATGTAATCTGATAAATTTCATTTTACACTATGTTCAGGATTTAATTTGCTGTGAAAAAAACACTCAGGAACGGACGATGCCCCACAAGCCTCTGGATGATTTAGACAGAGCCTTTTTAACTTCACATCCTCAAGGACTCTCTCCCAACCTAGGTTGCTTATATTCTTAAAATCATGGTGCCACAGGGAGCTGTAGCCCCTGGTTCAGAGTCTATTCTAGTTGTTTGACAGCCAGGGTAAAACTGAAGTTTCCAAAAAGAACCCTGCACAATAGAAGGAGCGGAGGATTTGGAGTCAGAATTTCCAATTCAAATCTTTGAATTTGCTGCAAATGGACTCTATGACCATCAGCAATTGGCTTTGACTCCCTGAAATTTGTCAACTCATCCATTAAAGAGGTATGAAAATGATACTATCTCTTAGAATTGTTTTGGAAATTTAATGAGCAAAGGCACAAGAAAGTACTTTGTATAATGTAAACTGCTATTTATGGTTTTTCTTTTATAAGCTCCAGCTGGTGTAAGGCACACTCTTTTTTTTTTTTTTTTTTTTTTTTTTTTGAGACGGAGTCTTGCTCTGTCGCCCAGGCTGGAGTGCAGTGGTGTGATCTTGGCTCACTGCAAGCTCCGCCTCCGGGTTCAAGCGATTCTCCTGCCTCAGCCTCCCGAGTAGCTGGGATTACAGGCTCCTGCCACCACACCCGGCTAATTTTTGTATTTTCAGTAGAGACGGGGTTTCACCGTGTTAGCCAGGATGGTCTCGATCTCCTGACCTTGTGATCCACCCATCTCGGCCTCCCAAAGTGCTGGGATTACAGGCGTGAGCCACCGCGCCTGGCCAAGGCATACTCTTAATGATATCTTTACTGTTTTTATTCAGCCCTATCTTAAATAAAGCACCAGAGACAGAGGTGCCTCTGTATCCTTTTTTCTTCTTTCCTTATCAGGAAGTGGTGTTTATACCTTCCCAGAGGGATATATAAATTTATGTCTATCATTTTTAAATGATTTGGTATTAAATAAATTGAAAGAAATGGTATGCTCCATGCATTACTCACTGTTAAACTTACGTTGAAATCTACCCATGCTTATAATTTTAAATCTGGCTAGAGAAAAAGACTGTATTTAGTGAGCTTTTATTTTCACTGTGTGGTGCAATAGCAAGCCCTAAGTTTAAGGTCTAATTCTCTGGACTCTGTGGTGTTCTTTTATTCAATAACAGTTTCTACACTTTATAATTTTAATCAGCAAACGAACATAAACTCTACTGAGTATCAACAGTGTGCTATGAGTGTAGCGTAGATCAGGATTGTAAAGGTTCATATGCCATGAACCTGTCTTCAAGGTGCTCGCAAAGAAGGGAGAGAAGTGTGTGTGTGTGTGTGTGTGTGTGTGTGTGTGTGTGACCACTAGAGGGTAGCTTCGAAATCCATCTTATAATTGTTAAAGTAATACATATTATCCTAACTCCCATTTCTAATCTCCTCTCAACCCACAGGTCGAGGGTGACCATGTTGACATAATTTTTCACTTTCTCAACTATGATAATCACAAGAAGCTCTGGCATTGTCTTTTAAAGATGTGTCGATGAAGACCTTGTCATCATTGTGAATTACTTCAAGCATCAAGGAAGTCCGTCCATGTATTCTTTCTGACAGAGAGCAGGTTCTTACATCTGGAACTAAAAGCAGGTGCAAGACTGAATAATTCACAGATAGACAGTCTCACTCAGCCTCACATACACCGGCAGTTCTGCAATGGGGGCGATTTTGCCCTCCAGGAGACATTTGGAGGCATATGATCACATTTTTATTGTCACACTGCAGAGCGTCCCTGGCATCTGCGAGGTAGCATCTGAGGATGCTACTGACCAGCCTGCAGTGTACAGGATGGCCCCTGCAACAGACGATGCAGCCCAGGATGTTCGAGTGCCGAGGCTGAGAGCCCACGGTTAACCATCAGTCAGAGGCTGGAGCTATCTCAGCAGAACGTTCACACCAGACGTCTCCTTTACAGCCATGCCCAAGCACGTCTACTGCTATGACAGCAGAGTGACAGTGAAACCCGCCTCTGCCTCCCCATCCTTTTCAGGTATCAAGTCAGCAAAGTGAGCTTAGAAATTAAGAACTGCAAATATTCTTAGAGTTTATTAAACTTTGATCCTTTTGCTTGCGTATGAGGAGAACTCAAATAGTCAAAGTTAATCAGCAACTTAGCAGCAAAGTCAGAACAGAACTTCGTGTGTCTAGAACCCAAATTCCTTGAGCATGAAATTTATAATGCACTGGCAGAGAGGGAAGCCTGACAAGCAGCCGTCTGGAGGGACCTGTTTGCCTGGGTGACATTTGCAGGCCACACTGTCCTGGTTTCTGGATTCAGAAGGTTTGGTGTCTGTCTACAGGGACACACAGCCCTCTGGTGCTGGCGCGGATCGTGAACGGGAGCAGATTGAAGACTGAGAGTTAGAGGTAAGTGTGCATTCCTTTGTTTGTGTTTTATCACTTCTGTACAAAACACAGAGGATGTCTGATGCAAGACGATGTTTATGTAGTTTCATCTTACTTTTTTTACTCTAATTGTTTCATTTATTTATTTACTTATTCCTTTTTCCACTTATTTATTTTTAGCTACTTCACTAATGATGTCCTTGTCTGAACTTCCCAAATAATTCCTCCTTCAATCTGTATTGGCCCAATTAGTCGCTTCTCAGCAATATTTGTTTAGTTATGTGCTAGCTCAAGCCTCCCTCCAAGTAGCTGTTTTAATCAGCGATATTCACAATTAGAATTGTTTCCTTCTAGGAGCTGAAAGTCTGTGGTTACTTTAACCTAGAGGGCGACTTATTTTGATGGGCTGAACCTTCCACCTTCCTTCAAACGAGTATTCTGAGTCTTTGGACCACAGCTGCTGTTTTCCCCCGACAGTGTGAAGTGGAAAGAGCTTTTCCTATTTTACATTAAATGAAGGATGTGCTGAATATAATTTCCTCGCCTGTAAAGAAAAACTTTCTCAAACACAATCTCTTCGTGATTCTAGAAATCACCAGCCCAGGTCAATGCATCTTAGGTGAGTACCTTCGAATCATTCTCAGTATCACGTGGGCTACTCGGCCACGCCATGTTCCTGATGTCTCAAAGCCTGTACATTAGAGTTTATTACCATTTTTTTTAAAGGCCACCAATGCATTCTTGATCTATGATGTCTTTAGTTAATAATATAATTTGATAATAGACTCCGTCTCTTGGGATGGAAATTGAATTTCTCCAGAGGCAGAACATAGAGACCTCTATGTCAGAATGTTGCAGACCTGCAAATACTTCTCCCTCATGAAGCTGATCCCTATGAGTCTGCAGATATTTCTCGCTCGTGAATCTGATTGCTACACTTCTTTGATAGCAATATATCCTGTCTTAATTTAGGTGCTAGAGAGGCCAACAGAAGTGCCTGCCTGTTCCCATGGTCCCAGCTGTCTTTACTGGTCTCATCTTCTTCCTGCTGCCCAGTACACATGGAACTATCCAGTTCTATGATTGCTTAATTGAATTCAGCTCATTTTAAAAATTACAACTATTTTGACAATGATACTTCAACTTATAATAATTAACTGTTGAGGTCAAGTGAATAATAATATCGGGAAGCCCCTGGAATTGAGGATTATAGCATAAATAATTCACCTGAGACCTTTACGTGTCTGCAGACATCATTTCGTCACTATGAATTCTCCTTTTTTTTTTTTTTCTGTCACTCAGACTGGAGTGCAGTGGTGTGATCATGGCTCACTACAGCCTCCACCTCCTGAACTCAGGTCATCCTCCCACTTCAGCCTCTCAAGTAACTGGGACTGTAGGAGTGCACCACAAGGCCCGGCTAATTTTTGTAATTTTTTGTAGAAGTGGGTTTTGCCATGTTGCCCAGGCTGGTCTCCAATTCCTGAGCTCAAGCAGTCAGCTCACTATGAATCTTCATAGATGGTAGGATCCTGAAAAAGTAATCATTATAAATGTGGATCTTTATGATTTTTCAGGTTCTGAATCTGCCCAGACCCTCTAGGAGAATGTTTTCAGTTGTGTTTGTTTTGCAACTAAACTGAAGTATTTGATTTGAACTAGTTCTTAAGTACCAGTTTAGAAGAATCAAATTCACACTTTAAGCAACATGAGGCAGGACTGAGAGTGTAAATTATGTTTAAAGTAGTTAAATGTGAAACACTCATAGCTTTTTTTTTTTTTTTTTGGTCATAGGTGTTAGGAACTTGTTAGCAAAATATATTTAAAATTTATTTTTTAAAAAAGCTTTTCATTTTGGATGTCTAAAATCCATCAAATTTCCCCACTGAGTTTATTTTATTTATTTCTATTATCACATTGTTCTTAAGAAATGACTGAAATGGGAAAGTAAGAGACAAACTTAAAATATCGGGAATACAAAATAACGCATCCTTTGGATGTCTCATAATTTGGACTACAGGAGTCTGTGCCCGGGCAAAATGCAGACATGACCTCTTGTCTCTTTTTGTCTTCTGCCTCCCTCTTCCTCCATGTCCACGTCTGTCTTCTGCTTCTGTCGGTGCTCCCACCCAGCCTTGGCTCTGCCCGCCCCTCCTCCAGGGCTCCCTCTGATTTAAGGCTCTTATTCCAGGCGACCCATCAGTGTCTCTTCCAGCACTGACCTACTTTGGGGCTCATCACATGCAACACGAGGTGGCCAATACAGGGATCTGGCAGCAAATGAGCAGCGATTTGCAGAGGGCAGCACTTAGCGTGGTTTTAGCTGATTGTAACGTGGAGAGTTATTTAATAATTATGATTTGATTATAGCCATTTCCCTGTAGCAAAAATAAAAAATGTTGAGGACATGCACTTCTGGCCAAGTAGAGTCACAGGCCCTGGGTTTACTCTCTTGCCTGAAACAATGAATATGTAAAACCAGAAAAAGTCTCTAAAACCATGTTTTTCAAGACCCTGGATATTCAGCAACGAAGCACAGCTATGCTGAAGGGACAGGAAAGGAAGAACGGCGCTGACTTCCCTCCCTGGCAACCTCAGGGGGTCTTCTGGTGGCAGCACAGGGAGTGGGAACCCAGGAAGGTGAGGCAGCCCCAGGAAGGCAGGAGGTGACTCAGGAGAAGCCAGGACAGCGCAGGTTCCAGGTCACAGTGCTGGAGGGATGAGGGCCGCACAGAAGGGTGGCAGGACTTTTCCTAAGTTCAGCGAAAGACAGGGTTCTTGTCACACGGCCCCCAAAATTTAGGCTTGCAGACAATTTGAAAAGTCAGAATAATGAGATTTATTAGGAAAAAAGAAAAAAGAAGGGAACAGGGACACCCCACAAGGCCACAGCTTGTGCTTCTGCAGGCTTCTCACCTCACAGATTGAATCCCAGGTTCCACACAGGAAGAGGAGGGGCTGGACTACAGGAAGAGGAGGGGCCAGGCTCCAGGAAGAGGAGGGGCCAGGCTCCAGGAAGAGGAAGGGCCAGGCACCTCCTCACTACACAGGATGCTAACTTCCTGAGGCTCCACCTCAGTTACAGGCCGGTTGGAGTTCGGAGTTTTGCCAGGGAGCTCTTCCAAACTGGCTGTCTCAGAAAGATGGCTCAGGACAGCTGCAGGAGTCTCCCTCCAGGGTTCCAGGGTGCAGTAGGGTCCTGTCACTGCTTCTGAGGACACTTGCCAGGACAGGGGAGGATAACCCAAGAGAATGGGCCAGAACTCACTCAGGACTGAAAACCAGGGCTGTGCCATCCCAAAAGAAAAGAACAGCCTATAATTCATAAGGCCCTGGATAGAGTCATGAGCAGCCTTGCTTCTGTTTTGCTGCCTGATCAGCCTAGACTAAAATCACGTGCTCTGGTTTTACCTAAAAGTCTTTAAAGCAAGATTCAAAGGAATCACACTCTTGCCAAGTAACTTAACTGTGTCCTAGCAAAAAGTACAATCACATTTCCAATAAAACAATAACCTCCAGTACCCAACAAGAGAAAAATTCACAATGCCTGGCAGCTGATTACAGACAACCAGGCACAGCACAAAAGCAGACAAGCAGGCTCACATTTAGAAAAATGATCAATCAGTCAACATTGAACTAGATCAGACATGTAAGTTAAAATTAGCAGACAAAGTCAATGATGCAATTATTATGATTGCATTTAATGTATTGAAAAGTTGAATAAAGGCCTGCAAGACAGAAATAAAACAACTCAAATGGAAGAAAAATTAAATCAAAGGGATAAAATATTTCATTTTAAAACCTAAATTCATAAAATTTATAGAAAACATAGAAAAATACCTTTTTAATCATGGGTTAATTAAAGATTTCTCAATATAACACAAAAAGCATGATTCATTAAATTAAACAATCATAAATTAGACTTCATCTATATTGAGAACTGTTATTTGAAAGATGTTGTAAGAAGAACCAAAAATACCACCTGAAATTATCTTTGCAAAACGTATATCTGATAAAGGACTTATATCCAAGATATATAAAGATCTATAAAAACCCTCAAAATTCAAAAATAAGAAAACAGTTAATACAACTAATAAGTTTGCAAAAGTTTTAAAGATAATCAGACAAATATGCATGAATATTTAAAATAAGCTCAAATTCATCAGCTGTTCAGGAAACCCAAGTGAAAGCCAGCATAGTCTCTTTTAAGATGGCTACCTTTAGTCTGGGTGCAGTGGCTCACGCCTGTAATGCCAGCACTTTGGGGGGGCGAGGTGGGCAGACCACCTGAGGTCAGGAGTTCGAGACCAGCCTGACCAAAATGGAGAAATCCTGTCTCTACTGAAAATACAAAATTAGCCGGGCATGGTGGTACACGCGTGTAACCCCAGCTACTCGGGAGGCTGAGACAGCAGAATAGCTTGAACCCATAAGGTGGAGGTTGCAGTGAGCCGAGATTGAGCCATTGCACTCCAATCTGGGCAACAAGAGTGAAACTCCGTCTCCAAAAAAAAAAAAAAAAAAAAAGATGGCTACCTTTTACAAGGGCTAACCAGCACAAATGCCTATGTGTGGAGGAGCAAGTGGCTCTCTTACATGTTACTGCTGGGAAGGCATTATTGCACAATTGCTTTGGAAAGCAATTTGGCAAGTTCTTTAAAATTGAAATATATACTTATCATATGTCCTTACAAAGGACATGGATGTCTATAAGACCTTTATGTGCAACAGTAGAAAACTGAAAATAACAAAAACTTCCATCAAGAGGTGAAGGGAATAAACAACACTGGGTATATCCTTACAAGGGAATATTATTTAGTAATTAAAAGGAATAAAGATGGCTGCAGAAACATGGATGACTCTCAAAAGAGATATGCGGAGCAAAAAAGTTAGAAAAAAGCAGTGCGTACTTTATGTTCTCATTTATAAAGATCCCTTGAAAGTGCAAACTGAGCTGTGGGGACGGGCAGTAGATGGGTGCGTGCTGAGGGTGGCTCACTGGCAGTGGCAGGAGGAAAGGGCCTCACGGTGACACAAGGAAACATGCGGGCATTTTTTTAGCTCTCTTTCCTGTTTGAGGCGATTGTGCCAGGAATGAATACACAAATCACAGCTCACCAAATTGTGCCCCTTAAATAAATGCACCTTATTATATGCAGATTTACCTCAATAGAAATGAATTATGTAAATTTGTGGATTACAGGTATACATTTTTATTTCCTGAAATGCTGTGAATCAGGATTGTTGGACTTTGATTTTCTTATCTGCTAATGACAGTATCAGAGATAGGTGTTTAAAAATCCCTCCAAAAAAGGCTGATTTTGAGGCATTTTGTCCTTTTTTTTTTTTCCTACAACCATTTTGAAGGCCATTGATTCACAATAAGGGGTTGTTATCTTTATATTGTGAAATACAGACTTAGTTCGTACTTGCATCATTCCCTAGCCCCTACAATCCCCCAAATCCGTTTAACTCATTTTACCACAAAGAAGCTTCACTAAATTTAGCACATATATATCCAAAGGAGGCTGATAAAATGGAAAGTCACATTCTTATGTTACCCATTTGAAAAACCATCTTTAAATAATAATGCTCAATCTGCTACTTGACAAATCAGTGCAAGGGAGGGCTGATAATATTTCTAGATGACAGATCAGTGTTTTTTTTTTTAGAAAAAATTCTCTAAATTGCCCTTTAATCAGAATAATACTCAGGGAGACTGAGTATCCAGGCAACCATGCTGAGACTGTTGAAACTGATAAGAAGGCTTCCTTGGAACCTGGTGAGAAAAATCCATCAATTCTCCCCTTTGTAATAAAAGTGTGTTACATTTGATAGCATGTATTTTGGGGGTGAATATAAATGATGGAAATTGCCTTTTAAAAATCATATAACCATTCAGTGTGCTGAGATGCGGCACAGATCTCTCCATGTGCAAATGCACTTTGCAGTTTATACGACCCCCTTTATAACATGAATCACTGTCAAGGGAATGCCTGACTGTACAAAAACGGGCTGCAATTGAGCATCTAGCACCGAAGATCTCTGAGCAGGGCTTCTCTGTAGGCTATGCCAGATCATGGCGGTAATGCCTAGGACCACAGAGGTGTGGGCAGAGCTTATGTCCCAAAATACAGGAAAGGATTGGGCTGGGGAGCTGGTGGTGAAGGACATATCGTCCGTCTATTGTGGATGGATGAACTTCAGCCCTATCTTTTAATAGCAAAATTTCTTAACCAAAGGTGAGATCATCTGCGTTGCACACAAAACAAAACAAAAAAGCAAAAAATGTCTAGGACAAAGGGAATTATTGATAGATGATACAGGAGGGTGCCTCGAAGCTGTTCTATGGTGTTAGCCAACTCTTCTCTCTGGCAAAGTTAAACAGAAGAGGAGTTTCATTATCAGAGTAGTGGCATCAGAGGTCCCCAGTCAGAGATTCTGGTAGAGACTGCCACGTATGCACATCTGGGCAAGACTCACACAGTTACAAGTCTCAGCTTCCTTTTTTAGGGTAAATACATATCATCTTAAGAGTCAATGTGAAGACTCAATGCAACAGACCCATAGTACCTCCTTCATCTGCATTTTATTTTAAATTTTACTTACGTATTCATTTTTAATTAATTAATTAATTAATTTTGAGACAGAGTCTCACTCTGTTGCCTGGGCTGGAGTGCAGTGGCAGGATCTCAGCTCACTGCAGTCCCAACCTCCCAGGCTGAAGCCATCCTCCTACCTCAGCCTCCCACGTAGCTGGGACCATAGGCATTGTGCCACCGTACCCGGCTAATTTTTTTTTTTTTTTTTTTTTTTTTTTTTTTTGTAGAGACAGGGCTTCCTCATGTTTCCCAGGCTATCGAACTCCTGGGCTCAAGAGATTCACTGCCTTGGCCATCCATCTTCTGCATTTTAATGGTTCAGGAAAGATGTTTTCTATCACCCCTTCTAATTATGCATTGCAATTGACAAAACATTTTGATTTGGAAAAAATATTAATTTAGTTTTGAAAAAAAAATATTTATCCCCTATCGAAGCACAAACCCGTGCACATCTGCAAGGAAGAAACCAGCATTTCCTCCTAGTGTAGGAGGAAAAATAAAAATGGAAGTCTAAGTGTGTAAACCTCAGTAAGGATATTAAAATGTCTCAGCTTCAACTTCTAGCAGATGGGGATGTTTAATCAGGTTGACAAATGCCGTAGATAGTTGTGAGTATAATGGGTATCAAAAATATTTCAAAGAATTAAATAATGTCTTCTAGTATAACATAATAAATGTATCACGATGATCAATGGTAATTTCTTCTGCCTTTTTGTTTTTCTTGGATAAATGTTGATATTAAAATGAGAAAATCATTTGTTTTACTATTGTAATTATATCTTAATTTCTTTCAGAAATTTTAAGTTTCATAACTTTTATTGAATTTTGAATTTACTTAGACAACTAAATTGGACAAAATTATAAAAATTAAAGTACTCTACCTTTGAACTTCCTCTTGGACTGTTCTTTGCTTTATAATACTTACCCCCATTTATGTATTCATTTATTAAATAATTAAGTTCTACTCTGCACTATGCTAGTTGCTAGAAACTCAGATTTGGTTCAGGCGTTACATCATTTACAGTCTAATGGAAAGCACAGCTATTGTGCAATAATAATAAGCATAAAAGCAAATAATTGAGTGATAATTAGGATTAATGCAATGTTATCAGAACACATAATAAGCAGATTTAATCTAGTCTGAGACTGCTGAAGGACAATTAGGAAAATATCTTTGGCACAAATGACAGTAAGGACTTTGGTCTCACTTCTGGGGCATTAGGAAACTATTGAAGGGCTTTAGTCAGATTCTCTTTAGGCAGATTACTCTTATTCATGCCATATTATATTTTCTTCGTGAATAAGAGTACTTTGACAGTTTTGTGTGACAGAAACGTGCATATGTGTTTTCAGGTGAATTTAAAAATTGGTGTGCTTGAGTGTTGGCTTAAATGAGTTAAAATAGAGAATGATGTAAATATCCATGTAAATAAATATAATGTAAACACCACTTGCTGATATACTGGATACGGAAGTTGAAATTTTCAGCTGGAATATGACAACCTAAGCCATAAATATGTATGACACAGTTTGATTCTGTGTCCCCACCCAAATCCCACGTTGGATTATATTCTCCAGTGCTGGAAGTGGGGCCTGGTGAGAAGTGCTTGGATCTTGGGGCAGGTCCCTCATGCCTTGCTGAGTGAGTTCTCATGAGATCCCCTTGTTTAAAAATGTGTGGCATCTCGGCTCTCCCTTGCTTTTGCTTTTACCATGTGGCCTGCCTATTCCTCCTCCGCCTTCTACCTACCTTAGGTTTGGGAGTTGGGTGAGTGACCATTTCTCTATGAACTGGCTCTAGCCAGTTGGATATTTTGAGGTGCATATATCAAAAATCATGCTGTTGGATTGCTGTGTGTCAACCTCCTAATGCCAATTTTCTTCCACTGATTGTGAACATGCCCCCATCCTCTGATAATTAAATACAACCTAGGATCTAGATGTCCCCCTTTACGTGAGAAAACCCATTTTAATTGGAATGTTTTCTACCTGCATCCTGTACCTTCATTAAATAACAACCAAAACATTCTTCAGGGATAATGAAATCCCCTCAACAAATGTTTACTTATCAAGGTCTTCATGAAAGACTTACATTCTGGGCTCTTTTGGGAATAGGAGATCGGTGTGCACATTGCAAATGAAAAATCATCACTATCTAAGTCCTTGGGTCATTTTCTGCGCTTTATACCACACAGTGCATTAGACCTCAGGTTAATTTAGCTGTAGGTAGTACTGACTGCAGATTCCAGTGAATCAACTGAGCCAAAATTAAAACATTCAGAGTCATTTGAGTCACTCCATGTAATCTGGCATCTCCTGAAACTCTGTCTCTCTGAATAATTTCAGCACCATATAAACTATGGTCTTTCCTCGTAAGATTGAGTTCTCACAGTACCTGTTCCTAGACATATTCTTCAGGAATTTACACCTATAAATTCAAAATACTTTGTATTTTTAAAGTGTGTATCAACTTGCATGGAACATTGTAGGCAGAAGGCATCTGGAGGGATTTAGGAAATGTGGGTATTTATCCCAAGGCGCAGGGATGAATTTGAGAGAGAAGCAAACCATAGGGCAGAATCTAGAATGCAATACGGTTACCAAAGACTGGCTATTAGATTTGATTTTTATATTTAAGATAAAAAATGCAGGCTAATTGGGCTAAAAACAAACACATTCAGCTTCTGGTGAAACATTTCATGAATCAGAGTCAGTTTCCCAGAGGCACATGTACCCCTTGAACCTAAAAGTCACTATATATATATATTTTTTAAATATATATATACTTATTACTATATTAATATATATAGTATATTGTTATATTTTCCATACTTATTACTGTATATTAGTAATATACTTTTATATACTTATAACTAGTATGCTATATATACTTATGGTATACTTATATACTATATAATATATATGTACTGATATGCTTATATAAGTACTATATTAATACATAAGCTTATTATTACTTATATATTGATATAGTACTTATTACTATATATGTATATCTATATATAGTAATCATAGGAGCTTAAATTTGAAGCTGCCATTAATTTATTTTCCCTGCTGCATTATATTTCATTACATACACATACCAGAAAATGTCATCCATTCTTGAGCTGATAAAAATTGGATAATTAAAAAAACACAACACATTAGAAGCCTCGAACAGCAGTTTGTTTCGTTGTATGTTTTTTCCTCCAAAAGAATGTAGGAATAATGATTTACTACTAGGTGGGTTCCTTCATGGACAATTTCCACTGCACTCAGTCCCGATGCATATAAGATGTGACTGTGTAAATGGGGCCAACAGTCAGGTTTCAGGAGGACACAGGATGGTTGGAAAGAGTAGTCGTGCGGGTAGGATGAGGGGGCCGTGGGATTGAATGGGGATTAGGACAGTAGAGATGCTTGAAGATTAGAGTGGTTACTTTATGTAATTACCCCATGGATTGCACCCACTTCAAAAAGATCAGCCTGTAATTTAGGAAGATTTACTGTGCTGAAATCAACTTCGTTTTGGCATAATACATTTATGTTGCAGCCACACTGGGTTTTGTGTGTTAATCTCTGAGGTTCAGGGAAAGATTAAGCCTTCCCATAGGAAGTAACAGCTGCAAGTGTCTTTATAACAGGATACAAACACACATATATTGTCTTACATCTTCATTTACCACCACGGATCTCTGTTAGCTAATTTTTATTTATTTTTCTTTCCAAGTAGCAGGAATATGTTATTTAGAAACATGGGTACACAAAACAATAGGAACTACCCAGAAGTTAAGGGACTTTCCTTAACTTCTAATGTAAGGGGCAGCAGAAAGGGGCGTGTGGGTGAGTGGAAAAGACCGAAACTCTTTGTGATCATGTGACCTCAGCTATACTGTAAAATCTGTCTCTATACAGTGTAAATAAAAAATCAATAAAACAAAACGTAATGAAGTAACAGCAGGCAAGAGAGAAACAGATAATTATGCTGTTTATAAAACGAGTAATTTTGGGCACATGGAAGACAGGTCATATGTGGGCTCAAAAACAGCTGCGGGTGACATAAATATAAACCTGTCAGTTGGTTCCTGACCTTAAGGAAATTAACGTTTAAGAAAACTGAAGAAAACATTTCTGCTTTCATCTCTATTATTATAGCTTGTATTATTCTCTCATTAAAGTCAACGAAAAAATAGCTGAATAGCCGGGCGCGGTGGCTCAAATCCCAGCGGGTGGAACGAAGGAGATAGTTGAATAAACTGCTCACTAAAAATGCTCGAACTGCTTGAAGTCGTTGGGAAGCAATCAATACACACAAGGAATTGAGGAGAAACAACCCTGAAGAAAAGGAAATTACAAAGCGCTGAGCCTGAAATTCTGCCTGGAATTTCCTCTCTGAGCGCTTGTTAAATTCTACACTGATAAGGGGTGAGTAGCCTAGAAATCAAAAGAAAATAGCTTCTAAGAAGCTAAACCCCAAGCAGAGCTGAACAGACAGACACTCTGGTAGGTATCACAGGTTTCCGAGAGAAAAATCTTAAAGAGCCCCACTTCACGGGTAGACGGTGACATTAAAAATGAACAAGCTATCACAAAGTCACTTCAGTCCCTGCTTGCATCAAAGTGAGCTTTTGTCATTGTAACTATGGGCCAGAATAAAATAAAGTCTGATTGGGAAAAAGAAAACAAGACAGATCATTTAATATTTTTTAAGTTTTATTTTAATTTTATTTATTTATTTATTTATTTATTCATTCATTCATTCATTCATTCTTTCATTTTTGAGACAGAGTCTCCCTCTGTCACCCAGGCTGGAGGGCAGTGGCACAATCTCGGCTCCCTGCAAGCTCCGCCTCCCAGGTTCACGCCATTTCCCGCCTCAGCCTCCCGAGTAGCTGGGACTACAGGCACCCACACCACGCCCGGCTAATTTTTTGTATTTTTAGTAGAGACTGGGTTTCACCGTGTTAGCCAGGATGGTCTCGATCTCCTGACCTCGTGATCCGCCCGTCTCGGCCTCCCAAAGCGCTGGGATTACAGGCGTGAGCCACCGTGCCCGGCCTATTTAATATTTTTAATGCCTAATGTGCCATCTTCAAGAAAAACAACTTAACATCTCAGAAGCTGACTGGTAGGTAAACCAGATACTAATTATCAGTCTCAAATTCTAAACTAGCATCAATATGTTTAATAAATTAGATAATAAGATAAAAATTTCACCAGAGGATTAGAACCTATAAGATGTAAAATATAGATGCATAATTAACTTTTAAATGTGTTAATCCAGTAGAAGTGCTTGCTAAGACATTAGAAATAGTAGAAGAGAGTACTAGTAAAACAGAATATAGATCAGGAGAAACTATTTAGAACAAATCATAACATGAAGAAATAATGAAGAAAATAGATAAAGGTTTACAAGATATATCTAGCCCTTGGTGAAAAGGTCTAAATACATGTAATTTTTATTCTCAAAATGATAAGGAAGATAAGGGAACAAAGAGGGGCTGGGGGAGATCTCTCTCTCTATATATATGTGTATCTACGGATATATAGATATAGATTTCTATATATAGATATCTATATAATCTCTATATAGCAATATTTGAATATATATCTCTGTGTGTAGGTCTATTTCTCTATATCTATAGAGATATATAGATAGATAATTGATACATCTATTAGATTTTTTGTGTGTTTGATTTTTTTACTCTCCACATGTAACACAATTCTTCAGCTAAAACAGGAATAATGAGACAAGATGATTCTGAAAAGTACAACAGAAAAATATTGTTCACTGATTTATTCTTCCAAATGAGCAACTGGCTATTTACAAATAAGTAGATCTCCATTGATGTGTATTAAAATGGCAAATCTATCACTGCTTGAAATCTAAATGAAAAAAATGTATTAAGGCACATTTGATCTGAGGATTTTAAAAAAAAAAACTAACTTCCTGGTATAATGACAGATTCATTTCACTTTTGTTCCCCAAACACGTGAGCACCAAAATTGTCAAGGAACATTTAATATTTAGTAAAACAGTAAGGAACATAAAAATTAGGGAGGTGAAAAAGCATTTTCAAAAGGAAATCTTTAGAGGTCAGCTTACTGCAAATAAAACATACTAAACACACTCCTGATACACAAATAATAATAACTTATAGGTACTCAAGTAATGGCAAAGCTCTGAGCAATGGATATTAAATAAATCAAAGATACAAATGAACAACACAGCCATAAAAGAATAAAAACCATCTCCACCCACATAACATAGACAAATGAAAGGAGCAAAACCAAATATCTCTGTCTGTCTATCTATCTATCTATCTATCTATCTATCTATCTATCTATCTATCTATCTATATTAGGTTGGTGCAAAAGTAATTGTGGTTTCTGCCATTTGAAAGCAATTGCAAAAACTGCAATTACTGTCATACAAACCACATATATATATATATATATATATGAGAGAGAAAGAGAATAAATAGGACAAAAGCAATATTTGAAGAAAGGCAGCACAAACATTGCCCATACCTAACCAAAAAAATTCAAATTAAAGATTCAAGAAGCCATTTCACCCCAAGTTGGATAAATACTACAAAAAACACTCCTTGAGACATAATACAACAAAGATAAAGAAGAAACAACAACTTAAAATCGTCCAGAGATATAATGACTAAAATCATTCTGAAATATTAGCAGAGATTATTTTTTAAGTGACGAACACAGAAATGATGGAAATCTACAGAAAATGGAGTAACATATTTACGTTGATTATGATGATGGTGATGAAGGCCAAATAAAGACATTTGCAGTCAAATATAATACAATCTGGAATTATTAATCACCTACAGACCTGAACTAGTAAACATATTGAAGTGAGTTCTTTGGCAGAAGTGGAAGGATTCCAGAGCCCTGGCTGCGCAAGAAGTAAGAAGTCAGGAAGGATAACATGTGGCTAATACTAGATATATGTTAATTATTTAAAATGAAAATAACACTAATGCCAATGGCATTTTTTCTTTCCCTCTGTCACTGAGGAAGGGAGTTGATACTGGGTCTCATGGAAGCCATTGTCCTGTCATTGTCCTGTCGTCCTCACCATGGACGCACTAGAACGTACTTCGAATGAGTATCCTCAGGACTGTCACGTAGCTGTTCTTTTCTGATAAACCAAACTTGCTGAAATACTTGAAAGAAATACAAAGACTTGAGGAGTCACAGTGAAACTATAAAATGCCTAAGCTCCCTCTAGCTTGCATTCCGGGCTCCACTCCCTGCCTTTCCTACTCTGAGGTATGAAATTTTGCCTTTGAGCCAAACTTCTGCTCTAAGCTCATGCCAGTGAATTTCTTTATTTCAGTCCCCGAGCTGCCTCGGCACCAAAAGGAGACAATATTCAGGAACCATTCCTTTATCCCAAGTGTCTTGCTTTCTTGACATCGTCTCTTAGCAGATTGATAGGCATAGGACTGGAATAAAGATCTCAAACTAGAATATGTGTGTAATTAATGGTCTCTCTGCTCAGTCTTTTCTTTTGGGATTCCCATTAAATTTTGTCTTAAGATGTCTTTGTATATGCCAAATAATTATGGCAACTTGACTCCTGATTCTGAACATGATGGAGTAAACATATTCTGCTCCATTCAGATGATCATGGTTTAAAAATCTCAGACTTATAGAAAACTATATCAGAAAACTCTTAAAGACAGAGAAAAGAAGTCAGATTGTCTAAAGAGACATGGGAAAGGATACGGTGGTAGCTTCCTTTTTTCTCCCCTCCAGAAATGCCGAGTCTGGAGAGGCTCTTAACCTGGAAATGATGATGGAGATTTTATAAAATGCCTAAGAAAAGCCCATTCTGTCTAGCCAGAGGCACATGAAAAGGGCAGCCCAGCAGGATGAAATTCTGTGGTGATGCTCTCCCTGCCCCCCTGAACACCATGAAATGACACTCATGTCCTCTCGCAGTGGGCATTCTGCCTGGCTGGGGTGTGGGGGGAGGGTAAGCAGATGGACCCACTGGATTCTTTCCTGGGCTATATAACCTCCAAGGCTGCTCCTGAGGGACTCATGTGTGGACCTGACAAGAACCAGCACAGCAAAAGGCATGAGAACTGAACCAGAGTGTCCAGTGCTGTCCAGGTGTCAGAGGTGCTTGTGGGAAGTGCACCAGCCAGCAGGACGGCCAGATGACCCCCATGGAGACTTTGAAAATTGACATTCGAACCACAGTCAGCAAAGTGGCCAGGACACATGGGCTAGACCTACATATTAGTCCCTTCTCTGCTGCTATGAAGAAAATACCGGGGACTGGATAACTTATAAAGAAAAGAGGTTTAATTGACTCAGTTCCACATGGCTGGGGAGGCTTCAGGAAACTTACAATCATGGCAGAAGGCACCTCTTTACAGGGTGGCAAGAATGAGAAAGAGTTCCAGCAGGGGAAATGCCAGACACTTATAAAACCATCAGATCTCGTGAGAACTCACTAACTATCACGAGAACAGCATGGGGAAACTGCCCCCATGACTCAGTGACCTCCCACCAGGGCTCTCCCATGACATGTGAGGATTATGGGAACTGCAGTTCAAGATGAGATTTGGGTGGGGACAGGGCCAGACAGTATCAACCTAAATAGCATGGCCACCTGCTAAAATATGGGAACTGCAGTTCAAGATGAGATTTGGGTGGGGATGGGGCCAAACAGTATCAACCTAAATGGCATGGCCACCTGCTAAAATAAGGTTTACGTAGGAAACAATGTCTCCAAACACAATACCCACAATGTTCAGGATGCATTAGAAAATTACTCACCTACCAACATCAGAATATCCCAACCCTAATGAGTTAAGACAAACGACAGACACCAACAACAGGATAAACAGATGACTCTAATTATACGACAGGATTTGATGGCCTTAGGCTGTGGCTGGGTGACTAAAAATCTCTGAATTAAATGTATTCCTTTTTACTATGGAGAGAGCATCTGCATTTATAAGTAACCTTTTGGGCCCTTAATTGGACATCAGGCAAATAAATCGAGAGGCTCTTGGAGACTGAATCCTAGTTTAAAACATTGGGACCACAGAGATGCTTTATTCAACAAACATGTCTCATAGATGCCAACTGGTGAGGTTAAATCAGAGTCTCTGCCTTCCAGAAACTTAGAATCACTCAGAAGATATGAGGCACATTGAGAGCTGGCCACTGTTTAGACAAACCCTGGATCATGTATGCCCAATTACATGCCCTTATGCATGAGTGAGTGGCCAGGGGAATCCCTCCTCATTTCTTCCTGCAGAGTGTGTTGGACCCAGGTATACAAGTGATGGATTTTTATACTTGTAATTTCAAATGCACACAAACATCTCTCCTCTCTCATAATTCTGTAGCTGTCAGAGGAAAGGAAGTTAGTGAGGAACATCTTCATCCAGTTATGACAGTACACCACCCAAAAATCACGACATGGTTAGACATTATTGTTTAGGAAATACAATAGTTTTTCTTTATAAATAGGTGTATGATCACTAAAACCAATCTGGATTATGCAGAATTTTTTTAAGAAAGAAAATAAATACTTTCAAGCAAACACACTCACAGTCAACCTATTGACATTTTATTCTTGGAAGCTATTTTTTTTCCTAAGTAATTTTTCTGTCCTGTGTTGACATCACTTAATTAACCAGACCCCTGGGAGATAATGTTTGGCATTTCACAGAAAATGTCAGAGTGGAGTGAAGTGGAGGCTACCGAATAAGTTTTAATTAACAGTGAAAAGGATCCCACAGCACCTCTGCCTCTGGCCACACCCTCACCCACACAGGAAGACAGAATAAAGGCTCAGTTTCTAAGATGGTCATAAGATGGTTTCCCCACCTCCCAAATTCATGTGGTAAAATCCTAACCACCTAGATGAGATGTTGGTAGGAAGAGGTAGGGTGGGGCTTTGGGAGAAGATGAGGTCATCAGGGCAAAGTGGGATTAGAGGGTCTCTTAAAAAGTGGGTCTCTTATAAAGAGACCCCAGAGAGATCCCTCACCGCTTCCACCATGTAAGGACACAGGGAGGAGGTGGCCACGTGGCAGCTGGGAAGAAAGCCTTCATCAGAGCCTGACCATGCCTGCACCCTGATCCCAGCCTCCCAGCCTCCAGAACTTGGGGAATAAACTCCTGTTGTGTACAAGCCACCCAGGCTATGGTCTTTCGTTAAAGCTGCCAAAGGAACTCGGATACTTCCATCACTGCAACCTGACGAAGATGACACGCTTTCAAAGTTTGGGGCCAAGAATGTTCAAAACTTGTTGGGATTTTCCTAAAGTTCCTGGCTAAAGAGTGTTTCAAGCCTTGGTAAACATAAAACTGATAAGCCAGTGTCCCTTGTGGGCGGAAAATAAAAGACATGCATTGTGCTTTGTTGCATTATTTTATTTTTTATTTTTTTGTAAATATAAGGCAAATTTATTAGAAAAAAATATGAAAATCTATTGCAAAACAACAGCAACAACAAAAACCCAGGCAGAGCAACAAAAAGGAGGTGACTACAAGAAAACAAAGACTTGCTGGGGATTTTTTAGAATAGTGTTTACGCTGTGTGCTAAAGAGGGCTTTGTGCAGTGTTAACAACGCCAAGGTTATAGTGAGCTAACTCGCAGGTAGGTGTCTGGGAAGAATTGGGCACAGCAAAATTGTGAGTTATTTGTGCAGGAGGACTATGAAAAAAGGCAGAGTTGTAGCTTATCTGCCTTCTTGTTTTGCTTTCCTCTGTCCCAGCAGCCTAACTCTTTTTCCCCAGTTAGGACTCCACACGTATGTTGAATCCTTTTCTAAAACCGTTATTGCTTTGCAGGCTTCTGACGTGTGGTCAGGAAGTGCGCTGGAGCAGTGCCGTTTCCAGAACAGGGTAGGCCCAGAGGGTCTTAATCAGGGATTCTCCAGTTTCCTACGGGATGCGTGGAACTCCTCACTGTCTTTCTTTGTGTCCGCTTGTCCCTCAGAGTCCTGATGCTCCAGGTTCCCAGGACACTCATCTCCACGGGTCATTGGCTCCCCCTTTGCCACTAGATCTTTCTCTTGCTCTCTCTGTTACCTCCCTGGGAACACAGGTACAGCCAATTTTCAGAGTACCACATAGTAAGTAAGTAAGCATCATAGAATAAGTATGTTTTGTGTTGTAACTCTTTTTTATTGACATCTTTCTTGGTGGTTACATTATATTCTGTCAGTGTAGCTGCAGGAGCCTTTACTTCATTAAAACCATATTGCATCCTATTTGTTTTAAAATTTTCACAAATATAAATGATGATGCTATTAGCATATTTGTGTTAAACACTTTTGTTTACATATTATTATTATTTTCCAAGACAAGCTTTCTATCAATAAAATTATTGAACCAAATGGCTTTTAAATACTTAGGGTTTAAACACTTTTGTTTACATATTATTATTATTATTTTCCAAGACAAGCTTTCTATCAATAAAATTATTGAACCAAATGGCTTTTAAATACTTAGGGTTTCTGATTTTTTTTAAACCACCCTTCCTTTCTAAAAAAAAATTACCAATTAATCCTTCTGGCAAAATTGTGCTAATTTTATTCTATCATCACCAGGAGTATTAAAATTTAAACAAATTTCACAATTTAGCTGACAAGAAAAGTTTTGATTTTAAATGTGCATTATAGTAGTAAAGGCATAGATTAACACAGTAACTCTGTGAAGCTGTGACATGATTTGCTTTATGACATTTTATAAAATTGAGCTAGTTTTACTAAATCTGAAATTTATTTGAATTGTGCATATGAACAAGTTAGAGGAACTAATGGAATAAAAATTGCTGAAAAAAATCAACAATTGTAATGAATATGTGCTTTGTTTGCTGGCTTGTTTTAATATCACAAGGAGCCAAAAGTTTACCTCTACTGTCTGTGATTCTTGATATTAATGGATCAGCATTCTAGGGCTACCAGAATGACAATAACTGTACTCACATTTAATTTTACATTTCATGTCTAGAAAATCAGATTTATTAGTCAATTCTCTCTTGAATCTCTACATTGCTTCAAAGGAGTCAAGCTCAGCAGATAAGATTAGAGAGAGTTTTGTCTCAGAGATAGGATGCAAAAAATGTAACAGAGAAAATTATATATATATAATGTATTATATATAATATATAAATAAAATAAAATTACATATAATTTATATGTAATTAAATTATATATAATTAAAGTATAATTATAAATTAAATTATATATAAATATTATATATATATGAAGAGCGCATAAAGTGCCATCAGGGAAAATAAAATTAAAAGTAAGATAAAGGAAACAAGTGCTAGGTAAAGAAATATTTTAGTCTGTTGGTCACAGGGAAAGGGCATCTGAGACCTTGGTGATCTGTTTTGTGTCAATATATATATTTTTTAAAAAGGTCCACAACTAAAATATGATGGCTGTTTCTGAGGAACAACACAAACTCTAGAGGTGGGGGTGATGCTATCGTTGTCTGAATTGAAAAGAGAACCTTGACGCCCTTTTCTACCGGTTCTGGCCAAGGCTTTAGATTCTCCTCTATTTGTTTCGTTAGACACCATTTTCTGAGTTTTGTTGAGACTGCAAATCTAATATGAACGGAATTGTGGCCGTCTAACATTCATGTGCCAAAGCCCTGACCCCCACCATTACGGTATCTAGAGACAGCGCCTCTAAGGAGCTGACTAGGACTAAGCGGGACCATAAGGGTGGCATGCTGACTGGAGAGGGTTAGTGTCCTTACAACAGGAGGAGGAGGCCAGAGCACACTCTCTTCCTGCACACGCGCAGGAAAGGCCCTGTGAGGACACTGTGAGAAGGCTGCAGTCCGCAATCCAGGAAGGGAGCCCCTCGCTGGAACCTGAATCAGTAGGTACCCGGATCTGGGACTCCCAGCCTTCAGGGTTTTGAGAAATAAAGTTCTGTTATTTAAGCCGTCCAGCCTGTGGTGCTTTGCATGGCACCGTGAGCTACCTGAGACAACATCTTCAGCCAAATGTACCTTCTCTTTGCAGGTGTTTTAATGTGAGCTTTCATTCATTTCCTCTGAGACCCTCAGGTACAGACGCGCTGCTCGGATGTTGAAGAAGCAGGCACTGGAAGCACTAGTTGAACATGTTGCTCAGGCTGTGTCTCCTGACTGTAAACTGGGGAGTTTGTTGTTAGGAGCTGGAATTGACACTGGTTATTTGTGGCACTGCCTAATTCCTCATCAGGAAAATGCGCATCAAAACCTTTCCTGTGGATTTCGTTTTTCTGATGCATTTGAGCAGAATTAGCCTTCACTTCCCTTTTTAATATTGAATTCTTCACTTTATTTCCCACTCTAATAGCAGCCTGAGCCTTTCTATATTATGGCATTAATATACTGCCTTTTAATTACTTCAGACAGAGAGCTGACATTCTTTAGTAAAGCAAGTAAATATATATGATCGAAAACGTAGAAGGAGGCCACTGGTGACAGCCATTATGTGAAAGTCACTGAATAACATTGAGAGGCAGCTTTGAGCCTCCCAGACATCTCAAAGACTAGACTTAATGGAAACGATGTAAATTTTACATCTGTTATCATAGTTCATGAAGGCCACTTACCATTTTCTTGGCCTGTTAAGCATATTAAATGCTTTATAAAACATTCACTGGCATATCCAAATCATTGAAAGTTCTTAATATTCATTCCATAATTATTGGACAAAGCATTATTAACATCATTTACCAGACTTTGTTTTAGGTGCTGGGAATACAGTCATTACAAAAGAAAAGAAAGAAAATGTGTCTGCTATCCCAGGAATTGTATTTTAATCGAGTAGCCGGGAATGATTCCCAAATAGGCCAATGCGTATGTGCACAGGGAGTGCCACAGAGGGCCACGCTCAGAGCCATCGTGGGAAATCAGCAGAGCCCAAGCCACCTTGGAGAGCGAGTGTGGGAATTCCAGCATAGTGTGTCCGTGCCAGGCCTTCTCCTCCGTATGGCGGAGTAAGCACCAGCATGGTGTGTCCGTGCCAGGCCTTCTTCTCTGTATGGCGGAGTAAGCACAGCCCTAAAGAGGCATGTGAGCAAACGCCACGGATGTTCCAGAGACAGGAGCTAAAATTAGTAGAAAAAGCAAGTGACAGTCCCTGAGGCGGATTAACTAAGGCAGAGAAAAGAGACCAGTGTTGGGTTAGAACAAATGAGTGAGGAAGGAAAGCAAAGGAAAGGGAGGTGAGGTGGCTGGGCCATGGAGACCTGAGGAAGGAGGCTTGTTTTATTCTGGGCTGTGAAGCCATTGAGAAGCCTGGAGCGAGAGAGTGGCGTTAGCTCCTCTCCATAAAGCTTGCTCTAGATGCTGCGTAGAGCGTGGACCTGGGTAGGGTCAGGGGTCAGGTGACTTTACCATATTCCGAGTGGGAGATGAGGGTGGCTCGGATTAGAGTCTGGGGCTAGCAGTGACGGATTCACCTCTTTTAGAGTAGATAGCCACCATATGCCCTGAAGTTTGCGTTTGTGTGCGTAAACAAACAAACAAACAAACAAGATGTAGCTAGATTTCTTACAAGTGTCTGGACTGAAAAATGAAACAAATGATTTAGCCGCTGACCGTAGGGGCAACGGAACAGAAGCAGCACGTTTGGGCACAGCAGTGGGAAGAAAGCGTGTGTTTATCAACAAAGCGCCAGTATCCACACGCGCCCTATGAACCAGAAGCCAGTGGGCCTTTCAAAGCACTGGAAACCTGGAATTGTGTCCAGGACATGCACTCAGCTACATTCTGAATCTGTGAGTTGAATTGCACCTGGGCCTGGCTCGCTCCTGTTCGTCCATGTCACCGAGTGCAGCTCTCCTCTCCAGGATAGTGCTCCTATTATTGTTCTGTTTTTCTTCTCATGCTCAGCCGGGCTTGTTGCTTGCTTGAACAAACAGCAAACTGTGATGTTCCAACACCATCTGGGCCGAGGAGGCAGCAGACCATGTTGCAATGTGACACTTGGCACAGGATGACGCCACCGCCACCAAAGCCCCTGTACTCTCGTGGAAGCAAAGAGACTGAGGTCAACCACAGCCACTCCTGAGCACCGAGCTCAGCACACAAGCAATGTCCCCCTGGAGGTGATCCTGCAGGCTTCCCACCCCACATTCCCACAGTGCCTGATCTGCTGCCGGAGAGACGTCGAGGCCGCTGAGTCCACGCTTCCTGTAAAACACGAACATTACAGGCCACGACGCCAGTGCCCTCCAGAATGAAATACAGAGATCCCGAAACCACAACTGGTCCCTGTCATTGTAACCAGCTTGGCCTCAGATGCACAGCCTGTGTGGACCCAGTGCCCCTTGTGTTTGAACGACCAATAAATCGAGGTGTACAGCCAGTTGTCTCCACCTGAGATGTGGGTTTAAGACTCAGCTTGTTCTTGCTTGGTCATTGTTCTGTGGATTCCAGCCTCACAGGCCCTGCCTACACCTCATGAAAGAGCCTGCCCACCGGGCATGAACCTGGCTTACCTGAGTCCCTCCAAATAACCTGTGTATTTCTCCTCATTTAACTTTCTGGCATTTTCATCACTGGACAACGTTGCCTTCAAGCTCCCATGTCTAGGAATGACATGGACCCACAACCTGTAATGAGAGCGTTACTGCCACAGAGCCACAGGAGAATTACCAGGTTCTTAAGTTAGAATACAGTTTCCTCGATGAAAACGTTAAGTTCACCGAAGAACTGCTTGGCCACAACTTAAAGAATAGGTTTGGTTAAAAAGTGTTAGTGCACACTTGCTGCAGTGTGTCTCCAGTCCCCGTCCTGTAGACTTCACATTGCACAGTGTTGCTCGACGTCTAACACACACTGTGGGCTTGGTGTGAGCTAGATCATTACTGCCTTGCTTGGAACTATTAGTAGTGGTCTTATCTACTAGTCTTTCTGTGCATGAGTACTTGTACATATGTGTGCATGTGCACATACATTCCTGGGTGTCTGTGCATGTGTGCATATGTATCCATGCGTGTATGTGCATATGTGTGTACATGTGTGCATACGTATGTGCATGTGTGTGCATGCATGTATGTGCATAGTTTATGTGTGCATGTGTATGTGTGCACATGTGCATGTGTATGCATCGATGTATGTATATGTGTGTGCGTGTGTGTATGTGCATATGTGTTGGTGTGTGCATTTGCATGTGTTCATGTGTGTGTGTGCATGTGTGCATTTGAACATGTGTGCATGCTCAGACTGTTTGTGATCATGGGAAATGATCTTTTCTTGAAACAGTATTTAATTTAAAGACAAAAAGAAGAAACATGGCCAGGCGTGGTGGCTCATGCCTGTAATTCCAGCAGTTTGGGAGGCTGAGGTGGGCGGATCATGAGGTCAGGAGTTCACGACCAGCCTGGCCAACATAGTGAAACCTCATCTCTACCAAAAACACAAAAGTTAGCCAGGTGTGGTGGCACGTGCCTGTAGTCCCAGGTATTCGGGAGGCTGAGGCAGGAGAATTGCTTGAACCCGGGAGGTGGAGGTTGCAGCAAGTTGAAATTGCACCACTGCACTCCAGCCTGGGTGGCAGCGTGACACTCTGTCTCAAAAAAAAGAAATATAAAGGTATGATGTTTAATTTTTCTCCAGAAACATTTTAAAATTTTCCCTTTAAAGAAAACATATCATTTTCTTTACTTAATACAAACTACAGTTGTGGTAATTATTCTGAAACATGCCTTTATTAATGACAATTTAGAAAATATAGAAAGACACAAAAAAGAAAATGAAAATCATTCATCCCAATGATTACAAATACATTTTATGGCCACACTAGCATAGAGCTTTCAGCAGTTTTCTAGCCATATGTATATTTAAACAACACACATGGATTAACTATATGTTGTGTATCATGACCTATTTCTATAATTTAGAATATTTGTTAAGCAATTCATGTCATTAAACAGTCCTTTACAAATTTCTACATTAATAATGTTACTATTCAGTGGCGGAATTAGTGGCTTAACACCATCAAAGTTATTTTTAAGCTCCAGAATGTCCATCGTTGGGGAGGAGTGCATGGCGGGGCTCTGCTCCACACAGACACTCGTGGATCTAGGCTGAGAGAGGCCCTGGTGTGGACATTGTAACAGCAGAAGGGAGGGTTAAAGCACACACAGTCACACAGGAGGTTTTCATGACTCAGGTCTGGAAGGGTTGGCCTCCTTCTGCTTACCTTTTTTTTTTTTTTGAGATGGAGTCTCACTCTGTCGCCCAGGCTGGAGTGCAGCGGTGCAATCTCGGCTCACTGCAAGCTCCACCTCCCGGGTTCATGCCATTCTCCTGCCTCAGCCTCCCAAGTAGCTGGGACTACAGGTGCCCGCCACCACGCCTGGCTAACTTTTTGTATTTTTAGTAGAGACGGGGTTTCACCCTGTTAGCCAGGATGGTCTCGATCTCCTGACCTCGTGATCCGCCCGCCTTGGCCTCCCAAAGTGCTGGGATTACAGGCGTGAGCCACCGTGCCTGGCCCTGTGTACCTTTTTTTTAAAAACAAGAAGTGAATCACACTAGCACATTGAATTGAAAGGCGCCTGGGAAGTGAAGTCTTGTAGATATGGGAGCCCCTATTTTCGTCTGATCTCAGGCACCTGGCTTCACCCACACCATTTGCTTAAAACCTTTCTTAATTTCATCTTTGGCTGCTTGGGGTCTCAAAGCAATCACCTTCTCTAACCCTGCGAACCCCCCAACATTTAGTTTGCCTGTTTTCTTGATTCTGCTGGTCGGTTGCTGATTCATGCCTGTATGCATCTCTTTCTCCAACAGCATGCTAAGCGCTGCTGGTGCCAACAGCACCCCTGATCGAGTGTGCTTTTCCACCCTCCTTCCTGGGAGTTTCAGGTCTGACTGGCTTCTAGGGTGCCTTCTACATCACCCAGCTGTGCTGTTTCACTGAACGTGTTTGCCGCTGTCAGACAGATCTTAATTTCTCAACTTCTGAAAAGTGCAGGGCCCCAGGACTGGCCAATGTCACATATCTTAGGTTGCCTCACAATAGCACCCTACTTCCAGGACCAGTTTCCCATGAATTAATGTAATTAACCTGCTGTCACAAATAAACCCTGAAATATAAAGTTGTTAACATCGCTTAGTAAAGTCCTGCAGATGGCTTTGGGCAGGGGGTGTGTGCGCCGTGGAGCCACTGGGAAGCCCAGGCCGACGCCAGTTCTGTCACCTTACCGCAGGGTTGAGGCTCATCTGGTCAACCACATTCAGCAGGCAGGGGAGGAAGAGAGAGCACGAGGAATCCAGCAAGCCAGACCTAGAGAAGGTTCTCATCCCTTCATGCCCTCCACGAGCACTGCGCAGGCTCCTAGCCAGGCGTGGCGGGGGCCACACCACCTCCCAGGGGCAGCCTCAGCCCAGCAAGAGTTCTCCGGATGGAAAAGAATGATAGAATTTCGGTGGCCAGCCAGCCGTTTCTCCCACATAGGCATAGAAAAATAAAGAGGTAATTATCTGGAATGAAAGTGGAATGGATTATGATTTTATGTTGGGTCCATTATTTCCCGATGAATTATGCCAGCATCTCCCTCTCCTCCCCGAGCTCTCCCTGTGTCCCCATGTGAAATGGATCCCTGCGAGTTTCCCGCCAGGCTCTTCAGAGCAGCCCACACCGGCGTGGGGGGTGTTCCGGCTTCACTCACAAAGCAGGCCTGGACCGGGGCTTTTCTGCCCTGTGGCCTTCCTGACTTTGGGGTCTCTTAGTTATTATAAATCTTAAGTTCCAATGGTCATGTATTATTTGACCTAATATTCCTTTTTTTTTTTTTTTTTTACTGAATACTACAGGTAGAATAAAGTCATTTTGATTTCATCCAATTATGAGAGTTCCAGTAAATATCTCTCAGTTATAGAGGTTTGTCTTGTGGTAATATAGAAGTCGGATTCCAATAATAAATGCAGACATGTAATGAACATACCTCAGTTTATAATCCCAGTTTGCCATTTTATACCCAGAGTCCCAAAATTATAAAACATGTATGATGACAGAAACACTTTCAAAAGTATTCCCAGCAAAAAACTGAATGCAAACCCTAAAGAAATTCACATATACTGGATCCTTTAAAAAAGAATATGCTTACTGTATTAATATAATATTAAAATGTAAAGAATCTAGATTATCTTGGAATTCTGTACATCTTAGGAAGATTATATTCATTGAGAAATGATACGCTCTTGTAGCGTTGGAGGCTTAGTCTACATCCACAGTTTCAATGTTTATATATAAATGTTTTTCCATTAACATAATTATTCCTATGTCTGTAACTGCATGTTGTTTATGCAATGAATGTATATGCACATTTTACATCATTAGAAGGCATTTCATATTAAAAGATTTTATAAAAGAACATTATAGAATAACATTTTATATGTAAAAAAGTTTGTGTATATATGTATGTATATAAAATTGTTATTTTCCCTGATTATTAAAAGCATAGTTATTGTGGGAAATGCCCAAAATAATAAAATAAAATATATTAAATGTAAAAGAATGACAATAAATACCTAAATCATCTACAATCTCTATCTATCCATCTTTTAATCTTTTATTTTTCTTTTCAAATAGATTTACAAACTTTGACTTTTATTATAGTCACAATTCCTCAGGTTAAAAAAAAATTCTTTTTATTCTCAATGGTGAGGAGTCTGCGCCCACACACCTAAGTCTTCACTCATCATTCTCCCCTCAAAGGCATCTAAACAACAGTTATGCAGTTGGGAAAATTCATCCTCCTGCTGTTTGGGGAATATGCCAACACGTACTGTATGCTAGGTGGCCATTCTCGCAGCGCGTCAAGGTAGTATTCTAGCTGATTGAAAGAGGATTCGCAAGTGCGACTCCCACTTGCCTGCGCCCACCTGTAGCTTCCGTCTGCGTCTCACCTCAGGCGAACGTGCTTTGGACAAATGGAAGAGAGAACAGGGCTGCCGACAGTTTTTCCCAGGAGAGGCCTAAAGCGGTTCAGCCAGTGACTTACAGCCTGGAAGTCATGGTGCTTCAAGGGTACGACCCGGTAGCTCAAGGTATTTCTCCAGTTTGGGTTCCATTATTAACCATGTGCCATGCAGTTCCAAAATCGGGTTCACCCTGTGGGTAACCTCCCTGGGGAGTGAGAACACTGGTTCGCAGGGGCAGGTGTTGTTAGCGTCTGTTCCAGAGAAACTCTGCCTCAGCCTGCCTAGAGGTCTCCTGTCCAGTAAAGACTAGAGGAAGAAAGTAAGAATCGAAAAGGGATAAAATAATGAGCTTGATGTTTTCTACTTTTTTTTTTTTTGGTTTGTTTGTTTAGGGATGGGGGTCTTGCTCTGCTGCCCAAGCTGGAGTTCAGTGGTGCAATCACAGCTATGTATATTACCTTTTGGTAAAAAAAAGTTTAACTTTTAGAACAGTTTTCAATTCACAGCACAATTGAGAAAAAGGTACAGCGAGTTCTCACATACCCCAGCTCCCACACACGGACATTCTCCCTGCCATCTGCACCTGCCCCGGAGGGTGCATTTGTTACAATGGACGAACCCACACGGACATATCACTGTCACACAGAGTCCGCAGTGCACATGAGGGCTCGCTCTGGGTGTTGTATACTTTGTGGGTTTGGACAGATGTGTATAATGACATAGATCCACCTTGCAGCACCATAGAGTAGTTTCATTGGCCCCCAGATCCCCCAAATCCACTGTGCTCCGCTTGCTCATCCCTGGCTTCCCCCAACCCAGGGCCACCACTGGTCTTTTTACCATCTCTGTAGTTTTGCCGTTTTCAAAATGTTGCCGGGCCGGGCGTGCTGGCTCAGGCCTGTAATCCCAGCACTTTGGGAGGCCGAGATGGACAGATCACGAGGTCACGAGATCGAGACCATTCTGGCTAACACGGTGAAACCCTGTCTCTACTAAAAATACAAAAATTAGCTGGACGCAGTGGCGGTGCCTGTAGTCCCAGCTACTTGGGAGGCTAAGGCAGGAGAATGGTGTGAACCCGCGAGGCAGAGCTTGTAGTGAGCCGAGATCATGCCACTGCACTCCAGCCTGGGCGACAGAGCGAGACTCCATCTCAAAAAAAAAAAAAAAAAATGTTGCCAAGTTGAATGACACGGTATATAGCCTCTTCAGATTGGCTTCTTTCACTGGGCAATATGCATTGAATGTTACTCCCTGTTTTTGCATGATGATAGCTCACTTCTTGTTCAGCACTGTATACTATTCCATTGTCTGGATGTACCAAAGTTTATTTATCCATGTCACTGAAGGACATCTCCCGAGTTTTGGAAGTTATGAGTAAGGCTGCTCTAAACATCTGTGGGTAGGTTTTTATCTGGACATATTTTAACACTGATAAATACCAAGGAGTGTGATTATTGGATAGTATGGTAAGCATATGTTTAATTGGGTAGGAAGTTGCAAACCGTCTCCACAGTGGCTGTGCCATTTTGCATTTCCACCAGGAAAAGATGAGAGTCCCTGTTGCTCCACATCCTCTCCAGCAGGTTGGTGTTGTCGGCGGGTTTCGGCCATTCCACTGAGTGTGCAGTCATGTCTCAGTGTTTTAACTTGCATTTCCCTGATGACATATGACATGGAGCATCTTCTCATCTGTGTGTTTGCTAGCTGTGGATGTTCTTTGATGAGGTGCCTGTTCATGTCCTTGGCGCATTTTTTAATCCGGTTATTGTTGAGTTTTAGGAGTTCTTCGTATATATTTTGGATAACCATCCTTTATCAGATGTATATTTTGCAAATATACCCTCCCAGTGAGTGGCTTGTCTTGGCAGTGTTTTTCACAGAGCAGAAGTTGTTAATTTGTTTGAAGCTCAGCTAATCAGTCCTTTCATGGACTGTGCCTTTGGTGTTGTGTCTAAAACATCTTGGTTGGGCCCCAGGTCACCGAGATTTTTCCCTCTGTTATCTTCTAGTTTAGAGTTTGCAGTGGTTATGTCTAGGATCCATTTTGAGTAAAGTTTTGTCATGGGTGTAAGGTTTGTGTCTAGATCCCCCCCCCCACACACACACACACTTTTTTTGCCTGTGGATGTCTGGTTGTTCCAGCACCATTTGTTGAAAAATGATATTTTCTCTACTGAGTTGCCTTTGCCCGTTTGTCAGAGATGGGTTGACTGCCTCTGGGTGGGTCTGTTTCCGGGCTCTCTGTGTTCTCTCCCTAGATCCATTTGTTCTTTCTTTCACTAATGTCACACTGTATTGATGACTGTGGTTTGCAGTAATTCTTGAATGTTTATTACTTTTAATACACTAAATACAATTCCAAGACTATGGATTTTTAAAGCTCTAAAATATCTTTTATTCTAAATAGTTTAAACTGTATCCCTTTTTGTTCCAGTTTTGGCATTTTTCTTCTTGAGAAAGCTAAAATGTGATGGGTGTCTCCTCTATGGCACAGGTGCCAGGGGCTGGACAAAGTACACATTATAGACTAGTCCCTGGGGGCCGGGGCACTGAGCAGAGGGGTGCAGAAAACACGGAATGACCCAGCGTTTATAAATGTCTGTCCTTTAAGTTGTTACAAAGGCCATGGCATTTGTTTTACTCGATGGAATGATGGATGCGGCAAACGTGGATCGGGATTTTATTTCTCAGCAGCGCAAGGAGCTAGGCAAGGCGGAGACTTCGCCTGCTGCTCAAAGGAAATACGGGAGCGCGCCTTAAGCGCTACGCTCTGCACAATGCCAGGAATTTTGAGGAAATTCAAAGCCGATACTTGTCAAACCCAGATGTCCTCACATTACTTCCATATGCACTATATTTTACTAGATGCTATGTTATTATGTAACTCTGGACGGTATTTCAGGTAATGGCATGAGAAATTGATTTTTTTTTTTAAAAGCTTAGAAGTAGATTCTCTTATCAGTAGGTGAGACAAAAAAAAATCTAATATTCCTTTCCTTTTAGAAAAGATTTATTGACCTGCTAACATTTCTGAACTTCTAAAACATAAAGTGACAAATATGAGACTCATAAAATATCCTGGTTCTGATGTGCGAGACAGCGGAACTTGATAACAAATATCGACTGGGAACCACGGTAGCAGAACCGCTCAGCCAGAAACTCAAACCTGCCAACAAACTCTTTAAAGACGAAGGTGGAGAAACCTTCCCTAGCAAGGGTCTTTTCACACTGTCAGAGGCCGTTCTGTTGCTCTGCAGAAATGCAAGAAAGACAGATTGTATTCGCATGCTTGGCTGTGCCAACGTTTCTGCCCAGAGCACTGCTAACTATGTGTTATTTCCAGGATGACTTGTTTTTTTTTTATTTTTTATTTTTAAAGGTAACCAATATTTTTAATGCAAATATAATTAGTGTGAAACAGTAATTGGTATGGGTACATCTTACATATTCATTTGCATTGTCTCAAAACATCAGAAAAAAAGAGTCTATTTATTTTCAAGAAAGAGGAGCATTCATTTCTCTTTAAATGCATTTTACAGGTTAAATTTTCTGTCAAGAATGCCTCCCTCCTTCTTTTGAAGAAAAATAAATTGCTAATTTCTATACCCACATACAACACTCAGTTAACGATCTTTTCTCTCGAGCACATTCGCCAATTGCCCACCTACCCCCGAGTGACTTATGGTGGCACATAATATAGAAATGACATTTCACGCTGTGACTTCCGGAGGCCGGTTTTATTAGGAATTTGTCCTGTGTGCAGATTTCTGGGCAGACAAAAACTCCCTCTTTCTATCACCAAGATCACCTTTTTAAAGGTTTTCTCCTTATTTCCTAAGAGCAAGTGTTTCTTCTTTCACCCTCACCAAGTCTTTCTTTCCTAACACACTATTTATTTACAGCCTTTATCCTAGAGGGCCCCAAACACTCACATGGCCTTGTGGATATTAAATAGTTACGGCTTGCTCTAGTCTCTTAATTGACTTTTCTAATAATGCAGAAATTTCACATAGAAGGATAACTTGATCATCATATCCTTTGTGTAGCATGCCCTTTTATCTGAATTTCTAGTAAAGAAGTAACATTATAGAAATTGCAACATTCTAAAGCAGCATGTGACTTAAGTACCTATGGGATAGAGATTCCACTGGTCCCCTTCCAGCCGCAGGTAAAGCACCTCCTGTCAGTCACTCACGTACGATGATAACCTGCCTGGCTTTACTAGGGTGTTCTGTTTATCCACCAAGTGCAGGACTGGGGCCTCCTGCGTTTTCGTCTACTCCACCCGTTAGAAATAGTCACACCACTTCAAGTGGCCTCTCAACTTTAACCTTTTGCCTCCAATGGCGAAACCAAGTATTTGAGATAAATTTCAGTAATACGGATTTCAGGAAGTTGAAATCAGGATTTTTCTCATCTGCAGTCACAACCCGTGTATCCAGTAGCTTCTTTCTATCTGGAAGGATAAACAGTTCCATGTCATTGCCTGCAATTGCCTCTGAACAGTTTTATGGACCGTGGACATGCATTTCCCAGGGACCGCACCTCCTCCTCTCTCTGAGCTTCCCGCTTAGCACTGAGGGGTCAGCAGGTGCCCTCTCCAGGCCCTGCCCTAACATCTCAGAGGGCCCGTTTGTGTTCATGCCTACAGTGCATTCGATGTCAAATAGTTACTAGTGATATTTCAAGGCATCTGCATTATCAGGCACTTCCAGAGGCCCCTGGACTTCCTCCCTCCAAAGTCATTATATTCTTTCCACCTGTCCTCTATGGAAATAAATGTTGGTGGGACATTGTACAACTGTTTTTCCAAATTTCTTTTTATGCAGCTTCATAGAACAGTAGAGCACAAACAACGTCCACCTGCAGGCCTCTTGGGCTCGTTATTGTCTAGTCCTTGTGATTTCAGACTATTTGCTCTTCAGGGGAAAGAGGCCATTTCCTGGAGTTCCTCCATACTGTCCATTGCAAAACATTGTGCTACATATAAAAAAATTGCAAGTACAATGATGGAAACAATGCAAACTGGGGTAATCACCCAAATCTATAACATTCTGCTTTCCTGAAATGATGAGCTTTTAGTGGAAAATGGCAATGGATACGAACTCAACCACTACTGGTATATAGCTGTCTGCAAGCAAAAGTCAAGTTGAGAAGATTTGTTTCCTGATAAGACAAGATATTTAATGATTGCTAATCTGAGTATGTGGATGCGTTGTCGAATTGTGCCAAGGACAGCTTAATGGAAGCAGTGACATATATTCCCAAATATATTGTAGTTACAAACCTGTGGCAGGTCTTTAGCAAACTAGTGAAACCAGTTCCAAACCAACCTTCCAACTCAAAGATACTCTTCTTTGCTTTCTCTTCCTTTCTTTTGTAAAGTCAGTGGGTTTTTGCTCCTTGGAGGTGCTACAGGCCCCTGGGCAGCCTTCCCTCCCCTGCCCTCATTGCCTTCAGTTAAATCTTACAGCTTTTGAGAACAATTTGCTGATGGTTCTCTTCTCAGCAATGTAGCAAGAAGTGGTCAACAAAATAATCAGAGAAGTCTGCCTCAGCTAATGTCTTCATTTACTATTTGCACTTTATTTACCTCAAACTTCTCATCCATTGATTAATCCAGGAACAATGAGACATCAAATGGATGCTCTGTACTTGAAAAGGACAAAGAATAAAATCATCATGGCTAAGGAATTTACATCTTTCCTTGAAAAACAGCCCTAATACAATCGAAATAATAGAAATGGAATTCTGTCATTTAGGTTTGCATTTTTCTAATGATGGTATTAAAGGTGAGAACCACTAAATAAGAGTTGGAGGAAGGGAAACTAATAAGACCTTGGAAAATTCACATCGAGAAGCGAACAGAGGATCTTGTTTAATGTCACACAGTTTGGGAACAAAGACCCCGAACGCTGGTGAAACTGTCCCAAGGCAGAACGGAGAATTAGACTCCAACCCTGGCCCTGGAATCTCAATCAAGTTCTTTTTCTTTTAAATTACAAGCGGGCAGAGAATTTTGCCTGGGAGCATGGGACTTGAGCTGAGGTTTGATCACAGGAAGGATTCAAAGTGGAGGATCTTCTAACGTCATCAGAAAGCTAGCCCTTTGGAAGAAGTCATGACGGGTTCTGTGCCTGCAGGTGGGACCACAGAAAAGAGAAGCAGGCGTTTCTGAAGGCTTTTGGACAGCATCAGTCAGCTTCGCCAAGGTCAAAAACCACCCCCAAATCTTCATGGCTTACCTCACGTGACAGACACGTCTGACTCACATCACTCATGGCCGCAGGTCGGCGGCCCTGTGGCTCTGCTCCAGGCGGTCATTCTGCCCTGGGGGCCGTCTCATCCTGGAGCACACGGGGAGCACCCTTTTTTCAGAACACGCTGCTCTCATGGCAAAGGGCAAAGGCAAAAGGTCAAGCCAAAGCAGACATCTCTACTTAGAGCTCCTGCTCCGATGAGATGACTGTCACAATGACTCAAATCAGTCACTCACCAGGCTGACGATGGAAGAGGCAGACTTCCTCCGCCTTGCAGGGGTAGCTGCACATCCAAGGGCGGTGGTGGGTGCAGAATCCTCTCACAGGGATGAAGCAAACAGTCACATCAGCCAACGCCAGCTTAGCCTTGAATGTGAGAATGCATTATTTTTGCAGAAATATTTCCTAGTGACTTTCTGTTACATTATTGGCACTTTTGCAACATAATTCTCCAAAGATTGCTTATCTTTAATACTATCCACGTGATTTTTTTTTTGCATCTCCCCCAAAGAAAACACGTATGTGATGTCCATCCTTTCTACCGCTGCCTGTTCATTGGAGGTCAGTGCACGCTGACTTTGTCTTTCGACAGTCACATTTAGGAACTAACAGAGAAGAGTTTGAACAGGAATTGACTCAGGCATGACTGAATTTACAACGACAGTGGGAAAATCTTAAGTCCAAGTTTACAAAAAAAATTTTGAGCCAGTGGTACAAAAAGGAAAAAAAATTCTTTGACAAGTGCCTGACATTTTTCTTAGGGTTTTGTTTTCACAGATGCTTTCCTATGTCAAGAGATTCAAAGGCCTGACAACTTCAGTGCTCACGGTAACCTAGGAAACATAATCAACAATAGCCTGTTTGGTAATCATAAAAATGAATTCATATTAAAAATAAATACTTCTGATCCTCTTGTCTAGCCATTATCCTAATTAGATTGAAAAATCCTGACATTTCCAATTAGCATTTGTGACAAAATATATATCTGCAAATATAGCAAAAGACAAATACTGATTTGTGAAACTAGAATGAACTGCAGAGACAGTACAATGTGTTAATATTATTATCTAACTTCTACTACTTTTGAATGGAAACAACCATTTGTAAATTATAAGTGTCAGTAAAAACGTAAGTGAAACATTTGGAAATGAAATATGTCAAGTTGGTCTCAAAGCAAGCAGAAAGAAAAAAAAAAATAGTTTTTTCACTGAAAAGTCTGCTGAGGCTTATAAAGCATGCTAACTATCTGTCAGCAGTGGCTCAGTGGAGACCTATTTTCTAGGTCTCCATAGCTAGTCTACTGCAATGTACTGGGATGATCTGAAGAGCATAAAGTTCAATGGAATTTCTGTTGACTTTATAAACTTCCTACAAAGATTGCAGCTCGCAGTCACTTCAACAGTGACCATCACCACTAAGGGGTATTGAACTGTGGCCCCATCCTAGATTTAGGAGAAACCTAAATATGGGTTTTAACTCTGTAGAGATCCACAGAGTCTACAGAAACACTGTTGAATTTTCTTTTTACTTTTTGTGCTGAAACTCTGAGGTTTTTTTTTTTTTTTTTTTTTTTTTTTTTTTGTTTTTTTTTTTAACTAAGTTGGTCGTTGAGAGACAAATCATATCACAGCCAGGTGGAGCTACGAGAAGTGTTAATACCTACTTTTTCTGTGAACGCCTCCATGGCATTGGCCTACAACGCTCCCTTGGTTTCTCTGACTCTCCCTGACCACCCACGGTGTTTGTACGCTCTTCCTGGTGCGGTGAACTATCATTATATGCGTATCCCATAACTTGCGAAGTGTTGAAAAACTGGGACCTGAACTCACCTGCTTTCGCCTACAACATTTTGCTAGTTATAAAGAAAGAAAATTAAAAAAAAAATACATTTTAAAAACTCTTTTTATTTGGCTAAATAATCAGATATTTGCTGTAACAAAGATCATGTGTGTTCCTATAACTCCTTTTCTCTTTTCTTTTCTTTTTTTTTTCTGAGATAGGGTCTTGCTCTGTTACCCAGGCTGGAGTCCAGCAGCACTATCTCAGCTCACTGTAACCTCCATCTCCGGGGCTCAGGTGATCCTCCCACCTCACCCTTCTGTGTAGCTGGGAGCACAGGCAAGAGCCACCATACCTGGCTAGTTTATTTATTTATTTATATTTTTTTGTAGAGACAGGTGTCTCGCCATGTTGCCCAGACTGGTTTCCTACTCCTTAACTCAAAATGATCTGCCCACCTCGGCCTCCCAAAGTTCTGGGATTACAGGCATGAGACACTGCACTGTGCCTTATACTTAACTATTATAAAGAGTTTTTAAACATAACTTTTATTAAAATTTTTTAACTTAAGAAACCATAGTAACAAGTGGTCAAAACGCTGTGAAAACCATTCCAATGAACCTGTCATTTTGGATATAATCTCCGTCTGTCGGGTGGGCTGCGGAGAGGTTAATTCTTGGTGTACCCCTTCAACCTTCAACCCTGCAACCTAGAGGTGTTTGTCTCCACCCCCACCCCCAACACACACAGGCTCACACGCACGGGCACACAGATACACACAGACTCACAGACACCTACCCGTACGCAATGGACGTGTCAGGTAAGATTAGGTTAGGCTGCAGTGACAAATGAATGCCTGGCCATCGTGGCTGCACACTGTGGAGGCCTGCACCTCACCCACAGACACGGCTCATGTGTGCCCACCAGACAGGCTGCTCCACAAGTCTTTCAGGGATCCAGGCTGACAGACACTCCACTTTCTTTGGCTGCAAACTGGTCATCCAAACATGGAAAGACAGTTGGGAGGAACACGTAGTGCTATGTCGACCATCCACTGGATAAAACTAGTCGGATGGCCTCGTTTAATCCAGTAAAGCTGGGAAATATGCGGAAGGCGATGGGACAGTAGAAGAACAGCCTGACTGCATCACTTGTTATAACTTCCTGCCAGTGTAAGGGTAGAAAAGGGAAGCATCACCAAGAAGTAAGCAAGCCAGGATGATAGTCAGAAGAATAAAATTACAATCCTAAGGGTCAAAGAAAAATTCAAATTAGTGAAAATTATTTAAATTTTGTGTGACTCAGTTTTTTTTTTTTTTTCATTTGTAGAGTAATGGGGTAATACAAGATATTTACAAATATGTCATACTTCTATGCAACCATAAGCCTAACGTAAACTCTATATCTGCCAGGATAACTTCAGATGGGCTGCAATAAGTACACTGAAGTCTCACTGCATGGAAACCGGAAGGTTTGTTTTCACTTCCTCTACGTGTCCCTCAGAGGCACCATCTGGAACATTACTAGACACCCAACTGTACACCGCTCCTCAATTTTCCAACTCTTCCATATTTTCCCAGATGAGAGAAGTCGTATGACTGCACATGTCTCTAACAGAGCAGAGAAGTCCCTCCCATCTTAAAAAGCACTCAGAAGAAGAACTGGCTGTATTTCATGTTTCCTTAAAAGACATAAAAAATATAATAAGCAATATAATAATTGGGATAACATGGTGGTTATATAAATGTACACACAACCATGTACCCTGTGAGGGTGGGCTGCATCTGTTAGCCATCACTATTTCCAGTGCTTAGTACTGTGCTAGCACAGACAGTAACTGTACATTTTTGTGTATAAAATAAAATGGAAGAAAAAATTGGACTGTATAAGTATGCTACATTAATATCTTCAAAATGTTTGTTTAATATGCTCTTGAAACACAGAAAAAGAAACAATAGCTTTGACCATAGAAACCTTCCAGGCTCCCTTGGGTCTGTCTTACTGCTTGTGCAAAATGTCATTTAAAATATTTTGTTTTTTCTACAAACCTTTTTAAAACTACTTCTCCAAACCTTTTTTTTTTTTCCCATTTAGCACATCCTCCTCTTTGATCTTTTGCTTTATTGTTTCTTTTTTGTTAAGTTTTGAGAAATGTTTAAGAAATTGAGAAAATGTGAGACATTTCTATCTTGGAAATGAAGATTCAACCCTACGCTGACTACAAAAAACCCACTTCACCAGGAAGGACACAGTAGAGTGAAAGTGAAGGAAAGGAAGAAGATATTCCGCAAAACCAGAAACCCACAGAGAGCAGGAGTAGCTACCCTTATCGCAGAAAAAGTAAACTTTAAGTTAAAAGCCCTAAAAGGAGACAAAGGAAGTCATCACCTAAGGATAAAGGGGTCGATGCAGCAACAGAATATAACAGTAAATATATCTGCAGCCAACAATAAAGCACCTAAAAACATAAAGCAAATATTAATAGACATTAATATTAATAAACATTAATAGATCTAAAAGGGAAGACTGACTGCAATACGATCATAGTCACGGGCTCAACACCTTACTCACAGCAATCAATGGGTCATCTAGATAGAAAATCCACAAAGAAATACTGGATTCAAACTGCACTCTAGACCAAATGAATCTAACAGATATTTATAGAATAGTCCATCCAATGGCTGCATAATAGACATTCTTCTCAACTGCACATCGAATATTCTCCAGGATAGAACATATATTAGGCCATAAGTCTTAACAAATTTAAGAACATTGAAAGAATACTGAATATCTTTTCTGATCACAATAATATAAAGCTAGAATACAATAACAGGAGGAATTTCTGAAACTTTGTTGCTTCTTTTGTTGCTGAATAGTGTTTCACTGCATGGATATACCATTTTTTGTTTATATATTCACCCATTCAGTAACATCCTGGTTGGTTAGGGGAGACCTTTATTAAAGCTGGTTTAGACCTTTAGATATTGGGTTTGTGTGGACCTACATTTTCAAATCAGTTGGGTAAATACCTCCGTGGTAAATTGTCTTGGTTCGTAAGAAACTGCCAGACTGCCTTCCATAATGGCTATGACCATTTTAATTCCTGCCTGCAATTAGTGGTGATTTCCTGTGGCTTGTCATCCTCACAAGCAACTGGCATTTTCCATCTTGAGATTTTAGCTGTCCAAATAGGTGTGTAGTAGTATCTTGTTGTTTTGATTTGAAATTCCATAATGAAAATGATATTGAACACCTTTCCATATACTTACTTCCCACTCATATTTTCTTTTTGTGAGCTGTTGGTCAAGACCGTTTGTCTACTGTTTAATTGTAATCCTGACTCTTATTCCTCTATGGATAAGTGCAATCTCTGTCTCTCGGGTTCAAGCATTGTCCTGCCTCAGTTTCCCAAGTAGCTGGGATTGCAGGTGCCTGTCATCACCCTCTGCTAATTTTTTTGTATTTTTAGTAGAGATGGGCTTTCACCATGTTGGCCAGGCTGATCTTAAACTCCTATTTATTTTAAACTTAAACTCATATTTATTTTAAATTCATTTGTAGTTCAAAAGACTGTGTCATATCTGACTCTGGTTCTGATCATTGTTTTGACCTCAGGTGATCCACCTGCCTCAGACTCTCAAAGTGCTGGGATTACAGGCATGAACCACTGTGCCCTGCCTATCCTCTGATATTTCTTAAAGATTTTCTCTATGTCTGTGTGTTTTTTTTTTTTTTTTTTTTCAGTTCAAATATGGTATGACGAGGTAAAATCTTTTTCCTGTCTTTTTTTTTTTTTTTTGTCTTAGTGTTCTCTGAGCTTCTTGAATAAGTGGTTTGTGTCTGCCATTAATTTGAGAAGTTATCTGCCATCAGTATTCAAACATATCTCTTTTGCTCTCTTCTCTCTTTCTGATAAATCAATTATGTGTACATTAAATGTTTTGAAATTGTTTTACATTTTGGGGACATTTCCTTCTTTTTCTTTAGTTTTATTTTCTCCTTTTGTTCATTGCATTTCAGCTGGAGAAGTTTCATTTAACCTATTATCAACTTCACTGATTCTTGCCTTCATTGTATTCAGTCTACTAATGAGTCGGTTTAAGGCATTTGTTGTTTCTGTTACAGAGTTTTACATTTCTACAGTTCCTTGATTGTTTTTTTTTGTTTCCAATTCTCTGTTTACATTAGCTTTTGGTCCTTGCATTCAATGCTTTTTTTTTTTTTCATTAGAGTCTTTAGAACATTAATCATACTTATTTTAAATTCATTTGTAGTTCAAAAAACTGTGTCATTTCTGACTCTGGTTCTGATCATTGGTTTGTGTCTTTGGAATATGTTTTTTCTTGCTTTGTGGCATGTCTGACTTTTTTTTTTTTTTAATTTTTGGTTGTGAAAAGGCAAACATGTTCTATCGTGAAACAGGAATTGGCTGTTAGTGCGAAAATGCACGTTAGGAGTTAAGCAGCATTTATTGTTGGCTGTAGGTGGCAGAGGCTTGGAATTCTCCCAGTGCCCTTGATTTCGTCTCCCTTCTTTGCCTTGGGCTTCCCTACATGCTTCTCCACAGAGAAGTCTGGTTTTTTTAAAAATTTTTTTTTTTTTTTTTTTTTTTTAGTCTTTCAGCTGTAAGCCACATTATTACATTGAAATCCTGTTAGTGTGCTGTTAAGGTGGGACTTGGTGTAGAGGATTTTATAATCCTTGGTGTTTCGGTGGGGCTATGTCTCTGAGATGTGGCCTTCATAAATGTGTCTCTGGCGGTGTGGCTCACCTCTGGGGTGAGAGGGCCAGAGAAGGCTGGGTGGGAAGAATGACCTTCTTCTGCAGCTCTGGGAAAAGGGTCTGGTAAATTATTTTTCTTTTGGAAAATAGAAATTTCTTCTGAAGATTTATCTGTCTATCATCACTCTATTTCTTCCACCATCAATGCCCAGGTGTTGATGTCATTATTCACGACTATTGTGATTTATAATGATGATAAAGATGATGAAGATGATGATGATAATGGCATTCCTGCCACTTACCATTATTTTCGCTTTAGCTTCCATTTACCTATGTGACGTTTAGTACTAATTGCTGTATGACAGTATTTCACTTTATAAGCCTTGGCTTTAGCATAGGATGTTATTTTTGGTTTTAAAAATCATGAGTTTGAAAAGCCTGTGAAAAGTTGCTGTGCTTGTCTGAATTCAGGAAAGACTTCTGGCCTAGCACTGTGGGAATTAAAGAGATGCAGATTATCATCCATAGGGCAGGTGTCTCCCTGCCCTTTGAGGTCTGGGCGTACCTCTTTGGAAACATCCTTCATTGCCTTGGCCTCTGAGGAAGTAAAACTCAATCTCAGAGTCCATGATCCTGTTCCCCACACTAAACTGAGACTATGTGGATGTTGTTTTGTCATAGACCTTGACTTTAGCTGACACTTGACAAAAGAGTTTGGCAAAAGGGGAACATGGAAGGTTGACTTAAAAAAAAACGCACTTGTATGATACAGGTACATAAGTGTATAGATAGAACAGAGGAACCAGTGTATAAAAATAGTTAATTTACTCCTTACAAAGATCAGCATTTTATTTTCCTATAAGTTAATGAGCTTTTGGGGCTCTGTTGGCATTATTGTGGAGACAGAGGCAAACCAGCAACTCAACTGAAACAAGACTGTTGTAACTCAATAGTAAGGAAATAATTAACAGAGAGTAAGAGGGAACACTTTGTGAACAAAATAATATCAAATACATTTTTAAAAGGATAAAATGAAATATATTCTCCTGAAGGCAGCCCTTGGTACTTCACTTTTTCATGAACCTGACTAATACGTCACAAAAGTCGAACATCAAAATTTTCACGGGAGATCACTATATTTTCAAGCACAACGAGATAGTTCAGTAATTATGTAGAATTTCAGAAGTTTAAAATGATCAGGGAATTGTATTTTCCCAAACTACTGTTTAGATTGTTTTCTAAAGCATCTGGAGAGATTTTCAGAAGAACACAAGATATTTCACTCTACAAAGGCACGGAGGTCAGCACTCATCAGCTGCTGTATGTGCCTGTGTGTTAGGCAACAATTTTTTTTTGAGATTCTGAGTATTCAGTTTAGTTCCCACATGGACGAAGATGATGAAAAATTTCCTCTAATTTCAAAAAGTTTTAAATTAGTTAATAATCCTTGAGATGTCATCCCCAGGATCATGTGAACCAGGCATCTTGTAGATTGTAAGTGAGTGAGTGGTTGAACCTCTGCAAGTCTCTCTCAATGATTAATTGAAGATTAAACAGATTTAAGGAAATATTGCTTTTTAAATGAAAATGTGGCATGAGATTGACTTGGCATGCAGTTTCATTACAGAAGAGAATCTGTGTCTGCTTAATTTTGTTTACATGAGATCAGTTCTCTTCCTTTCTCCTTTCAGCTCTTCAAATCTTACAAAAACATGGCAAAGGATGGAGGTTGTGTTTATAGAGCAAATCACTAGACCAGACTAAAAGTAAATAAATACATAACACTCCTGTCACAGATAGCGAAAACAGAGTGGAAGGTAAAGCATCGAAAGAGGACCAACCGTGGCTAAGATGTGATTCAAATTCTTTCTGCACTGAAAAGAATGCTTTTACTCAGAAGATGGTTTCAACTCATTGTAGTCCAACAAATGTTGCCTTCTAATAATATATTGGGAAACTGTTAAAAAAAAAAAAAAGATGTTTTTGGTTGCATTCATGAAAGTATTTTAATTACAAAAATGATTAAGTTTTACTCCATGAGATCTAACAGCTTAAAAAGATAGCTCTGGTTATTTAATTATTCAGAATAATCTAACATTAACTAGATTCAATGACCTTATTACTGGATACTCAGTTTCAAATAACAGAAATAGCACATAATATATATTATACATATGTAATATATTAATATATTCTATATAACATATGGGTATATTAGATAATATATGCAATATGTCCATATATTATATATAATATTTGGAAATAATAAGTACATATTGTGTATACACATGTAATATATTCATATATGTATTAAATTTTTGTATCCTATACATATATAAATAAATGATATATACAGATATGTGTGCATTATATCATATACATATAATATATGTATACATGTATTATATATCTGTATATACAATATATAATACAGGTATAGACTATATGCATAGGATATATATTTTATTATATACATATCTAATTATGCGTATAACATGATATATGTATATATTACATATGCAATATTTACATATATAATCTGTATATGTATTATACATACATATCATGTACATGTATTACATAATGTATTACATAATGTATATTATAATGTAATATGTAAAATACTATATGTACATAATGTACATGTATTACATAATGTATATTATAATGTAATATGTAAAATACTATAATTTTTAAAATATATATTATATATTTGTACACATATATTGTGTATGCATGATAAAATATATGTATATATCATATACAATATATAATATAAAATTAGTAATTAAACTATATACATATGAGTGTATACACATATTTGTTTAATCTTTTGAATGGTTGTCAGCACATAGCACATGGATGGGATGGGTTCATGAGTATTTCTCATTAGCTACTTTGTAGTAATCACTTTATTATGAATTTTTTTGTGTGTTTCGTGCTTGTAGGTAAATGTAGATGCCAATCTAATAGTAATTCATTGTATTAGCATCTATATCTGTAAATGTGAGCTGCTATGTGCCCACAATTCCTTGTCTTTAATGCCCAAATCTAACCATCCTTGATAACGGAAATATTCATCATAATTTGAGAGCACCAAGGTGCTGGACTAACATGAAGCTATTAGGAAAGCCTTTTCCCACCGAACACACATACCTGCTTATTTCCTGGCAGAAACGTTCCTGTGTTTGATTCCGTGACTTTCCTCCATACCTTTTGGAGGCATCTTGCATCACCTGTTTTGGTCACCGCGTCATTGCTCTAAAATCCAAACATTCGAAGCTTTGGAGGGGTCCACAAAGCATCGTGGACATGCACCAGGTTCTTCCCCAACACCTATGTTCATTCTTTAATATTTGAAGAAACAGAATATGTAATTATTCCCCATTTATTTATTATGAAGGAAGAAAAGTAGTTGCCACCGGATGGAAGAGGCTGCAGGGCAGTGACGGAGGGAGTGAGGCCAGGATGGTTCATGGCTTCACCGGAGCCCGCCCGGCCCTGAGCAGCGGCTGACACCACACAGGGGACAGGGCCGTGCCCTGAGGCCAGCGTCGGGGGCACCCGGAGGAGCAGAGCCCCGGAGGGAAAGGTGGCCGCAGGGAGGGCTGACCGGACGGGGCAGCAGCCTCGGCCACTCGGAATGGCATCAGGTACCAGGAGCACACAGTGGGGAAGGAGCCCAGGGGACCCCGCGGAGAAGGTTGTCCGTGGGAGAGCCCCGAGGAGGAGCGACGAAATCCACGCATCAAATCAGTAGGCCGCGGGCACTCACCCCGCGCCACGAGCAAGGCCCCCCACGGGATCCGCTGTTTCCTTTAACAATCCCAGACACGCAAGAATTCCGAAGCGTTCACCTCACATCGGGGACGAGAAGGTTCAGGTCCCAGGTTAACCTGCTAGGACAACGTCACCAGCCAGCAGGTGCCAGAGTCAGCCTCCAAGTTCCAGCCTGAGGGAGCAAGAACTTTTGCTCCATCCACAATGTTTTTGGGTTTAAGAGATTTATGAATTACAAAAAGAGGAAAACATTTTCCTGATAAGTTGGAAAGAAAATATCCTACTGAATTTATAAAAACAAATGAAAGATAAGTAAAAAAACAGCGATGCAATCACAGTGATTCAACAAAATACTCGAGAAACGCCTGGAAATGCCGACCTTCTAGAGTGTTCTATATGAGAAAATGATTTGTTTTAGACGGAGCTAAGCTTAACTGCCAGTTCTGTTTCTTACTATCCTACTACATCTCTCTGACTTCTCCTTCTGGAAATGATGTATTGTTTATAAGTTTTATTGCCTTAAGAAAAAGTAAGATGAGATTTGTAGAGTACTTGGCATAGTACATAGCACATAAAACAAAGCTATTATCAGTTTTCTTCGTATTATTATCAATATCATTATAAAGAGGAGAAGGAGGAAGGTGAGTGAATAGCAAGAGATCGAATCTTTTAAGCTAAGGAGGAGGCACAGGTCAGGAACTGAAAGGGCACTTTAAGGAACAGGGGGTGCTATGTTCGGAACGTTTGTGCTCCCCGAATTCCTATGCTGAATGCTAACTCTGGATGGTGTCAGGAGTGGGGGCTTTGGGACATGATTAGATCAATGAAATTCGTGCTCTTGTAAAAGAGACCCAAGGGGAGCTCTTTGGTCCCCTCCAGCGCGTGAGGACCCAGTGGGAAGACATCGTCTGCCACAAGGAAGAGGCCCCCACCGGACACTGAAGCTGCCGAGGCCTTGATCTCGGACCTCTGAGCCTCCAGAACTGTAAGAAGTAAACTTCTGTTGTTTCTAAGCCACCCAGGTTAGCATCTTATCACAGGGACCTGAACAAGCTAAGATACCAGGTTTAGAAGAAAACTAAAATGTGAAAGTTTAATAAGAAGGAATGAATGATCACAGATTTTTATGAGTGATATTATTAGAATGGCTTGCTTCATATTTTATTAATATTTAGGAAATCTGCATATCCAATGTTATTTTGGTTTATTTAAATTAACTCCTGTTCCCTAAGCTCACAGTTAAGGCTTCTGTTTCCGGGGCCAGTAAAGGCTCTGGGGAAAGCTTAAGCCCTCAACTTTTAGCCTTAGTTTGTAGCATTCAACTGAAGCAAGGAAGGAAATAGAATGAAAGACACAGCCCATCAAAACCTCCATGCCGCCTGTCAAGCTCCTTAAGAGCAACATTTCTGAAGAGTTTCCTGTGGTTATTGGAGCCCCTTCCTAATACCTCGTCTCTCTCTCCACTCCAGAAAGGCCTCTGCATGGACCTGACATAGAGTCTGCATAATGGAGCGGCCACTGTTGACAAATGAAGCCCTTACTTTTTGTTCTCATGGGCGCCACTTCTCAAAATTCCTCGTGGATGCAGCTCCGACCTTCTCATTACTTTGTCAACACACCTCATCTCCTGCACCCTCTTCCTCGCTGGCCCCTTCTTTTCTACCATATTTATGTTCTCGTCTCTTTTCTTCTCTCCTCTTGTTTTTTCCCTTCTCCTCTGCTCCAATAACGTAATGCTTCTAAATTCTGCCATGGCCCTTCACTCTGTGCACCCTTACAAAGCCTTAGAATGCATTCTATTCTAAGACTTTAAATATCATCGATGGGCTGATGACTACAAATGCATCAATCTGTCCTTGTTTGGTAAGTTTTAGGTTAACATATCCACTGCCTACTTGGTATTTCTGAGTAGTGGAGACAGAGCTCCATGTCCCTTCTATTCACTACCACCAACTATTTGCTTCACATTCCTGAAGTCTCAGAAAAATAAGCCACAGAGAACCCATAGCTCAAGCAAGTAGAGTCTAGGAGGCATCCCTCCCCCAGGCATTCATTTCATCAACATGTCTTATCACATCTAGATCCCAGCCTTTCCCTCTCTCTTGCTATCCCCCGCTGCCACTCCAGTACATCCAGTACTCCAGTACATACTCTCTTGCTGCCACTCCAGTACATCCAGTACTCCAGTACATACTCTCTTGCTGCCCCTCCAGTACAAAGGTCTCTTTCCACACTAGTGCAATAGTCTCCTAGTTGGTCTTCCTGTTTCTATTCCGAACTATCTACAGTTCATTTTTCATACCACAGCCAGTCATTTTTTTAAATAATGTAAACCCTAGCACACTTTCCAGCAATGATGGGATAACTGGTACTAGACCTACCTGTCCTCCATAAACTGCTCTACAATTAGACACATACTGTGAGACCATGACTGCCATGTATTGGACTCCATGGAATGCAGGGTTTTGATATTCAAGAAAAGGGATGTGCCCAACGTGAGCATCATTTTTGCCCTGGATTTCTGACTAGTGGCATTTTTTAAACCCCTGGACAGAGAGATGAGCCCATACAGATCTAAGAGTTTTCCTGAGCTGTGGAGACAGAGATCATGCCCAGGGATGCTGAGGCAGCTGAAATGGGCAGGGCAGGGGCTGAAGAGGAAGAAGCCATGTGGTGGGTGTGAGTGGACCAGAGGTGGGTGTCTCCCAACAGCCCTTCACCAAGGGGGAGGTTGGAAACCTGCCGAAGAAACTGGAAGCGTGGCTGGAGCACCCTCATGGAACTGACCCAACTGGAGGTGGAAAACCTTGTTTATTTGGGACACAGTCTAATGAGGCTGCTCCTTAATGGTGGCCCCCATGCCCTGGGTTAGCAGTGGTGTCTGAGGCTAAAGGCCAAGAGATACATTGAACAGCTGTAACAGACTCAGCTGAGCTGGACTAGAGCAGTGTAATCCTCTAGTAACTTAACTGCGTGCCACAGCAAACCTTGACATCACAGCTAAAACGTATTATTCACAATCTCTAGCATATGATAATAAAAATATGTATTCAAAGAAACAAAAATATGTAACTCATAAGCCAAAATCAAAAAAAAAAAAGTTAACGGAAGCGAACTCCTAAAAGATCAGGTACCGAATGGGAGACAGAACTTTATTATAAATATATTCAAAGACTTAAAAAAAGATGGACATAATAAGTGAACAGATACAGAATATAAGCAGCGAAAATGTTTAAAAAAGGAAATTGAGAGTTGTGCTTTCACCTAGGTCTACAATTCCAGTAAGAATATTACTTTCACCATAACAGCAAGAAAAAGCCACATAGACCACAAAATCATAACTTTTTGGAATGTATCAGAAAAGCTGAGTGCACAGAGCAATCAAGTATCATGCAGTACGAGGAATGGCATTCCTCATACCATGGAGAAATGACACCTGACCAGCAACTCACTTCTCTCTGATGGGAGAAAGAGACTTCAAGTGCCTTACAAGTCAGGGAGAGTAATTCAGATGAGCATGATGATGGATTGCTGATGATGGCTGTGGGCAAGCTGAATTCACACCTACTCAAAACTCTCCTCCATGAACCTCCGCCAAGTACTCACAGGTAGGATCAGAGACAGCGTGGCAGACTGGAGAGAGTCTAACGATGGTGCAGGCCTGGAAGCCTGGTGCAGTTGCTGATGAAAAGTAGTCATAAATCTCCACTCAGATTCTTCTTTACTGCAGAGCAAACACTGTGAGCCGTTGGGAGAAGATGGTGAATTCTGCTGCCTGAGAACACAGAGGAAGGCACACGGTGCCTGGAACACAGGGGAAGGCACACTGTGGCTGGCGCATAGGCGAAGGCACACTGTGCCCGGAACATGGGGCCACTGTGCCCGGAACATAGGGGAAGGCACACTGTGCCCGGAACATAGGGGAAGGCACACTGTGCCCGGAACATAGGGGAAGGCACACTGTGCCCGGAACATAGGCGAAGGCACACTGTGGCTGGAAGTGGCATGAGAATGAAGAATACTGTATCCCTGAGGGGTGGACAGAAAACAGCTTAGGCTCCAACATCGAATACTAAAACCATCAGAGGTCTCCTGTCTCTGGGGGAGGCCAGGAACTTCCTTACACAAGACACCACAATGGAAGCAAGCTTAGGCTCTTCAGAGAGGAGGGGCAGAATTAATGAGTCCTACACTTGCAATACTAGAGACGGAGGGTCTGATTACAACGGAGGCAAAACCAGAGCAAGAGAAAATCCTGTGACCACCATCACCATGCTGGGAAACACAAAATAACAAGCAATAGGCATCCACTGCTGGGGAAGGGACAAGGCGGAAAAGATTCCCTTTATTGCACCAATGCGCAGGGATGGCCCCACGTTGCAGGCAAAGCAGGAATATTCAGAGAAACACTCCAGAACCCCTGGCCCTACTTCATGCACAAGGTCGCCCTACACACTTAAGTAGCTGGAACACTGAAGATAACCATAGTAACAAAATCTAAACCAGTTCAGTTTCTGATTAGATAGACTCAAATCCTATACTAAGAATATAGCAGTAAAAGCATACTGTTTCCCAGCATACATACATCTTCTTTTTAAAAAAATTATTATTTTCTGAGACAGAGTCTTACTCTGTCACCTAGGCTGGAGTGCAGTCACACGATTTTGGCTCACTGCCGCCTCCACCTCCCAGGTTCAAGTGATTCTCCTGCCTCAGCCTCCCAGGTAGCTGGGATTACAGGCACCTGCCACCACACCCAGCTAATTTTTGTATTTTTAGTAGAGACAGGGTTTCAGCATGTTGGCCAGGCTGCTCTTGAACTCCTGACCACAGGTGATCCACCTGCCTCAGCCTCTCAAAGTGTTAGGATTACAGGCGTGAACCACCTTGACCAGCCCCTGCATACTCACTTCTTAGCTCCATTTCTACTATTCTACCCATGACGTCCAGCCTTAAATTAGAAAATGTTAGGGGATAAATAAGAAAACAAGGAAGAAAACCTGACGAGAGACAAAGCAGTCAAAAGAATCAGACTTAAGAAGAAACAAATATTGGAATTATCAAGGAAAGAATGTTTAAGTTTTAGAAAAAAAACATTGGCAACATGCACGCAGATTAAAAATTTCAGAGGAAAGATTAAAATAAGAAAAATTCAAATGAGAATATTAGAAATACACAGAGAGATACACAGAGTAATAGAGATGAAGAATGCCTCTCATCATCTTACGAGTAGACACAGCTTGGCCAAAGAAAGAAACAGCAAACATAAAATTCAGTTAATAAAAATTATCTAATTTGAAGAAGAAAAGGGGAACTCTTCAGAATAAAGCACTGCATGGAATGAATTCCCATGGGACAAGCAAACACTCAAGTAACTGAAATCCAAAATTAAAAAAAAAAAAAGAGACGTAAGAATGGGTCTGAAAGAATAAGGGAAGATTTTCTACAAATGATAAAAAACACCAAAATACAGAGTCAAGAATCCTCAAGATAACAAAGCCCACACCTGTTCTAACCACACTAGAAAAACCAAAGATGCGGCTGGGTGTGGTGGCTCATGTCAGTAATCCCAACACTTTGGGAGGCCGAGGCAGGCAGATCACCTGAGGTCAGGAGTTTGAGACCAGCCTGGCCAACACGGTGGAACCCCATCTCTACCAAAAGTACAAAAATTAGACAGGCATGGTGGCACACACCTGTACTCTCAGCTACTCAGGAGACTGAGGCAGGAGAATTACTTCAACCTGGGAGGTGGAGGTTGCAGTGAGCCGAGATCGCACCACTGCACTCCAGCCTGGGCAACAGAGTGAGACACTGTCTCAAAAATAAATAAATAAAAAATAAATAAATATAAAAACCAAAGATAATGAAAAAATCTTGAGGACATCCAGAGGGGGCAAAATATGCATTACGTATAGAGGAAGAAATACTAAATACCACAGTAAACATCTTCAGAAACCACCCAAACCAGAAGAAAACTGTGTGAGGTCTCTGAAGTCAGGGGGTGGGGAAAGCTAGAATATTCAGTACTCAGAAAAATTCCATTTGAAAGTGATGACAAAAAATATTTAAAAAAACAAAATCTAATAAATAATATTAGAAGCAGACATATGATACAAGAAATACCTAAAGTAAGTTTTTCAATCAGGAAGCTTTTTGTAACAGGAAAATTGGATCTATGAAAATACATAAATTGCTCTCAAAATGGTTAAAATAAAGACAAATAGAAAAAAAATTTTCTTATTTGAATCACTCTCCAAGTTTATTGGCTGCAAAAGCAAAATAGAAATATTTTCAAGGATTTATAGCAGATGTAAATTAAGATATATAACACTAGCACAAAAGAAGAAATTAACAGAATACTGTTTTGGGGTCCTTGTAGATCAAGCTGTCAAGTACTCTTTGAAGGAATGCTGTGATAAATTAAACATGTATACTGTAAACCATGGGGAACGTACTACATAAAGGTATGAAAACTAAGCCAGTAAACAATGGTAAATGGATGCATTAAAAATACTCATCAGAATGTGTACAGAATTTTTTTTTAGAATTTTAGAGTTGATATAAAAGCAAGACAATTATATGCTACCTATAAGGAACTCCTTTTAAATACACAGGTAGCATGGCAACATATCTTTACGTAAGCATGAAGATATAGGATGAAAACAAAATTCCATGTGAACATTGGCAAAGAGAAAGTATTAGGAGCTATGTGAATGTCAGACAATCTAGACTTCAAAACGCTACATATTATCAGAGATAAGGAGAGCCATTACATTATCATAAAGGGGATTAATTCTCCAAAATTTAGTAAAAATCCTAAATGTGTATGTGTGTATAGATAACAACAGAGCTTTAAGATACATCAAACAAAAGTTAATAAAACTGAAAGGGGAATAGACAAATCTATAATTTTATTAATGTCCTCAACACTCCTGTCTCAGGAATTAAAGTAATAGAGATCAAAAACCAGCAAGGATTTTTAGACCTAAACAACAATATCTACTAACTTGACCTAATTGTCTCTTATAAAAAGCTTAACCCTCCACAGCAAATGCAAATTATTGTCAAGGACACACAGAACGTTTACCATGTTAAGCCATAACAAGCTCTAATACATTTAAAATGATTGTAACTATACAAAGTATTTTCTCAACAAAAATACATTAAAAAGAAGAGTAACTGAAAAGTCCACAGATATTTAGAAATCTAAGTTTACAATTATAAAAACCCATGGGCAAAAGAGGAATGCACAAGGAAACTGAAAAATATTTTGAGTTGAATAAAAATGAAAACACATACACACATCACAAATAAGAATTGGGTCTCTCTTCCAATCACTCCTATTCAACATCATGCTTGAGGTCCTAGCTAGTGCAATAAGGCGGGAAAAGAGATTAAAGGCAAATAGATTAGAGAGGAAGTAACAAAGGAGTTTTTATTTTCAAAGAACATAATGGACTACTCAGAACTTATCAAGGAATCTACACATGAACTTGTAGAATTAGTAAACAAATTTATCGAGTTCTAGGATACAAATATAATATTTATAAAACATTTTTTCTAGGTACAATCAATCAACAATTGAAATTAAAAATTAAAATTAAAAAACAGTGCCATTTATAATTGTGCCAAGAACACTGAACAGTAGGCAATAATTTCATAAAGCTTGTTCATCGTCTCTATGTTGAGAATCAACTGAATACAAGGAGATATTCTGTGTTTATGAATTGGAAGTTTCTATATTGTTAAGATGTTGGTTCTTGCCAGATTGATTTATTGATTTAAAGCAATAGTAATCAAAATCTCAGCAGGACTTTTTGGTAGTTATTGAGAAGCTGATTTAAAAGGTATACAGAAAAAAATAAAAGAAACTGGAATAGTAGTAAGAATTTTGAAAACAAGAATAGACTTGCAAGACATTACCATATCTCAAGATCCACTGTTCAAGCTACAGTAGTAAAGAAAGTGTTGTGATGTTGGCAAAAGCAGAGATACAAAGAATAATTGCAAGAAAATTGTCTAGATATCTGTGTATTTACTTATATAGTCAACTGACTTACAACAAAGATGCAAAGGTAATTTAATTAAGAAAGAATATTCTTTTCAACAAATTGTGTGGGAAAATTATACATCCATGTGCAAAAATTAAGCTTTCATACACACTTTTCATAATATTAAAAAAATCACAAAATGATTCAGACCTAAATGCTAACAAAGCTTTAAAACTTTGAAAATAAAACATAAGAGAAAATGCTTATGACTTTGGGTTTGGCAAAGATTTCTGTGATGCAACACAAAATCATGCCCTAAGTTGGTAAAATGTTGATAAGTTAATGGAGTAAATCAACGTTAGGAGTTGATTTGAAATAGCAGCGTATTCGCTCATGTAATAAATATTTATTTTCTATATGCTAGGCAGTGATCTAGGCAGAAAACAAGGTTTCATAGAAATTAAAAATCTTTTCTCTTTGAAATACACAGTTAATAATATGAAAAGATAAGCTACAAACTGGGTGGGAAGGTTTGAAAAATGCAAATCTGATGTATTATCATCTTAAAAATACAGTTACAGGGTGATATAGTTTGGATCTGTGTCCCTACCCAAATCTCATGTTGAAATGCAATTCCCAGTGTTGGAGGTTGGGCCTGGAATGAGGTGATTGGCTCATGGTGGTGGAGTCTCATGAGTGGTTCAACACCACCCCCTTGGTGCTGTTCTCTCAGTAGTGAGCAAGTTCTCCCTAGATCTGGCTGTTTAAAAGTGTGGCACTTCGCTTCCTCTGTCTTGCTCCTGCTCTGCCTTATCACCTGCCTGCTCCAGCTTCATCTTCTGCCATGACTGTAAGTTTCCTGAGGCCTCCCCAGAGGCTGAGTAGATGCTGGTATCATGTAGCCTGTGCAGACGGCAGAACCCTGAGCCAATGAAACTGTTTTTCTTTATAAATTACCCAGTCTCGGGCCTGGTGCAGTGGCTCGCGCCTATAATTCCAGCACTTTGGGAGGCCGAGGCTGGCAGATCACCTGAAGTTGGGAGTTTGAGACTAGCCGGACCAACATGGAGAAACTCCGTCTCTACCAAATAAAAAAATTAGCTGGGCGTGGTGGTGCACGCCTATAATCCATCTACTCGGGAGGCTGAGGCAGGAGAATCGCTTGAACCTGGGAGATGGAGGTTGCAGTGAGCTGAGATTGCATCATTGCACTCCAGCCTGGGCAACAAGAGTGAAACTCCATCTCCAATAAATAAATAAATAAATAAATAAATAAATAACCCAGTCTCAGGTATTTCTTCATAGCAATGCAAGGGCAGGCTAAAACATAGGGTTCAACCATCCCATTCCAGGACCTTTCCTGTTTATCAGTTTTGACCACATGATGTAAATGATCTCTTATTCACCATACCCTGTTCATTCTCCACGGCATCGCCCTGTACCAAGTTGGTCTTTTTGTTGGGGAGAGGGGAGGGTCTGCTTATGTATAGATTTAGTCTTGTTTGTGTTCATAACACCTCTCACTCTGATTTTTGCCCAGTTCATTTAACTATTTGCTTGCTACTCTCCACTACCTCAACCACTGCACCCTTATCAGAAAATGACATCTAGGATACTGCCAGGCACACAGGAAACATTCAACGAATGTTTATTACATGAATAAATAGGCCACTTTTTCAAATCAGCTCCTAGCGTCGATTCCCTCCATGCAGAACTGAAGAAGCTTCATAAGCCTCTAGGGCCTGCAGGCTGTGCTTAGAGGAGTCCCAGCAGGACGGTGCCTTCACCCCATTGGGCTCTTCCCAGGAAGCCCTGACCACCCTGCACCAGCCACCACGCTGCTGCTTCTCCAGATGGAAGGCTGACTCCGCACTGCCACTCCTGTCAAATGAGCGGATAGGACGTGACCACGCTGCACCAGCCACTGAGCTCCTGCTTCTCCAGATGGAAGGCGGACTCTGTATTCACTCCTGTCAAATGAGCAGATAGGACGTGATAAAAGGGAGATAAGACCCAGTCAAAATGCATGCAACACAAAGGGTCCTTTTGAGTGTGTTTCAAAAATATATGCCAAGCAAGTTGACGGAATGGAGCAGCATTGCGTGATGCCAATCACTGATTCACTTATGCTTTCTATGTGGTTTTTCCCAAAGTTGACTGTGGTGGCGTCCTGCCTGTTCCTGCCTCCTAATTCATTTTCTGCTGAAGTACAAGCAACAATTCCTAGGTGAAGCCCATCGTGTGCAGACGGTGTTGTGCCTTGGAAGGAGTGACCTGAATGAAGGCTGCCTGGCCCCAGTGGCCATCACTGGCACACATTCAGAGCTGATATGAATGTCTTGCTCGTGCGTTGAATACGATGCACTTTTTCTTGTCAGCCTCCCTTTCTTTTCTTATGAACAGGTTGCGACCCAGCGTGGACAGAGATTCTGAAAGTCGGACAGTCTACCGTGACGCTGCTTTGGAGACTGATGGAGCAACCTGTGCTTCTGTGGACGGTGTTGGGAGGTCCCGGCTCTTTCTGGGAGCACAGTTGCATGCTGTGTGCTTTCGCAATTTGCTTTATTCCTTTCAGGATACAAGGGCACCATTTAGAAAATTACTACTGGTGCAGTCACTGGACGGCAGGAACCTGGAAGAATGAATGCAGTTTCCAAGGCTCCTAATTACAAATCCAAGAATAGCTTTCTACAGTACACTAGAACTTATTCCTCCTACCCAGCTGTAATTTTATAGTTGTTAACCAACTCCAGGGTAAGTATTAAGTATGGTTAACAATAACTTATTGTGTATTTTCCAAAAGCTATAGAGAAGAGAGGATTTTGAATGTTCACAACACAAAGACATGATAAATATTTGAGATGATGGATATGCTAATTACCTTGATTTGATCATCACACATTAAATACATGTAACAAAATGTCACTCTGTATCCCATAAATATATGTAATTATTACCTGAATTAAAAATTCAGGAGTAAAAATAAAAGGAAAAAATAATACCTGGCTGAAGATGTTGAAACACTTTTGTTTACTTTAGCAAGCATTAATATACAACTAAAATCACATCGTCACTCCTCATTGCAGATTATATAAAATACTCTAAGCATTTTTCTTATAATCTATAAATAATTATTTGGTGATTTGAATCTCAGCCTATGTTGTAATTGAGCAGTTATCTGAAAATGTATATAGCACTAAATAAAAATATGCACTTTAAAAACGTTAGCATACTCAGAAAAGTGCCTTAAAGAATTTCAGCTTCATTTTAATTTTTTAAAGCTTTTTATTCCCCCAACCACCATCACTCTCTCTCTCTCTCTCTATATATATATATATATATGAGATTCATCTTTATGTAAGAATATCAATAAATTCAGCAAAGACAAGGAAATTTAGAGAATCTAGGGGCATTTCCTGGATTGTGGTGAATTGTAATATGGAAAGGTCATCAGAGCAGCTTCTGGGACAATGAAACCAGGGCAGGGGCTCTCATGGCAGGCTCTCAAGTAATCATCAGATATCTACAATAACCAGTGGAAATCACAGGCAGTTCTTGAAATCATGGAAAGGATGGATGATACTGCTCATTTTTGAAATTAAAAGAAAAGTTTTATCATTATAATCATTAACTGGTCAGCTTAAAATTTCAGTAGTGGGGAAGAACTGGGAATAATACATTGTTAACTAATCAATTTGCAATCACCCCAAAGAGGACAGGGCTGTGAAGTACAATCAGCTCCTTCACTCAGTGAGGGACAGACTGTGCCAAGTCGATTTAATTTCCGTCTCTCCATGGAGTGGCAGGACACTCAGACGGGAGAGACAATAGATGTAATCTATCTGCACTTCAGAGAGGCTTTTCACGGAGCTACACAGAAACCCCTTATCAATGAGACAGAAGGCAGCGTCTGTGCGAGTGTGGGGGCTGTTTGGAGGGAGGTCGGAGACAACGCAGGTCAAATGGAGGCCAGCAAGGGCAGAGCCCACTGGGACTCTTTGAAAGACATTGTTCAGAAGACGTGGAATACAATTCTTCAACATTCTCAGGCACTAGCGCCAACTCAAATAAACGGGCTAAGTTGTAATCTAAAATGAAGTTAGAAAAAAGTGGCTCAAGACATAAAGAAAAGCATTTTCTTTCTAATGTCTAAAAACTATCACTATATCCCTGTACATATACAGCTCCAAGTTCTGGTCATTCTCCGGAATCTGCAGAAAACAGCTTGTCATGTTTCAGACTAGGTAGGACTTAAAAAAGTAAACTAAGATGACTAAAGTCCCCAGATACTAATAATGAAAACAATAGTGCCAATTTACTAATTTGGAGAGATAATTGTAAAATGAATTAGATGAAGAGAGATAGGTATAGACGTTAACGAAAAGAAGAATTTATAATACACAAGACATAAAGTAAATTAGCAATAAAATACTAATAAAAAATCAGACTTTGTCATTACCATTATTTTTATTTCATTACTTCTTTCGTTATTTGTCTCAGTCTATGTTGAATGAGGATTATTTTTGTAAAACATTTCAGAAAGAATCATACGTTATTATAGTGGAAAAATATCTACATACCTTCAAAATACTTCATTTTTTTAATCAGGGGATTTTCAGTGAGGTATCTGGAAAGTTCTGGATCTGCAGTGTCATTGCACATGTGTGATGCATCTTGAGGCCACCACATTATTTATGCCCGGGTCATGCTTATGTCTGAGTGCTCTAGAATTTAATAAAATAAATGCCTAGGCCATTTTAAAAGGCTACAGAAAATTCACACAGATGAAATGGAAAACTGAATCATCCACGGCAATTAAAGAAATGCATATGAGGTGAACCTGCAGTAAATGTTCGCACTTGCTCTATTGGTGTTTTAAATCATAGCACACAAGGATGATAAGGGCAAGACGACATTGAATCACTCATAAAGGGTTAACTTTGCCTTCTAAATTGGCGCCATTCTCTTCTAGAGGTCTATCGGATAATCTGGGAACCACAAAGATGCACACGTGCTGAATGCACGAGCCCCTCTCTTGGAATTTATCTTAAGAAACAGCACAGAAATAAACATGTGTGCTTAGATGTATGTACACAGGCAGTGAAATGGAGAAAGACCTTGTGTTCCTCCTGAGGGGAGATGGCTGAGTCACCCTAATCAACTCATGGAGAAAGAAGTAAAAGAATAATTTCAAAATGGTTAAATGCTGTGAAATCGTGGAAACCGCTGGAGTTCCTGGACGGCTTGGAATTCTGAGCTAAATGAGCCTGCAGTTGGCTCTGACCCGACAGAGACGCTCCTTGAGCAAATGTCCCACAGCCTCCTCTGAGCCTCTTCCAGACCTGGCCTTCTCCCGGCACCCAGTCCTGCCTGCCCAGCCCAGTTTGAGCAGGAATCTTGCTATGTCACTTTCCCAAGAATTCCCCACACTCAATAAGGAATCAACTTCCTCATACCCTACCCTTGGTGCCTAAGTCCTTGGCTTGCCTTTAGAAAGAATCCTGTCAGCTCAGTTTACGGAGAATCCCATACCCTGAGGGTCTCCACCTAGTGATCCCATCTCCTGCCCCCCTATCTGCTGGCTAGCTGTAAACCCAGTCATCCTGTTTGTTTTGGGAGCTGAGTTCTGTCCTATAGCAACATCTCTTTCCCCTCTTGCAATAATTCTAAACACAATCTGTCTTTCCCACCTTGAGCAATTTATTTTTACCAGTGCTTTTAAGAACCTCCTCCATGTCTCGTAAAATGTGGTTAAAACGGACTTCACCTTCCCTGCGAGGTTTCCCATCTTTCTGCAACACAAACGTCCTCCTAAAATCTCATATGTCAGCACAGACATTGGAAAGGTCTGACCAGCTCAGAGGAAGGAGCAGGGTGAAGCCAGGCAAAAGGAGAACGTGATAGGTCCTCATGGCCTCAATCAAAGATCAAAGTACAGAAACCACACACGCTATTAGCTAATCTTCCATGAGAAATCGAATTGTCTTATGGACTGGAGGTTCATGGGCACACCATCTCCCTGGAGAAGAGTTACGTATGAAGCCAAATTATTGGATGATTTCTTCATGATATCAGAGCAAAGGGAGTTAATCATTTGGCTAGACGTTTTAATAGCTTGAGGTTCTGCTGGGCCCATGTCTGGGTCTCCATGGTGGTTGTGTACGGAATACACAAAGCTGAAGTCCCATCCTCACATAGCACTCAGACAACTGGAATGAGCACAGCTTACTTCTGTTCATTCTTACTGACACATTCTTCCTTTTGATATGCTAATCTTCTTAAGCAGATTATAGTCAATTAATTGAGTTTCACTTATTCTTAAAGTGACTTTGCATACTACTTAAAATCTGATTCAAGAATGCGGGGTTTCTTGGCAGAAGTATATGCTTGTGTATAATTATGGCTGCCTAGTGCAATATTGCTTTTCATTGTGCAATGTAGTGTCATTGCCTGGAAATGGAAGCTGGGCTTGAATCTCAGCCTTGCCACACACTGTGTGTTTTAGACATGCACTAACCCCCAGATCAAATAAGAGCATGTGTTTGAAAGATGCTGGCAAACTGCAAAAGCCTGTACAACATAGGCTGTTTTAATCCCCAGATTTCGTGCTTATGCCCTCTGGGAAGGTACGATCCGGTGCCAGAAAGAAATTCTTACTCATCCCTATTTGTGGGAAGCAGAGTCCTGAAGAGAGGGGGAAACCTGCCTGTGCTTTTCCCATCGAGTCATCAGTTAATTACAGGCTCCTACATGGAAATCGGATTTTTCTTCCTTCTCTCTCTAGGTTCCTCTCTCCCTAAGTTACCCCAGTTTTCCCTCTGCCTACTTAGCTCCAGTGTCCCAGGGTATTGGGAGCAAAGGAGTCAGATCCTATGGCTCTGTCATCCCAAGACATTTATAATCTTTTTCTTTGTAGAGGCAGGGTCTGGTTCTACCTCCCAGGCTACAGTGGTGTGATGCAATCATAGCTCACTGCAGCCCCACCTCCTGGGTGCAGGCAATCCTCCTGCCTCAGCCTCCCAAATAGCTGGGCCTACACGCATACACCACCATGCCTGGCAATTTTACTATCATTATTATTATTGTTATTTGTAGGGGAGTGGTCTCACTATGTTGCCCAAGCTGGTCTTGAACTCTTGGCCTCCAGTGATCCTCCTGCCTCAGACTTCCAAAGTGCTGGGATTGCAGGTGTGAACCACTGACCCAGCCCGTTTACAATTTTAAGAATAAAATTTTGGCTCACGCCTTTAATCCCAGCACTTTGGGAGGCCAAGGTAGGAGGACTGGTTGAGCTCAGGAGTTTGAGACCAGCCTGGACAACATGAGAAAAATCCTGTCTCTACAAAAAATACAAATATTAGCTAGTGTGGTGGTGCCTGCGGTTAGTCCCAGCTACTCTGGAGGGTGAGCTGGGAGGACTGCTTGAGCCTAGGAGATTGAGGCTGTGGTGAGCCATGATCACAAGGAGACCCTGTCTCAAATAAATTTTTTTTTTTTTTTTTTTTTGAGACGGAGTCTCGCTCTGTGGCCCAGGCTGGAGTGCAGTGGCCGGACCTTGGCTCACTGCAAGCTCCACCTCCCGGGTTTACGCCATTCTCCTGCCTCAGCCTCCCGAGTAGCTGGGACTACAGGCGCCGCCACCTCGCCCGGCTAATTTTTTGTATTTTTTAGTAGAGACGGGATTTCACCGTGTTAGCCAGGATGGTCTCGATCTCCTGACCTCGTGACCGGCCCGTCTCGGCCTCCCAAAGTGCTGGGATTACAGGCGTGAGCCACCAAGCCCGGCCTCAAATTAATTAATTAATGAAATTAAGAAGACAAATAACTTTGGGAGGCCGAGGCCGGTGGATCACGAGGTCAGGAGATCGAGACCATCCTGGCTAACACAGTGAAACCCCGTCTCTACTAAAAATACAAAAAACTAGCCGGGCGAGGTGGCGGGCGCCTGTAGTCCCAGCTACTCGGGAGGCTGAGGCAGGAGAATGGCGGGAACCCGGGAGGCGGAGCTTGCAGTGAGCTGAGATCCGGCCACTGCACTCCAGCCTGGATGACAGAGCGAGACTCCGTCCCCCCCCCCCAAAAAAAAGAAGACAAATAGGTCCTTTTGCCCACCAGGCCCTGGGCAGGCACAGCATTGCTTCACAGCTTAGTAGCTTTCCCTTCATTTTAGCGTGTCCTCCCTGCAGACGTGTGCAGGGTGCCCCTGACTGTGGAGGGCGCTGCTCAGGGAAGGTGCCTTCATCTCACCCCGAGACACCGTGCTGAGGGCTGCAGACTGGGCGAGTCGAAATTGTGGAGTCACTTCCTCTATGGATATCAGGAAAAAACGTCTTCAACCACGTATGCATGTAAAACCATATATTACTATTTTCAACTCAATTAGGTAGGACCTTTCAACTCAGTGGCAATTGATATGGCTGGAATATAGTGCGCAACCAGCAAAGATGAGGCCTAAACTTACAGAAGTCTGAATGAACCACCCCACACATTTTCTGATCCTGCTGTAATTTTTACTGCAGAATCCAGGGAGGAAGAGGAGCACAGAGGCTGCTCCAGGGTGGCTGCATGGTAGAGGGGCTTCCCTTGTGATACTGGCAGCCTCTGGGAGCCTGCAAGGAGGGGACACGGAGCTGGGAGGGGACACGGAGCTGGGAGGGGCACGGAACTCGGAGGGGACACGGAGCTGGGAGGGGACACGGAGCTGGGAGGGGCACGGAACTCGGAGGGGACACGGAGCTGGGAGGGGGCACGGAACTCGGAGGGGACACGGAGCAGGGAGGGGACACGGAGCTGGGAGGGGACACGGAGCAGGGAGGGGACACGGAGCTGGGAGGGGACACGGAGCTGGGAGGGGACACGGAGCTGGCAGGGGACACGGAACTCGGAGGGGACACGGAGCTGGGAGGGGACACGGAACTCGGAGGGGACACGGAGCTGGGAGGGGTCACCGAGCTGGGAGGGGACACGGAGCTGGGAGGGGACACGGAGCTGGGAGGGGACACGGAGCTGGGAGGGTTGTGGCCCAGAGAGCAAGGTGGCGGGAGAGTGTTTTCTGAAGGTGGGGCGTCCATCAGTTTAGAGACATGTTTTCTGTTACCCAACAGCGTGCTGTGTTTTCCACTCTTCACTTTGAATCTAAACATTGCCCACCCACCGAAGAAGAACTGGTCACACTTTGGCCTTTAGGGGTATATTTTATGACCTGCCCCCAAAATGTCTCCTGTGTTCCTTGTTCAAACCACCTCCTTTCCCCATCTGCAATTCTATTTCTCTCCCTCAGCAGCACCCATTCCGTCATTTCCCTTAGAGATGTTCAATGGACCGTCTACACGTGTGGTATCTTAGTCCCTTCAGGCTGCTACGACAAATACATTGTAGACTGGGCCACTTCAAGGACACACATCTATTTCTCACAGTTCTGGAGGCTGGAAGTCCATGATCCAGGCACTGGCCAGTTGAGTTCCTGTTGAGAGCTCCCCTTCCCGGCTTGCAGGGGGCACCTTTTCACCCTGTCCTCACATGGCAGAGGGAGAGGAAGCTCTCTTGAGTCTTTCCTTCTTGGGGCACTGACCCCATTCATGAGGACTCTGGCCCTGTGGCCTCATCACCTCCCAGAGACCCCACCTCCTACTACCATCACCTTGGTAGTTAAGGCTTTAACGTGTAAGTTTGGGGGCGATGTAAACATTCAGACCATAGCGGAAAGAAACATGCCAATTCTGGGAAAATATTAAGTTTTGAGAATTTTAGTTATTTATTTTATTTAAAAGATACATTTTTCTTTCTTTTCAGTCATTCCCTCAATATTATATTGCCATCTGCCTGGGTTGCTCTGTATATATAAAATTCTATTATTTCGACTACTGCATAGCATATGGTGCACATTTTATTTATGTTATTATTTATGTGTTTCTTTGTTTTTTGTTTTGTTTTGTTTGTTTTTTAATCATGGACTCCTACATAAGAAGCTGCTTCTATGACTAACACAAGAACTGGCCTGTTTCTACTTTCCTGGCTGTGAGTACTCGTAAGAGTTTCTTTGTGCCTGAAGGCAGAATTTCTGGGTAGCCGCGTATTCACACACTTGCTTTCACGAATCTCTTCCAGCTTGATGTCATGAATGGCTGCATCCCCTCATTCTCTAGTCATTTGCCCATCATCTTATCACCACCTGACATCCAGATCCCACTTCCTCCCAGTTTGAAGCTGAGAAGCAGGACCTCCACATTGTGCTAATTTGTGTTTCTCCGCTTGCCAGTCTCCCTGCGCTTGTGAGTGCAAGTCATTATGCTTTCCTTGCTATCAGTTATCTCCTTTAAATCTTAATAATATTAAGGAGATAATATTAATTATCTCCTTTTCTTTTCTACTTAGATGATGATATGATGATGTAAATACGCTTGGGATGTTCTGAACTTTACTTTCAAACTTGAAGGTGATCTCCGTCACTGCACTTCCATCTGCGTTAACCACGGCGACAGCACCAGGAAGCCGCACTTTACTCCTTGAAGGCAGGGAGGGAGGCTTCATGCCTACATGCAGCAGTCACGGCAAATGCAGATGAGATGTTGCAATGCGTGACCACCTGCCTGAATTACAGCTGAACAGTGGGTCACGTAGGATGCACCCTAGAAAAACCAAGTGACCATGTTGGACAGGGCAGAGCTGCCCCCTGACCTGACTGAGAGCATGGAACACACATGGTGAGTGCAGGATCCACCCATCATAAGAAAGCAATCTTGTAGATGTTATTTAATGATATCTCGTTTTTGTTATACTTTTAAAATGCTGTTTAGCTTCTGTTTGTTTGTTTGTTTGTCTGTTTTTTGAGACAGAGTCTTGCTCTGTTGCCCAGGCTGGAGTGTAGTGGCACGATTCTGGCTCACTGCAACCTCCACCTCCCAGGTTCAAAGGATTCTCCTGTTTTAGCCTCCCGAGTAGCTGGGACTGCAGGCACCCGCCATCATGCTGGGCTAATTTTGGTATTTTTAGTAGAGATGAGGTTTCACCATGTTGGTCAGGCTGGTCTCGAACTCCTGACCTCAAGTGATCCACCTACCTCGGCCTCCCAAAGTGCTGTGTAGATTTTAGAACAGTAACATAATTATAGAAGAGGTGGAATTGTGGATAAAAGATTCTTATTCCGTAGCCAGCTGAGAGTCCATTTCCTGGATAGTGATGTTGTATGGTAGACAGTATGTTCCATCACATGTACTTTATTTTGAATACTTTTCTCCGTATTTCACATGCACAAAGATATTCTCCTACATGACTGTATTACAGCCACCACATTTAGGACTTAGAGGATGCCAGTATTACTATATCCGGTCCTCAGACCCACTCATTCCATCAACCGGCCCCACACCATCCTGATGGCAAAGGACTCACTTCTCCAACACAGATGGCACCCAGTAGACTCCTCTCCTGAGTCTTCTTTTGTCTGGGGTAGACTCTCTTCTTTCCTTGACTTTTCATGTCATTGACACTTTTAAGGAATACAAGCAGTTACTTTTCTAAAGTGTCTCATGATTTGGGTTTGACTGATGTTTTTTCATAATTGACTCAAGTTGCAAATCTTTGCCGGGAAATCTGCACAAGAGGACTTGGTTCTTCTCTTTGCCTCTATTCAGCAGGAAGCAGATTTCGTTCCTTAATCCTGATGGGGTCTTCAGGCTCCATTATGAGAGGCCCTATTTTCCCCTTGTCATTGGTAAGTACCGTTCAGGGAAGGCACTTTACCATCATGTAACTGTCGTATTATCTTTCTATCAATCATCCATCCATCCATCCATTCATCCATCCATCCATTCATGCACCCATTCATTTCTTCATAGACTTGTGATTTCTCGTTGTATGTGAGTCACAATCCATTTCTATCACTGTTTATTCTGGTATTTTAATTACTCCTAATTTGACCAGTGGGAACTCATGTAAGCTATTTTTTGTATTTTTCGACCTTTCCTCATCATTGATCTCTTACATTTTTTCTGGCACAATGAGGACTCCTCCAGCCTGAGAAATGAGCCATGTCTCTAAAGACCCCTGGCTCCTATCAGAGGATATTGGTCAGAACGCCATGTCTGCTGGTGGTTACAGGGTTACACTACCCGTAGGTCCTCTTAGGGTGCAGGGATGGATAATAGGAGGGGAGGAAGAGACGGCATTTTACATGGAATTTTTAAACTTGCTTTTCTTTTACAGTAAAAATAAGTGTATATTTATATGGTTTTGTTTATGATTGTTTAAGAAACCTAAACCAAATTTAAGTGTATATCAAAAGAGTGAGATTTTATTTTTTTAATTATGAAACGCCTGTACACTTTTTACATTTGAAAAAGACTTGTCCAGAAGAAGAGAAATTGCTGTTGTTTATCTTCATGTCCTGAGGCACCTTTGGGGGTGTTTTCTAAAACTGAGAACCAGGGATGAAATATTGATTGATGGGAGCAACAGTGGCGTTGCAACTCTAACCTAGGGCTTTCTACAGATCTGTGCATGCACATGTGTGTGTATGGAGAGGTGGGAGTCAACCGTGTGTGCCCATTAAATTTTTAAAATATGCCTTAGAGGTTATTGCAGAAGAAAAGGAGGAAGAGAACAGTAAGAAGGCAATAAGGACTATTGAGAGCTTCTGCCTTTACTTGGCCTGGTGATGGTAAATCAATTTGTAACATGAGCTTTTTTCTTCCAAAGTTTCTCTTGGATTTAATGTGCAACATGGCACTGTGCTTGTCCCTGAGTCTCCAAGACAGATATTTAATTTGTAATGATGTGCACGCCGTCCTCTACCTGCCAATAGATCATTACAAGAGCTGGGTTTCCTCCTGGGGTACTCTTGGCTGCAAATGAGTGCAAGCGTGAAATATTCAAGTCAGGCTCAGCCCACATAATAAAGGGAGGCAATCAGGTATTCAGATGGAGAAGGAAGAGGCAGGGGAAGGACTGACGCCCAGCACAGCCCAGGGGAGGTTAAATTACCCATCAACCTTCTTAGCCCAATCAATAGGCACCAGAAACCTCACATGAAGAAAAATAACCTCAGAAGAGAAAAACGTTTCTAGCTATAACATGCTGTGGATGTAACCGGTTTGTATTAATTCCCTATATTGGATCTCTTTGTGTGAGTTAATTCACAGACAAATAATCAGGAATGTCTTTTCACATATCTAGCAGGAAAACATTGAAATAATCTAAAATACTCCAGGATAGCTTTGAAATATTAAACGACATGTCTTTAGCATTTAATTTCTATAATCGGGGACATTTTACTCCTTGAAGACAACTAGAACAATATATTTTACACATGTATCAGCTTAACTGGAATATTTAATGGCCATAGGGTCTTTCAAAGACATTTATAATAGACTGATGTAAGTTACTGGGATGTCCTGTACCGTTTTTCTTTTGCAAAAAATAACTTTTAGTTGAGTCACATGGATGCCCTGGTTTCACGGAGACGCACACATTTTGGAAAATTATTTTTCAATTAAATTTGACAAAGTCTTAAATAAGGAGACCATCTATACTCTGAGTTTTCTAAAAATTCTCTTTTCTCTGCTAAATTACATTTTGAGTTTATTATGAATGATTTCCAAGAAAATGTCAAGGGAGCTTCATATATAATGTTTTGCTTTTATTTGTATTTTAATTCAAGCGTGATTCAGAAAATCTTGTTAGTGACTTTTTTTTTTTTTTTTTCGGTCACAAAGTACATCTGTAAAATGTATGTCAGGTGTTGGAGAGAACCAGACTGGTAGCCTGGAGTAGCGGTTTCAACCCCTGGATCTGGAGCTGGACTTCTTGACTTCGTTAATTCTTGGCTTTGCACTGAAATAGCGGTGTGACTTTGGGAGAGTTACTTAACCTTTCTGTGCGTCATTTATAACATGAGATTATTAAGAATTTTGGTATTCATAATCATCTCGATATGTGTTATTCTTATTACTCATTCAGAGCAATCCCCAATATATACATTATTAGGTATATTAAGGGATGAGCTCCCTGTGAAAATCTTGATGAATTGCCTGACCGAGTGTGCATTCAGCAACAGACTTTAATTATTTTTCAAGAAAGATCATGTGAGGATGGTAAAGAGAAAGAAAAGATAGAGAGGGTATGATAGAGAATGAGAGGAGAGGAATCGGAGACCAGCAAGTGTGGTCGGTTTTTTTTTTTCACAAAATTTTACTGGAAAGGGAAGACATGGGGTCCTAACTTTGGAGGATACTGGGTTAAGAGGTGTGTAGGTGTGTGTGCATGTGTATGTATGCACGTGTGTATGCCTGTGTGTGTGTGTATGTATGCACGCATGCCTGTGTGTGTGAGTGTATGCACGTGTGCATGCCTGTGTGTGTGTGTGTGCATGTGTGCATGCCTGTGTGTGTGTGTGCATGTGTGCATGCCTGTGCATGTGCATGTATGTGTGAGGTGTGTCCAGTGTGTTGAATGTGTGTGTGTGTGTCAGGATCCTGCAATTTAAGCAGACAAAAATATAAACAATTGAATTATTTTGAAAAGATTAATTTTGAATTTATTTTATAGGGCTGGATTATCCATTACTATCAGAGATCTTGTTGCTGAGCACTCCCTTTATTTTATTTTATTTTATTTTATTTTCGCACTGACTCCATGCCTCCTGCCAGCAACCTGTGCCAAATCTCAGCGTCCTGCCTGGAGGGCGTGGTAATAGCTGGTGAAGGTGGCCCTCCTCCTCTGAAAGCTCCATCTTAGCTAGTGTGGCAGAAGGCAAGGCAGGAATGCGGTGGGTGTGTTCAGGGTGAAAACTCGCCCACTTCACACAGCCTGCCACTTGGGGAGGGGGATCCTGCCTCACCCCAGGTTGGGGTTTCTCTTTCTATGATAGATAGGGAGAATCACTAGGGGTAGAGAAATGCCTGTGAAGGCAGGATACAGGGCCTGTCCCGGCAGGCTTGGGACTGGTCCCCATTCATCACAGCCTTTCTCCAGAGCCTCAAGCACCTCCATCAGTCTTTTGAGCCCTGGTCCACCTGACTGCAGAATGAGATAATGGTGCCCGTCCTACTGAGCTACTCCAGGGCTGCCACACACGCGTCCCCCACGCTGGGCAGTGGCTGCCACACACGCGTCCCCCACGCTGGGCGGTGGCTGACCTGGAGTCGCTGGGAGCCATTAGCACTGTCACCATTTGATCACGTGAATGATGTCCATGTGAGGAAATCCCATGTACAAGACATTTTATGTAAATTTTTTGATTAAATCATATTAAAGGGGCTATCATAACTCACTTAAGGGATGAGGCTTGGTACATAGAAGATTGCATTGTGAGAGCTTCCACCATGAGCTACCTCACAGTGAACTCAAGGGAACCTACCATGAGCTTTTTACTTGCAAACATATGTAGGTTTGTTTTATTTCATTCATTCACAGGGCAGGATAGATCACATTATGTGTCTAGAAAACCAATATAACATTTAACATGAACACCCAAAACAAAGAAAAGTATGCCATGAGAAAGTGTAAGAGCTTAGTGGAGTATCACTCAGGTAAACAGAAACACCAAGAAGGAGCATATTTGCTGAAGTCATTTTGTTGATTAAACTATTCCCATTTTGGAGGAAAGAGCTATTTTACTAGGTTCTAAAATCCAACCATCTTTTTATACTCCCCCAGGGCGTACTTTCTATAATATTAACCTGCCGATCAGTACTTAGACTGAAATTTTTGATACGAAAGATGGCCATTTACAGACTAGCAGCAAATGAACTGAGATTGTAGGCAATAATGCCTTTTAAACAAAAATTGCAGTGTAAGCCACAAAATGTGTACCATTCACAGTTAGGGGGAGAAAATAAATTGTTAGCTTGTGCAAAGCCTGGCAATTTGACACAATGCAAATATGTTTTCTGTGCTTTTAGCCCACTTCCTGTAATGTTTCTAACTTACTCCATATCGGGAGGGTAAACAGGAGAGCTAATGATACTTACACCGGACCGGCACGGTGACGGGCATCATTGGCAGGGCGCTGGTACTTAACACCAATTAAGGATAATGAAAATGTATCCACAGCAGAAACCAGGAGGCATTGGTGTGAATGTCAGAAAATCTGACAAGCTCTTTCAAATGGAAAAACCAGGGGCACAAATTGCAATGAGAGCCATGGCTGTCCAGGGCTTGGTTCAGCTTTCGGGCAATTATCCGCAGAGTACTTGTTTACAAGTGATTATGTATGCAGGGCTCAAACGTCCCGAGCCTGAGGGTAACCTTTCCAGGCAGGAAACCTGACCGTGTGGGAGAATGCCTGCCCATCATATTTCCAAGAGGAAGGGAAATTGAGAAACGGAGAAAATGACATTTGGGTCCACATTCGGCACTTAAGCCAAGACAGAAGAAGATGGAAAATGATTTATCTGGAGGCATAAAACCTATGATTAGGGGAAATAAGACATAAAAATGAGATCCTAGAAAGCAGCTATCCAGATGAACTTCACCCAGAAGGGGCTGCTCTGCACAAGGCAATGCCTGCTTCTTTGCCTGTGTATTTTATGATTTATAATAAAAGCCGTTATTTCAATGACACCACATTCTTAAGAGTAATGGGCACTAAATTCTTACTAATTCTTAACAATTTAATAGGTTTATTTTTAGAGTAGTTTTAAGTTCACAGAATAATGGAGCAGAAAGCTCAATGTAACAGAGAGCTCACTTAACCCCTGCCCCTGCACACGTACAGCCTCCACCACTACCAATGTCCCCAGCTTGGTGGTGCTTACGTTACAATCAATGAACCAACAGAACACGGCATCACCCCCCAGAGTCCACAGCTCACTCTTGGGATTGCTCATTCTGTGGGTTTGGCAAATGTAGAATAATATGGATCCATTACGGTAACATCATACAACGTGCCCTACACATCACTGCCCTAAAAACCCCGTGCTCCTCCTCATCATCCCTCCCTTCCCCCCAACCCCTGGCAACCACTGATCTTTATTATTTTATTTTATTATTATTATTATTTTTGAGACGGAGTCTCGCTCTTGCCCAGGCTGGAGTGCAGTGGCACGATCTCTGCTCACTGCAAGCTCCACCTCCCGGGTTCACGCCATTCTCCTGCCTCAGCCTCCCAAGTAGCTGGGACTACAGGCGCCGCCATGGCGCCTGGCTAATTTTTTGTATTTTTAATAGAGACAGGGTTTCACCATGTTAACCAGGATGGTCTCGATCTACCGACCTTGTGATCCGCCTGCCTCCGCCTCCCAAAGTGCTGGGATTACAGGCGTGAGCTGCCGCGCCCGGCCCTGGTCTCGAACTTCTGACCTCTCAGGTGATCCATCTGCCTCAGCTTCCCAAAGTGCTGGGATTACAGGTGTGAGCCACCGAGCCCGGCTAACCACTGATCTTGTTACTGTCTCCATAGCTGTACTTTTTCCAGAATGTTCTTTAGCTGGGATCAGATAGTATGCAGCCATCCTTCACTTAGTGACATGCATTTATGTTTTCTCCATGTTTCTTCATGGCTTGAGAGTTCATTCCTTTTTTCAGCCGGAAGAATATCCCATTGTCTGGATGGGCCGCAGTTTATTCCTTTATCCCTTGAAAGGCCTCTTGGTTGCTTCCAGGTTCTGGCAATGATGAATAAAGCTGCCACGAGCATGTTCACACAGGATTTTGGGTGGAAACAAGTGTTCAGCTTATTTAGGTAAGTGCCAAGGACTGCAATCGTTGGATCATATGGTGAGAGCGTGTTTAGTTTTATGAGAAACTGCCTAATTGTCTTCCAAAGCGGCTGCGCCATTTTGATCTCCCACCAGCAGTGGACGGGTGTTCCTGCTGCTCCACACCCTCACCAGCACCTGCCGCTGTCAGCGTTCTGTATTTTGCTCATGCTAATGGGTCTGTAGCGGCTCATGAAGCTGATGGCTGTTTAACGTGTTCTTCTCCGATGACATATGACGTAGAGCAATGGCGTATGACGTAAGCAACGACGTATGACGCGGAGCAACGACGTATGACGCGGAGCAATGACGTATGACGCGGAGCAATGACGGGGAGCATCTTTTCAGGTGTTGCTTTGCCCTCTGCGTGTCCTGTGTAGTGAGGAGATCTCTTGCACATTTAAAAATAAATTGTGTTTTCTCATTGTTCACTGTTAAAAGTTCTTTGCGGCCGGGGGCAGTGGTTCACGCCTGTAATCCCAGCACTCTGGGAGGCGGAGACGGGCGGATCACAAGGTCAGAGATCGAGACCAACCTGGCTAACACGGTGAAACCCCGTCTCTACTAAAATATACAAAAAAATACAAAAAACTACCCGGGCGAGGTGGCGGCGCCTGTGGTCCCAGCTACTCGGGAGGCCGAGGCAGGAGAATGGCGGGAACCCGGGAGGTGGAGCTTGCAGTGAGCCGAGATCACCCCACTGCTCTCCAGCCTGGGCGACAGAGCGAGACTCTGTCTCAAAAAAAAAAAAAAAAAAAAAAAAAAAGTTCTTTGCATATTCTGGACACCAGCTCTCTATCTGAACAACGAGAAAACAAAATTAAAAACTACTCCTAATTCTCATGATATTATCTGCCACATAGCAGAAGTTTTAAATTTTAATGAAGTCTGGCTTATTAATTTTTTTTATAGATCTTGGCTTTGGTGGTATATTTTAAAAGTCATTGCCATACTTCAGGTCAATCTAGATTTCCTCCTCTGTCTCTTCTAGGAATTGTATAGATTTTCGTTTTACATTTAGGTTTCTGATGTATTTGAGTTAATATGTTTAAAGGGTGTAAGATCTTTCTTTTTTTTTTTTTTTTTCTCTCTTGCATGTGAATGTCCAGTTGTTCCAGCACCGTTTGTTGAAAAGACTATCTGTTCTCTACTGTATTGGTTTTGCTTCTTGGTCAGAGGTCAGTTGATTCTATTTGTGTAAGTCCGTTTCCGGGCTTTCTATTCTGTGCCATTGATCTATTTGTTCCTTCTTTAGCCAATATCACACTGGCTTGATTGGTGTAGCTTTTGAGTAAGTTGCCATTGACTTATGTATATTGCAATCTTGTATTCTACAATCTTCCTATCATCACTTTTTATTTGCAGGAGTTTTCTTTTTTGTAGATTCTTTCAGATATTATTATTATACTTTTTTGGGCAAATGTATTTAACCAGCCCCTAACACTCCTTAGAATAAAAGATTTTTGGAATAAGAAAGATCACAATTCTTCACCCAAGAATGTCAGGTTAAGTCAGGACATCAGTCATTCCTGGAACGGGAGGGACTGTAGAAGACTTGACTCTTTTTTGTACCTTTTTCTAGGGTTTTCCAAGGACCATAAGAATTCAAAAACACGCTTAAGAACCCAGCTCCTCTCCGGAGGTTGCAGTGAGCCGAGATTGTGCCATTGCACTTCAGCCTTCAACCTGGGTTACAGAGTGAGACTCCGTCTCAAAAAAAAAAAAAAAAAAAGAACCCAGCCCCTCCCACTTGGCCCCCAGGTCTCCAACCAAATGCCAATTAGAATCTTGTCCTTGGAGTATGTAAGATGAGCAGCTCCTTCCTGCCCCTACACCAATTTAGCTCTTTTTTCCTCCAAATTCTATAAATAATACATCTCCCTAATAGCTTTGGCCCACTGGCTTTCGACCTCATAGATGAGAGTTTCTTTTTCAATCCCAAGTCTGAAAAGACTTAAGAGGTAACTGAGGTAGTTCAGGGGATAGGCCTGGATCAGTCATGACGAGCTAAGGGCATGGGTTGAAGAGTGGCCCCTTCATATGTAGGTTCATGTACAAATGCCTGGTGTTTGTGACTGTGCCCTTATTTGGAAATAGTCTTTGCAGATGTAATCACATGAAGGATCTCAAGAACAGATCATCCTAGAGGACTGGGGTGGACTCTAAAGGCAATGACTAGTGTTTGTACAGGAGAAAGGAGAGGGAGACTGGAGACATAGAGACGTAGAGAGGAAAGCCCATGAGGGGAGGGAGGGAGAGGTCGGAGAGCTATGTCTACAAGCCAAAGGATGTCGAGGGTTCCTAGAGCCCCTGGAAGCTGGGAGCAAAGCTTGGGACAGATTCTCCCGCTGAGTCCCTAAGAAGGGACCAGTCCCCGCACACCTGGAGGGACTTCTGGCCTTCACAGCCGTGAGATAATAAATGTATGTTGTTTTAAGTCACCCAATCTGTGGTCATTTGTTACAGCAGCCCTAGAAAGCTAATCCACCAGGCTGTTCAGTGCAAACCAAAAATTCCCCAGTGAACCTCCAAATCACAGCAGTTCAAGATAGAAAGGCTTTGGTGGTTTGTTTTATCATTCAGCGGCCGATCAACATCTGGCAGTGGCTCAGGCTGCCTCCTCCTAGGCCGTGATGAGAGCTGGTTCACCTTGCAGCTTTGCTATCTCCACACATGACCCAGAGTCTAGCATATCAGGGCAAAAAGGGGAGTAAGGAGCTCACAGATGCGGTCAATGGCTCCACGCAGAAGCAGCACGTGTTGGGTCCTCTCTCTACTTATTGACCAGAGCTCCTGGCACTCCCTGTCTCTGTGTGAAAGGGCAGGATCCTTGTGGGCTTCGGGAAACTGCATGCCCTCCCCCCACCCCAATCTCCTCTCCTTCACCAGCACCACCAAGAAGCCCTTGGGAGCTGGATTTTATAAGCAGGCTAGGCCTCCCCTCCTTTCACAGATGATGACATTTCTATCCAACCGTTTAAATGACTGTGCTAAATTCACAAATGGAATTAATGTCGTGCTGCCACGTTTTCACAATGTGTGATGTTCTCCTAGTTTCCCTAATGCTCGAAGACCCTGGCATCGAGTTCCCTGTGTCACCAGCAGCAGTTCTTCATGAACAGAGCAATGGTACCCGCTCTGCAATCCAGTGGCCGCACTCTCACAGACGTGGGCGAATGTCCTGCCTTCAGCTCCACGTGGGGGAAACTGAGCCATTGAAAACTATCACGCCCGTCTGCAAACTCACATTGTAAAATAGTCCTCTCGAGATTCACTTTCCATAACTTGTACTGAAAAAGGAAAATTAAACTCCACCAAAAATCCGACTTGAACCTTCCTAAGAACAAGGTCAACTTGGGCACAGGAGCCCTCCAGTCACAGAGAACTCCCTGGGGTGGGGGCACAAAATTCTTAATGTCTTCAGCAAGTGAAACTGCATTTTTATTTCGCAGTGGGTTCACAAATTATGTAACCAGGCCTCCATCTGACCAACTCTAGTCAATGCACCTAGGTTTGCTGTAGGGATGTTAAAAAAAATTCTGTCCAAAAGTTGCAGAATTTTCATAGAAGCATGTTGTTTCACTTGGGGCTTCATTCCAGACAATTCAAAAATCCAAGAGAAATAAAGCAAGTGTAGCATGCATTCCAGTTCACTGCAATACAGTGAATTGTGAGGCATTTTATTAAGTAAAAATATACACTCTGCTTTAAACCGTCTGTTAATAATTAACCAAGGCTGCTTTCCTTTTAGATTTTGTTTGTTGCTTCATTTTCAAGGGAACTTAAAGTGATTTCAAAACTTATAAATAAAACAGGTTAGGAGGAAGGGAAATGCAATAAAGGAAAGTGGATGGTAGAAATCCAGGCTGTAGAATCCCGTACAACGGTGATGATTTGTTATAAATAGGTGGGAGAACATCCTGATACCGAAAACAAGGGAGGAAATGCAATTAGTCATACATTTCAAAATGCCCATGGCCTGCATTGGAGTGTAAGCTGGTGAAGACACAGGATGGAGGCCCTGTGAAGAAGGAGGTCTCCGTCCCTTTGGCCCCAGGATGGATCCCAAGGGCAGAGAGCAGCAGCGTGTGGTGCAGCCTGCGTGCAGTGAGGGCACCCTGATGCGAGCGTGCCCTGGAGATGCCAGGAGCAGTGCCCCTGACACTGCAGGACAAATACAATCCTCCTGTGTGGTCCAGGGTGGGTCCCAGGGCAAAGAAGGGCAGCGTGAGGGGCAGCCTGCATGCAGGAGAGCACTGTGATGGGAACGCCCTGGAGACACCCGGAGCAGCGCCCCCAACACTGCAGGACAAATGTAATCCTCCTGAGTAGCCTCAGATTGGGCACTATTTTAGGAGGCAGAATTCCCCCCATAAATACAATCCTTGCGCCCCCGTGATCATTTCATGAGAAGTTCTGCATTTAAAGTTCGTAGTAGAAAATAAAAACAACATAGAGCTCAATGAAAGGGATTTTGTGGGGACAAAGGACATAATCTATAAAGGAAGTTTCCCTGCCTTCGAGAACCTACAAAAGCCATGTGCTATCTCCTCAGAAAAGAAGCGATTAAATACCCCCAAGTTTGACGGAGCTTTTCAGGTGGCCACGGTCCTGACTGAAGGCAGGTACCTGATTCACATTACAGTGTGGCAATGTGTGCGTCAGAAGATGAGTCCTTGATCACACAAGTGGATCAACCTCAAGTGCTTAAAGAAATTGCCACTAAAGCCATTTCCAGCAACCTAGACCCTCAGAGAAGAGCGTGATGCAGATATGAAAGTCATGCTTTCTGGAAAGACTGCTCCCTATAACTAATTCATGTGATTGATTTAGGTAATTTAGAGATGGCCATCTTTGTCACATCCATTAATTCTTAACAAGAGCATACGTTCTAAATAGTAAGATTCACTGAAGTCAAGATTTTTATATTCTACATATTTATAAAATATATATGTTGTATGTTTTCAAGTCAATGTAACATCTCTGAATTTAGTGATACTTAAAATAAGAATATCAGTATCTCTGCAAAATATGTGTGTACTTATCATACAAGATAAAACTATCACCCTCATTTTTCAGAAGAGTTTGTGTGATTAGCTCAAACCCAAAGGTCACAACCCAGTCTTCTTAGTCCTGGTCCTAAATCTTTATAAAAGTGATAAGCGATATTTCCAAATGGAGGCTAAAATGCTTATAACACTATTCATTCGAAACACTATTCCTCACTTCTTTTCCTGATCACAATTCAGTACGGTTTTTCATCAAAAGCATCATAAATGCGAGCATTAAAGCAGATTCGATTTTATAGCTAGAAAAAGTAGATTGTAACCAGCATCCTTTATTAAAATTTTTTATTTTGCTTAAAATAGCTAATTTTTGCTAATGTAGTAACCGAAAACATGATGATTTTTGTAAAGTATCCAATAAAATAATTGTATTTTATACTTTACATCTTAGTGTAAAAAAGTTTAAAATAGATTACATTTATAATGTCTTCAATTTCTGGGAGGATATGAAGTCATTTTACCAGGTCAGAAAATTGATTTGGTCCTTTGCTTTTTGCTAGCCTCAATCATGAAAAATAGAAATTTTGATACAGTATATTCAGTCCTCATCCTTAGTAACATTATTCTGCTTGACTGTGGTGAAAATATCCTGTTCTAGCAGAATCCTGCAGGCCTTGCCAGGGGCCTACAATGAGTCCAGGCATTTGTGGCCACGGGTAAGTCAGTCCAACTGTTGCAACTGGATCTTATGCACCCTCCCTACATACGACTAAATTCCAAGGCCCAGTTGATGGCATCATGATGCAACTGTCAGCCATGTCCAGAAATTAGTAGAGGAGATTCTGCCATTAGGCAGGAATAAATGTTTCCTGCCATCGTTTCACATTTAGGAATGACTTGAGGATCTTGTTCGTGCTTCTTAATGTGGAATGGGGTCCAGATCACATTGATTACTGACAAAAATCAGCACACTTGGAATTCATATATCAAATGCAATTAGATTCACACTCTGTTTTTGAATTTTTGTATAGACGTGTGTTATTTTATTATTTTTTTTGAGATGGAATCTCACTCCGTCTCCCAGGCTGGAGTGCAGTGGTGCGATCTCGGCTCACTGCAAGCTCTGCCTCCCGGGTTCCCGCCATTCTCCTGCCTCAGCCTCCCGAGTAGCTGGGACTACAGGCGCCGCCACCACGCCCGGCTAATATTTTTTTTGCATTTTTAGTAGAGACGGGGTTTCACCGTGTTAGTCAGGATGGTCTCGATCTCCTGACCTCATGATCCACCTGCCTCAGCCTCCCAAAGTGCTGGGATTACAAGATGTGTGTTATTTAATAATAAATTCTTTATAACTAATTTGGAGTCAGAATGTCTATGTTAAAGACCCATCTCTGCCCCTGTATGTTTATGAACAACTGCTTTAGGCTTTCTTTCTTTCTCCTTCCTTCCTTCCTTTTCTTTTCTTTTCTTCTTTCTTTTTCTTTCTTTTTTCTTCTCTTTCTTCTCCTTCCTTCCTTCCTTCCTTCTTTCTTTCTCCTTCCTTCCTTCCTTCCTTCCTTCCTTCCTTCCTTCTTCTTTTCCTTCCTTCCTTCTTCTTTTCCTTCATGGAGTTTCACTCTTGTCACCCAGGCTGGAGTGTAATGGCACCATCTCAGCTCACTGCAACCTCTGCCTCCTGGATTCAAGTGATTCTCCTGTCTCAGCCTCCAGAGTAGCTGGGATTACAGGTGCCCACCACTATGCTGGCTAAAGTTTCCAGAGATACTTTGGACTGAGATACAAGTAGGTAGACCAATGTTCTAGTGGCATATTGTCTAATGACTTTAATTGTATTTCCTCTGTGTGTGTGTGTGTGTGTGTGATCGACACAAAATTATGAATTTAGATTAAGTGTTCCAACTTTGACAAGAAGGAGAAGTCCCGATATCATCCTTTGGGTAGAGTGGGAAAGTGAGTGGAAAATGTGATTCTCCAGTAAAACTAAGCGCCTCCTTAAAGTTCTTTAAATATCTCCTGTCCTCTCTTAATTGAACTGAGTTGGTTTTGGTGGATTGCAGCTGAGATCCCTTCCTGATGCGGTACCTGCTTCAAGTCACTCATCCTAAATCATCACTACGTGAGCAGAGGGGAAGATCCAAACAGAGAGAGCAGCTGATGCCGGGAAAGCCACCTTGGCTGGGAAGTTTGACTGCTTGCCCCTCTGGAAGAGTCTGACTCCCTTTTGCTAGGCAGAACCTTGGCCTTTCTGTTTTCTCTGTTCCTTTAACAGAAACAGTGTTTCATCAGATTATAGATATCTGAATATTGGTAGAGGCACAACTGTAAAAAAAATAAAAATAAAAAATGTGTTCTTTTTGAGTGATCCGTATTTTCTTACCAATAAAACTCCAGGCCTCCGTAACCATTCCCAGCTCCTGGACAGGAAGCTACTGAGATATGGAGTCACCAAGTGGCCTCCAGTGAGAGCCCACACCCCATGCAGAGCAGCCGTACCTTCCAGAGTCCTGCCCAGAGTCACCCTGGAGCAGCCCGGCCCCAAATCCTTCTTACCCACAGGGTCCCCAGTGGCTGTTTTCTTTGGCTCCACTGAGGAAAGTGACCCAACTTTGGACTGTGACTGCAGGTGTAATTTTGGTTGTCTCCGGTTGGTGAACATCAATGCAAAAGCACAATGAGGCATGAAATTTGAACCTTAAATAACATGAAAATATAATAAAGCTTTACTCGCATTTATGTAATAAGTAAAATAGAATTTTAAATCTGATGCCTTGCAGCCTGCATTTTCACTAATAAGGATGATAAATAAAACGAGACCCATTTCACTTTTCTTTTTTTTTTTTTTTTTTTTTTTGAGACGGAGTCTCGCTCTGTTGCCCAGGCTGGAGTGCAGTGGCGCGATCTCGGCTCACTGCAAGCTCCGCCTCCCGGGTTCACGCCATTCTCCTGCCTCAGCCTCCCGAGTAGCTGGGACTACAGGCGCCCACAACCGCGCCCGGCTAATTTTTTGTATTTTTAGTAGAGACGGGGTTTCACCATGGTCTCGATCTCCTGACCTTGTGATCCGCCCGCCTCGGCCTCCCAAAGTGCTGGGATTACAGGCGTGAGCCACCGCGCCCGGCCGACCATTTCACTTTTCTTAAAACCTCTCCAAATGGAATTGGGAACAGTGAGAACACATGGACACAGGGAGGGGAACATCCCACACCGGGGCCTGTCAGGGGGTGGGAGCAAGGGGAGGGAGAGCATTAGGACAAATACCTAATACATGCGGGGATTAAAACCTAGATGACAGGCTGACAGGTGCAGCAAACCACCATGGCATATGTATACCTACGTAACAAACCTGCACGTTCAGCACATGTATCCAAGAACTTAAAGTAACATTTTTTTAAAAAAGGAGATCTGACTTCTTTGGTATGCATTGCCAAAAATGCATGGTATTTTTGAGCTTCCTCGATCATTACCAATTTGTAACTTGATAAATGATTGGTCTCTTCAAGTTTCATAGTTGAAATCAATAAGTGGCATGCATTGCCAGCCATTTGGTATGCATTGCAAGCTAGCTTTTATATCAAGTAGACATTTGGCAAGATTTGTTTTCATTCAAATTGTTTAATTTTGAATTCATCTTGTATTTCAAACACTGCTCAGCCCAGGTACGTCCTGAGTAGATGTGAATTTGGGTTAGTGTCATCACTCGTCGCAGAATCACTTTTGTCTGAATTCTACAGACCTCAGTTACAGTATCTGTGCAGTGCATTGGAGTTCGTTTACGATAAAGAGCTGTGATGCCTACTGTTTGGAGAGAACAATCACAGGCTAACCTTTCTCTGAACGCCTATCGGAAATGCTGGCTCTGGACTGTCGATTTCATCACTGTGTTAGAAACACTTTTGCCCCAAGTGCATCTCCTGGTCCTGATTCTTAATTGTTGTTATTTTGCAGAGTAAAATATTGATGAGATTGGTCAAAAAGATTGACAGCTGCATGAATTGTTATTAACCAGACCATCGGTTGCAGCTCACATTTCAATACACAGTAAGATGAAGCACAGGCCCTCGGGGACTCTCTCTTTCCTTCTCTTTTCCAATAGGCAGATATTAACCCTTTCATAACGCTCTGTGTAACTTTTTTCGTATTTTCCTTTTTCCTTGAGCAATAAGAAAGCCACTTATTGATTTCAACTATGAAACTTGAAAAGACCAATCATTTAGCAAGTTACAAATTGGTAATGATCCAGGAAGCTCAAAGTAGCGGAGGATTCAATGTTGCTCACTTAGGGAGCTCAGGGTAGGAACACAGGGCTACCTAGCGAGGGCATACCTCCTCGAACTTAAAGTCAAGCTTGGAAAGACAAAAGACATAGAGCAGCAGAGAAGAGGGTTAAATCCAAGCAGGGAAAAGAGACACGGCTTCTCCACACGTCCAGCAAGTGCAGAGGGACACACAGACACAAACGTACAGGAAGGGAATGGCTGATACCATTGTATCCGTTGGGACACATTTATCTATTCCTTCCTTTGCACAGCAGACGGAATTGGATGCTAAGGTTTCCTGTGAATGGTCTTGTCATCTGTGGCTCACATAAAGCTTCTATCCATCTGACATACATCAGGATGGGTTAGCTTGCATCTATGTGATGATTATTGCCAATGTCATTTGTAATCAATAACAGGAACTGAAGAACAACACTGGAGTACAAGACAGAAACCACACTTCCCAGAGGTGAGAAGTAAGCAATTCCAGTGCTACGCGTTGCAATGCAGTTTTCTCCTGAGAGCCAATCTTGGTCTCAGGAAATGGAAGAGACTGAATTAAAGGTAAGTATTTTCAAGTGCATTAGTCAAAACAATTACTACAGTCAATTCTAAGTTATGTGGCAATTTTTAAAGCAGTGCAAGCTGCCCAGTTTTTAGAGACGATTATGTTAGGGAGTTTCAGCCCAGTGAGAATCGTGGTGGAGAGTATTTGATGTGGCTACCAGAATGAGCTGTGCAGCACAGTAACCAGAAAAGTCTGTTAAAAATGAAGATTCCTGCTCAGAATTCCAGACCAACTGAAGATGAATTCAGGTGGTGCCAGAGGATCCATCTGTTTAACAAGATTCGTGAATGATTATGATGGAAGAAGCCTGTCTTGAGTTTGAGACCCTTGAACATTTCTAGTCCTTTTCTCATTGCTTAAATAATTAGCTACGTAATACAATCATGTGTCCCATAAAGAGGTTTTCGGTGTGGTCCTGTGAGATTATAATACCATATTTTCACCGTGCCTTTTCTATGTGTTGATATGTTTGGAAACACAAATGCTTACCATTGTGTTGCAATTGCCAGCAGTATTCAGTACAGCCACAGGCTGCCTGGGTGTGTAGCCAGGAGCAACAGGCTACACCACAGCCCGGGGTGCAGCAGCGTCTGTCATCTGGGTTTACGTAGGTTCACTCTATGATGTTCCCACAAAGGCAAAATCATCTAAAAATGCATTTCTCAGAACACAGCCCCCGCATTACGCTATGCATGACATATTCAGAAATGTCTTGTCTTCTAGATCAGCTCTTAACAAAAATAAAAATCAGAATATCAAGTAACACAGGGCCGTGTACTAAAATCTACACTTTCCTCCCCATCCTCCTCTCCAGCCCACCCAGCTGCTGGGAGACACCCACATTTAGCGACTTCACTTGGAATTTCATGTGAGGGTTACCAGGGTGCCATGAGACACATGTAGTTATTTTTTAAATTCATCAGCTTTATCTAGGAACTTGTTTCTCTGAGGAGTAAAAGTAGAATTTGTCTACACTCTTCCCTGCCATTCCCTTTTCCATTGCTCACAGTATAATTATATAATTACTTTAATTTTACATATGTAATTTGTTCATAATTTATAATAGTAAACTCTCTGTCCTATTTCACTAACTTTACAGAATAGTCTCTAGATTCCTAACTTGGTTAATAACCTTCTCCCACCTTCTGGCTTTTTTTTTTTTGTGACGGAGTCTTGCCCAGGCTGGAATGCAGTGGCACGATCTCAGCTCACTGCAAGCTCCGCCTCCTGGGTTCACGCCATTCTCCTGCCTCAGCCTCCTGAGTAGCTGGGACTACGGGCGCCCACCACCTCGCCCGGCTAATGTTTTTTGCATTTTTAGTAGAGGCAGGGTTTCACTGTGTTAGCCAGGACGGTCTCAATCTCCTGACCTTGTGATCCACCTGCCTCGGCCTCCCAAAGTGCTGGGGTTACAGGCGTGAGCCAGCACGCTGGGGCCTATGGCTTTTAAATATCTTTCAAGTTTTTATTTGTTTCCTTTTTTCTTTTTCTTCCTTCCTTTCTTTCTTTTTTTTTTTTTTACTTTCACAGGATTACATTTGTATTATTTTCATAATCCAAAATAAGATTGTGTGTGTTGTTTATAGATTAATTTCAAAAGAAAAAGTAACCCGCAGCCTTCATCATTAGCATTGTTAATAATTTCAGAGATTCTGCAGCACAATCTGCCCAGTTCCCCAGGGAATTGTTTCAAATCCCTTCTCCTTTCTTGAGCAAACCCTGTTGCTCAAACCAACACCACCTTTTAGACTCTTATCCATTTGGTTCATAACTCTTTGAAAACTGATTCTTTCCGTAAAGTTTCTGATGACCTCCATTTTCTTACTGTGTGAATCTCGTACTCCACATTCCCTTTTCACTTAAACCTAAAATGCCTTTACTCAGTTAGTAAAAAGTCAAATGAAAAAATGCCACCTTGTTCATTTTGTCCCCATGACTCTATTTTTGATTTTGCGTGGAAACCCATTGGCTTCGTCTTCTACAGTGGACTGGATATGTCATATTTGGTTGGCGTGTGATCTTTAGTAAGACACTTTTTTAAAGTTTTAGGTTGAATTTTACAAGTTGCAATGTGTGCATCGCTGTATATGGGAATGTTTGCTTTCTGGCATTCACTCTACTACACTTGCATCAAGGACTCTGATTGACTTCAGACTTTCTTGTCACCTCCTTCTGCCTCAGAATTCAGTCTGGAATGGTTGTTCTTTAAGCTTGTGAGTAGCTGTCATCCTAGGATTTTTCTTTCTTGAACTTTTGGGTCACAATAACTGTTTTGTGGATCTATTTTTTGGTGTTTCTTGGTTTTCCAGCTCACTTTGTTGAAATACATTTAAAAAAACTAATTCTCAGCTGGGCATGGTGGCTCATGCCTATAATCCCAGAACTTTGGGAGGCTGAGGTGAGTGGATCACTTGAGACCAGGAGTTGGAGACCAGCCTGGGCAACACGGTGAGACCCTGTGTCTACACAAGATACAAAAATTAGCTGGGAGTACTGGTGTGTGCCTGTAGTCTCAGCTACTTGGGAAGCTGAGGTGGGAGGATCACCTGAGCCTGGGAAGTCCAGGCTGCAGTAAGCCTCCTGATCATGCCACTGCGCTCCAGCCTGAGTGAGAAAGAACATCCAATCTCAAAAAATAAAATTAATTTTCTAGGAATGCATGCCCGTGAAACATTTTCTAAGTCATCACACGGGTACAAATGTGCTCCGCTTGGTTCACTGTGGCCTTGATCCACGTGGGTATCCTTCCCTTCACTGCCTGAAATGCATCTACCCTCCATGTCAAGCGAGCATTTGATCCTCCTTGTTGGGAGACAACAGCCCACAGCATTTCCACACATTCTGTGACTGCTTTTGTCCTGCAAGAGTTTCTAAAGGATGTTCTTACAGCCAACAGCCTGGGAGGCCAGAGACAGTGTCTCTCTCCAGGGCAGCGGGCAGATTTGTTCCTTGACCAGGACAGGAAAAAATAACATCTTCCTGTAGGGCAAAGCTTGGGCAGCTTTGCTCAAGTCTCCTTTTCAGACTGAGGATCCTCCATTTGGGTCCTCACTCAGTCAAAAACCTGCTGTGTCTGCACCATCCATCTGGTCGCCCCTCAGTGTCCACGGTGGACTTGGTGAGCAAGCAAGCATAAAGGGCCTCCCTGAGCAGAGTCTCACGCTACCTGCTGTGTCGGGAGTCAGCACCTTCTTTGTCTCTGACTCAGAAGTCTCAGGTTATGCTATCATCATTTATGAAGTTGTGATTGCTGAACATGTTAGATTGCAAACGAGTAAACATGTCAGACCCTTTACTGTTACCAGGTTGATACCACTTAAATGCATTCTGAATTCCTTGTTCTGAAACACTTCAAATGACAGAGGTCTCAGCCTCCAGCTAGACACGGACTCTTAAAAAGTTTCCTAATCAGAATTCCGTAGACTCTTTTACACAGAATTCTGGGTACAAACATCCCCTGTACTTAGAACTTTGAATGTATGTGTATATTGTTTCCTGATACTGGTGCCGTGAATGAGGATACCAGACGCTTACTGTTCTTTTCCTGATATCCTTTAGGTCTGTTTGTTAAAGTTTTTATTGTTTTCCTCCTGAATGCTTTCTGGTCTCCTGTTTTGAACGTGGCCTCATGCAATTTTAAATTGATATGTATCTGTGTGTTAGGACACGATGTGGTCTTATTCTTGGAATGGCTCTGGTTAAGAATCTCCTCTTTCATATCAAACACCCCTATGGGAAGAAATACTAGGTCAGTAGACATATTTTACCTATGAGAAACTAAAGTTAGCTCTGCATGGAGTGACAGTCATGGGATGCATTGTTGGGCAAGGCATGAATTGGTGCCAGGAAATAAATGATGTGGCTTCCTGTGTTGTTTAGGATAAATAGGTGAAAAGGAAGGCTGGAGCTCTTCTAACCTGGCAGAAGTTGACCCCAAAATGTCCACCTGAGAGTCATTCTGAGGAACTCCTGAGAGAGGGCTAGGGTGGCAGACAGACACTGGGACCTGCATGAACTTTCACAAACTGCCCAACTCAGAGAAACATTCTAAGGAATTGCAAAGAGAGGGCTGGGGTGATGGACACTGGGAGCTGAGTGAACTTTAATATAAGCTACTATTTACCTTACAAGGTGTAAATATATTTTCTGTCTAGGGACCTCTTAGCCTAGTGGGGAGGCTTTATTTTTCATTCATCCCTCTCCACATTCAGTCAACATTGCTGAGGTGGTCTACAACGAAGTCCTCTAATTGCAGTTCAGTTTTGTTTGTACACTTCCTGCCAGTCTCTATTTTGAAATGTCTGCTTCTTATTAAATGTTCTTTAATCTTAGAGCCAAGGGTGATTTGTTTTACAGTTCTGGGAAGATAATGAGGAATTTTCTAGAGCCAAAGTCCCCCGTAGTATTAGAGCCCCTCATCAGCCGTCTTTCTCTCTTGCGGTTGTACAGTACACTCTCGCTACTTACACAGCTGTTGGGGTAAATGTAAAGAATATAATCATATGTCAAGAAGAATCGCCAAGTAATTTATTTAAACAATGCTTATGATTGTGCTGTCGGCATTTCCTGTGTCTCTAGTAATTTAACCTCCAGCATTTTACTCATGACATTTACTCAATACATGCAAATCACTTCAGGGACCTATTATATTCTGAATTCGTTAATCTACTTGGGCAAGAGACAAGCATGTAAGAAGGTTTTCTTGGCTGAGGTCAAAAAGGAGGATGAATAGTATCAAGTTCCACAATCTCAAGCTTTTTAAAGACTGTAATGCTCCCGAGAGGAAGTGGCCCTCTTGGCTTGCTTTTCTAATTCAAGCATTTTTCAGTAAGATTCATTTTGCACTAACTTGAGAATATACGCATATTGGCACTTTATTATTAAGTATTATTATTCTTACTGTTTCTATTCAATGTGATAAATGTTGATAGGAATTGCAAAATAAGCATATTTATCTTTCAGAGATCAGGATGTTTTCTTCATCACGGAATATAAAGATGAACATAGTGCAGTAAAATTTCACGTGTATCAGTCATCAGTAGGAATTTGGTTTATGGCTGCACAAGAGAAAACCAGTGGGATCAGGTGTTCTGTGATGGTGTATCGTAAAGTATCCCTTTCCTTAGGCATTTGCCAAGAGCTGATTTATCAAAGGTCGGAAATAGATACAAATGAAGTTTAATATAACGGGATGTAAGCCAATCAGATGACTATTACATTCAATTGACATAAATTGAATTATGTTTTATGACATGAGCATGCTGCAGTGTTTCAAAATTCTTATTTTTATTCATAGCAGGAAAGAACAATGAGACATTTCATGATTTTTATTTATTTCTATTCCTTTGTTGCATAGTCCATCTGTTGAACTGTTTTTGAGTTGCATAAAAATTTGAACATTATTTGTAGTTTCATTAACAAATAAATCTAAAATACAAATTTTCACAGATATGTCTATGTCACATGCACCTGACTTCACAACACACATCCAGGATGGGCAACATGTTGGTGCTTCACGTAGGTTAAGAGGTTTTTTTTTGGTTTTTTGTTTTGTTTTGTTTATTTATTTATTTATTTGCACTGGCTGCTTTGCTAACACGATGTCTGATGAAGCAGCACCAACACACGGTGTGTCCATGTGAATGGAGTTTTACGAACATGGATGAGTTAATGTCTCCACAGTGAGAGTCTAGTGAGAAATGGCTATCTCAGTCAATGATGCTTCCTCAGCACAACTGAAATAATGGGGATAGTCTCTGTGTACTGACATGGAAAGACTTCTAGAATATAGTTGCAAGTGAGAAAAGCAAAGCATATGACATTGTTTGGATATCTTTCCCCTCCAAATCTCATGTTGAAAAGTGATCTCCAGTGTTGGAGGTGGGGCCTGACGGAAGGCATTTAGTCGTATGGGTGGATTCCCCATGAATGGCTTGGCATCCACTCCGTGGAAATGAGTGAGTTCTCACTCTGCAAGTCTATGCAAGCCCTGGTTGTTTAAAGGAGCCTGGCTCTCCCTCACTCCCTATCTTGCTTTTTCTCACCATGGGACTTGCTGGCTCTCCCTTTGCCTCCTGCCATGACTGGAATCCTCCTAAGGCTTCACCAGTAGCAGATACCAGCACTGTGCTTTCTATACAGCCTGCAGAACCATGAGCCAAAACAAACCTGTGTTCTTCATCGATCACTCAGTCTTAGATATTCCTTTATGGCAACGCAGATAGGCTGGCACTGCATTAGAACAGTAAGCAGTGAACTCCGACACGCTATGCTGTCGTGGATCCTGCACAGAAGGAAAGGGAAGGATGCATGCGGCTGTGTATTTGCATTTCCTTACACTTACATAAAGACATGGGAGGAGAAAAACTAAGTAAAGTGGAGGCATCAAATACTCAGTAATAAATAGGATGGATGGAGGAAGAAGAATCAGAAACAGCTATGAGTTCATCTCTTTTATCTCCTTTTGACACTTAGGCCATAGAAACACACACAATCTTCAAAAACAGCAGTCAATGACTCTGATAGTGGCTTAACGTTATAGTGACTTGCCTTGATTCCTTTCAAGGGACTGTAACTCCAGCCCTCAGCTGTTGTGAGTTTTGAGTACCACCCACTCACAGCTGCTTTAAAAAAAAATCTCCCAGACATTTGCCCTCATTCTGGCTTGGGCTGACTCCTGAGAAATGCTTGGGAGATTGTGTCCATTTCCAATTAGGGGCACCCTACAGCCTATAGCAAACTGACAAGAAGGTCTGAAAGTCCCCTGGTCTCAAGGTGGAAAGGCTCTGGGACACTGTGCACACCACAGGGCTCCCCGTAGGAGCCAGCTGAGCCAGGCTGCAGTCTACGACACACTGGGTATTTTCTTCCCCTTCCTTGTCCTGCTTTTTTGGTTTCTCATTGGTCTCTGCAGGCTGCACTCCTCAATGTAGCCTTTACACAAGCACCTTCATGTCAAACTCTGCTTCTCAGGAACCTGTCCTAAGCCAGACTTTTTTTGGAGCAAAATAAGGAAGTGAAGAGAAATGTCTTGAAGGACCTCTACTGGAGTTAAGTTATTAAATGAGCCATTTAAATGGATAATTATATTCTTGTTGGACCTTCTAATTTCTAAAATAGCACATTTTATCCATGATCTCCTCCCCAAAAAACTAAGTAAGGCACATATGGGTAGAATGATATCACAAGTACCTCTTTATGGACAGTTGCTAAAATGATGACTAGGATTGGATCCATGGAAGGTCCATGCATTTTTTATTTTCTGTTAATATGATTCTAAATTATAATGAAATTAATTTTCTCTATTGCTTATATGGTGGATTTAATTATCATTATCTAACAATGAGAAATTTACTAAAAATTAATGATGTAGTAGACTTAAGTCAAAGGAAGGAATTTCACTGAGTAAATGAAACACTCAACACTTGGTCATTTTGAGGGTATTCAAGGTAGTTCAGGGTCTGTGTTTCCATATCTTAGGGTGGTGTCACTTTTGGTATCTTGAGCAGGAGAGACTCTGACACAGGAAATGTGGTGCCCACAAAAGCAATAAAAGAGTTGGGGAATTCCAGGGCATCACCTTATGCTGGCTGATCACTTGCAGAGCACCAGGAAATTACGGAAGTCACAGGAGAGCAGCAGAGATCATCCAAGCCCTGTGGGGAAGCCCCAACTTGCTCCACATTCTCCTGTCTGCTGAATCTTGGCCATTCCTCCTGTGCTTTTGGGGTAGTCAGAGAGTGACTTCTGGTTCTCTTTCGTCTTTGAAATAGCTTCAAAGCTTCTCACTGGTGGGTTATAAACAAACCCAACTGGCAAGGGATCTCCAGAAACAAGTTCCCATTTGTCCGACCCTTGGAGCAGAGGAGACACCCTAGAAAAGGCAGCGTCAGGGGTCAGAGTTGGACCCACCGTGCACCTGCAGGCAGACAGCATCCTTTGGCAAACTGAGAAAACACATTGTAGTCCTAAGAAAGAGAGTTTCTGAAGATACGAACCAGGCACCTCTACTCACACTTGGTGTGTGAGTAGAGGCGATGCCCGAAGCGCCTAATGGACTGGTCTTCAGGTTTCAGATCTTCTTGCTACGTGTTCTTGGGTTTTGATTTGATTGCATTTAGCAGCATGGAATTGCCCTTTCTCCTGATGACACTGTACCTGGTTTTTAAAAGTGGACTTAACATTGTCCCTCTGCTGTAGAGTGCTTCTATTCTTTTTTTTTTTTTTTTTTTTTTTGAGACTGAGTCTTGCTCTGTCACCCAGGCTGGAGTGCAGTGGCCGGATCTCAGCTCACTGCAAGCTCCGCCTCCCGGGTTTACGCCATTCTCCTGCCTCAGCCTCCCGAGTAGCTGGGACTACAGGCGCCCGCCACCTCGCCCGGCTATTTTTTTGTATTTTTTAGTAGAGACGGGTTTCACCGTGTTAGCCGGGATCGTCTCTCGATCTCCTGACCTCGTGATCCGCCCGTCTCGGCCTCCCAAAGTGCTGGGATTACAGGCTTGAGCCACCGCGCCCGGCCTGTAGAGTGCTTCACACACTCACACTTGGCACCCAGCGGCATGCTTCCCGTGCAAAATGCTTAGTGACTTTATTTTCTTTTAGTTCAGATGGTTACACTCTTTGCTTTCTGAAGATAGGGTGATACACACCAAAAGCTTTGAAACTACTGGTTAAATACTTATTACAGCCAGCAGTTTCCAATTTTCTTCAAAAAGTGTATTCCCCAAAACTGAGTGATCTGATTGGTTGAGTCATAGTGAATCCAGGTTTTATTGCGATTCTGTGTATCAATCCGTCTATTCATAGAAGGGATGGTAAATGTTTACACTGATACAACATCTAGCTTTTGTCAAAAAGACCCTCATTATTGACTCTTGATACCCTGTTTTCAAAGTGCTATTAGTTTGTTGTTGGGCCAAAATCAATCATTGGTGTGTTTTGTCAATATACTTCTTCATATTTCACACACATTATCAGCTGATTGGTGGGTCCCCAAGATAGTAACTAGGCTACTAGTAAAACTAAAAGTTGCTAAATGCATCTCCAAATATTTTATCAACTGGAGTATTACATGTCTTTTTTCTTAGTCAAAGGCAATATCTATTATCGACTTGTTTTATGTCAAAGACTGTTTTTGACCGTGAAAAGCAACAGTAAATTAAGCAAATCTGATGACTTTTTTTTTTGTAACAAGAACTATGCATACAGTTTATTGTGATATCATTTTATCAACTCATACTGCAGCATCTTTTAACCACTGTATCATCCACCATGCTTTGACAACTTGTCAAAGAAGGGAAGGAGATACAGTAAAAGACAAGGCAACATCCATGTATGGAAAGCAAGGTTTTCTCAGAAATCTCAGTATGCCTTCTTCCAGAGATGTGTTAAGTAGGCAGGCATAACTTCAAAAGAATTTAAGAAATATAATTATCTACCTGGCCACTTGGCTGGCTTGGATAAACCTAAGCGTGGGTGAGTGAGGGAGAACAGAGGCTGGGTGTGTAGAAGATTAGCAACAGAATTCTTACCTGTGTGGCCAGGGAGACTTTCCAATCCCATCTGAACACACTGAGGGAGAAAGTGTGACACTGGCATCTTCTCCTTGGCAAACCCTTGTTTATCCATCCTCTCGTCTTTGCCTGTGAGAATCTACTCATTTTTGAAGACGAGGTTAATATATATAATTCCTTCAATATACTCTTATTTAACTCCATTTGGAAAAATAATTTCATTTTACGCACTTCTGTAACAATTTATATTTCTATTAGGACAATTACTTATATAATAAGCCATGGAAAATGTTGTTATTGTCTAGCAAATATTCTGGACATTAGAACATTTACAAAGCTATTTAAACAAATAATTAAATGACTCAATCTCCAAAAAGTCAGGGATGCCAGAGAAAGAGGGATGCATGCATATATGTGTGTGTGTGTGTGTGTGTAGTGTGTGAATATGTGCGTGAGTGTGTATGTGTATATCTGTATATGTGTGTGTATGTATATGTATAGCTAGCATGCATGTGTATGTATGTATATGTGTAGCATGCATGTGTGTGCGTGCATATGTGTGTATGTGTATGTTTGTGCATGTGTATGTGTGTATGTGTCTGAATGTGTTTGTGTGTGTGTGTGTGTGTGTGTGTGTGTGTGTGTGAAGTACTACACCTTCTGGGAAAGGAAAGAAGCCTGGTGTGACTGGGTAATTTTATTCAAAGAGGTGGTGAGATCTGGGGTGTTTTGGTTGCTTACCTGTGGCTGTGACCTGCTGAGCCCTGTGTGGCCTGCTGAACTGTGCATCTTCCTGAAGAAGTGAAGCACCATTGGAGGCTTAGCACTGGGATAAAAACAGGAGATCCTTCTTAGAGATAATTTGAAGGGGGCAAAATCTTCAGACAAAAGGGTCCTCTTGGAAATTATTGCAATATCTCAGTGAGGACTGGTGAAAGAATTAACTAAAATGTGACAGAAAGAATGAAGAAGATCAAGTCAAGAAATACAAGTCATCATATTTTGAGGGCATTATTGTTGACTATATTCATGTCTGTCTCCTTCATGACATTATAAGGGGCCAATGGCAGAAAATAATGTATCCTTCTTTTTAAACTCTACAACATTCCGCATATATAGAATGTGCTTGGCATTTGATTGAATTTATTCCAATTGAATTTATTTTTTCTATTGAGTGATATGGGCAATTTAAGTCATAAACACAAATAAACATATATCTTTCATCAGTATTTAAACTATAATACACTGCAAGTGTAGAACTCAAATCAGTGATTTAAGAGTGATCGGGGATTCAAATGCAATTCACATCATATAAAAACTGGCTAAATTAAATGTAACAGCAGACCTGATGGGCTCCATTCCAACTCTTTCTCCAGATGGTTTGTTCCTGTATATGTAGAGAGATGAAAATGAAAAGTGATTATCTTACTAGACTGGTGTCTCTATGCCAAACAGAATTATTTACATTTTTTGAGATTAATAAAAAACATTATTGCTCAAAGAAGAAAAGCCTTCTTTTTTGTCTTTTATTTTTTGGAGGGATACAGAGTCTCCCTTTGTCACCCAGGCTGAAATGCCGTGGTGCGATCTCGGCTCACTGCAACCTCATCTTCCCAGGTTCAAGCGACTTTCCTGCCTCAGCCTCCCAAGTAGCTGGGATTACAGGTGCCCACCACCACGCTCAGCTAATTTTTGTATTTTTAGTAGACACAGGGTTTCGACATGCTGGTCAGGCTGTGTTGAACTTGTGAATGAGACTTGCCTGAAGACAATTCTAGATGAAGTTTTGAAGGAACAGTGGTGACTTTCACCCTTCTTCCTATCTTCCTCCTAAACAGCCCTTGCAGGTTTGCAGTCAAAGCAGCCCTCTGCAATGAGTTTACCTACCATAACCTGTTACCCATTTCCTCTCGGAATAAAATTGTTACTATCCACCCTTCTTCCTATTTTCCTCCTAAATAGCCCTTGCACGTTTGCAGTCAAAGCAGCCCTCTGCAATGAGGTTCCCTACCATAACCTGTTATCCATTTCCTCTCAGGATTAAATTGTTACTATTCAACTAAAATTTTTGCACCTTCGTTGATAACCAATGTTGAAAGAAATAGAACTGCAAGAAGAAAAGCCTTTTGTCTTAGTCCAGGCGTGAAATCCCATTAATATTGCTTGTGTCATGGGAAAATATCTGGTTCTATAGAATGCTAACTCTAACTCAGGCTACAAGGTTAATGTGTTTATTTAACTTAGTGTTTTCAGGCTCATTAGACAGTGTTTAGGCATTATGTATTATAATTATTAATCATATCTCAATGGAGGAAAGAGCTGTTTTCCACCAAATGTATCTAAATTAGCATTCATCTTAGTCTCTATTAATGTTACCAGTGGAGAAGCTAGTGATGTACTAAAGATTATATGTATGGTTACTATGTGTCTCAATCAATATCTGCATAAGGTTTTTATAATAATTTTTCCAAATGGTTTAGAAACAAAAAGCACTTACATGTATTTAATTATCAAGTTCTAACTCGAAATTACAATAATAAGTGACTATTGTGCAAAAATATTGATTTCGTGCTTTGTCGGATCCAGTAAGCAGAGAAGATCATAAAAATTCAATGCAGGCTTATTTTTCCAGCTTGCATTTAAAGATTCACGAACTTTAAAGGATATTCATCATCTGTCTTCTTGGGCATTTATGTTCCAATCTATAGCAGTATAATCTCCTTAGGAGTTTGGACTCGTATTTTTCTCTTAGAACTTTTGCTGAAACAGGCCTGCCTTATCATTGAGCTTGAATCTTAATAGTTTCTCTTTCAAATACTAACCATGGGTTATTAACTGAAATGTTCCCTTTGTGGCTCTTTCAATGAGGCCTTATAGGTATGATTTGTAATTATATCATAAGGTTGTTAAGGCTTTTATTTGAGAAAGACCATAAAATAATTCAAGCTTCACATCTTAAGTTTAATGTAAAACATCAGAGGGAAAGGTAACAAATGTATTAATCACACATACTTTTTAAACAAATTTGTGAAAGAGAAAATATGTTTAAAGCATAATGTTTTCGTGAAAGAAAAGTAAATTCAGAAATAAGTCTGGTAGGTTTATATCCTAGGTTATCTACTCACTATGTAACCACTTTAATTAAGCCACTTTCTTTATTCAAATTTGCTTTCCTTCTTTATTTTGCAATAATAACAAAATATGCTTATCTTGTATGAGGGTTAAACAAAACACAAAAATAAATCATATGTATTTTTATATAAATCTAGCATTGTATAAGATGTCTAGGGGTTATTAATAAGAAGACAAACAATACTTACTTTTAATATAAATATAATTAGATGATATTTTTCTATTCTTTAAAGATAGAAATAAACTCTTTAAACCTCGGAGGCATAATAGAACCTAAAATTTTGTCCTTGTTCTGAAGGAAACAGTGCGTCTCCTCCCAGGCCTGTCTTCTGCATTTTATCATACACTATGCTACCATCCTAAGCTAGAATTATATTCAAATGTTTTACCCTCAAAAATGCACAAGCAGGAGTCTACTTCAGCTAAGATGAGGCAACTGGGATTGGATTTGCTTTTTTTTCTGAAATAACTAAAAAAAAAAAAAAAAAACTGCATGAAGCAATAAAATTAGAGTAATTGGACAACAGGCAGTGAGGGGCAGTGGCTCCTGAGAGATGGGAAGCAGATGAGGCGAGCCCTGTGGTTGCCCAAGCTTGACGCTCAGAAACAGTTTACCCAGAAGGGCCTCAGAAGTGAAGAAATTAGCACTTCGCTAAATACTGCTCTAGTTCTATCTACCAAAGCTTAATGGCAAAACCTGGTAGAGATTTACTACATCTAAATCACTTAACTGCATCCCAGAAAAAAGGTCTAGAAGACTTGGTAGAATACAGAAATATGCAGCACCACCAAGGTCAAGTCCACAAGGTCTGACATACAAACATTTTAGAAGACTTTTTTTTTTTTTCTGGAGACAGAGTCTCGCTCTGTCACCTAGGCTGGAGTGCAGTGCTATGATCTCGGCTCACTGCAAGCTCCGCCTCCTGGGTTCAAGCAATTCTCCTGCCTCAGCCTCCAGAGTAGCTGGGACTACAGGCACCCGCCACCACACCCAGGTAATTTTTTGTATTTTAGTAGAGACGGGGTTTCACGGTGTTGTCGAGGCTGGTCTTGAACTCCTGAGTTCAGGCAATCTGCCCGCCTCGGCCTCCCAAAGTGTTGGGATTACAGGCATGAACCTCTGCACCCGGCTGAAGACATTTTTAAAAGGCAGGAAAATATGACCCATAATGAAAAGAAAAATCAATCACTCAGAACTATCCCCAAAGTAACTTTGATAGTAGAATAGCAGATACGCTCATTAAGTTGAAGTAGTTTTGTAACTGCACTTCATAAGTTCAAGATCCTCGAGAAAGCATGGAGCATGTGGAAACCTGCGAGAGGTAAAATGCTGCCGACCGTACTTTCATGGGTAAGCAAAGCCACTCTCTACATCCCAGTTCTATCAGTGGGGAAGAATTCTAGTCTAGACAGAAACCTGAGATAGGATTTTGTCATGTCCTTGGAGTCTCTGTTTTTTCAAAACAAAAGCACGTCTTTAAATGATATCTTTATGGAAATAGCTTTAGCGGATTGTCAGATCTTTTTACAAACTCATAAGCCTTCAATTCAAAATGTGCAATATACGCATAATTGTAGTATCAGAGAAAGCAGAAAGAGAGAAAAACACAGAAAAACTATCTGAAGTACTAATGGTTGAATATTGTCAAAAATTAATGACAGGAACTAAACCACAAATCCAGGACAGAGAACAGCAAGCGGTGTAAGTCCCGAAATAAGAATACCTACTTCCCACATCCAAACTGCAGAAAGCAAGAGAAAAACGTGAAATCTAGAAGGAAACTGGGGTGGAGATAGGGATAGGGAGATACTTTCACTAAAAATTAGCAAAGATAAGAAGTACAGCAAGCTTCTCATTGGAAGCCATGGAGTCAAGAAGACAGTGCAGTGAAACATTTAAAGTGAAAGAAAAATAATTCATCAGCCTTGAATTCTACATTTAGCAAAATCATCTTATGAAAGAAAAGAAAAATACACTTTTCAAGGCAAACAAAAATAAAAGAACTCAGTTTTACCATCAAACTTCTTTCACAAAAAATGTTAAAAGCAGTTTCCAGGCAGAAAATAAATACAAAATAGGTCAGAAATTCCAACCTTTATAACAAAGAAAATACTTCAAGAAAGAATAAGTAAAAGTAAAATAAAATATTTATTTTTCCACTTATAATTGACTAAAAAAATTGTATAAATATAAAAATAATGGTGTATTGTAACATATAAATATGCAAAATGAGTGACAGTGATGACATAAAAGGGAGGAGGGAGGACAGGAGAATGTTTACAATGTCCCTGCACTATGCAGGAATTGATATGATGCTACTTGAAACATGACTTACATTAACTAAAGAATTTATACTGGAAAATTTAGGGTAACTGACAAAAATTAAAAAGAAGTATAATTGATATGCTGAGAGGAGATAAAATGAAATCATATAAAATGCTCAATGATAACCAGAAAAGTCGGGAAAGCAGGGAGCACAGAACACAGACAATGAATAGGAAAGAGTTACTAATATGGCGGATATTGACCTACCTACACCAGCTGTCACCTTCAGTGTGAATGGTTTAAATACAGCAATTAAAAGAATGATCAGAAGAATTAAAAAGACCAAGACCCAACTCTGTGTTATCTAGAGGAAGGCCATTGAAAATACACAGGCTCAGACAGGTTAAAGAACAGGGAAAGAAGAAGATACACCAGGCAAACACCAATCAAAGAAAGGTGGCAAAGCTGCATTAATTTTAGAGAGAGGAAAAAAACAAAACAAACAAACTTTAGAACAAGGAAGATTAAAAGAAATAAATGAGGACATAACAGAATGATAAGGAAGTCAATGCTCCAGGAAAGGTAGAGCTCACATCTTAAGTGTGAGGGATGGACACTTCACCAACAGGACCAGGAGCAAAGCTGTGATGTTTGCCATCACCACTCACATCCAGCAGGTACCGGAAGAACCAGCTAATTAAGTGAAAAGAAAATGAGAAGACAAGAGAAGAGAAGGAAAATAAGCAGATTCAAAAAGAAGAAATAAAACTGTCTTTATTTTAAATGACAAAATTGACTATGGAGAAAACACTGTCCCCAAAACTCTTGGGACTAGTAAGTCCCAAGCCAGCATAGTAAGGTCACAGGATAAACAGTTAATATACAAAAGCCAAGTGCCAGCCTGTATACCAGCAATAAGTCATTAGAATTTAAAATGTAAAAACTTACAATGGCACCAAAAGATAAATATTTACATATGAATCTAATGACTATGCACAGATCTGTATGTGGAAAACTACAAAACTCTGATAAAAGATTGAAAAAGAATCCCTCAATAACTAGAAAGGCATTCTGTGTTCGTGGATTGTAAAGATTCTATGCTATTATCAATTCTCCCCAATCCCATCTACAGAGTCAGCCCAGTCTCAGTCTAAATCCCAGCATGCTATTTCATAGATATCAACAAACTGATTCTAAAGTATATATGGAAGGCAAAAGACCTGGAGTAGCCACAAGATTCTGAAGAAGAACAAATTCGAGGACCAGTGCTACCACACCTCAACACTTTGTACGAAGCTACCGTAACCAAATCAGCACCATATTGGCAAAATCACAGACACAGATCTATGGGACAGAACAGAGAACTTAGAAGTAGAGCCAAGCAAAGGTAGTCTACCGATTATTCAAAAAAGGAGCCAGGCAATTTAGTTGAGAAAATGCAGTATTTAAAACAAATGGTCCTGGAACATTCTGCCATCCCAAAGGGGAGAAAATGACCTTAATTAAACCCAGACCTTATGCCTTCCACAGAAATTAACTTAAAATGAAACTGAGGCCTGGTGCAGTGGCGCACGCCTGTAATCCCAACACTTTGGGAGCCTGAGGTGGTTGGATGACTTAAAGTCAGGAGTCTGAGACCAGCCTGGCCAACATGGTGAAACCATTGTCTCTACTTAAAATACAAAAATTAGCCAGCCATGGTGGTGCACACTTGTAATCCCAGCTACTTGAGAGAGGATTGCTTGAACCCGGGAGGCAGATGTTGCAGTGAGCCAAGATTGCCCCACTGCACTCCAGCCAGGGTGACAGAGCAAGATTCTGTATCAAAAAAAAAAAAAAAAAAAAAAGGACCGTAGATGGAAATGTGAAAGGAACAATTATAAAACTACTAGAAGAAAACATAGGAGGAAAAATTAGGTGCTGTTGGATTTGGTGATGCATTTTTAGATACAATACCAAAAGCACAATTTATCAAAGTAAAAATTAAAAATATTTGTTTTTTGAAAGATACTGTTAAGAGAATAAAAAGACAAATCAAAGACTGGGAAAATAATTGAAAACGCTTTTATATCTGTGAAAGTACTTACTTCCACAATATACAAAATTTTTTTTTAAATGGTAAGGAAACAACTCAATGAAAAAATGGGCAAATGTTCTAAACAAGCACCTCACGGAAGAAAATACACTAATGGCAAATAAATATAGGAAAAGACGTTCAACATCATTTGTCATCTGGGAATTGCACATTAAAATAACAATGGAATACTACAATGTACAGGTGACTAAAATCCTCAAAGCTAGCAATAACTAAAGCTGGAAATCATATAGAACAATAGGGACTCTCGTTCACTGAAGCTGGGATTGCCAAGTGTTACAGCTACTTCGGAAGACAGCTTCACAAATTTGTTACAAAGCTGACTATAGTCTTCTCTTAGAATCCAGCAACGGTGTTCCTAGGTATTTACTCAACTGATTTGAAAACTTCTGTTCATGAAAATCATTATCTTTAGCAGCTTCATTCATTATCTCCATAAACTGGAAGCAATCAAGATGTTCTTAAATTAGTGAATAGATAAACACATTGTAGTATATCAATGCAATGAATATTATTCAATAATAAAAGGATTATTAGGTTATCTGGCCAGAAAAATATGAATGACTCTTCAGTGCATATTGCTAGATGAAAAGCAGTCTGATAAGGGCACATACTGTATGATTCCAATTATATAGGCAAAAATATGAAAATGAAAAAGGAAAGCCTATGGAGTCAACAAATGTGGGCTGAGCATAATCCTCTCAGAATACAGTAGGAAAGTTTAAAAAAAAAAAAAAAAGAACTTTACATAGGAGAAACCCAACAAGTACCGTCTCAGTCAGGTGCTCACGTTTGACGTCAAAAATGGCAAGTCATGATGATGGCATGTACACGCAACATGGTTTCATGAAAATGGCACTTTACTTTTGTAGTTTTGCTCCCAGGCATTCCTGATCCTATCAAGGCATGAGAAAAATCTCAGATAAATCCCAACTGAAGCATATTCCACAAAAGTCCTGACCAGGACTCCCTCCCCGAAACTGACAAGGTCATCAAAAACAAAGAGTCTGGAGAACTGTCATGGCCAAGAGGAGCATAGGGAGATGTGAGGATTAAATATAATGTGGATTAAATGGAATATGTAGGATTAAATGAGTGCTGCATATGAGATTGTGGGAAAGGAAAAGGACTTCCCGTAAAAAATAAGGAAATCTGATTAAAGGGTAGTCTTTAGTTAATCAATAAAAATCAACCTTGGTCCATTCATCAGAACAAATGTACCACATGAAGGTAAGTTATTATTAATAGGGGAAGCTGAGTGTGTAATATAGGGGAAGTCTCTGTATTGTCTGTACTTTGCTATAAATTTAAAACTTTTATAATTTTAAAATCTTTAACTGTTTTAATTAAAAAAACTACTGCAGAGCAAAACAGATTCAGGATTATCTAATTTCCTTGGTAAAACCTGGAGTATCAAAATACACATTTTGATTCAGTTGTAAAATATTTCTTGTTTTGTAAAATAATTTACACCATCTGCTAAGTTCCAAAGTGCTTAAGAATGCAAACTAAGTCTTACTATATCTAAACACTGTAATTGCCCCAAAGTTTGGAAATATAACACCTCTATGAATAACTTGTGTCTTAATTGGTTGATGAGCATTTATTTTGTCACTGAACGTTTATTTTTACATGTGACATATGATGACTTTATCCACATGGCAGTGAATCCTGTACACCAGCTGCCAGAATGCCACAATCAGGGAAGCCTCAGAACTGGAAGTTGTGGACCAGGCACGGTGGCTCATACCTGTAATCCTAGCACTTTGGGAGGCTGAGGTGGGTGGATCACCTGAGATCAGGAGTTCGAGACCAGCCTGACCAACGTTGTAAAACCTCGTCTCTACTAAAAGTACTAAAAGTACCAAAACTAGCCAGATGTGGTGGCTACTCTGGAGGCTGAGGCAGGAGAATGGCTTGAACCCAGAAGGCGGAGGTTGCAGTGAGCCAAGATTGCGCCACTGCACACCAGCCTGGGCGACAAGAGTGAGATTCCATCTCAAAAAAAAAAAAAAAAAAGAATTGGGAGTTGTGAATTTATATTCTGGGTCTGCCATTTACAATTATGTTATTCTTGAATGAATGTCTTAAAATATTTATATTTTAGTTTCTTCTTCTGTAAATCTGAAATAGTGATATTCGCACAAATCGATTGGACATTGATTTGAGGTAATGCATAATAATTGAAAATTTGAATTTTAAATATTATGATTAACATTCGATTTAATCTGGGGGAAAAAAAATCTGATCCTCTTCTCTCTTTGTATACTCTCCCCTTGAGCTTCTGTGATATTGGTCGGGATCACAGATAAGTGAAAAACTGATGTCAATTATATCAGTTTTGACATCTGATATGTCAAAATGGTAGGTCAATTATATTTCAAAGAAGACGCTGCTAGCTGGGGAAAAGCGTAGCTCCAGAAAGTAGGAAGTGGGTGGAGCATCCAAGGGCATGGAGAGGGACCTCAGGGCATAGAGAGAAGAAGGGGCAAAGAAAAGAAATCTGCGGCTCATTGGGAAGCACCCCTCATTCATCAGAGGGAACGATGGATCACTGGGCAAAGCCTTGTCTCTAAGAAGCACAGTTCTACCTTCTGGAAGTAGCCATGGTTTTGTTTGTTTGTTTGTTTGCTTACGGTGTTGTGGCTCAGGGAATCAGAGATTCTCATTTAATAATAATTAAAAAAAGCTTTCAGGATTTGGCACAATTTCTGGTTAAATTAGCTAGAAAAAAATAAATACCTAACAACACATGCTTGCCCATGCCCGGCGTGCTGTGCGTCTCCTTCGGAGGGACGGGGCGTGCCCGGCGTGCTGTGCGTCTCCTCTGGAGGGACGGGGCGTGCCCGGCGTGCTGTGCGTCTCCTCTGGACGGGGCGTGCCCGGCGTGCTGTGCGTCTCCTCTGGACGGGGCGTGCCCGGCGTGCTGTGCGCCTCCTCGGAGGGACGGGGCGTGCCCGGCGTGCTGTGCGTCTCCTCTGGAGGGACGGGGCGTGCCCGGCGTGCTGTGCGTCTCCTCTGGAGGGACGGGGCGTGCCCGGCGTGCTGTGCGTCTCCTCTGGAGGGACGGGGCGTGCCCGGCGTGCTGTGCGTCTCCTCTGGAGGGACGGGGCGTGCCCGGCGTGCTGTGCGTCTCCTCTGGAGGGACGGGGCGTGCCCGGCGTGCTGTGCGTCTCCTCTGGAGGGACGGGGCGTGCCCGGCGTGCTGTGCGTCTCCTCTGGAGGGACGGGGCGTGCCCGGCGTGCTGTGCGTCTCCTCTGGAGGGACGAGGTGTGCCCGGCGTGCTGTGCGTCTCCTCTGGACGGGGTGTGCCCGGCGTGCTGTGCGTCTCCTCTGGAGGGACGAGGTGTGCCCGGCGTGCTGTGCGTCTCCTCTGGAGGGACGGGGCGTGCCCGGCGTGCTGTGCGTCTCCTCTGGAAGGGATGTGCCCGGCGTGCAGTGCGTCTCCTCTGGAGGGACGAGGTGTGCCTGGCGTGCTGTGCGTCTCCTCTGGAGGGACGGGGTGTGCCCGGCGTGCTGTGCGTCTCCTCTGGACGGTGTGTGCCCGGCGAGCTGTGCGTCTCCTCTGGACGGTGCCCGGCGTGCTGTGCGTCTCCTCTGGACGGTGTGTGCCCGGCGTGCTGTGCGTCTCCTCTGGAGGGACGGGGTGTGCCCGGCGTGCTGTGCGTCTCCTCTGGACGGTGTGTGCCCGGCGTGCTGTGCGTCTCCTCTGGACGGTGTGTGCCCGGCGTGCTGTGCGTCTCCTCTGGAGGGACGGGGTGTGCCCGGCGTGCTATGCGTCTCCTCTGGAGGGACGGGGCGTGCCCGGCGTGCTGTGCGTCTCCTCTGGAGGGATAAGGTGTGCCTGGCGTGCTGTGCGTCTCCTCTGGAGGGACGGGGCGTGCCCGGCGTGCTGTGCGTCTCCTCTGGACGGGGTGTGCCTGGCGTGCTGTGCGTCTCCTCTGGAGGGATAAGGTGTGCCTGGCGTGCTGTGCGTCTCCTCTGGAGGGACGGGGCGTGCCCGGCGTGCTGTGCGTCTCCTCTGGACGGGGCGTGCCCGGCGTGCTGTGCGTCTCCTCTGGAGGGATAAGGTGTGCCTGGCGTGCTGTGCGTCTCCTCTGGAGGGACGGGGCGTGCCCGGCGTGCTGTGCGTCTCCTCTGGACGGGGTGTGCCTGGCGTGCTATGCGTCTCCTCTGGAGGGACAGGGTGTGCCCGGCGTGCTGTGCGTCTCCGCCGGATGGTCGGGGCGTGCCCGGTGTGCTGTGCCTCACGTCTGGACGGACGGGGCGTGCCAGGCGTGCTGTGCGTCTCCTGCGGAGGGACTAGGCACGCACAGTCTGTAGAGTCCGTCCACATGGGGAGGACTCCCATCGACAGCTTCCAGGTGGACCACCTGCTACATGGAGTTAGAACCATGAATCACGTGCCTGCCAGCCCAGGCATGACCCATCACAGGCTCTGTGCACAAGGCGAGTGGTGTTGAAGCTCACCTCCTTTACTCTTGTGCATACATATAAGGCAGGAGTGAGTTGACTAGACAGGTGTGTTGATTGTAAGCCATCCACAATTCCTAGGAAGAGATACTTTGCATGTACATGTGCTTATTACTTATTGCCAGTGGGACAGTGGTCCCCACAGAGACTCCTTGGTGGAGAGTGGCCTTCTGCTCACTCGGCAGACACCAATGCCGCGTGCAAAACAGCCTCTGATCAATTCACTGGCTTTATTTACCGCGCATCAGAAAGCCCGAGGCCTAATTGTGCTGCTCACAGGCAAAGCATGGCTTTGGTGGCCATTTTTCTAACTGAGGAAATAAAAAGACATTTTTTTTCCTCCTGCCACAGAATTGATCCAAGGTTTCTAAAAGAAGCATCAGCCCCAGTCAGAGAAACCCCATTATCCCAGTCCCTCATAGGAAGGCAGTGTGTGTGTGCCCCTTAAGGAAACCCCCATTGCAAAATTATGACAGAGACAGTGAAAGAGATCTGACATAACTGACTCCATCTTGCTTCTAACCTCCAAGCTGTCCTTGTTCCTTCCTGAGTATAGTCTGAACTAACTTTGGGAGGAACTTAGTTTATAGTTTACAACAAAGACAGTAACAGCCCTTTCCCAAAGCAAACCTCCTTCTTGCTTGGGGACTAGACTGCTTTTGTAGGACCTACAAATTAGCCACAAGATTAGAAATTATGGTTTAGGCATCATGTAGCTGGAGGCTACAAGATTCTGACCCTCCCTAAAGTGCTCCTATGGTCAGTGCTTGAGATATTTTACAGACCCTGTACCTGATAGATCAGCTGGCACCGCTCAGATCTACAAACTGGCTCATCTGATCTTGTGGCCCCCACCCAGGAACTGACTCCACACAAGAAAACAGCTTCGGTTCCCTATGATTTCATCTCTGACCCAACCAGTGAGCACTCTCAAGTCACTGGCCTTCCCCACCTAACAAATTATCCTTTAAAATTCGGATCCCCGAATGTTCAGGGAGTCTGATTTGAGTCGTAATAAAACTCCAGTTTCCCACACAGCCAGCCGTGCATGAATTACTCTTTCTCTATTGCAATTCCCCTGTCTTGATAAATTGGCTGAGTCCAGGCAGCCGGCAAGGTGAACCCACTGGGCGGTTACATTAGCACGGCTCAAGGTGTTGTGCTCGGAGCCTACGCCCAGGGAAGAGGAGGACTCAGTCACGGAATTGTGAATCATGTCATTTGCTGGATCAATAGAGGGTCACACTGACTCTACATCCCTATTTTTCCTGGCTTTCTGTCTCTATTGCTATCTTATCAGTTTTGTTTTGTTCTGTTTTACATTGTATTATTGTTATTTGTATTATAACTTTTCTAATTAGAAAGTAAATTCAGTTAAGGATACTCAGTGATTTTCTTTATGTCTCAAATAGCTGGCACATTTCTTTGTAATGGCAAATAAATACTTTTTTTTTCTTTTTTTTTTTTTGTGAGACGGAGTCTTGCACTGTCGCGCAGGCTGGAGTGCAGTGGCATGATCTCCACTCACTGCAACTCTGCCTCCCGGGTTCATGCCATTCTCCTGCCTCAGCCTCCCCAGTAGCTGGGACTACAGGCACCTGCCACCACGCCCGGCTAATTTTTTTCCTTTTTTTTTTTTTTGGTATTTTTAGTAGAGACAGGGTTTCACCATGTTAGCCAGGATGGTCTCGATTTCCTGACCTCATGATCCGCCCGCCTCAGCCTCCCAAAGTGCTAGGATTACAGGAGTGAGCCACCGCGCCCAGCCTTTATTCTTTTTTATCAATTCAGTACAAAGAACTGCAACCAAGTATAACCGTTTCATGGTTAAGATCTCAGAGATGAAAATAACTCAAAATTGAAACTCTTTTAATCAAAGTCATTGACTGGATAAGCGAGAAAAGCAAATTCCTCATAAATGACCTTCTAAGTGGTCATGGATGAGCCTATACTGTGACTTGCACCCTAACTGCTAGTACAATACACGTCCTCTTTCTCCTAGGCAGCTGGATATGTGTAAAATAGTGCTGGTGGGTGGGTTCGAGTTCACTCAGTAGGAACAAGCTAGGAAAAGGCAAAGCTCTGACCTTTGCTCTGCTTTGACGGTAAGATCTTGTCACCCCAGACCCCTTGGTTAGTTCCTCTCTAGTAGAAAGAACAACCAGCGCAGCTGCTCGGGAGCTCATCCTGCCCAGACTGAAGGCAGCAGTGGTGCACGTGCGGGCTCCTGGCTTTCAGCCATCAACGTTGCTAAGGTGCATTTTTGATCAGTGAGACCTGTCATGCTTTTAATACCACTGGGCAATGCGGGGTTATGCAGGTAGCGACCTGCTGAGTGCTGCAGATAATTTATGCTTTGGGTCATTGTTCCAAGAGTGAAGTTAGAACACAGGAGCTGTGCAAAGGATGCTTCGAGGATCAGCCATCCTTGCAACCCCAGCCATGGGAGCTTGAGGCACAGGGGGGACCTTCCATTTGCTGTGAGTCGCTCGGAGAGAAGGAAGAGGGACTCAGGTTGGGGGTGAGGGCATTTGCCGGAGTGGGGGGAGGTCTGTGAGGAGCTGACGTTGTCAAGGAGCAGCTGCTTTTCTCAGCCGCCAACTCCTCACGGCATCTTCCCTCCTGGGGGCGATGTTTGCCAATGGATAAACTCCACATTGCTCTCTCTCCCACTTCCTGCTCAGAGTAGGGAGGGTCCGTAGAGCTTGTTGTTAACCAGGAAACTATATTTTCTCTCTTCTTGCTCTAAGTAATTGAAAGAATGACCATCCAGAGAAGAGATGTCTTTAAAATTCATTTCAAGAGTGCTCAGTTCAAATTAAATTCACTCCAAACTCTTCCAGGCACAGACATTTAAAGTCAGTTTTATTGAGGTGTGATTTGGGGTGTTCTGATAAGAAGAGGAGCTGAGGACACAGACACGCCCACGGGGCCTTGGGAGGCCATAGGGAGAAGACGCCTTCTGCAAACCACTGAGAGAGGCCTCAAGGAAGCAGCCTTGGCCGACACCCTGATATGGGACTTCCAGCCTCCAGGACTGTGAGGAAACACGTTTCTGTTGTTTGAGCCACCCAGTCTCTGGCGTTCTTTTATGGCACCCTTAGTCAATCAATACAGCATAGTTTAAAAAGGTAAATGGTATCAAGGCATTTATAACACAAAGGTGAGTGCCCAACCCTCCTCTGTCATCCCTCAGACAATGCTACTTCACTCTTTCAGCATTGCTTTTCTGGAATTTACCTTTTTTTTGAGACAGAGACTCACTCTGTCATCAGGCTGGAGTGCAGCGGTGCAATCTCGGCTCACTGCAACATCCGCCTCCCGGGTTCAAGCAATTCTGCCTCAGCCTCCTGAGTAACTGGGACTACAGGGGCACACCACCACATCTAGCTAATTTTTGTATTTTAATAGAGACAGGGTTTCACCATGTTGGGCAGGATCATCTTGATCTCTTGACCGCATGATCAGCCCGCCTTGGCCTCCCAAAGTGCTGGGATTACAGGCATGAACCACTGTGCCCGGCCCTGGAATTTACCTTTATGTATCATTTATTCTATCCATTACTCGTTAATAAACATTTTCCATTGCTATTTATATGATAGAAAAGGGAGATTTATCTTACAGTACCTCACTCCCTGCTTCTTATCTCAATCATGTTAACCTACTGTGAGGTTGCCTCAGTCTAATCACTTCTCATTTGATCAGATACTGACAATGTAACTACGGCTTTCTCTCGCCCAAGCAGCACACTGTGCACCCTTGGTTTTTAAATGAGCAATAATGTAAGGCTTAAATATTGTATGATATTTTTATTTATTGCAATCGTTTTTTCTCAGCAGAAAGAGTGAGCCAAGTGAAAACCAAAAGAGATATATTTTGTGGCTTTTGCCCCTATTTTAATGTCAGATAGTTAACTTCTGTGCTATTAAATATCATTCTTCCAAGTAGCAGTTTCATTCAGTTTTGAAAGAAATAGAGATAGATCTTAGAATAACAGAGATGTTCTTAGAATAATAGAGATGGATCCACATCACACCCATAAAGCCCTCATTCTGCAGATAAAAAACTTAGTCCAAACAGACGCAGGGAGCTGCCAATGGGATATAAACATAACATCCATGCTTGGGATGGACTCTTTCACTTTTATCCCTTTGCACAGAGAACTCCAGGCAGAAAACTTATACAGACCATATGTATTCTACTGCTTCCACTGTTCCAAAAGTTGATACTTGGGATCCATTGAGGTGAGTTTATTTTCCTTACACAAAAATAGATTGCATGCGTGCACTTGGCAAAACCTGGAGGTTTCATTTCAGGAGGATTAAGTTCCAGAAAGGCTAAACCAGCCCCTGCTTTACCCCTGAGTTCCATGCACTACCTGCTCGTGTCTCCAAATACGGCAACAGGTGCTTTCTTTAATACATCTTTCTTTAATACATTTTTGAGATGTGATGTATTAAATATTAAACTTTAGATACAAATACAGCCAGTGGCACAGTATTTTATATATTAAGATTGATTTCCTTAACCCTATTACAACGTCAACGATAAAAGTTTCCAGTCTCTTCTAGTGTAAAGGTTAACTAACCGTCTCCCAGGTGACTTGACACAAGGTTGTTCTCTATGTCCGTTAAGACTTATTTTCTCAGTTTAAGCACTTATTAAATTTCCTGAGCTTTCATTACTTTTTAATGAAAAATCTTTGGGAATGCAGGTTAAATTCCCTCCCCCCCCGTCTCTCTCTCTCTCTCTCACACACACACACACACACACGCACACACAGGTGGTTTAGTCTCTAGTGGGAGAATGTCCTTCAGTGAGAGATTTTTTGGAGAAATACACGTTAGGACCCTGTTTGGAGAATTCATCGGTGTAAGGCAGGGAACAGAGACTTCCTCTGCTGAAGCAGAGAGGCGGGCGATGTGATGGCTTGTGTTAAGCTGGGAGACCTGTTCTTCCTCATAATTCGTCCCACCAAACATTTCTTGAAACCCCCTTTACCTGCCCTGTGTGCTCTTATCATCTAACCTTCACTGCACCTTCATTCTCACCTCCGCTCAGCTGTTTATTTTGGGAGTGGGAGGGGTCAGGTAGGTTTGTTTTCTCCTTTCTCTCCATTTCCTCTTTCTTTTTCTGTACAAGTTTCTTGAATTTCATTATCCTTGGACAGGCTATACAATACAGATGTTTCTGCAAAAATACACTTATTTATTTTTTAGTCTCTCTTTCTCTCTCTCTTTCCTTCCTTCCTTCCTTCTTTCCTTCCTTCTTTCCTTCCTTCCTTCTTTCCTTCCTTCCTTCCTTCCTTCCTTCCTTCCTTCCTTCCTTCCTTCTTCTTTCTTTCTTTCTTTCTTTCTTTCTTTCTTTCTTTCTTTCTTTCTTTCTTTTTCTTTCTTTCTTTCTTTCTTTCTCTTTTTCTTTCCTTTCTTTCTTTCTTCTTCTTCCTTCCTTCCTTCCTTTCTTCCTTTCTTCCTTTCTTTTCTTTCGTCTCACTCTTGTCCAGGCTGGAGTGCAGTTGTGTGATCTCAGCTCACTGTAGCCTCCGTCTCCTGGGTTGAAGCAATCCTCCTGCCTCATTCTCTCAAGTAGCTGGAATTGAGGGTGTGTGCCAAAATGCCGGGCTGTTTGTTTATATTTTTAGTAGAGACAGGTTTTCTCTATGTTGGCCAGGCTAGTCTGAAACTCCTGGCTTCAAGTGATCCACCTGCCTTGGCCTCTCAAAGTACTGGGATTACAGAAGTGAGCCACTATGCCTGGCCAATACATTACTTAATACAGACAGATTGTGCTAATAGTGAAGTGAGATGTGTGTAAGGAAGAGAGGAAGGGGAGACAAATTTAAATCAGTTAAAATCTCTCACTTAAAAATTTCAGAAAAAAATTAATTCTCTCAATTTATGTGAATTTAAAGATGCTGGACTTGGTTTATCAAATTAGACATAGGTATGATACACGTACAAATAAGCACTACTTGGTAGGTTGATGGAAAAAAAGATGAAAAGTCAACCAGATTTTACACAAATAAAAAGAAATAAAAAATGTTTGACGTCTTCTTATTTTTGAGTTGGTGCCTTGCTCCCTCACCCAGGCTGGAGTGCAGTGGTGCGACCATAGTTCACAGCATCTCAAACTCATGGGTTTAGGGATCCTCCTGCCTCAGCCGCCCAAGTTGCTAGGACTACAGGCATGCACCACCATGCCTGGCTACTTTTAAAAACTTTTTTGTAAAGATGGGGTTTCTCTCTGTTGCCCAGGCTCGTCTTAAACTTGTGGCTGCAGGAGATCCAACAACCATGACCACCCAAAGTTCTGGGATTACAGACATAAGGCTTTGCACCAGGCCTGCTTTATATCTTAATTTCAATAGCGGCCCTACAGTTTCCTTGGCCAATAATTTTCTCGTAGATAGTAGGAAATTTATGACTCAGTTTTCCTCTTAATAAAGATAAGATCTTAACTTTTATTGACAACGTATGAGTTTTTACTGAATAGAATTTATGAAATGCAAAATATAATTGATTATAAGTGCATTAGATCCTAATGCCATTTCAACAAGCGAAATGGGGAAACCTGTGCAGATTGTTCTGTAACTACAGGCTCACCCTGTAGATATTACAGGATCAGTTCCACACCATGCACGTGGCAATAAAGAGAGTCATGAAATTGATTGGCTTCCAGTGTATATAAAAGGTATATTTACTTATACCATAGCCTATAAAGTATGTAATAGTGTTATGTCTAAAAAACAACATGCATACCTTAAACAAAAAATAATTTATTGCCAAAAAATGCTAAGAATGACCTGAGCCTTCAATAAGTCATAACTGTAATCTTGCCAGGAGGGAAGCTTGTCTCAATGTTGATAGTTGCTGACTGATCGGGGAGGTGATTGTGGAAGATTGTGGTTGCTGTGAAAATATCTTAAAATAGGCTGGGCGCGGTGGCTCACACCTGTAATCCCAGCACTTTGGGAGGCCGAGGTAGGCAGATCGTGAGGTCAGGAGATCGAGACCATCCTGGCTAACATGGTGAAACTCTGTATCTACTAAAAATACAAAAAACATTAGCCAGGCATGGTGGCGGGTGCCTGTAGTCCCACCTACTCGGGAGGCTGAGGCAGGAGAATGGCGTGAACCCAGGAGGCGGAGCTTGCAGTGAGCCCAGATTGCACCACCGCACTCCAGCCTGGGTGACAGAGCAAGACTCCGTCTCAAAAAAAAAGAAAAAATATATATATATATATACACACACACACATATATATATAAGACAACAATGAAGTTGGCCTCATTGATGAACTCTTCTCTTCATGAAATATTTCTTTGTAGCATGTGATGCTGTTGAAATGGCATCATTGTCTGGGGTAAATACCTGAGGTTCATTGTCTTACGCGGTGGAAATCAAGGATGTGGACACACAAGAAGTGAGTTTAAGAGGGTAGGTTTCATAGGCAGGAGAAAAGAAAAAGAGAAAAGCTCTCTCTCCTGCAGACAGAGAGGGCTCCTGAGTGGGTCTCCGGTTCTGTGGTAAAACGCACAGCGTTTCATAGACGAGCTTGAGGAGGCGGTGTCTGATTTACATAGGGGATGAGAGCTTGGTTGGGCCAGGTGTGCCGTTTGCACAGTGTGTGGAGACGCTGGCCGTCCCACCCTCACTTTCATTATGCAGATGGGCTATCCACCAGGCCGCCGCCATGTTGCCTGCTTTTGCACACACGGAGACAAAAGGCAAAGAAGAGGGAACCTCCATGTTGAATATACCTGGTTCCAGGTATTCCTCTTCTGCTGGTACAGCTTCCAGCATTCACCTGGGCAAGCTTCCAGCTTGCCTGTCTATGTCTGCAGCCCGCTTTTACAGCTGCTTTTTGGGGGCTGCTTTTTAGTGAAAGGAAACCTTACAGAGGACTCTCATCCTCACTATCTGCTTAAATACTTTCTTTCTAGCTCCTGTATCACTATTTAATAGCATTTTACCCACAGTAGAACTTCTTTCAGAAGTAGAGTCCGTCCTCTCCAATCCTGCCACCACTTTATTAGCTAAGTTAATGCAATATTTAAATCCTTTGTTGACATTTCAACACTGTTCACAGTATCTTCACCAGGAATATATTCCATCTCAAAAAACAAACAAAATTTTTCTTATTCATAAGAAGCAACTCCTCATCTCTTTTATCATGTTTTATCAAGTTTTATCATGAGATTACAGCAATTCAGTCACATCTTTAGGCTCTCCTTCTAATTGTATTTCTCTTCTATTTCCACTGAATGGCAGTTACTTTCTCCACTGAAGCCTTGAACCCCTTAAAGTCATGTTCCTTCCAAACTCATGTTAATGTTGATATTTTTACCTCTTCCCATGAATTACAAATGTTCTTCATGGCATCTAAAATGGCAAATCATTTCCAGAAGCTTTCCAATTTACTTTATACAGATCTATCAGGGGAATCACTATTTATAGAACTATAGCCTTATAAAATGTATCTTTTGAATAATAAGAGTCAAAAATGAAAATTACTCCTTGATCCCTGGGCTGCAAAAGGAATGTTGTGTTAGCAGGCATGAAAGCGACATTCATCTTGGACATCTCCGTTAGAGCTCTTGGGTGAACAGGTGCACTGTCAGCAGACGGTCATATTTTTAAATGACTCTCCTTTTTGAGCAATAGGTCTCAATAGTGGGCTTAAAATATTCAGTAAACCATGCTATAAACAGATGTGCTGTCATCCAGGCTTTGTTATTCCATTTATAGAGCAGAAGCAGAGTAGATTTAGCATAATTTTTTTCTTTTTCTTTCTTTTTTTTTTCTGTTTTTTTTTTTTTTTTTTTTTTTCAGATGGAGTCTTACTCTGTCACCCAGGCTGGAGTGTAGTAGCACAATCTCAGCTCACTGCAGCCTCCACCTCTCAGGTTCAAACAATTCTCCAGCCTCAGCCTCCCGAGTAGCTGGGACTACAAGCATGTGCCACTACATCTGGCTAATTTTTGTATTTTTACTACAGACGACGTTTTGTTGATCAGGCTGGTTTCAAACTCCTGACCTCAAGTGATTCGCCTGCCTCCGCTGGGATTATAGGCATGAGCCACTGCACCTAGCCAATTTCACATAATTCTTCAGGGTCCTAGGATTTTCAGAATGGTAAGTGAGCATCAGCCTGAACTTAAAGTCACCAGCTGCACTAGCCCCTTAACAGGGGAGTCCGCTCATCCTTTGAAGCTTTGAAAACAGGTATTGACTTCTCCAGCTATGACAGTGTTAGATGACATCTTCTTCCAATGCTGTTTCATCTCCATTGAAGATCTGTTGTTAGTGTAGTCATCCATGATCTCAGCTACACCTTCTGCATAACTTGCTACGGCTTCTCCATCAGCACTTGTGACTTTATCTTGCACTTTTATGTTATGGAGATGACTTCTTTCCTTCAGTCCCATGAACCAGCCTCTGCTTGCTTTAAACTTCTATTCTCCAGCTTCCTCACCTTTGAGTCTTCACAGGATTAAGAGTCAGGGCCTTGCTCTGGGTTCGGCTTTGGCTTAGGGGAATCTTGTGGCTTGCCTGATCTATCCAGGCCACTCAAACTTTCTCCACATCAGCAATTAGGCTGTTTTACTTTCTCACCTGTTTTTGTGTGTTCACTAGAAAAGCACTTTTAATTTTCTTCAATAGCTTTTCCTTTGCATTCACAAGTTCATTAACTGTTTGGTGCAAGAGGCTTAGCTTTGGTCTCTCTTGGCTTTCAACAAGACTTCTCCACTAAACTTAATCATTTCCAGCTTTTGATTTAAAGTAAGACGTGTACAACTCTTCCTTTCACTTGAACACTTAGAAGTCATTGTAGGGTTAGTCGTTGACCCGAGTTTAATATTGTTCTGTCTCAGAGAAGAGTGAGGCCCTGGGGGAGGGAGCGAGCTGGGAAATAGCCGAACGCACACAGTCTGTCAGAACACACACAACATTCGTTGTTTATTGTCTTCCAGGGCGAGGTTCAGCAATTACAATAGTAACATCAGAGATCACTGATAGCAGATCGTCATCACAGATGTAATAACAAAAAAAAATGAAACATCTTGATCATTGATGTGATGGTGAATATTGAGTATCAACTTGATTGAATGGAAGGATGCAAGGTATTATTCCTGGGTGTGTCTGTGAGGGTGTTGCCAAAGGAGATTAACCTTTGAGTCAGTGAACTGGGAAAGGCAGACCCACCCTCAATCTGGGTGGGCACCATCTAATGAGCTGCCAGCACGGCTAGGATAAAAGCAGAGGACACGGAAGGACTGGACTGGCTGAGCCTTCTGGCCTCCATCTTTCTCCTGTGCTGGTGCTTCCTGATCTGGAACATCGGACTCCAAGTTCTTCAGCTTTTGGACTCTTGGACTTACACCAGTGGTTTGCCCGGGGCTCTCAGGCCTTTGACCACAGACTGAAGGCTGCACTATCTACTTCCCTACTTTTGAGATTTTGGAACTTGGGCTGACTTCCTTGCTCCTCAGCTTGCAGACGGCCTGCTGTGGTACTTCACCTTGTGATCTTGTCAGTCAATTCTCCTTAATAAACTCCCTTTCGTATATACATCTATCCTATCAGTCCTGTCCCTCTAGGGAGCCCTGACTAATACAATTGTCAAAACGTGACGCAGAGGCACAAAGTGAGCACCTACTGTAGGAAAAATGGAGCCGATAGACTTGACTCAGGGTGGCCACAAATATTCAGTTTCTAAAAAACACAGTATCAGCACAGTGCAAGAAAAGAAAATAGGCCTGCCGTATCCTTGATGGTTTTCATGGGAATATGGTGTATCTTTAGAGAGCAGTGTCCATTTATAATAACCATACACTTAAACATTTTTTCATTACCCTTTTTAAAAGTAATTTTAGTAGTTCAATTTAATTGCTATTTTATCCATTGAAGGTTCATTAATTAAACTCAATAACTTACTTTAAAAAATGCTTATTGTTGATAATGCCTGAAATTAATACACTCTGGAGTGTGTTTACAAGATGAAACTTTCGTACTAATTATAACCAAAACAAACACTTTCCCTCAAGCCTCTTACTTGGCCAAAAAGTGACCTGTTATGGGAAAACAGACAGACAAAGTGATTGTTACTGAGCCCAAAACTTAATAAATGGAAGTGAAGAGCTCCGAAAAAAGGTTGTATGTTACAGAAGACCTTTGAAAACAATAGTGTTAGGAATGCAATTATAACATCTGCACAGTGACTCTTTTGTTATTTAGTATCTTATGTATTTTTTCATTTGATCCAAACAATTGCCCAGCTAGGAACTTCTTCTGAGTATGATTCTCCTTTTTAAAAATATCTTGTAAACCAAGATTCTAGGGGGAAAAAAAAGAGTCAAATCTAACATCATGATTGTGAAAGAGCTAAGACTCGAATTTATATTTCTTATCACTTTTTTTTTCCATAAAACTCTTTCTGTTCTCACAGGTGGCCTTTTCTAATAACCAGTGTCACAATGGGCCTTCTTTATGTGGGTTTTTAAAACTGCAAACAAAAACCATTAGCTTGAAGCCTTTGAAGACTACTTAAAAATAAACGCTCCTAATTCTAGGGGGAATAATCTCATCGAATAATCATTTGCAAAATGCTTTGTAATTAAGTACGGGGGACATTAGTGGAATGCAGTGTTCCATAAAGAGCTCGACTGTTGTTCTTGCAAGAATGCACCCAAACAATGGTAATAACTGGAACAGTGATTGATAAAATGATAGCACTGCTCAGTTTCCAAATCAGAATTTGCCTGCCAATTGATGTCAGAAAGAACATCCTTTTCTGAGAACTGGAGTCCTCTTAGAATAGTTTTTGAAGGACAGAAGTCTGGTCTTCATCATATCGCTCTGTTTTCTTTTTCCTTTCCATTGTAAGTATCCGTGTAGGCTAAATTTTAATCTGAACCTAAACTAATTCCCTGTCAAACAAACGAGAAATGAAAACTTTTACAAAGGTAGTAAAGGTTAACTCTTGGAATGAACTCTCTTTGGTTATTCCTAGACTGGAAAAAAGCTATTTTTATTAGGTACAGAAGTAGACCTGAGTGTTGGACTCTGGAATAGGCACCACCTTGCCCAGGCAGAGAGGAAATGAGCATGACTGTGGGCTGGTGCACTCTTCCTCAGTCAGCGACATTAACACACCGAAGGCAGCAGAAGACTCATCAAGACAGAAGCGTGACCGGTTTATCAAAGAGCTGAACTGTCAGCCTAGATTAATCTCATGTATAAATAAATATATGTGAAAATTTAGAATAAGAAAGTTGAGGCCAACTCCTAGACGTGCAGTTTACAGAGCAAAGTTCCACTAAAATTTTGTGTCTCTCTGTGTGAGTCATCTATTTAATTTTTAAACAAGCATAAGGTGTCTTTGTATTCTCTCAATATGTCAGGCATTGTTTTGAATGCTTAATCAAAGAAAGCAGAGATGTGAAGTCGGCCCCCATAGGAGCTTGTTGACCAGTTGCACTGTCAGCGGAAATAGCCACAAGCCTGAGGCACAATAGTGGTAGGAACAGCATGCTATGGAAACAGGTGGGTGACACACCATGTCAATCTGGACCTTAGAAAGCCTTCCTGGGGGAGGTGACACCCCAGATGGGATACAGAAGATCAAACAGAGACAATTTAAGAATGTGAGAACAGAGACCAGATAAGAACATGGAGAGCATGAGAATGCCAAATGCAAGGTGAGGTGGGCCTGGTGCAAATGTGTTGAGGCCTAAAAAGTCAGGGTGAACGCCGACTCCCAGCCCTCGATGACAGCCCAGAACTCAGATCTTTCATAGGAATGCTAACAAAATGGGCAGGAGAGGTAAAGAAGAGGGTTCAGAAAATAAATATATTCACATATTGTCAACAACCTGATAAATCAAAAATGACCAAGAATGGCATGTGTTCAATTGCCCAGGCTGGGAGGGATCATGAAATCTCAGACCCACTCATGGATTGTCCTCTTACAAAGGGGCTGAGTTGTGCATTTATATGCTCATAATTATATATATAGTATTATACTATAAAACTTGTGTAATAATTGTATAATTATATATATGCTCATAAAATGTAATATGTATGCTCATAATAATATAGGTAATATGTAATATTATAATAAGATACCTGTGTAATAATTGTATAATTATCACTGTATGCTGATCATAATATGTAATATATATGCTCATAATCATATAGGCAATATATAGTATAATACCTGTGTAATAATTGTATATTATCATATGTATGTTCATAATATATCACATATATATTCATAATAATGTAGGTAACATAATATTATAATACCTGTGTAATAATTGTATAATTATTATATATATGCTTAATAATAATGTCATATGTGCTCATAATAATAAAAGTAATAGATAATATTATAATACCTGTGTAATTGTATAATTATATGTATGCTCATAATAATATGCCATGTATATGCTCATAATATAGGTAATATATAAAATTATAGCATGTGCCTGTGTAATAATTGTATAATTATTATATGTGTGCTCATAATAATATATAATATATGCTCATAATAATATAGGTAATAAACACTATTATAATACAGTGTGCAAACATTGTGTAATAAGTGATCATATATATGTTAATAATAACCTCCAAAAGTAAATATGATAATTTTCCCATCTTACATAGAATTGGAAAGTAAGTCATGAGCAGTTAAGAGGCCTGCTCCATGTCACAAGGCCAGTTGGAGGGGCCCGGGGTTTGCACACAGGCAGCATTTCTCCAGCGTCTGTGCACGTCCTCACCATATCCCTCCTTCTTTCCCTGTGGATGCTGCTTTTGAGTAAGACTTTGGCATTTTTCATAAGGTCGGTTGATGTCCCTGCACTTGGCAATACCCAATCCCTCACTGCGGGGTTCAGATGGAGGTTAAATAGTTATGTACGGCTTCATTCCATCTCCCAGTTTAACGTACTCATGAAGAGTCAAAGAAAAGCACCTGAGATGCATCAGGGCCCACCGCCGGTGCTGACGATAAAACAGTGAACACAGCAGGCCACGTCCTTCTTCCTAGGGCCCATATTCTCGTGGAAGGAGTCAGACAAAAGGCAGAGAAATGCCATAGATAAGACGTTAGAGGTGACAGCTATAAGGAAAAATAGATCAGAACAAAAGCGGTGGCTGAGACTTCCCGGGATAAACAAAACCCCAGAGGCAGAAAACTCAGAGGCCGTGTGGGAGAAGCGCCCCTCCTGTGTGAGGAGCACAGCAAGGCTGCGACCCCCCTCCCCGCTTAGCGAGGGAGGGAAGAGTCACAGGGGACGAGGTCAGGGAGAGAAGGGGCCAGTTGTGAGCCCTTGTGGTCCAGGAGGCAGCCCGGGCATGACTGCGGTCTACACTCCACAGTCAGGAGGGGAAAGGAAGAAAGGTCATTTGGAGATAGTCCGGCCCAGGAGGCAGGCCGGTGTGGTTGACTGTGGAGTGTAGACCGCAGGGGTACGAGAGGAAAGGAAGAGAGGTCATTTGGAGACTCAGTCCAGGGGCAGGGGATGTTGGTTTGTGTCAGGAGGTAGCAAAGAGGTGGCAGGAGGAGTTGGGATTTTAGAAACATTTTCAAAATTGAGTCAACAGGATTCGATATTGGATTCCACATATACTGGGATCTGTGGTGGAAAGAAAAGCACCACAAACAGTTTCCAGGTTTCTGCCCTGAGAGGAAGGAGGGAGGGCTGCCCATTCTGACTGAGGGAAGGGGTTGGGAGGGCAGGATTTCAGCTCTAGACCAGGCTGAGGTGTGTGTAAAACCTCCCAGGAATGTGTTCATGGGCCTTTATTTGAGATGGGTAGAGGAGTCTCGATTTTGTAAAAAAAGTCAAGAGTAGACATACGAGAATTCAGCAGATAGGTGGTGTATCGATGCTAACACAGCCATGAGACTGGACGTGATCTTTAAGACAGGGAGGAGAAGAGAAGAGAAGCTGCCAGGACTGAGCTTGGGGAGCTTCACATTAAAAGGTAAAAACAAAACGGGGAGATGTGTTTTCCTGGAGGCCAAGGGAGGAAAATATAAGTAAAAGAAGAGAGTTACCAACTATGTGAAATATTATTGAAGGTCCAAAAGGAGAAGGGCTGAGACTGGCCCATTCGCGTTGCGGAAGTGGACATTGGAGACCGACGAAGCTCCTAGCTTCAGAGTGTGGGGCGCTGAACCCACCAGAAGGAGTTTATGAGACCAGGAGACTCGGAGATGGAATTAGATGCCAAGGTGAACAAAGAAGACTGGTGGTGATGAAGAGGCGGTCAGGATCAGAGAGGATTTCAACGTTTTATTTTTTTCTCTTCTTTTCTGTCGTTGAACTACATATATACTTTTTTAAACAAAGAAATGGCATTCGTACATATGTGTGGGGAAGCTGTGACTCAGAATTTTTCAAGTGTCCTGAATTTTGTGATCAGTGCAAGATTGAAACTGAGGCACAAGATAACAGAAAGTGCGTGTAAAATAGCTTTTATATATAAATGTGTGATTATTCAGTATTAGACTCCAGGGAAATATCTTATAAATATAATAGGTATAAATGTATTCGAAGTGTCTCAAATAAAATGATATATAAGTGCACATATGTGATTTCCTTCTTCTTTCCACTGTGTTATGGCTTAAAATAGAAATAAATCACATGGAATAAAGATTGCTTTTCATGGTCTTGAAAAATGACTCATTTTAAAGCTTTCCTCCACTAATGTTCATTAATTAGATTTCTCACAGAGACTGGAATCAGGTCGGAAGGGGTGTTTACGTGAGTCCGTTTGAAAATATAATCGTAATTCTGAATTGTGATTATTGAAATTTAAGGGCCTCAAACATCCACGAAAAACTGCGAAACAGGAACCACCTCCCACAGCTGACTTTGAAGGTGTCAGTCTTCCTCAAAGGAAATGTGTTGAGGTTAAGAACATACTTTACATTATTATAATGAACATACCCTGTACTAGATTTTAAGACCCGTGTTCACTTCTGGCGTTCCAATCATTGGTCAGAAAGTACAATAGAAGCAAAATTCCAAGTTCTCAGCTGCCGGGAAACACTACCACTGAGCAGTCAGTCACGAACCCTCGGCTCCACTTGTGATCTAGTTGGTCTGAAGATGTGCAAGAGATGACCAGATGTGAATGAGAAGACGTTCATTTTTGTACAACATCTGAAATTCTCATAGATTCCAACAGAGTAACATGTCATCCATAATCTTTGAAATAAGAGCCTGTATTTTGTTATTGCTATTTACTTGGTGTTAATTCCATGCTTTCAAACTTGAATTGCATTTTGACAGAAAATCGAATACTGCAAGTGACGATTGATAAGTGAAATCTGAACACTGGGTACTCGTGGACATGAAGAGGGGAACAACAGATGCTGTGGACAACTAGAGGGTGAAGTGAGGAGAAGGGGGTGGGTTAAAACACTACCTATGGGGTGCTGTGCTCACTACCCAGGTGACGGGATCCATACCCCAGACATCAGCATCACGAAATATACCCACGAAACGGACTTGCACATGTACTCCCATATCTAAAATAAAAGTGCTGGGTGCGGTGGTTCACACCTGTAATCCCAGCACTTTGGGAGGCTGGGGGGACACGGATCACCTGAGGTCAGGAGTTCAAGATCAGCCTGGCCAACAGAGTGAAACCCCATCTCTACCAAAAATACAAAAATTAGCCAGGCATGGTGGCAGGCACCTGTAATCACAGCAACTTGGGAGACCGAGGTGAGAGAATCACCTGAACCTGGGAGGCAAAGATTGCAGTGAGCCGAGATCGCAGCATCGCACTCCAGCCTGGGCAACAGAAAAAAAAAAAAAAAAAAAGTTAAAATTTTAAAAACAGAATTAAAATAAATAAATGATACCACCAGTACTTTGTGCAATAACTGAAACAAAGTGCATTGTCAAAAAGAGGAAAAGGAAGGAAAAGAAATGAGACTAGGAAGATGGGTAGTTGACCTGTCACACACTGTCAGTGGGAGCCTCGGCCAATTTAATGGAAGTTCTGAGAACGACAGAAGCACCCAGGGTTTTTCCAAGTTGAGGTGAGAGAGGAACACTCTTTCCATACCCCACACCGTTCAGTCACTTAGCTCTGAGCCACCGTGGGAACAGTGCGTGGGTGAACTGCGATGAGGCCGCTCAGCCAAGGCCCTCTCTGAAGATGAATCAGAGACACACGCTGTCTTCTGGAAGCATTCCCTGCATCGCGGCCCTGAGTGCGTGTCACTGCAGCACACCACTTACTACAGAACAATCCACTCCTTTTTTATTTTATTTTATTTTATTTTACTTTATTTTATTTTATGAGACGGAGTGTTGCTCTGTCATCCAGGCTGGACTGCAGCAGTGCAGTCTCAGCTCACTGCAACCTCCGCCTCCCTGGTTCAAGTGATTCTCCTGTCTCAGCCTCCTGAGTAGTTGGGACTACAGGCACCCACCACCATGCCAGGCTAATTTTTGTAGTTTCAATAGAGATGGGGTTTCACCATATTGGTCAGGCTGGTCTCGAACTCATGACCTCAGGTGATCCACCCACCTCAGCCTCTTGAAGTTCTGGGATTACAGGCGTGAGCCATTGCACCCGGCCGAATAAAAGCTTGGAAATGTCCTTTAGGTTCTGGGAGACCTGTTTTCCCAAAGGTCAGTGTTGACCTGAGTGAGTGGATTGCTCCCCATCTTCCTTCTCTAATCTCCATGCCTGGAACACTCGCCCTCAGCTCCCACCTCCCACTGTCTCACTAGTTTATCTGGAATACGCAGCTACCACTTGCTATACTTCTTCCTTGCTAGTGGGAGATTCAACATGCCATCATGTGTCCTTATTGTGTAGATACAACCTGGCATGACCCACAAATAACACTTTCACTGTGTCCTGGTCCTTCTTGGAGCTCTTCTCAAGGGCCCCAGTGCACCAGCCACTTTTAAAAAATCTCATCCCTCAGCAAGGCATGGTGGTGATGAGACAGTGGACCAGTTTGTGGATCGCAGCTATTTCATGGATCATACTGGTTCAGTTCTCGGTAGACAACATCATGACGGAGGGTGTGACTATTAACACAGCCCCGACACTGGGTGAGAAATACACACTTTTAGTTTTTTGAAGTGAATGAACATTCTTTCTGATCTTTTGAAGTATGGGTGGAAAAGACTCAAGCCACCAGCTCAGGGACTGCATATTCAAGGAGGTATCTGGCAGGGAGGCTGCAGCTGGGGCACGGATTGGCAACATTCATCACAGCTCACTGTCGTGCTCTGGGATCTGGCTGGTCTTTGAAGGACACATCTGCTGGGGTAAATGGAGATAGATCGAGGACCACCCCACCACAGCTCTTAGGTCCTTCATAGTGGCAGTAATTTTTGCCTTTCCCCAGCTGGGATGTAGTACCATTTTTGATGCCTTATTTAGACAAGGGCAAGAAAGTTTTTGAGGCTTTCACTTGGTCTTCTTAAGTACAATAATCATCACTCCACAAGGCAAGGAACAAATATGGAATTTGCTTCAACAACCGGAGCTATTTGAGGGCAGTGAAAATAACCATAACGTGGATGTGGCCAGTGGGAACCGTGTTGAGCCACGCTTGCGTCAGAACTCCGTTTATCATCCGACCTCACCTCGTGCCTACTCTATGAGGCGCCTTTCATGTCACCTTAGCTCTTAAGGTACCAATGACAACAAGAACTTTGCATCAAACAGGTCTCAAAATGCATTTTTCCCCAGTGTGCAGTCTCCCAAGTAAAGATACTGGAGGGCCTGGAGAATCATTAGGCTGGACACCTTCCTTGGAGCTGCAAGAACTTCAGCTCTCCTTCAAGCAGTAGGGTCTGCATCTGAAAACCGAGTCCACTTAAAAGGTGCTTGCCCTCTGCCTCCTGACCATCCCTGACCATCCCTCCTGTATTTTATTTACCATCCCTCCTGTATTTTATTTACCATCCCTCCTGTCTTTATTCTTATTGAGCCGATTGGGAAGTGACCCTAGTTGTCTGTGAGCAGAGACACTGTATTTTATGGACGATCTTCATAACTCCCTGTGGGTCAAAGCCCTCTGGCTACCACTCCAGCCTTTCCAGCCATTATGACAATTCACTCCCTCCTGCTTGTCACAGTTGAGCATTGCCATGTGGCCTCTGTTATTTCGAGGTTCTAGTATCCCTACTGATCTTCGTAAGCCAGGTCTTTTTTTTTTTTTTTTTTTTTTTTTGAGACAGAGTCTCTCTTTGTCACCCAGGCTGGGTGCAGTGGCCGGATCTCAGCTCACTGCAAGCTCCGCCTCCCGGGTTTACACCATTCTCCTGCCTCAGCCTCCTGAGTAGCCAGGACTATAGGCGCCTGCCACCTCGCCCGGCTAGTTTTTTTTTTTTTTTTTGTATTTTTTAGTAGAAACAGGGTTTCACCATGTTAGCCAGGATGGTCTCGATCTCCTGACCTCGTGATCCGCCCGTCTCGGCCTCCCAAAGTGCTGGGATTACAGGCTTGAGCCACCGCGCCCGGCCCGTAAGCCAGGTCTTGAAACTGAACCTCCCACCATCAGTCCTGGCCTGCAGAAAGGAGCAAGAACAGAGCCTCCCAGGAGGTGAGGACCACGCCCACTGACATGCTCTTTATTGCATTGCTGTGCTCATTGCCAGCCAGGCAGCCTGGTGCAGGCTGATTAAAACTCTTAGGCAATTGCCTCAAAGAGACATTAAGCCTTGCTTGAATTAAATGCTGACACATATTAGACACTAGAACTTTCATGTGGTTCCATGTCATTATGAAATTGATGGAGTTTCTCTGTTTGTTTGCTTCTTTAATTCTAATTTTTCTAAAGCACGAGATTGAAATAAGCCTTGCTATTAGGTAGTTTAGAGATAAGCTTGCTATTCACTGTGGGAAATCTTTATGACAGACGTTATTGTTTGGGGTATGTATTAAGAGAAATGGTTAAACTGTGAAGGCCTCTAAGCTAAACTCTGGCTTTGGGATCATAAAACCTCTTCCATTTACACAAATAAATTACATTATGTTACTTTCTCCTGTTTTATAGCTGAAAATACCAAGTGTTTTGGTAGACAAATGACAAGCTATCAGCCTGTCCCTATTGCAAGTTACAGACAGATGTTTGATAACCACAGTTATCACAGATGGAAGGGGCTGTGTCGAGACACCTTCTCCTGGGGGGCTATTAGTCTCTGATCTGTGATATGCTTTGGGGGAAGAGAGAAGAAAATAGGAAGCACCAGCATTACAGCCATTTATCACCCACCACTGTGTAAGGAATAAAAGGATCCTCTTTCAAGATAGTCTATTATCTGCCGCTTGCTGGCTTCATGCTGTCATATGTTTTTTTCAGTAGTCAATAAATTGCTGAAGGCCACATTTGGAGAGTAAGTACCGCTGTATGTCTAACTTTATATATTGTTCTTTTATTTACTGCAGCATTTGCCCATTTTTTGGAGAGTCTACTATATACATGGAGGTATTATTATTTTTTTTTTTTACTTACCAGGTCATTTTATGGATGATAGTTTACCAAATTTATTTTTATAATAAATAAACCAACAAAACATAGCTTTAGAAAAAAATCTTGTCCCTGCCTGAAAGTACTTAAACACGCCCACACTTCAGTTTCTCAAAAAGAAACCTGCTCGTTCCTTCATTTAATCTTGTCTTTGTTTTAATCTGTGCTTTCTTCAAGCTGTGTGCACACCATAGGGGACCCTATACACCATGCATTAATTGGTGCAGAACACCACTTTCTTTTAACATGAAAGGTGAATAACCAGGAATTATTTCCTAATCTCTATTTTATAAATGCAGGGGGAAAGAGGCAAGGTTGGGACTAATTCCAGAGTGTTTACAGGTAAGGAATTTTCAGCAACCTTTGTTCTGCCCAGCCAGGCATTCACCCACTAATTTATTAGGGACAAGATCAATAGCCTCAACGAGATTGCAGTGCTTAACTTAAATCGAATTTATGCCATGTTTACAGCTGTTTTCTCTGATAGCATCCTTGGAGGAGATGAGCTGTTAATCTCATGTGTTTTTGCCACCATTTTGCATGAGTTGATTGCACCAGTGACTTCCTAGAGGTCCTTTATGTCAAGCCCAAACTCGCAGGCAAAAATTAATCAGAACAGCACTTTACTTCTCTCCGAGGAATACAGAAAACTCATTAGAAACAAAATAGTGTCTCTTAGCTGTGGCTCGCCTTGGGCCATGTGCATCCACCAGGGCCAAGCAAGAAACAGTGGACGGCATTATTCACTCTGACAACACTACGGATACTGTGTTAGTGTCCTACGCTGTGTAACAGATGACCACAAACACAGTTGCTTGGAACAACACAGATTTACTATTCCACAGTTTCTCTGTCAGGAACCCTGACACGGCAGAGTCAGGTCTCTGCAAGGCTGCAATCAAGGTGAGGGAGACTGGTTTCTCACCTGGAGGCTTCCACAGGGGAGGGTCCCTTACTGAGTTCACTCAACTGCTTGGCAGAATTCATTTCCTTAGAGTTGTAGAACTCATGGCTATGTGCTTCTTCAAAGCCAAAGAGGACAGCGAGACTTTAGAGTAAGTCAGCGGGTGATGGAGGCTGCACAGAATACTGTCGCCATGGAAGGAATGCCCATCGCTTTTGCTGTACCCTGTAGGTGAAACACAAGTCACAGGTTACTCCCAGGCTCAGGGAGAGGATGACACTAAGAGGTGAGCACCCATGTGGTGAGAGCACAGGACATGGTGAGACTTCGGGAGCATTTATATTTCTACTAGAGGCTGAGCCATCAGAGCTCTCAAGGAATTGCCAGTGACTGTTTCAGGGCATATGACAGGCTATTCTCACCGACGCTGGGCCACAGCCCCAAGGCTTCCCCAGGTTTCATATGCGCCCACTGCCTGTAGCCTCACCCCGTGGGAGGTAAACAGATGATGGACGGGTTCCTACTTCAGGCTTCCCCGTATTACGGATCCCTTTCCTAGTCTCCCTCCCACATCACTGCAATAGTGCCGTATTAACATCTGAGACATATTGGATGAATAGTCCTCAACGACCTTCACAATCTCCCTACACATAGAAATAGAAACTCAGAATTAACTCAAGGTACATCCGATCTGACATCTTCATCTAAAAGAGGAGGCAGGACTGAGCGCGGTGCCTCACACCTGTAATCCAGGCCCTTTGGGAGGCTGAGACAGGTGGATCACTTGAGGTCAGGAGTTTGAGACCAGTCTGGCCAACATGGTGAAACCCTGTCTCTACTAAAAATACAAAAAGTAGCCAGGCACGGTGGTGGGCGCCTGTAATCCCAGCTACTTGGGAGGCTGAGGCAGAAGAAATCGCTTGAATCTGGGAGGCGGAGGTTGCAGTGAGCTGAGATCGCGCTGCTACACTCCAGCCTGGATCAGAAAGCAAGACTCTGTCTCTATTTTTATTATATATATAATAAAAATAAAATATATAAATATATATAATAAAAATAAAAGAGAAGGCAGTATTGTCCACCAGAGAAAGGAAGGCAACTAGACGTACTAGAGTTGATTCCCGCAGAAGCAAGTTTCCTTACGCCATCATAATTCCGTTTGCAGTGGTTTTTCTTCAGCTCCTCAATACGCCCAACTGTGTGTGGTGTGTGTGTGTGCACATGTGTGTGAGTGTGTGTGTTTAAATTTAGAATGCTCTTTCTTTATATAATTATACTTTCTCATCTTTCAGATCAACATTTACATTTCTTCTATTTCAAAGAGCCGTCTCTTAACCACCCATATTTTCAGTATCAGTTGTTTCTTCCTTTATATTGCAGAGTATGGCATTGCTAGAGTGCATTTATTTGTATTTGTTTGCTTATTTCTTTTATAGCTTTAATTGCAATTTTAAAAATGATTTATCGATTTTTAATTAACAAATAAAACGTGTATATATTTATGACTCAGGTTATTCTATATCTTGGTTATCATGAGATATGGCTGCAATACACATAGGGATTAAAACGTTTCTTCAACTTGCTAATTTCATTTTCTTGGGATATACACCCAGTTGGGGGTTGATGGCTCGCATGGTATTTCTATTTTTTAATTTTTTGAGAAACTTCTGTACTGTCTTTATAATGACTGTACTAATTTATATTCTCACAAATTACATAAAAATTTTTCTCCACATTCTTACTAAAACTTCTTATCTCTTCTCCATTTGTGATAATAGCCGTTTGAACAGGGGTGAGCAGATGTTTCATTGTGGTTTTGGTTTGTGTTTTCCTGACGATTAGTGCTGTTGACATTTTTTCATAGACCTGCTGGCTACTTCCATGTCTTTGTTTTCATCCATTTTTGCTGCTGTAACAAAATACTTCAGACTGGGTGATTTGTAAAGAACAGAAATTGATTGTTGGCAACTCGGAAGGCTGGGAAGTCCAAGAGCAAGGAACCTGCAGGTTCAGTGTCAGGTGAGGGCTGCCGTCTGCTTCTAGACAGTGCCTCGTTGCTGTGTCTTCCAGGGGGAAGGGACCCTGTGCCCTCACATGGCAGAAGGCGGAGGAACTTAATCATTCCCAGAAGGACAACGTTTCCCCAACACCAGCATGAGGATTAAGTTTTAACTTGAATTTTGAAGGGTACACTCATTGAAATCCCAACACTCTTCTTTTGACAAATGTCTATTCTGGTCCTTTGCTCATTTTCTAATTGGGTATTTGATTTCTTTCTATTCAGTTTTCTGAGCTCCTTAAATACTTTGGATATTAACTTATTAAGACATGCTGCTAAATTGTACAAGGTTTGAACTATAAAGAGGATATCATACTGTATACTATCTGTTAAAATTTGCTTTTATATTCAGCATTGTACTAATAAGGGTTATACAATTTTTTTCATGGAGCTGTCAGTTATTCGTCTTAGCTGCTCTATAATATTTCATGATTTGATTATACTATGTTTTATTTATCCATTATTCTGTCAAAGGAAGTTTTTCAACTTTTTTTTTTTTTGAGACAGTTTCACTCTTCTTGCCTAGGCTGGAGTGCAATGGTGCTATCTCGGCTCACTGCAACATCCACCTCCTGGGTTCAAGCGATTCTCCTGCCTCAGCTTCCCAAGCAGCTAGTATTACAGGCATGCACCACCATGCCCAGTTAATTTTGTATTTTTGGTAGAGCCGGGGTTTCTCCATGTTGGTCATGCTGGTCTCGAACTCCCAACCTCAGGCGATCCACCCACCTCAGTTTCCCAAAGTGCTGAGATTACAGGCGTGAATCACCATGCCCAACTGTTTTTCAACTTTTTGAACGATAAAGATGACCACTCTAAATGTTCGCCTGGATGTTTGTCCTGGATATAAATCAAGGAATGGGGTAAACTAGCTACATAATCTACACATAATTAACTTCACAAAATAATGTCACATTTTATCACAAAATGCTTTCACGAAGTTTACGATCACTGAGATTGTGCCTAAGACCTGATTGACTAAAATATTTGGTATAGCTGAATATTATCATATTTGTTACTTTTGCCAATGTAACAGGCATAAATTTATATTTTTATCTCTCTGCGTAAATGATTGTAAGCATCTCTTTTTATGCCTATTAGCCATACATATTTCTTTGTGAAATATCTATTTATGTGTTTGACCATTGTTCTCTTTGGTTGTTATTTTTCTTACTAAATTTCAGAGTTTTTCTGTATTTTTTACGCCAGGCCTTTGGGAGTTATATGTATGACAAATGGCTTCTTGTCTTCCTGTCTTTGTTTTCTGGTGTGTGGAGTGCTTTTTATATTCTTATTGTGTACTTTTATGAATAGAAAATCTTAATTAGAATTGATTCATATTTATTGATCTCTATTATTTACACATTTGTACTGAAATAAATATTTTAATATCGAACTTAAAAACATTAATAAAATGTACATATATATGCATATGTATGTTACTTTTTTCTCTGTAAAATTTTGGTTTTGCTTTCAACATTTAAATTACTTTACTGGTTTAAATGTAAATATATGATGTAGGGTAAGAATCACGTTTTCACTTTTTTAACATGAATAATTATTTTTTCACCTCTATTTTTCAACAGCTTCCTTCTTCAGCAACCTATCATGTCATCACTGTTATATATCAAAGTTTCAGATATATTTCTGTGCTTTCTATGTTATAATTTTTGTTTATTCATATGCCTCCAATACAATGCTCTCTTAAAGAATAATAATTTCAAAGCAATTTGTTTTACTTCTTTTCTTTGGAGGAATGTTTCTATTCTTGACTTTTTGACTTTCAATATAAATTTAAAAATTGATTTGTGAAATTTCACAAAACATATGTACACAGATCATGATACATATGCATATACATTGGATTTAAATAATTTAGAATTAGAATGATTATATCTACATGTTGATTAGGGGAAGACATGAAAACTTTAAGAAATTAGGATTTTATGTCCATGAATATAGTATATAAAACTTCATGTATTTCATTTTAAGTGCTGTTTATGAAAGTTTTATAATTTTCAACATATAGTCTTCAGCATACTTTTCAAATGTAATCCTGTAAGTTCTATATTTTCATGTAACTATTGCAAATAATAGTTTTATTAAAATGTTTTGGTTTTAAATGCTGCTGCTATTGCAAGGTGGTTTAAAAAATTAGTTTCTAACATATAAGCACCAGGAATTCAACTGCAAATTAATGTTTTTATGTTGGAAAATTTGAAAGATTTTTCTGTACTAGCCACCATTTCTACATTAAAATAGCTGATCTCTACATAGCGACGGTTGTCCTTGCGAAATAAGACACACTCTTCACATCGCCACAAACACAGTCTCTTTCCGGTCCGTTACTTAATTTTTATCTGTTCCAGTAACCTTTTACTCAGGCTGTCATGGAATACATTTAACCTACACAAAGAGAAAACATAAGCTTCTGAAAACAGGAGTGACTTTGTAGATACTGAGTTGCTTTTAAAGAATTATTTCTGGAAAGCATTTTGATGAAATCCATTTAACGCCATTCAGGAGTTGAGAATGGCTGATAAGAAGAGTTTATCCTCTGCAGCCAAGGAAAAAAAGTGCTTTGTTTTTGTTTCCTTTTGCTTTTGCATGTTCTCTGTAGCCATGAGTTTTGTTTCTTTTCGAACAGCCTTGTGATATTAATTTATTGGAATCTTCTCCCAAGCTCCTGTCATCCTACATAGATGGAGTGTTCCCAAAGCACGACAGTGAGTGCGAAAACCCCAAGTTTTGGAGAAAGACCTTCTGAGCTGGCTGCCAATGATTTTTCCAGCTAATTAGTGCTGCTGCTTTCCCATCAGTTGGGAGGGCGGCGGTGGAGGCAGTGAAAACCATGCAATGGGGTAACACCTCATCAAGACGCTTTAAACGCAGCGGTGGAATAAAAACCCAAACTGTCTTTTCTCTCTGGATTCTGTTACGCTGGAAAGTTTGACTCTTAAACCATTATTTCTGCTTCTTGGAAAGGCGAAAACAGCATGGAGTTCAGGGATCAGCACTTTCCTTGGTCGGATAGTATTGATAAGCATTTGGCTACCATTTCCAAGTTATAAAGTATTTTAATTTTTAAATTTCTCATACATGTATATTTGTGTATCTGGTTATAAAATTTTCATTTAATATTTATGAAACATAGAGATTAGAGAGTTTAAGTAACTTATCCAAGGTAGCATAACCCGGCAGATAAGTGGCAAAGCCAGGGTTCAAACAGTCATCTTTCAAATTCCTTCCTTTTTTTAAATCTAAATTTATTTCCTAAATTTGCTTGTAATGTAGATTTTCACTGTGAGCGTCTCTATAATTTTCATCAAAAACTAGATGCATATTCGTCCTGGAAATTACTTGTTTGCCCCTTTGAGAAGACAGCTGAGTCCTTCCAAATAACAAATATAACCAAATATAAAGTACAAAGTCACTGATGGGCGTCAGTTGTACTTACTCAAGGTATAATGCAAATCCCACACATAAGGGCATTTCCAGAGTGCTGTTGTTTATGCATTTAATGTTTCATTGTAGGGCAGAAAAGCTTGTGTTTGCCAACATATTGATATTATCTAGAGGATTCATCTGATTTCCAAAGCAGTTTCTATTGCATTTTCAGATTGTTTGAAATTAACATAATACCCATATTGCCTTTCTAAAGCCTGTTTCTTTCCAATGTGTACAGTAGCTGAGACCAGGAGCACAGGGAGCCAGGTAATTTAGAAAGTCAGCAAACCGTGAATTTTTGGCTTGAATTACTTTAGGCAGTTGGCTCTGTCCTTATGAAGCTCAAACCCATCTTACTAAAACAAACATTTTAGGTCACTAAATCCAAGGGGGAAAAAAATCTATTTTTTTTTTTAATTCCCAACTTGCCCAAATAACTAGTAAATTTTCCCTTTTGTGCTCACAATAATTTAGAATATACTCTCTTAATTATGTGCTTTTCCTTTTACAGCCAAAGTCACTCAAGGAAAAAATGGTGCAATGGACACAATAGGGATCTAGAAGAGTTTTGGTCAAAGAAAGAAAGACATGACCAGAAGCCAAACAAGGAACTAGGATCTGAGTACCAGTGTGTAAGTCAAAGCCAAGAAAAAAAAAAAAGTGATCTAAGCACAAAATTAAAGAATATCATTGTACGTTACAAACAAAAATTGTGTTATCAGAAAAGACAATCTATTTTAATCTAGTTTATAGACCTTAACTAGTTTTTGTCAATTGCTATAATAGTGGTTTTTTTATAGGAAATAAAAGCACGTCAATGGCCAGCCCCAGGCCACACATTGCATGTAGTTTCCATGACACATCTCAGTCTCCTGCAATCTGGACAGTTCACATTCTGTTTTCCTCCATCCTGAGCATGGCATTTTGTAAGAGAACAGGCTGGACGCCTTGTGGAGCATCCTTCAATTTGTGTTTGCTTGAAGCATCCTTGTTACTCGATTGAGGTCATGTATTTTTTTGGCAAAAGTGATGTTGTGTCTTTCTCAGTGCATTAAAGAGTAGACATGTATATTTTTAAAGTTAGGGTTCAAGATGTTTTTCCTGAAAGTGAGTAATAAAAATTACAAATCCTTTATTTACTTGTTCATTAATAGAAATAATAAAATTAGAGTTGTATTAATCTTAAATTGAGAATTTACCATATACCAGGTACTAATTAATTTACATTCTTTTACCTGAATTCTTTATTATGATCCTATTCCATTTATTTTTTCTCTTCTTTTTAAATTTCACAAACACAAAAGAGCATATACCTTTTATGTTAAAGCTAGGGCAGTTCTGTACATGTTGACTCCCTTCCTTCCTTCCTTCCTTCCTTCCTTCCTTCCTTCCTTTCTTTCTTTCTTTCTTTCTTTCTTTCTTTCTTTCTTTCTTTCTTTCTTTCTTTCTTTCTTTCTTTTCTTTCTTTCTTTCTTTCTTTCTTCTTTCCCTCTCTTTCTTCTTTCTTTGTTTCTTTTCCTTCCTTCCTTCCTTCCTTCCTTCCTTCCTTCCTTCCTTCCTTCCTTCCTTCCTTCCTTCCTTCCTTCCTTCCTTCCTTTTTCCTTGTCTCTCTTTCTCTTTTTCTCTCTCTCTTTATTCCAGTGTTTCTATTTATGAAGACGGGACCAAAATGTCACAGTATAATGGCAAAATTGTCATTTATGCTAGAGATAATTTGTAAACAAAGCTAATTAAAACTCACACCGTTCCAAACAACAACAACAACAACAACTAAGAACCCAGAGAGATGCTCACTATATTTTGCCTATAAAGAATAAGATGGAGATGAAATATCATAATATAAAAAAATGGCCAATTAAAATGGAAGAAGGTAGAAGAAAGAAACAGAGCAAATGCAACAAATAAAAAATCCACAAATATGGTAAATAGTAACCTAACTATGTTAGCAATAACTTTAAATGTGAACAATCCGTATGCACCAGTTTAAAAAGGTAATTGGCAGAGCAGAGAAGAAAAAGAAACAAAATCTCAACCTTTGTCTTCTGTAAGAAATCCATTTTAAATATAAAGACTTGGGGAAAAAGAAAAGTGATAGGCTTCCAACTTCAGCTCTCACGTGTGAATGTCAAGGAAGTTGTCATTCTTATCCTTACAAACAACAACAAAAATGTTGGAAGAACAAAATTAATAATTTTTTTAAGCGCTTCAGAAAATTAAGGTTGCAGAGAAAACTCACTCTGAAATCTGGCGACATGTGTATACCTAGGACTGCAGGACGTATTTGACATGAAAAGCACCACCAATACTGGAATTAATTTACATTTTTGGATTTCCTTTATCCAACATTATTAGAATATACTGCTCAAGCTCACAGAAAGTGTTCACCAAGAGAGACTGCATTCTGGGCCGTACAAGACAACCTAACACATTTAAAAGAAAAAAAAAAAATACAAAGTATACTCTGAGACCACAATGAGGTTAATTTAGAAATCAATAACAGAACAATAGCAAGAAATTCCACAATATTTGGAGAGTAAGCTAGATGTCACTAAATAATATGTGAACCTAAGAAGAACTCTCAAAAGAAATTTATATGTATTTGAATAAAAAATTAAAAGACTGTCAAAATTTGTTGAATGCAATGAAATTCAAGTTTGAAATGAAGTGTATAGCATTAAGTGCACATGCTAGGGAAAAAAAGTTAAAAGAATCAAGAATAAAAGCATCTACCTTAAGAAACTAGAGAAAGTGAAGCAATGTAAACATAAACATGCAGAAGAAAATCTCTAGTAAAAGTGAAAACAAAAGTCAACACCATTTAAAAATTATCATGGAGAAAATCAATTCTACTTATTTTTGTCCTGTTTTTATTATTTATTTGGAAAAAGTTGATAACTTCTAGTCACACTAATAAAAATTGAGATTACATAAATAATCAAAATCAGAAATAAAAAAAGATTGATCACTGCTGATCTCATGGGCATTAAAAGAAGAATAAAGAAATGGTGTTAACCAATCTATGCCCACAAATTTGATAACTTACATAAAAGCATAATTCATAGAACAAAACGCTGTTAAGTTAGAATCCTAAAACTTAAATTCTATTCTGTGAAAGGTACTGTTAAGAGAATAAAAAGACATACCACAGACTGGAATAAAATACTTGCAAAGCCTATAGGAGAATGGACTTGTATCCAAAATACACAAAGAACTCTCAAAACTCAAAAATAAAAAGAATCTAAAAAACGAAACCTTTAAGAAATAGATAAAAGATCTGAACAGACACCCCTCCAGCAAAGGTGTATAAACAGTAATATAAACAGTAAAAAAAAAAAAAGATAAATTAAAGCATAGGTTACTGTGCCCAATGAAATTAGACAATTATAAATTAAAATGACAATTAGATACCGTTACACACCTATTAGAAAGGCTAATATCCAAGCACTGACAGCACCCAATGCTGGCAAGGATGTGGAGCCACAGGAATGCTGGTGGGCATGCAAAATGGTGCAGCCAATTTGGGCAATAGTCTGGCAAAGACAAGCATAGTGTCACCACACACATTTACAGTTGAACTCCTGAGTATCTACAGAATGGACTTAAAATATATGCCCGCACAAAAAGTCATCCTATATGTTTATAAGCATTCTATTCATGAACACCAGAATCTGGAAAAAAAGCAACACAAATTATGATATAATCATACATTGGAAGATTGTTTAGTGAATGCACTCTAGCTCTGGAGAGAGGGAGAAAGCTTAAATGCACAGGGCTCCGTGAAAGAAGCCAGTCTGGAAAGGCTACCTGGTGTATACTACCAGCTGTAATGCATGAAAAAGGAAGAAATACAGACTTGGTAATATGTTCAGTGATTGCCAGTCATTTTGTGGGATGAGGGGGAGGAGGTAGGGGGGAGCACGGTAAGCATGGGGTGTAAACGATTCTGTATGACGATGTCGCCGTGGACGCACCTGTAAGCTCACAGCACTTTACAACTCGCAGGTGGATCTTACTACATACAAAGTTAAAAATCCTTTAGGAGGTGGGTGGCTTCAGGAATGGATGCAGACCATGACAAAATAGGCAGCTCATTGCAGTCCTACTGAAGTGGTGATGGGACACACTGCGGATGGGGACCTGGAAATGGGAGAAGGCGCTAAAGGAAGAGGACATACAATCAGTGCTGTTCTGTAGTTGATCAAATGCGCTGTGATGTGAGAGGGAATCTTGCATCACAAACAAGGGCATTGCTTAAAGCTAAGGGAATCTGAATAATCTACGGGCCGTAGTTATATTAATATTTAATATAAAAGATGAGTCTGAGGTCTCCTGTAGTGCCAGAAAGTAAGACTGCAAAAAGCAAAACAAAACCAAAGGAGGAAGAATGGTTGTCTCTGCGCCATAGACTGGGTGACTCCTAATGAATGTAAATTAATTTCTACCAGAGTTCCAAAAAAGGTAGACTTCGGCTAATAATAATGTTAATATGTGCCCTACTGATGTAAGATGCTAATCAGAGGGGGAAATGGGCACGGGTTATATGGTGGGCTACCATTACTATATTTATATAAAATTTGAAGGTATTCTAATAGGAAATGTTTATTTTAAACCTACTTTTTTTTAAAGAAAAGCATAAGGCCATAGGCGGTGAATTTAAAATTTAAACTTGAATATTGTAATGGCTTTTAAAAATGTAGCCAAGTTCCACACAAAAGACTCAGAAAAGCAGGTCAAAGTTATCATGCCATAGTGAGCACTAGTCCCTTTGCTGGGCTCCAAGGGCATCATTGCAGGGAAAAAAATCACAGAGCTTTCTCCAGGACAGCCACAGTTTGTTCCAGATGAGGAGAAACTCTAGGATGAAAAGTCTCATATTTCTGATCATCTGTGTAAGTGGGATAATTCATCAGACATCTATTCATCTCTAACTAATTTGGTAGAAGATCATAATACAATCAGAGATCAATTAATTAAGACAGACAAGTCAGGTCCTTGCTGGGATTAGGAAAAGTCTTGTAACAAAGTAACAGTGGATTTAAAGAGGGATCACCTCTTCTTTCAATCAAGGGAGGATGCCGTGTGGCATCTCTGGGTCTCCTTTTCCTCCGCACTGTTATATCTGCCTATAAACCTCACAGGCCAGCCTTGGCCACACTAACATCTTTACCTACCTCTACCCCCGTTTGCATCCACCTGCTCTTATTAAAATACGTTTCACATGCTGTGACATTCAGGAAGTTTAAACAAGCAGGTCTCCAGGACCGGTCCTGTGCTCTGGCCTGGGGAGTAATATATTATGAACTCAGCATGTTGGCACCTATTTATTTACCTTTGTATTTTAATTTATAATTATTTCTGCCTTTTCTCATTGCAGTTCCTTAAACGTCATTTTTTTTTTTTACAGTGCTGTGCACACAGAACATGCCTATCTTGCTAAATTGACATGAATTCTCAAAAAGAAGGCAGAGGTTGTTGGATGACGTGCTATCATCCTGGATATATAAAACCTGGTCAAAAATCCAGAAACTTCAGATTCCATTTCAGATTGAGGTCCAGTCCTTCCACTGATGTGGCCTTGCTCATCCCCAGCACAATCTCACCCTGCCCGGTGCTGTGCGGCTGCATCTAAACGTTTCTGCCCGGCTGCAGGATGCCACCGTGATGTAGGTGGCAAAGACGCCACGTGATGCCGCCTTGTTCTCTGAACTTCCTCTCTTAATGACTGAATTTATTTTTCCTTCACATCCTGCTTGCTCCTTGCTCATTTTCAATTATGAGTCAGATTTCATCTGGAGTTTAATTACTTCTCTGGTTAAAACTGATACATTAATTTGCTGGTTAACTCTTTAACGCCTCTACGTTCTATGAATAAGGTGCTATTTGTTATTTTATTTTTGGTGGTGGAGGGTTGGTGTTTTACTGGGATTATGACAATGAGCTAGAGTATGGGACATTGTAGATTAGACCCTCGAAAGCCGGCTGATGTACCTCACTTCTGCACAGCTGTTCAAACAAGATGCATCCACACCTGGCGTTCATTCTGTAGTTCATCTAACCACACAATTATTGAAACGCTCTACCTTTTGGTTATTTTAGAGATTATTATTTATTTCTTTGTTCCAGATGTAAAACATTTATGGTAAAAGACCAAGCTTCTTGTTTTCCTGTACTGTGTCGTCCTTAAACTGCAACACAAATCTGGTCATGTTTAAGCTTACATCTCACTTTCCTATTGCTATTTCTCTCTTTTAATTTGTGTCAATTCTTGCTCTCAACATCTTAACTGATATGACTGAACATGGAAATATCAATGCTTCAGCCAACCTTTTAAAATTAATAGACCTCATTTTTTGAGCAGTTTTAGTTTTACGGAAAAATGAACTGGAACTAAAGACAGTTCCCTGTTAGCCTTCCTTACAGTCTCCCCTACTGTTACTATAACCTTGCATTCGTGTGGTACATGTGTTAAGTCAATGGGCTAATATTAATGCATTCTTATGAAAAGTCTGTACTTTGCGCAAGGGTTTGCTCTAAGTGTTATGCATTTGATGTGTTTTGAACAATTTATAATGACTTGTAGCCATCATTAGAGTATCATACAGAGTGTTCCTACTTCCCTAAAAATCTCCTGTGCTTTAGGATGCCCTGTTCATCCCTCCCTCCTCCCAACGCCTGGCACCCACGGATCTTTTTAGCTTCTCCATAGTCTCGACTTTTCCAGAACGCCATATAACTGGGATCATACATACAAAAGGTATTCAGCCTTTGCAGATTGGCTTCTTTCATTTAGCAAAATGCACTTGTTCTTCCTTCCTGTATGTGTTTTTATGGTTTAATCGCTCCCATCTTTTTAGCGGAATCATTTCCTAGGGCCTGGATGCGTTGCCGATTGTTCATCCAAACATCTATTGAAAGACATCTCAGTTGCTTTCAGTTTTCCGTGACTATGAATAAAGCTGCTATCCACATTCAATGTAGGGATTTTGTGTGTGTGTGTGAACATAAGTTTTTGGGTCTTTTTGGTAAATGAAAAGGAGGACAATTGCTGGGTCGTAAATCAGAGTACATTTAGTTTTGCAAAATAACTGGCAAAAGGTCTTCCGGAGCGGCTATATCATCTGAATTTCCACCAACCACGAGTGAGAGTCCCTCTGCCTAACAGCTTCCCCAGCATTTGGTGGTGTCGGTGTTTTGGCTTTTTCGGCATTTAACAGCTGTGGCGTGCTTGCTCATTGTTGTTGTAACGTGTAATCCACTAACGAGGTATGATTTTGAGCATCTTTTTATATTACTTTTTCCATCTATACATTTTCCATATGTAAATGCCTGTTCAGATGTTTTGCTCTTTCTTAAATTGGGTTGTTTGTTTTGGTATTGTTGGCTTTAAAAGTTCTTTGTATAATACAATTTGGATATCAGTCCTTTATCAGATATGTCTTTTGCAAACATTATCTCCCAGTCTGTGGCTTGTTGTTGATTCTTTTAACAGTGTCTTTTGCAGAGCAAAACATTTAACTCTAATCAAGTCCGATTTACCAATATTTACACATTTCTTATTCATGAATAATGACTTGGAGGTTGTATTCAAAACTAAGTTGCCTAGATTTTCTCCTATGTTATCTTCACATTTTATAGTCTTGTGTTTTATATTTAGGTCTATGACACATTTTGAGTTAATTCAATAAAGGGTTGTAAGGTTTGTGTCTAGAATCTTTTTTTTACATGTGGATGTTGAGTTGTTCCAGCACCATTAGTTGATAAGATTATCTTTGCCAACCAGGATCAGTTGACTCTACCTGTGTGGGTTTATTTCTAGGCATTCTGTTCTGCTCTATTAATCTATTTTTCTATTGTGTCACCAACATGGCACCATTTTAATAACTGTAAGACCTGAAGTCAAGTTATATTGGTCTGCTACTTTGGTCTTTTCCTTCAGCATCATGTTAGTATTCTAGGTCTTTTGCTTTCAAGTATACATTTAAAATAAAAAATTTTTCTCACAGAGGTAGAGAATAGAATGATTGAGAAAAGAGGCTGGGAAGAGTATGTGTGTGGTAGGCTCATGGGTACAAACATAGAATTAGGTAGAAAGAATACATTTCAATGTTTGATAGCATGATAGGGTGACTATAGTTAACAATGATGCATTTTATATTTCAAAATAGCTAGAAGACTTGACATGTTCGCAACACATTTCTGAGCTCAGGAGTTTGAGACTAGCCTGGGCAACATGGTGAAACCCCACCTCTACTAAAATACAAAAGTTTATCTGGGCATGGTGACAGGCACCTCTAATCTGAGAAATTGGGAGGCTGAGGCAGAAAAATCACTTGAACCTGGGAGACGGAGGTTGCAGTGAGCCGAGATTGCATCACTGCACTCCAACCTGGGTGACAGAGCAAGATTCTGTCTCCAAAAAACAAACAAACAAACAAACACACAAACAAACAAAAGTCAATGAATAAAACTTAGAATAAGTTTGTTGATATTCATAAAATAACCTGTTAGGATTTTAACTGGGTTTGCATTGAATGTATAGGTCAAGTTGGGAAGAACTGACATCTTCACAATATTGAGTCTTCCTATTTATGAACACAAAATAGATCTACATTTCTGAATTTTTAAAAAAATTTCTTTCATCAAAATTTTCTACTTTTCCTCATCTAGATCTTAGACATATTTTGTTAGACATATACCTATTTATTTTTGTTTGTGCGTTGATACTAAATTTTAAATTCCATATGTTATTTATTTGCTGGTATAGAAGACAGTGTTTGACTTTTGTATATTAGCCTGGATCTTACAGCCTTTCAAAAATCACTAATTAGTTCTAGCAGTTTTATTGTTGATTATTTTGAACTTTCCACAAAGACAGTCATGTCATCTGAGAATAAAGGCAATTTTATTTTTTCCATCTCAATTGTATACTTCTTATTTTCTTGTCTCTTATTGCATTGTCTAGTTACTCAATTAGAAGTCAAATAGGAACTTTGGGAGGCCGAGGTAGGTGGATCACGAGATCAGGAGATTGAGATCATCCTGACTAACGCGGTGAAACCCCGTCTCTATTAAAATACAAAAAAGTTAGCTGGGTGTGGTGGCAAGTGCCTGTAGTCCCAGCTACTCAGGAGGCTGAGGCAGGAGAGTGGTGTGAACCTGGGAGGCAGAACTTGCAATGAGCCAAGATCGCGCCACTGCACTCCAGCCTGGGTGAGAGCGAGACTCTGTCTCAAAAAAAAAAAAAAAAAAAAAAAAAAAGTCAAATAGGAGTGGTCATTGGGGACATCCTGGCTTTCTCCTGATGTTAGTGGGAAAACTTTTAGTTACTCACCAGCAAGTAAGATGTCAGCTCTTCCCTAGAAGAAGCAATCACCATAATCATTTCTAATTCCATAAACTGCCTGTGCTTGCTCAATTCATTTTATAAAAGCAAAAACTTGGTATCAAAATATGACATAACTTGATATCATAGGAAAAATTTAAAAAACAAAACCCTCCCATAGGCCATCAACTTAAAAAGCATAATGTGAATATACATATAAAAGATAAATCATTAAAACTCTCAAAGATTATGAAAGAGAACATCTGTATTACTGAGGTATTTTAAATAGGTCACAAAAAACACTAATCATAAACTAGCAATGAAATGTGATCATATTAAAATTTTTTATCCACGAAAAACAGCAGCAACTTTATACTGGCTGAAAAGGTAAGTCAAACAAGGAGAGAAGATGTTTGCAACATGCACAAGAAACAAAAAGCTGATTGCTAGGTAGTCACCCGTTTCCTATCATATTCATCTGCTGTTTGCCTTGATGACACGAGCAAAGTGCGTGGCCCAAGCCGCCTTGCCAATGGTTTCCAGATTGATTCAGGCAATAGACAGAACTAGTGTGAGTTTGGAAGAGAGGAGGAAAGGAGGAACAGGGATGTGTCTTCTCCTTTCTCTCTTTCTTTATCAAGATGAGCAGTCTTTGTATGGCTTACAAGTTATGTTGAGGAGATGGAGCAATGGCAACCGTCATCCACTGCTAATGTGAATATAAATAGATATTAGTACGTCAAAGACTGGTTTTCATCAGCTGCTAAATGAAAAGATAAGTGTAGCCTATCAACCGTCAATGCCACTGTCACTCTGTATCAAACATTAATTGTGCTTAGCAGTACCAAATGACATATTCAAGCACGGGTATAAGAGAATTATTTTTAACAACCACAAATTAGAAATCATGCAAATGTCCGTCTACGGTTGAATGGATACTTTGGTATGTTTACACAATGGATCACAAAACAGTCATGGAGATGAGCAAACGAAAGTCACTTGCCACTGCATGGGTGAGTTTTACAAATGTGATGCTCTGGAAAAGAAACCAAGCACAAAAGAGCAACATGCTTTGAGTTTATATTATAAAGCTTGAAAACATATTAAAAAGTTATTTTTCAAGGATGCCTGCCTAGATAATAAAACTATAAGAGAAAAATTATTACAGAAGTCAGAAGTGTGTTTCCATTGTCGTGGAAAGAGAAGTAGTGACTAGGAGCCAACATCAGTGTCTTCTGGGTCACCGGCAACCCTTCAAGCTTCATTGGGAAAACATGGATGATCAATTTCTGATATAATATTGAGCAGTACATTTTAATTGTCTAAATCTTATTTAATATTTTACAGTACAATTTATAAAAGTTACCATTACATGACATACATCATTGAAATATTTTGTCACTGTATGAAAAAAAACTCAGTACGAGTTTTTGTCATTTAACCAAAATTTTTATTTTTGTAAAAGCAGAAGAAACTGAGTATTCTCTGATGTATCGAACATGCATAATTCTGTACAATGGTCTTCAAGATAATGTGAAAAGAAAAACAGGATGATTAATTGCTCTCACAAAAGAGAAGTTATGGAAACTTCTTACAGATGAGAAATGGAATTCTGAATTGAGGTTGTCCATAGGCTCTGCCACAGGACATGGAACAGCAGACCTCAGTATATAAAGGAAAATGTTGATAATGAGCCTGGTTTAATAATAACTCAAACCATTATGCTTACAAAATGTTTGAGGAGCTGAGATATTCTAATGATAAATACAACAGAGGCTGAAACAGAGTAAAACGTCTCTGGAAGTTCAATGTGGAGAACGAAAATATTTGGGCCCTATTCTTATTTAATGAAACGGAAGCCTGCATCCAACTGAATCTCTGTGTATTATTCACTTAAAAATAATGTCTCCTCTGACAATTGTCAAAAAACTACGTGATGGGATATTGTCCTTATCCTGAGGTTAAAAACCTAATTTTAAGTTCCCTAATTCTTAAAATCGGCTTCTGTTCTCTTCTCTAATGTTTCACACTTTTAAAAACTCTCTCTCACCCCAGTGGTAACTGAAACGAGGTTTAGTTTTTGAAGTCAGACGATTGTAGAAGCATAGATGAAATTTCACCTGTATTTGGTACATCCTAAAACATGACTGACAGCGGGTGATTCTAGCAATGTGAAGTTTAACAAAATGAAGCTGTCAGTATAACTTGGAGATGTTCAAATAAAAAGATTTGAATACTCTCAAATAAAAAGATATTCTCAAAAAACAAAGATATTCAAATCTTTTTATTTGAATATTCTCAATAAGGTAGGACTTTTTTAGGTTCTGAATCTCAAGTTATTACAGTTGGTTTTCTATAATTAATTGCTACCGGTGTACCACCTGGTATAAGAATAACATTTGCTTATAAAAATGAAAAAAAATTCACGTTTTTTCCAAAAATGACTTTGTAGTGTGGACTTTTTCTTGGACAATAGAAATTTGAAGTGTGGAATTGTCTGAGAAACACATAAAATAGATGGCTTTAGGTTTTTTAAGTATGATTTAAGGTGGAAACTATTTAAGAAGAATTATATAAGATATTATGTGATTTTATTTGTATATACACATTTAAATGAGATCTTACATAATATATAAATATCTGTCATCTGTATTTTATTATATAATCTTCTCCCCATATGTTATGGTCATTTAAAAACATGATAAAAATACATAATTGTATTATTAAACCACTTAAATATTTTGCTTCGAAGGCACCAAGGAAGAAAACACTGATCAGTGAGCACAAAGTTAATTCAAGGAGAAATGTTTAGATTTTGTACTGGGATTACATGATATGTGATCATTTAATAATGTCTAGAGATGGAGGTTTATAAAACATGTGCCAGATAATTGAACACACCAATCAGGTTTAAGGTATTTATATTGCAGTTATCCCCTGGATCCCAGCAGTTTTTGTTTTTTTTTTTTTATAAGATAGTGTTCTGCGATTAGCAGTCCATCTAATTAATGTATTTATTTATTTATTTCTCCTTCTTTCAGTGTATCAACATTTATTTGATATGCTGTAGGTTGGAACAGTTGGGAAGTCTTTAACCTGAATAAATCTTTTTTCCAGGAGTGCACACTTAACGTGGCGAAAAGCTGGGTAAAGTGATTACTAAAACATTGCTTTTCTGCATATCCATAACGCAGTGGCAAAATAGTAAACATCAGTATATGCATTAATTTATTTCTGTTTCTGGCTTGATACCAAGTGCTAAGGTTTGGGGAATGAAAATAATGGGATATTTATCTTGAGAAACTTTACAATGCAAACAAATTGGAAAAGTACCTGGTATAGATAACATGATTTTTCAGATGGAAGCTGTTTGGGAACAGCTAATGGTTTCTCACAAGCCTCAGCAAGCAAAATATCTGTGTTTCAAAACTATTGATTGAGTTTCATGAAATTAGAAACCTGATCAGTGACATTTTCCGTCGTTCTAGAGTACGTTGATGTGAGTCTCCAGTTTTTTTGTGCTGAAATTAGGATTTTATCCGCTCCACTTATTTTATATATCTCTTCCTTTTGTAGTCTTATTTGAGGGCATATACATAATCTAGAAATCATTACAATGGCAAATGGTGATTTCTTGACCACTATGTTAATGTAGCCATGGGGAATATTTGAACATGATTATATTTTTGATTCTCCTCTTAGAGGATTATTTCTTTCATTTCATTGGCAAATACTGAAGTGTCAGAGCCCACTGATGCTTTATAACTCATATCCACACTCCTTAGGTAAAATTTTAAAACCTCAAAGGTGTAATTAAGGTACCTATGAAATCTACTTTGATATAACATAAAACAACACTGATGAATGCATTTCAGAAAAAAAAAAAAAAGAGACACACTCTTCCTTCCTCTACCTACATCTTGGGATTCCAGTAAATTACCCTCTGTAATGAACTGAAGGTATTTTTTGATGAGTGCAGGGATGAGCATTGTGCTGTTTATCATTTCCCCCTACCCACGTGGCATCTCTGCTGATTACTTACATTATGGCTAATTTGCAGCTTATAATCAGTCCTAGTTTCTTAATAAACGTCTCATTAAGCGATGGGAGCTGCCATTTGCCTCCACGTTCCCACTTCCCGGTACAGTCTGTGAACCGAGGCACGGGGTGGGCTGCTGGACATCACAGGTGTCATTTGCAATCATGTTCTGAGGCTTCAAAGGGGGCGTGTAAAGAAATGCCCTTCACAACGCATTACTGCAAACGGGAAGTGTGATTAGTCCCCGTGGTGTGGTTTTGCTTTCACGTTTCTGACTTTGAATACATGACTGTACTGGACACATGAAGAACGTGTTGGAAGGATTCGAAAGTGGAAGAGATATTCTTGTCTCTGAATTATGGTGACAATGATGACATTGATGATCATGATTCCTACACAGTACTAACACAGTAAGTTGACCAAAGGATCAACAAACATCCACAGACACTCAGAAAACACGTGTGACCGCAGACCTTGGACAAAGCGGGAAAGCTCACCGGGTGGGCCGTTTCTGGAGTCATTGGAGAGAACAGGCATGACACATATTTGGTGAACAGGCACGAACAGATATTGGGTGAAACAAGGTGGTCCCTAAGGTTCCTCTGCTCTTGGCATCACTGACATGCCTGGGAGGAAGGAACATTGGCTTAAATTTGTCAAAACACAAGAGAGAAATGACTTGGCGTCTTCAAAAACACCATTTTCAGAAAAGCAGGCACCAAATTGCAAAAGGAGGCTTTTGTCAGTGATTTTCCAGTAAAGTTGTGATACTACCAGCAGCGTATCTAAAACCTTCTAAGACAGAGTCCTTAGAAATGGAGATAAATGCCGTTCACAGAAATAAGCATATTGTATTTTAACTCCTGTCTTTAGAGCTATAAAAGCTCAGTTAATCAGATCCCAGCTGTTGTCACAATGTGGAAAACGGAGGAGAAAACTCTCTTGTCCCTGTTGTAAGAGTACAGACATCCAGTTAGAAAGAGGCATTTGACAACCTTACTATTAAACGGAAAAATGGCCTTGACTTTTAAACGACATTTGACAAGTTACTCAGTTATTTTGAAGGCATCTCATTCCATGCAGCACATAATCTCTCTAAATAACTTTTTAATTTATTTAAATATAAATACATATCGGAAACACACAAATCATAAGTAGACATCTTGATAAATAATCATAAGATGATCACACAGCATAACCAGAATCCTGGCAGAGGAAAGAGGAGGCCAGTATTCTCAAAGAAGTCCTTGTGTTTCCATAACTCCTCCAAGAATTACCAGTATCCTAATTTCTAACATTACAGATGATTGTGCTTGCTTTGGAATCTTTACAAATGGAACCCTATAGTATTCTGTTTTTAAAACGTGTATCCTCTTTCAATATTTTGTTCATTAGAGTCATATGAGATTTTGTGTTTACTTATAAATGTTCTGTTCTCAATTCTGTTGACTATTCCATCTATCCTACTGTGAATTGACATTCAGTAGGCCACAGTTAGAGCTGTTTCTCACGGTGATACCATGAACATTCTTTTACTTCTTTGGGTTATTAGCAAGGACTGGAGTGGCTGGGTCAGTGCGTATATAAGTTAAGTTCTGCTAGACACAGGTAAACAGCTTTCCAAACTGCTTCATCGAAGTCACACTTGCTAAAGCTGCACAGGACGGTTCTGTTTGCCTCGTATCTTCTCTACGTCTTTTCACTGCAGCTTTTCTGGTGTGGATGCAATGGTATCTGAGGTTTATACCTTTCATTTCCCGGATGATTCATGAAACCAGGCACCTTGGCATATATTTCTAGACCGTTTTAATATCATTTTTATGAATTGTATATTCAGGTAATTGTCTATTTTCCCATTGTCTTGTCTTTATGTTTATATATATAAGGCGTTTTTACAATTATATGACCTTTTGACAATGACTAAAATATACAAACACTTGCCATTTATCTTAACTTTAATTAGGAATTGCCCAGAGCCTTAGTGCCTGGGTGCCTTAGAGCCTGGGTGCCTTAGTGCCTGGGTGCCTTAGAGCCTGGGTGCCTTAGTGCCTGGGTGCCTTAGAGCCTGGGTGCCTTAGTGCCTGGGTGCCTTAGAGCCTGGGTGCCTTAGTGCCTGGGTGCCTTAGAGCCTGGGTGCCTTAGTGCCTGGGTGCCTTAGTGCCTGGGTGCCTTAGAGCCTTGGGTGCCTGAGGTGGTATCCTGGCTAAGAATATTAGACTAATCAATGGGCTCATAGTTTTAAAATCTAGAACTTTCCATTCTCTGAAGCAAAAGTATTATATTAAAGTTAATCTTAAACTCCTGAAAAAAATCAATATGTATTATATACAAGCACAAATTTCTCTCTTTAAATCATTGCTGAATATAAGTAATAATTTTGTTTTTAAAATTTCACACATTTATATCATTATTTTGATATTATTTATCAATATTTTCAAAATTTAAAATGTATTATTTAAAATACATTTTAAATAATTTTATTTATACATATATTCAAACTTTTAATATAGTTATTACATATCTTCTTTCCATAAAAATATCTTTCAAAATGTTTAATTAAAATTGCTTTGGCATTTAATAATATCCTGTCATTTGATTACAGACACTAAGATTAAGTAATGTGTTTTTTTTAAATTTGTTGCCTTTCTTTAAAAATGTATCTTTTTTTCTGATGCCAATCCTTGAGACAAAATATGGGGACTACACACACACACACACACACACACACACACACACATATATATATATATATATATCCCTTTCTGAATAATTGCCATTTTTTGCCTTGCATTAGTATTTTGTTTTTGTTTTTGTTTTCTGAGACAGAGTCTCACTCTGTTGCCCAGGCTGAAGTGCATTGGTGTGATCTTGGTTCACTGCAACCTCGGTTCACCCGGGTTCAAGTGATTCTACCAGTTTTATCTCTGCTAACATATATTATTTCAAGACATGCAATACAAGACAGTTTTGAATTTTCACAACCCGCTATCTAAAAGTTCATAATGATAGTAACATGCATACACCCCAGTACAGAGTGTCATCACATAATCAAACACAGATATACTGGCAGGGAAATTTACAAATATTTACACTCAGATTTTCTTTTAAAGAGGAACCATAGCCTCATGTCAGTTCAGGTCAAATTTTGTATCTAAAAATGCTTGAGCTTCAACTTATGGAAAATGAAAACCTTTGGCTTTTAAATATATTTGGTCTTTGGAATTGCAGATAAGTAATTATTAACATAGATGAAGTTACAAAATATAAACCAGAAAAGAAAAGTCTCAGAAAGGTCTGCTTCACCATCTCAGCCCCCAGCTGAGAGCTTTCCAATGGTCCATTCATTCTTCAGGTGTGTCAATCAAGGCAGTTCAAGCAATCTCTAAGACATGGTATCTGTGATATGGGTTCGAGTACTAGGCTCTAACCTGAGTCCCTTCATGCATCTTACCTTGGGGAGAGGGTGAACGCAGAATTAATGTCATTGGACATCAAGTTTCCAGTGTTAATTCCCCAAGGTCACACAGCCTAGTCAAAGGCAGGACTGGGGAGTGCTCAGTCTACTCAAAGACTGAATACGCAGTGCTTCTTACAATTGAAAATTGATGTCAACATGGAGTGCGATGTGGTTGAGGTGGGAATAACATCTAAGACGAAGAAATAATCTATCTTGGCAGGTTAGGAAAAAATATATACTCCAAAGACGAGTAGAATAGAGGACATGTTTTGTGTTGTTTTCAGCTCAGGGCAGAAAAGCACTCAGAAAAACTGAGATTATAAATCCCTGAAATAAGCCCCCCTTCCCTCTTTATCCAGCACATTCTCCCACTGTGGAACCTTCCCCTCGGCCACCCCAAACCCTGCCTGTTCTCCAAAGGACAGGAGAAACCTCACAACTGCAGGACAACTTTCTGGACATTCACACCTCTCACCAACCTCCTTCTTCAAATATTTTAGAATTTAACACTTACTGGAATTTAGCTTACATTTTGATGTTCACCAACTTTTTATGTGTAATGATCCTCTGGAGTAGACATTCCATGAGGGCATGTATATATTTTATGTATTTTTACTTTATTCTTAAAAATGCCTCGCAGAATTGTGTAAAAACTGCTACAGTTCTGCACAGGTTTTGGTGGATACATGAAAATGTCATGGAAAGTGGGATAAAATTTGACGAAAACTTGTGACATTACATTATCAGAGGTTATCTAACCAAGGAGGCTTATAAATAAAATTGTGCGAAGTAGAGGAGGTTTATATTTTGAAAAATTGCATGGGGCACTGGCCTTTGGCCTCTGCTCACTTAAGAGTCTTGTCTCGAACGTGGGCGATTCTTCCTCCTGCTCATCGCCAGTGTTGTTTCTCTTCAATGCTGTGGACGTTACTCTCCACACTCAGGAGCCGGGTGTGTTTCTAGAGCTAAGAGGAAGGCTGCTCTTTACTGTGCTCCTACCTCCCAGGATAGAAGAAGGCTCCTAGGAAGTTAAGGTGGTATAGAAGTGCAGACTCACAGATGTTTCCCCGGCCCTCCGGGAGCCCCACTTGGTCTTCCCGCTGCCTTCAAATCAACTCTGAAACGACTTCCCTAGAACCCTCGTACTCCCACCTTAACAGAGCACTCCTGCTCTTTTAAGTTCACTGGGTCCCCGGAGTCCAATGTCACACTCTCCTCTCTCCAACCCCACATCTCGGCAGACAGCAAGTCTTACCCATGATATTCCTAGATTTCATCAGGTCCCTCCGATGTCCAGTCATTCCCAACCTTGCCATTCCAGTTTCATCTCTTCAGTTCCTTCCTCTAAGATGCCCTGGCAGTGGGTGTTCTAAAATACCCTGAATCCTACAATTTTAATTTTGTTTCTAACAAACTATCTAATTATGACAGAAAACAAAAGCCAACAGCATGCATACAGAACAAAGGTCTGTATCAGCCGGACGTGGTGGCAGGTGCCTGTAGTCCCAGCTACTTGGGAGGCTGAGGCAGGAGAATCGCTTGAACCCAGGAGGTAGAGGTTGAAGTGAGCTGAGACCATGCCACTGCACTCCAGCCTGGGAAACAGCGTGAGATTCTGTCTCAAATAATAACAATAATAATAATAAAATAAAAAATAAGATAATAATCAAAAGGCCTGTAGAATCCATCCCACATCACCTTCTTCGCCATTCCTACCGTTCCCTGCCTTGTTCACCATGCTGATCCTTCACTGCGCACACCACACTTGATCATTTTTCTTTTCAGCTCCTTGTCTTCATTCATGCTAATTCATCATCTATTAGAGCTGCCTTACTCTTCTTCACTAAATTGTTGGTAAAATCCCCCAAAATCCTTCTCAAGCACTGCCTCATCCAGGAATCTGTTAAATCTCTACATTTGTTTAAACATGTTTCACTAAACTCCCTCAGAACAGGTGCTGTATCTCCCTCGCTTATTTCATTATATTGATATTCTCTCTTGTTCCTTACCTGTTCATATCCACCACTTGATTGGCAGATTCTTATATAGCCTTTTATTCCCAGTGTCTAAAAAACCTTCCATTGGTAAAAGTTATATTTACTTTTCGTAGATCTTCATAGCTCGTAAAGGGCTCCACTTCCAGAGGCATGGAGATTACATTTGTTATCCTTGTCTATTAGACGGCTCTGTATTGTAAGCTCTGCCCAGTGCCGAAAATGACGAGCGGTTCCACAAGGTATGAAATCCCTTCCATGGCTTTGAAATGCTCCTGCAGGGCTCTGGGAATCTGCCTCAGAGGCGGAGACCAGGTTAAGCAACACCAATCATTAGCTTCATTCTGTAGCTGGAGAAACTGAGGCACAGAAATTTTATTTTATTTTATTTTTTGCAGAGACAGGGGACAGGGTCTCCCTGTTTCCCAGGCTGGTCTCTAACTTCTGGGCTCAAGCTGTCCTCCTGCCTCGGCCTCTCAAAGTGCTGGAATTACAGGAGTGAGCCTTGGCACCTGGCCTCGGATTTTTAAACACCGAGTAAAACAAAATGTAATATAAAAACCATGTGGCTGATACCATTGATCACAATCTCATATACTTTTGACGCTGAGCTTTCCTTTTTCATCTGCAAAGGTCTTTCATAAAATGGCAAGCCCAGGTGAATAATGTATTTCCTGCTTACGGTTAGAGCTCCATGACTCTGTGACTGGCCTGTTCTGTGGATGAAAGTTGCCTGTGTGTGTTTTTCAGGGCCGCCGTAACAAAACGCCACAAAACAGGCAGCTTCGACAACGGGAATTTGTGTTCTCATGTTTCTGGAGACTGGAAATCTGAGATCAAGGGCTGGGCAGGGCAGGTTCCTCCTGGGGCCTCTCTCCATGCCTGTGGACCACGTCTTCTCCCTGTGTCCTCACAAAGTTGTCCCTCTGTGGGCATCTGTGTCTTCATCTCCTCTTCTAAGGACACCATTCATATTGAATTACAGCCCTTCTTAGTGACTCTGTTTTTCTTTAATAACCACTGTCAAATACAGTGACCTTCAGAGGGGCTGGGGGTTAGGATTTCAATGTACAAATGCAGGGACCACACTCCTGCCCCAGCACAGCTCTGCGGCCAGCATTGCTGGACACTAGTTGACTGAATGTGGTTTAGAGAAAAGTCTTTGGGGTTTAGAGAAGAGTCGCTTGCAGTGTACCCCCAGAATACATGCCATTCCCTCCATTTACAATAAGCCCCAATCCTGAAGCCCAAATCCTTTCACACTTTTCTAGCCTCGACACTTTCTCCTGTGTCCTGTGTGAGAAGAACCTACGGGACATGTGGAGGTGGCACTCAGCACCGCCCTGCGTGGAGCTGCAGCTTGTCGGAGCAGCCCGGCTCTTGTGCACAGCGGCGGGAGGGCTGTTGGCCGGAACACAGCACCAGGCGGCTGTGATGGGAGGAGAGAGCCACACCGGCGGAGGTGAGAACTGAAAACTAAATTACAGGTGAGTGGCTCCAAAGCGTGGTATGTACGCAGTGAGTGTGTGTGCTGCACAGAACCCTGCGTTTGTGTGTTCAGAATCCAAGCTATTCGTTCCATTCCTCTTTACTGCCGTTATGACCACTTGCAATTGTATATTGAACTCAACACTGTTAGGGGCTGGAGTTGGAAGAGCTACTGTCGTGGGTTGAATTGGGTCCCTAGAAAAGATACATTGGAATCCTAACCCTCAGGACTTCAGAATGTGACCTTATTTGGAGACAGGATCTTTACAGAGATAAGTGGCAATGAGATGATTGGGTTGGGCCCTAATTCAGTACAGCTGATGTACCCACAAAAATGGGTATCTGGGCACAGAGTCAGAGGCAAAAGAAGAATGTGCAGCGAAGGTGGGTTATGGGAATGGCCCGTCTACAAGCCAAGGAACACCAAGGGCTGGGGGCAGAGCACAGGCAGCCAGCAGAGAGGCCTGGACAGAGCCTCCCCACACCCTCAGAAGGAACCAAGCCTACCAGGACATGCGTCTCCAACTCCTGGTCTCCAGGCGATGAGATGACCGTTCTTGCTGTTTCAAGCCACCTACTATGAGGCCCTTTGCTAAGGCGGCCCCAGTAAACGGCACAGCCACATTCCCAGCTGGCATTCACCGGGCTAGACGCTCCACAGCTGTGACTTGTGTCACGGTGGAAAGCACAGTAGGCTTCTATTTTTCGAACCAGGATTCTGGACTCTCAGCCATCACACTCAGCCAGCAAATGTCTGTGGGTCTCGAATGCTTCCACTGAGGAATGGGGATGACGTAACTGCACCCTTACGAGATAACGGATGTGTTGACGTATTCAGCATGTCACAGAGATAAGAGCCCTTGATGAAATGAACAAATAATGACGTGAGGGGAAGGCGGTGTGGTGGGGAAATTGTCGATGGAGGGTGGTCACGAGGCTGGCAGCCTGGTATGGATGTGCAATGCCCATGTTGCCATGGGGCCAGGCTGCAGTGCTCCACACACCTGTCCACATTCACTCGCTGTCTGCTGTGTTTTCTCCAGGCCTCAGCAGCTGTGCTTCCCTCCCATGGGATGCTCTGGGCTAGCCTCCCACCTCTGTTCTGGTCTAGCCTCTGACCTGACCTGGTCTATTTGGCTCTCTGAAACCCTGAAACTGACATTCAGATTCTTGTTTCACTATTTTCCATGCCAGAATAATACATGAATCTTTCACAAAGTTCTGAAATCCAAAGTCTCTTTGAGGCTGAAAATGAATATCTGAAAGTTGATATTTAGTCCCCCGGAGTTGTCAGACAAACTGAAAAGCTTGTTTTCCCCATGATATGGTTTAAGTCTGTGTCCCCACCCAAATCTCATGTGGAAATGTAACCTCGGTGTTGGCGGCGGGGCCTGGTAGGAGGTTACTGGATCATGGAGGCGTTAGCTCATGTTGAACACGATTCCCGTTAGTGCTATCGTCATGGTAGTGAGTTCTCATGAGATCTGGTGTTTGAAAGTGTGTGGCACTCCCCCACTTTCTCCTGCTCTGGCCATGTAAAGTGCTGGCTCCCCCTACACCTTCCGCCTTGGTTTTAAGTTTCCTGAGGCCTCTGCAGAAGCTGAGCTGTTGCCAGCATCGTGCTTCCTGTACAGTCTGCAGAACCATGAACCAATTAAACCTCTTTTCCTTGTAAATTACCCAATCTCAGATATTTCTTTATAGCAGTGCAAGAACGGACTAACACCGCACTGGACAACGAAGACAGAGCCGGGGCTCTTCTGTCTCACTGTTTTCTGTGATTCTTAACACTTTGGTTAAAACAAAATAGGAAACCTCCTGCAATGTCTTGGATGAATTAAGATAAATTTGTTGACGCTTGCCTAAAATAATGAAAGAGGAGGCTGAGGACCGTGGCTAAAGTCTGTAATCCCAGCACTTTGGGAAGTGGAGGTGGGTGGAGCACCTGAGCTCAGAAGTTCGAGACCACCCTAGGCAACATGGTGAAACCCCATCTCCATGAAAACACAAAAAAGTAGCCGGGCATGGTAATGTGCACCTGTAGTCCCAGCTACTCTGGAGGCTGAGGCAAGAGGATTATTTGAGCCCAGGAGGCGGACGTTGCAGTGAGCTGAAATTGCACCACTGCACTCCAACCTGGGCGACAGAGTGAGACTCTGTCTCAAGCAAAATAAATAAACAAACAAACAGACAGACAAACAAAAAAGAAAGGGGGCATAATTAGAATGCAGAAAATCACAAACCTGAGGTTGCTGAAGCCACTTTAGGATCCATAATCAAGATGAAGATCCTTATATAGTTTTAAACATCCTAAATTTAACAAAACAAATAAATTCAGAGAACACTTGATCTTGCATCAGATTTCATAACACTCAGGAAATATCTTCAGCAAACTCCCAAGAACAATGTGAACGTATAATAAATCACTGCAGTCCTTAAAAAACAAATCTGAAACACTAGACTCCTAATTCAGAATGTATGAGTTATATGTAATAATAAACTATGAAGGAAAAAATAATCATTTCCAGGAGCCAATTGTTTAGTGGTAAAGGAGAATAGCAAGTATCCCATTGTCTGGAAATGTTTTACAAGTATATTCTGATGGTTTAAATTTTTGTTATACAGTATCATCAAGGTTCTGTCACATTTTAGTGTTATTGATTTGAAACAAAAGTGGATTTTGATATGATTTATTTTGGACTACACACTGTGTAATTATTCAAATGCTTCATTTCCATTTGAGTTTTCCTATTTGTTTTAAATGTTATTACTTGCTTCAGTGCATTTTCATTTTAGTGAACACACTGATAAATATTTCTATCAATTGCAGATGTGATTTTTGCATAAGTAACTAAAATGCTAGCACCGTGGTTTAATACAATATTAGACATCACAGGATCCCGTAGCAGCAATTAGAAAGTTTGTCTGCATGTGTGTAATCATAAAGGCCTTCTGGAAGGGTTTAAAGTGTGCTCATAATTAGTAATTTTAATGCTTCATGTCTTTCCGGAAAGCTTTAGACGCAAAGCCAGGGCTGATTCTAGGTAACATGGTGAAGTCGACTACGTTTGCTTTTCATTTTTCTCAGCCTTTCATCCCTGCTTTGCAAGTTCAATGGCCGTGTCACTGACCCAAGTCTGGCACAAGGTTTCCCAAATCAAGTCAGTCTTACAGACACATTCATTCTCTATGTCATTCTTACCTTCTCTCCTCTCAGGACACTCTGAGTTTTCCTTTCTCTTGGCTCCTTGATATTTACTTGCCTTGTCTGCTTCTGTGGTAGGTTGACAAAATTCTCTTAGCAGAATCTACAGCAGCCTCAATGCACAGCAAGTCGAGTGGTCAGCGGGCACATTGCAGCAATTAATCTGAGTTCCCAGGGTCTGTGCTGGGTGGTTGGCTGCTCCATTATCCTAATGATACCACTACGAATGCATTTGTTCACTAACACAGCTGATTCTTTACTGTATTTTCACTAGTGAGGACTGTAGTGATTTATTACACGTTGGCAAAGGAAGCACCCTTTGCCATGTAAAACAAAAATATCTTAATTTATCCAAGCAAGAGAGGGAGTGTGTTCACCTAGATTTCTTGCACAGGATTCGAATGAACCACGTAAAGACTCTGCAAATTACCAACAAAACCGGTGCTCACCAGGGCTGAGTGGCCCCTTCGCCGGGCACAGACCTTGCTGGGGGCTGAGACCACCCAGGCTCCATCAGGCTCCTGTACGCTGCTTCCTGAATGGAAGCCACTGCCACTCCCACACCAAATAATAACTAATAAAGGAAGGAAATTAGTTTCTTTTATTTCTGACTCTCATTTTTATGTTAGAAATGTATACATCAAAAATGGAATGTTAAAATACACACATTTATCCCATGAACTTTGATAATATCGCAAATAATAAAAAGGCAGGCTGGCATTCATGCTTTTTTTAAAATTTTCAAATGTTAATAATTACATTTACATAATTACTCCTGGATAAGGTTACCGTACTGAAAAGGTCATGAGAATTGATAATAGTTAAATATGTTCAAGATTATAGCCTGATGAGAATAAAATATGTCTAAGGAATAAATCACGAAACAGTCTACCCAAGTGTCATGCTTAACAAGTGCCTTGCTCTGTTCACACAGAGAGTTCCAAAGGCTGCGTTCTCACATGCTGTTCTCCACTAAAATCATGACATGGACATTATCCCTTCCGTTTTACAGCTGAGAAAACTGAAGCTAAAAAATATCAATTAATCTGCCTAAGATCACACAGTGGATGGCGGAGGCAGGATTTGAATCCAGGGATTCGAGCCGTAGAGAATGTGCTCAGAAACGCTGTAAAATACAGCCTCCCAGCTCAAATTGTTGAGTAGCTTAGCCCTGAGGAAATTGGAAAAATAACATGTTACTCATTTCTCTTAAAGAAAAAAAATGAAATACCATTTAGCATAAATACAGAAAAGTGCACAAATAAGATATACAGTTGTCTGAATAATTACAGAGTGAAAACACTATACAGATCAATACATAGTGTATCAGCTGTTTCCTGATGTTTTCCGTCAGTCATCCTCCAACCCATCTACAAAGTTAGCTAGAGATTAGTTTTGCCTGATGTTAAAATTATACTATGGTTTTTTTTTTTTTTTTTTTTTTTTTTTTTTTGAGACTGAGTCTCGCTCTGTTGCCTGAGCTGGAGTGCAGAGGTACAACCTCGGCTCACTGCAGCCTCCACCTCCCCGGCTCAAGTAATTCTCCTGCCTGTCTCCCGAGTAGCTGGTATTACAGTCACATGCTACCATGCCTGGCTAATTGTACTTTTAGTAGAGATGGGGTTTCATCATGTTGGCCGGGTTGGTCTCGAACTCCCGACCTCAAGGAATTCACCCACCTTGGCCTCCCAAAGTGCTGGGTTTACAGGTGTGAGCCATCGTGCCCAGCCTATTTATGTATTTTTGTATCTTGTTTGTTTTACTCAACATTACATGGACTCATATTTAATTATGCTATGTTCTTTCATTTCTCTATACTATTCCATTTTTCCATAGGTCACTATGTATGTATCCATTCTGTATGAAAAGGATGTTAGATTTTTTTCTGGGTTGTAGATAGGAAAGATATGTGGCCATGAACTTTCTCGTATGTGCATTTTAGTGCATATGTAAATGTATACGTTTATGCAATGATTTACTTAGAAATAGCAATAGAGCCTGTGCATCTTTCATATATGATGCTAAACTATTTCTCAAAGTAATTTTCCATGTGTTTTCTCAATAACAGGGCACTGGATTTCCAGATGATTCTCCCAGTTAGCAATGTGACATTTTTCTTTCTCTCTCTGAATGACATTGTTTGACGAAGAGCAGTTCTTTCTTTAGATGCCATTAATACTTTTCATCTTTTCCCTTAAAGCTATTAAAGTTAATTTTTTTGTACTGAATTCAATGAATCCTTCTTTATAATGAAGTCATGGATATATTTTTCTTCATTATGGCCAAATCCAGCCACGCCCCTTGGTAAGAACCTTCTGTGGCTGCACTGTCTGCAGATAACTCAGCGGGGGCAGAACCAAGTCCTTGTAACAGGGAGCTGTGGCCATGGCCCTGTATATTCACTTTCTGGCCCTTCACAGAAATACTTTAGTATTTACCTTTCACATTTTTGGCAACAAATCATTTGGGATTATTTTGTAAGGTAGTGGCTGCAGTTCTGTCTTTTTTTTTTCTAGTTGGCCAGGCCCCATTTACTGAAAAGAGCCCCTTTTTTGTATGCCATTGGGTCTAAACTTTGTATTAAGTCAAATGTTAGTGTTTTCTTTCTTTCATTGGTTGGTTAGCTATTTAGTTATTTTGGGTGTCGCATATTTTATTTCATTGATTTTGTGTGCTATCCTCCCGCTGCCTCGCTGTCTTAATTAATTCAAAACAGCTTTAACAATCACATGCATCAAGACATCACTGTTGTATTAGTCCATTTTGTGTTACTATAAAGGAATATCTGCAGCTCGATAATTTATAAAGAAATGAGTTTTATTACGGCTACGGTTCTGCAGGCTGTACAAGAAGCACGGCATCAGCATCTGCTTCTGGTGAGGCCTCAGCATGCTTTTCCTCTAGGCAGAAGGTGGACGGGGAGCAGACGTGTCACATGGCAAGAGCAGGGGCAAGAGAGGAGGGAGGGGGAAGCAAACTATTTTAAACAACCAGCTTTTCCATCAACTAGTAGAGTGAGAACTCGCTCCTTACCATGGGGAGGGTACCAGGCCACTCATGAGGGATCTCCCATATCTCAAATCCCTCCCACCAGGTCCCAACTCCAACACTGGCATCACATTTTAGCTTGAGATTTGCAGGGGAACACACAAGCAAATCATGTCAACTACGGACCCCACAAATAAGTACAATTGTTATTTGTCTATTAAAAATAAAATAAATAAATAAAATAATTGTTAAAGACTGTCTTAGATATTATTGGCTATTTGCATTTCCATGTGTATGTTAAGTAAGCTTATCAATTACCATACCAAAGAAAACAGAAAAAAAAAATCAACTGTCTTGGACAGATTTCATGAAAACTACACACACCTTTGTAAGACTTGTGATCTTACAATAGTAAGTCTTTGGCCGGGCGCGATGGCTCATCCCTGTAATCCCAGCACTTTGGGAGGCTGAGGTGGGCTGATCACTTGAGGCTAGAGTTTGAGACCACCCTGGCCAATATGGTGAAACCCCGACTCTAGTAAAAATACAAAAACTGGCCTACACAGTGGCACATGCCTGTAGTCCCAGCTACTCAGGAGGCTGAGGTGGGAGGACAGCTTGAGCCTGGCACGCAGAGGTTGCAGTGAGCTGAGATAGTGCCACTGCACTCCAACCTGGGCGACAGAGCGAGATTCTGCCTCAGAAAAAGCCTTTTAAAAGATGGGCATGAAACATTAGTTATTTTTATTTAAAACATTTCTTCATTTGTCTTAATATATTAAACGGTTTCTGTGGAGTCTTGCATGTGTTTTAGTCACCATTATGAACAGCAATTTATTCACCATTATTATTAGATTTATTCACCAATACAAACAGTAATTAAAAAATATATTTTCCAAAAAAGTATTTTTTTGTTGTTTCCTACTGGCACTTGTAAAATAAAATAATTTTTTCTTTGGCTCTTCAACATATACCCAGTGTCATTGCTAAATTTGCTTATTAACTCTAATCACTTATCTCAAAGCACAAGCAGATTTTCTCCAAAAATAAACATATCTGTGAATAAAGATGGTTTCTTTGAATCCTTCTTAATCACTGTTTACTTCATGCCTTTTCTTTCCCTTGTTGCACAGACCAGGGCTTCCATCTTGCGATTCCTTGGGTTGGTGGTTGCAGTCCTCTTTGTCTTGTTGCTAATCTTAAAGGGAATTCTTTCAGCTTTTCATTGCTAAGCATTAGTGTTGCTATAAATTTTTAAATGCTCTATCACAGTACTTTAATTGCTAGTCGATTTTTGTGACAAGTTTATGTTTAACTTTCTCTGCATTATTTGGGTGAAAAAAAATGAATTTTCTTCTTCCTTTCACAAGTGTAGCAATTTCACTGGGTTCAATTCATTGTTCTCTTCACAGCTTCTGAAAACAACACTGACATATCTGTTTATAAATGATGATTCCTTTCTAATGTATATATTTAAAAATTTAATTTTCACAAAAACTCAGTTTGGGCTATATCAATGTTATAATTTTGGTTAATTTCTATTGAGTTCAAAATAGGCTATGATATTGTAATCTTTACACACTGATATATAGTAACTTATTCCTTCAGTCATAAGTTATCTAAAAATGTATTGCTTATTGTTGACATAATTGTGAAATATTAAATATTTGTAGTATCATTATATAGCTTAATTCTACTGTCTATAGAAACTATTTCCTAGATAAATTTGGCACTTGATACTTGTAGAGAGTTATATGCTTCCCAGTCTGTTTTTGGATTTGGTAAACTTTTTTGTGTATTTGAGAAAATTAGGTATTGTGGAGTTGTTAGGTGTAGCATTTTTATGCATCAATAAGACGTTAGTTAATTATGATCAGATATTTTACATTGATGCTGAATGTTGTCTTTGTGTTATATTACTCACCTATCTCTCACCAGAATAGTAGATTAATTAGTCCATTGCATACAAATTTCAATTACAACATTAAAATGATTTTTAGTGGAGAAAAGAACTTTTTGCTGGGAAATTAAAACTTTTATCTTTGTTTTTCCTTTTGATGCCTCATATTGCCTGTTTCCTTAAAGAATTATTTTTCTTATATCAGTGTAATTTTTTCTTTTTCTTCTTTTTTTTTTTCTGGAAGGGAATGCTCAGTGCAGCTTTTTTCATCTGGATATTTTAATGGTTTTATTATTATTATTATTATAATACTTTAAGTTCTAGAGTACATGTGCACAATGTGCAGGTTTGTTACATATGTATACATGTGCCATGTTGGTGTGCTGCACCCATTAACTCGTCATTTACATTAGGTATATCTCCTAAGGCTATATCTCCCACTTCCCCCCACCCCACGACAGTCTCCAGTGTGTGATGTTCCCCTTCCTTAGTCCAAGTGTTCTCATTGTTCAATTGAGAGAGAGAGATTGAGTGAGAACATGTAGTGTTTGGTTTTCTGTACTTGCAATAGTTTGCTGAGAATTATGGTTTGCAGCTTCATCTATGTCCCACAAAGGACGTGAACTCATCCTTTTTTTATGGCTGTGTAGTATTCTATGGTGTATATGTGCCAAATTTTCTTAATCCAGTCTGTCATTGATGGACATTTGGTTGGTTCCAAGTCTTTGCTATTGTGAATAGTGCCACAATAAACATACATGTGCATGTGTCTTTATAGCAGCATGATTTATAATCCTTTGAGTATATACCCAGTAATGGGATGTCTGGGTCAAATAATATTTCTAGTTCTAGATCCTTGAGGAATCCCCACACTGTCTTCCACAATGGTTGAACTAGTTTACATTCCCACCAACAGTGTAAAAGTGTTCCTATTTCTCCATATCCTCTCTAGCACCTGTTGTTTCCTGACTTTTTAATGATCGCTATTCTAACTGGCATGAGATGGTATCTCATTGTGGTTTTGATTTGCATTTCTCTGATGGCCAGTGATAGTGAGCATTTTTTCATGTGTCTGTTGGCTGCATAAATGTCTTCTTTTGAGAAGTGTCTGTTCATATGCTTTGCCCACTTTTTGATGGGGTTGTTTTTTTCTTGTAAGCTTATTGGAGTTATTTGTAGATTCTGGATATTAGCCCTTTGTCAGATGAGTAGATTGCACAAATTTTCTCCCATTCTGTAGGTTGCCTGTTCATTCTGATGTAGTTTCTTTTGCTGTGCAGAAGCTCTTTAGTTTAATTAGATCCCATTTGTCAATTTTGGCTTTCGTTGCCACTGCTTTTGGTGTTTTAGACATGAAGTCCTTGCCCATGCCTACGTCCTGAATGGTACTGCCTGGGTTTTCTTCTAGGGTTTTTATAGTTTTAGGTCTAACATTTATGTCTCTAATACATCTTGAATTAATTTTTATATAAGGTGTAAGGAAGGGATCCAGTTTCAGTTTTCTACATATGGCTAGCCAGTCTTCCCAGCACCATTTATTAAATAGGAATCCTTTCCCCATTTCTTGTTTTTGTCAGGTTTGTCAAAGAACAGATGGTTGTAGATATGTGGTATTATTTGAGGGCTCTGTTGTGTTTCATTGGTCTATATCTCTGTTTTGGTACCAGTACCACGCTGTTTGGGTTACTGTAGCCTTGTAGTATAGTTTGAAGTCAGGTAGTGTGATGACTCCAGCTTTGTTCTTTTGGCTTAGGATTGTCTTGGCAATGCAGGCTCTTTTTTGGTTCCATACAAACTTTAAAGTAGTTTTTTCCAATTCTGTGAAGAAAGTCATTGATAGCTTGATGGGGATGGCATTGAATTTACAAATTACCTTGGGCAGTATGGCCATTTTCACGATATTGATTCTTCCTATCCATGAGCATGGAATGTTCTTCCATTTGTTTGTGTCCTCTTTTATTTCATTTAGCAGTGGTTTGTAGTTCTCCTTGAAGACGTCCTTCATATCCCTTGTAAATTGGATTCCTAGGTATTTTATTCACTTTGAAGCAATTGTGAATGGGAGTTCACTCATGATTTGGCTCTCTGTTTGTCTGTTACTGGTGTATAAGAATGCTTGTGATTTTTGTACATTGATTTTGTATGCTGAGACTTTGCTGAAGTTGCTTATCAGCTTAAGGAGATTTTGGGCTGAGATGATGGGGTTTTCTAAATATACAATCATGTCATCTGCAAACAGGGATAATTTGACTTCCTCTTTTCCTAATTGAATACTCTTTATTTCTTTCTCCTGCCTGATTGCCCTGGACAGAACTTCCAACACTATGTTGAATAGGAGTGGTGAGAGAGGGCATCCCTGTCTTGTGCCAGTTTTCAAAGGGAATGCTTCCAGTTTTTGCCCATTCAGTATGATATTGGCTGTGGGTTTGTCATAAATAGCTCTTATTATTTTGAGATACATCCCATCAATACCTAATTTATTGAGAGTTTTTAGCATGAAGGACTGTTGAATTTTGTCCAAGGCCTTTTCTGCATCTATTGAGATAATCATGTGTTTTTTGTCTTTAGTTCTGTTAATATAATGGATTATGTTTATTGATTTGTGTATGTTGAACCAGCCTTGCATCCCAGGGATGAAGCCCACTTGATCGTGGTGGATACGTTTTTTGATGTGCTGCTGGATTCAATTTGCCAGTATTTTATTGAGGATTTTTGCATCGATGTTCGTCAGGGATATTGGTCTAAAATTCTCTTTTTTTGTTGTGTCTCTGCCAGACCTTGGTATCAGGATGTTGATGGCCTCATAAAATGAGTTAGGGAGGATTCCCTCTTTTTCTATTGATTGGAATAGTTTCAGAAGGGATGGTACCAGCTCATCCTTGTACCTCTGGTAGAATTCAGCTGTGAATCCGTCTGGTCTGGACTTTTTTTTGGTTGGTAGGCTATTAACTATTGCCTTAATTTCAGAGCCTATTATTGGTCTATTCAGGGATTCAACTTCTTCCTGGTTTAGTCTTGGGAGGGTGTATGTATCCAGGAATTTATCCGTCTCTTCTAGACTTTCTTGTTTATTTGCATAGAGGTGTTTATAGCATTCTCTGATGATAGTTTGTATTTCTGTGGGATTGGTGGTGATATCCCCTTTATCATTTTTTATTGTGTGTATTTAATTTTTCTCTCTTCTTTATTAGTTTTGCTAGCGGTCTATCAATTTTGTTGACCTTTTCAAAAAAACCAGCTCCTGGATTCATTGATTTTTTGAAGTTTTTTTTTGTGTCTCTGTCTCCTTCAGTTCTGCTCTAATCTTAGTTATTTCTTGCCTTCTGCTAGCTTTTGAATGTGTTTGCTCTTGCTTCTCTAGTTATTTTAATTGTGATGTTAGGATGTCAATTTTAGATCCTTCCTGCTTTCTCTTGTGGGCATTTAGTGCTATAAGTTTCCCTCTACTCACTGCTTTAAATGTGTCCCAGAGGTTCTGGTATGTTGTGTCTTTGTTCTTATTGGTTTCAAAGAACATCTTTATTTCTACCTTCATTTCGTTATGTACCCAGTAGTCATTCAGGAGCAGGTTGTTCAGTTTCCATGTAGTTGAGTGGTTTTGATTGAGTTTCTTAATCCTAAGTTCTAGTTTGATTGCACTGTGTTCTGAGAGACAATTAGTTATAATTTCTGTTTTTTCACATTACTTCCAATTATGTGGTCAATTTGGAATAAGTGTGATGTGGTGCTGAGAAGAACGTACATTCTGTTGATTTGGGGTGGAGAGTTCTGTAGATGTCTATTAGGTCTGCTTGGTGCAGAGCTGAGTTAAATTCCTGGATATCCTTTTTAACTTTCTGTCTCGTTGATCTGTCTAATGTTGACAGTGGGGTGTTAAAGTCCCTCATTATTATTGTGTGGGAGTCTAAGTCTCTTTGTAGGTCTCTAAGGACTTGCTTTATGAATCTGGGTGCTCCTGTATTGGGTGCATATATATTTAGGATAGTTAGCTCTTCTTGTTGAATTGATCCCTTTACCATTAATTAATGGCCTTCTTTGTCTCTTTTGATCTTCGCTGGTTTAAAGTATGTTTTATTAGAGACTAGCATTGCAACCCCTGACTTTTTTGTTTTCCATTTGCTTGGTAAATCTTCCTTCATCCCTTTATTTTGAGCCTATGTGTGTCTCTGCGTGTGAGATGGGACTCCTGAATACAACACACTGATGGGTCTTGACTCTTTATCCAGTTTGCCAGTCTGTGTCTTTTAATTAGAGCATTTAGCCCATTTACATTTAAGGTTAATATTGTTATGTGTGAATTTGATCCTGTCGTTATGACGTTAGCTGGTTATTTTGCTCCTTAGTTGATGCAGTTTCTTCTAGCATCAATGGTCTTTACAAATTGGCATGTTTTTGCAGTGGTTGGTACTGGTTGTTCCTTTCCATGTTTAGTGCTTCCTTCAGAGTCTCTTGTAGGGCAGGCCTGGTGGTGACAGAATCTCTCAGCATTTGCTTGTCTGTAAAGGATTTTATTTCTCCTTCACTATGAAACTTAGTTTGGCTGGATATGAAATTCTGCGTTGAAAATTCTTTTTTTAAGAATGTTGAATGTTGGCCCCAACTCTCTTCTGGTTTGTAGAGTTTCTGCCAAGAGATCTGCTGTTAGTCTGATGGGCTTCCCTTTGTGGGTAACCCGACCTTTCTCTCTGGCTGCCCTTAAGATTTTTTCCTTCATTTCAACTTTGGTGAATCTGACAATGATGTGTCTTGGAGTTGCTCTTCTCAAGGAGCATATTTATGGCATTCTCTGTATTTCCTGAATTTGAACGTTGGCCTGCCTTGCTAGGTTGGGGAATTTCTCCTGGATAACATCCTGCAGAGTGTTTTCCAACTTGGTTCCATTCTCCCCATCACTCTCAGGTACACCAATCAGATGCAGATTTGGTCTTTTCACATGGTCCTGTATTTCTTGGATACTTTGTTCGTTTTTTTTTTACTCTTTTTTCTCTAAACTTCCCTTATTGCTTCATTTCATTCATTTGATCCTCCATCACTGATACCCTTACTTCCAGTTGATTGATTCGACTACTGAAAGCTTATGCATGCATCACGTAGTTCTTGTGCCATGGTTTTCAGCTCCATCAGGTCATTTAAGGACTTCTCTGCCCTGGTTATTCTAGTTAGCCATTCATCTAGTCATTTTTCAAGGTTTTTAGCTTCTTCACGATGGGTTTTAACTTCCTCCTTTAGCTAGGAGAAGTTGGATCGTCTGAAGCCTTCTTCTCTCAACTCGTCAAAGTCATTCTCCATCCAGCTTTGTTCTGTTGCTGGCAAGGAGCTGCGTCCCTTTGGAGGGGGAGAGGCACTCTGATTTTTAGAATTTTCAGCCTTTCTGCTCTGTTTTTTCCCCATCTTTGTGGTTTTATCTACCTTTGGTCTTTGGTGATGGTGACGTACAGATGGGGTTTTGGTGTGGATGTCCTTTCACTTTGTTAGTTTTCCTTCTAACAGGGCCCTCAGCTGCAGGTCTGCTGGAGTTTGCTGAGGGTCCACTCCAGACCTTGTTTGCCTGGGTATCAGCAGCAGAGGCTGCAGAACAGCAAATATTGCTGAACAGTAAATGTTGCTGCCTGATCGTTCTTCTGGAAGCTTCATCTCAGAGGGGTACCTGGCTGTGTGGGGTGTCAGTCTGCCTCTACTTGGGGGTGCCTCCTAATTAGGCTACTTGGGGGTCAGTGACCCACTTGGAGAGGCAGTCTGTCCATTCTCAGATCTCAAACTCTGTGCTGGGAGAACCACTACTCTCTTCAAAGCTGTCAGACAGGGACGTTTAAATCTACACAGGTTTCTGCTGCCTTTTGTTCAGCTACGCCCTACCCCCAGAGGTGGAGTATACAGAGGCAGGCAGACCTCCTTGAGCTGCAGCGGGCTTCACCCAGTTTGAGCTTCCTGGCTGCTTTGTTTACCTATTCAAGCCTCAGCAATGGTGGGTGCCCCTCCCCCAGTCTTGCTGCTGCCTTGCATTTCAATCTCAGACTGCTGCTGCGCTAGCAATGAGAGAGGCTCCTTGGGCGTGGGACCCTCCGAGCCAGGTGCAGGATATAATCTCCTGGTGTGCCATTTGCTAAGACCGTTGGAAAAGCCAGTATTAGGGTGAGAGTGACCTGATTTTCCAGGTGCCATCTGTCACAGCTTCCCGTGGCTAGGAAAGGGAATTCCCTGACCCCTTGCACTTCCTGGGCGAGGTGATGCCCCACCCTGCTTCTGTTCACACTCCGTGGACTGCACCCACTGTCCGACAAGCCCCAGCGAGATGAACCCAGTACCTCACCTGGAAATGCAGAAATCACCCACCTTCTGTGTAGCTCATGCTGGGAGCTGTAGACTGGAAATCACCCACCTTCTGCGTAGCTCATGCTGGGAGCTGTAGACTGGAAATACCCATCTTCTGCGTACTGGGAGCTGTAGACTGGAAATCACCCACCTTCTGCGTAGCTCATGCTGGGAGCTGTAGACTGGAGCTGTTCCTATTCGGCCATCTTGGAACCCTCTTTAATGTTTTTTTATCCTTGTATAAGGCTATACCTCTTTTAAGCAGTTGTACTTTGTGGATATCCAATGTTCCAGCCTTTGCTGCCATTGTAATAGCTATTTTACTTACCTCTCCTATTTGGCTATTTGATTTTACTTTGTTTTTTTCTAATTGAATTGTCCTCTTTTTTTTAATTGATGGAGTTTTTTTTTTTTTTTGTAATTCTATTTTCTGCTCTTTTAGTTTGTTAATTATCTGCTCTTTTAGAAAATTGACTAAAGGTATAAAGGTTAGTAAAAATAATTATCTCTATCTCTTCCTACATAATTAAAAATCGTCAAACATTTAATATCTTCATCTGTTTCCAACTTCTGTGCAGTTTTGAATATATTTTCATTCTATATATACTTTTGGTCCCACAAAGTATTATTTTAACGGTTTATGCAATCAATATTCTTTTAGATTTGTCCCCTCATTTTCTCCCTCTATTGATAATTATTATCTCCCTTCCACCATGGATCATTTTCTTCCTACCTGAAGAATATCCTCTAATGCAATTTTTTTTCTTTTTTTTCTTTTTTTGAGATGGAGTCTCGCTTTGTTGCCCAGGCTGGGGTGCAGTGGCGTGATCTCGGCTCACTGCAAGCTCCACCTCCCAGGTTCACGCCATTCTCCTGCCTCAGCCTCCCGAGTAACTGGAACTACAGATGCCCACCACCATGCCTGGCTAATTTTTTGTATTTTTTAGTAGAGACGAGGTTTCACCGTGTTAGCCAGGATGGTCTCTATCTCCTGACCTTGTGGTCCACCCACCTTGGCCTCCCAAAGTGCTGGGATTACAGGTGTGAGCCACCGAGCCTGGACCCCCTAATGCAATTTTAAAAGCATGTCTGGTCATAAATGATCATCTTAATTTTGGTATGTCCAGAAATGACTTCATTTTACCTTCAGCTGTGAGGAGTCAATTTTCATATTGCCGAGCTCTATACCAGCCTGTTGCTTTCCCACGTGCAGAAGGTACCATCATCCCTGGCTCCAGGTGCTCACTGTTGAGATGCACGTGGCAGGTACAGTGCTCTCCTTTCAGCTAATGACTTTGCCCTCTGGATGCTTGTAAGGCTTGTTCCGTGTTCCACCAGAAAGAATTTGCAGCAGCTTTACCAGGGGAAGCCTCGGTGGTTTCCTTTTCATTTCATGTCCTTGGAATTTGTAGTGTTTTCCAAATCTGTGGTTTGAAGTGTTTCATCAGTTCATGATGAATACAGCCTTTAGCAGCAAGTGAGACCTTGTCCTTTTCAGTTTAGTGTTTCCTGACTCTTCTCTCAGTGCTTCAAGCTTGAAACGATCTTCATCTCTATCTTCAGCTACAGTGAATACATCGCTAAATCCACCAATTATTGTATTCGTTACTGTTGGTGTATTTTTAAACACTTGTTTGCGTGCGTGTGTGTGTGTGGTATTTTAATGTCATTTCCAGTTATTGGCAGATAGTATTCATATTTAATTTTATTATTTTCCTTTTTATTTTAGTTTTAATTGTGGTAATATATATGTGAGATACTTATTGTTTTAACCATTTGAAGTGGACATTTCAATGAATTAAGTACAATCCCATTGTTGTGCAGCCATCGCCATCCTTCACCTTGAGACCTTTTCATTTTTCCCAGTGGAAACTCTGCACCCATTGAACGACGCCGCCTGCCCCTCCCCCAGCCCCCGGCATGGTTTTATTTTAGAAACCATGTTTGAAAGTCCCGTTATATTGACCTCCTATTACTCTTACTCTATTTGTTACAGATTGTTTGTGTCTACCCCCCTCCCACACGCAAAATTCTTAAATTAAAGAACATTCAGGCTCTAATGTCTCTGTATTTGCAGAAAGGGTGTAAATGGAGATAATTAAGGCAAAATGTCATAAGGGTGGGGTCCTGATCCAATAGCAGTAGTGCCCTTAGAAGAGGAAACACCAGAGCTCTCTCTTTCTCTCTCTTCCTCTGTCTCTGTCTCCGTCTCTGTCTCTCTCTCTCTTTCTCCTTCTTGAGGAAGTAGCAAGAAATTGGTTGCCTGCAAGCCAGGAAGAGGACCCTCACCAGTCACCCAATCAGCTGGAACTTTGATCATGGACTTCTGGCCTCCAGAAACCTGAGGACTGTTTGTGTTATTTAAGCGACCTGGCCTGTGGGCACTGTGGTGCTGCTGTGGGTGGCTGAGCACTCGGTGTTGAAGAGCGCTCCTGCCTGGCTCCCTCACTGCAATGGCACGTGAGCTAGTGCTCATGAATGAATGTGGAGAGATGGCGAGGTGGTGCCCGAGCTTATCTGCCTTCAGAGAGGATGAATTTATTTTCCCTTGGAAAAGGAAATTATACTGTGGGCACCAAATGTCTCACGTCACCATATTCCAAACAGGTATTAAGATGGTGCCATGCTATACTTCATTTCCTACAGGACGGTTTGCTTCTGCTTGGCTCTGCTCACGTGGCACACCCTGTTGGAATGTCACCCAGCACCTGGAATATTCAGCAAGTCCTCACTCTTGGAAGTCCTGAGCTGTAATAGTTGCTCTCCCAGTTGGGTGCTGTGCTTTGCTGTAGTAAACAGTCTGGTTCATTTGTGTGGAAATTTGCTGACAGAGCCAGGCCATCTCTTTTCTTTCCCTTCCAGACTTGCTAGTAGGAAAACCAGGGGTCCCTCCTTTGGCATTGGCCCCACAAGATGCAGCCTTTCAGCACAGGACTCTCACCCCACCCCAGCCCTAACCACATTAGAGCCAGAGCCAGTGTTCCCTCTCGGCTAGGTTTTAAGCCGTTTTTCAGACTTGCCTTGGAGCCTTTCCAGAAAACCTTGCTTTGTAACAAACCTTTTAAAACTTAATTTGTGTGTGTGGCTCATAGATCTCCACACTCAGCTCAGACTGTGGGTGGAGTGTCCGTTCGCTTCTGCAGGGTGACTCTGGCCTCAGCTCTTCCTTCTCTTATCAAGCCTTTTACAGTTGGCAAATTCCAAATGGGAAACAAGAAGTCCAAGTGCTTAGCCCACCTCCTTGGACTTTTTCTCTCTGCTGGATTGTGCCTCTGCAAATCCTTGTGGCCATTTACTTCGTTCACAAATTGTTCACCTTTTTAAAACATCCAGCTTACCAAACTGTACTTAGCACGAGACTGGCCCAAACAACATTGTCTATATTTTCTGGAAATTTTATTCCACAAACCGATAGATTCTTTGTTTACATTCTTAAGTTCTGGGATAATGTTCAATGCATTCCAATGATATCACAATCAAAAAGAATGATAGGCTTGCAAATATGATCCATGCCTGAATTCAAGTAAGTTCGGCAGAACATTAGTATCAGGAATAAACAAACGTCTTCTTGTAAACCACTGAGATTTAGAAATGATTGCTTTTAACATAGCCTATCCTGAATAATAGAATCATGCAAGTCATAATTAAAAATAAGAAAAAAATTCAGGACATGTTTAAAAAGTCTACAATGCTGGATTCACACGTGGCCTCTTCCCCGCTGTGGGTGAAGTGTGCTGCCTCCCTGCGGTGATACTGAGTTGGGATATAATGTTAGAGAAGGCATGTACCTAGATTCTTCCCATGGGCTTGCACAGCTTGGCCTTTACTGAGTGACCATCGGCTATGAAACAAACACTCCATGTGAAGCACAGACACGCCGCCCTGGGACCCCTCAAAGAGAAGGGACTGGAATGAAACTCATAGCTGGAGCCATGGCCAGTGGACTTGCCAGCCGTGATTTCCGACCCAGCCCAGCCTCAATCAGCCAGACATCAGTTCACTCACAGACCTGGAGACCCACAATAAATGCTTGTGTCTGGAAGCCACTGCAGGTCCCGCCGCTTCCCTCCCCGTATTTCTCAGGGTTTTCACTTCAGGGGACCCACGCCAAGCTCCAACCAATAATACCCGCGTCTCTTCACCGGAAAGCTTCCTCCGAGGCTGGGCGTTGCCTCTGCGCCTACACACAGAGGAATTAACACGCCTGGGAGCATCCCTCAAAAGAGACTGATTTTTATGTAATTTATACCAACTACCATATTTATATCATGTACATGATATAACATATACAACTGTGTATGTATAGAAGTTAGTATACATTATATGAAAACCAGTTTTTACATTACATATGTAGTTCTATCATATATGTGTAGTTTTAGTATATATTATATATATGTAATTATGTTATATATACAATATATTACATATGAATTTCAAGGCAGATCAGTGTGCCAGTGATGATGCATCCCTTAGGGAAAGGATGATGAGGGGCCAAGAAGAGGACCGAGTGGCAGACCACTAGAGCAGCAGACAGACAACCAACACAGAGCAGTGGTACAGAACCCAAAGACACAGAGCTTTCAAACTGTGAGATTGTCTTCTTTTTCATGACTGAGTAGTATTCCACTGTGCCTCTGTGCTGAAGCTTCCTTAACCATTCATCCATTGATGACCACGTAGGTAGACTCGGTATCTTGTCTCTGTGAACAGTGCTGCAGTGAGCATGCAGTATGCACTAGTTTTTTTACTAGTTTTTCCACATACTAGTTTTTTTTTTTTTTGTCTTCAGATAAATGCCCAGTAGTTGGATTTCTGGATCATATGGTAGCTGTATTCCTACTTTTTTAATGAACCTTTATCCTGTGTTCCGTATTGGCTGTGTTAGTTTACAATCTCACCAACAGTCTGGATAAGTGTCCCCTTTTCTCCACTTCCTCACCAACGCTTGTTTTCTTTTCTTTTCTTTTTTTTTTTTTCTGAGATGGAGTGCAGTGGCGTGATCTTGGCTCACTGCAACTTCCATCTCCCAGGTTCAAGCAATTCTCCTGCCTCAGCCTCCTGAGTAGCTGGGTCTGCAGGTGTCTGCCACCATGCACAGCTAATTTTTGCATTTTTTTAGTAGAGACAGGATTTCACCATGTTGGCCAGGCTGGTCTCAAACTCCTGAATTCAGGTGATCCTCCAGCCTTGGCCTCCCAAAGTGTTGAGATTACAGGTGTGAGCCACCGTGCCAGGCATGTTTTCTTTTGTCTTTTTTATAATAGTTATTCTAACTGGAGTGAGGTGGTGATTTCTGAAAACATGGACGAACCTGAAAGAAGTTCTTGAGTCCTATTGCACTGTAGGGTGACTACAGTTAACAGTCAAACATTGTATATTGCAAAATAGTGAAAAGAGAAGCTTTTGAATGTTCTCACCAGGAAGAAATTATAAATGCATGAGGTGGTGAATACACTAACCACAACCGATTGGAACATTATGCAACATAGATACGATCAAAACACCAAATTGTGTCCCGTAAACATGTACAATTATAATATGTCAATTTAAAAAATGAATATTGAAAAGAAAAACAACCTACATAGAACTTTTCAAAGAGAGAAAGGCTCGGTGCTGTATAAAAATCTGTTACATGGAAACAGAAGGTCACGCATTGTAAACCAACGTGAATATCAATCTGAATATTTTTTGAGCAGATGTATTGTAATTGGTAAAAACAGAAGCCTCATTTCAGTAAGTTTCACAGTAAATGCAAAAGGTAAGGAAGGAGATATGGAGAAAGTAGTTTACTGTTTGTAGAGCAGTCTCTAAGAATATAAACATATAAGAAGCAACTCAACTCTTACCCCCATAAAACTGATTGTCTAACACTACGCTATCCAATACAAATATTATGTGAGCTGCATTGATACATTTGAAATTTTCTAGTAGCCGTATTAACATTTTAGCAATATATTTCAACCACTAATTCAAAAATGTTATTATTTCAACAGGTAATCAATGTGAAATATTGCACGCACTTTTCTTTATTATAAATCTTTAACGTCTGGTGTGCATTTCCAGTCATGTACATCCCAATTCAGACTAGCCATCCATCAAGTGTCCAGCAGTCCTAGCTGCTCAGGAAATGTGATATTGGGCCACACAGACATAATGGATTCTCAAAGCAGGGAAATGTATACTCAGTCAAAAACAAAGTGAATCTATTAATAAATTCTGTTACAAAGGAGGAAAAAATCTTGATCCATTTTCTTATAGGCTAAATGGAAGAATTAATCTAGAAAAACTCTGGGGAGCAAGTTGACTGTTTAGATGCTAGATAATGGCTAATTGCCTGTCATGTTTCAGAAAAAAGACACTGTCATTTGCAACCTCAGTAAGATTGATGTGTGAATTATTCAGGAACAAGCAACGCCAATGGCACGTTATGTATTATTTCAGAATAGACTGAAAGCTGTCATTTACCTACACTGAAGCTGTACTACATAAGTGCCGTGTTTTCCACATTTAATAAATGAGTATCAAGTCGTTGTTCTCTGATGGTTCAGAACAGGTCATCTGAACTAACTGGAGTCTAATCTAGATTGTTGTGAATATTGTACACGCCGATTACCCTGATCTGATCACTAGACTTTATATGGATTGAAACACCGCTATGCACACCACGAATACGTTCCATTATTATTTGTTAATTTACAAATAAGAATTAAAAAGAAAGCATCAATGATGTCTTTGAAATATGTCCAAGCATTTTGAAGTAGATCTAGGGAGTAAATGACATTGGTTGATTACTTTCAAATTTAAGTGTCAAGGGCTTTGACACAACCCCAAACCCTCTAAAGACTTCACGAGCAGCAGAAGGAAAGTGTTGTGAGTGAGAAGCATGACAGGATGTGGGCGTCAGAAGGAGCAGCGGTGAGTCCACAGCGTACAGGTTCTCGTGAGCCTGGGGAGGAGAATCGGGGGACAGTCACGGTGTGGTCCACAGGAAACGCTCTCTCTGTTGGGAGTCGTCTGTTTTAAAAGACTGTGTCTTTGTAGCTTGGAAGATTCGTGAGTGTCCTCAGGAAATTATTCTAATTTTCCTATGGACTACTTAGAAATCCACATTGGCAATCATAGATGACATGAATCTAAGAATGTCAGATTTGTCAAACTAAAACAGACAGCATTCATAGGATGTATTTCAAATTTAAAAAACTATTCATTGTGCATCTGAATCTAATTTAATTGTCTTTTTTTTTTTCTGGAAACTATGTTAATCCTGTTTTTCAGAAACAATGAGCCATGAGTGATTTTCCCCATCATCTTCCCAGTATTAAAGACATTCATTGGGAGGGTGAAGTTTTCTGCCACCATAACTGGTCAAAAATCTCTGTTTCTGTAACCTCAAGCCAGGCCATGTGCAGGTGCTTCCCAGGCTCTGAGACAACCTTGCAGGCAGTGCAGCTGCAGCTGGACAGGTGTAGACCGTGTCCTACCCTGGCTTCTGTTTTGAGAGAGCTCACCTGAGCATCCTGCTCACCTCTCCTTCTCGGCTGGACCTGCCTGGAGAGCAAGCCCAGCTGTTCAGCTCCTCCACGACCTGTGTGTCTCCTGCTCCTGGCTGTGCTGTTCCTCTGTGGCCCACGTGGCTCCTGCTCACGGCTGTTCTGTTCCTCTGTGGCCCCTGCTCCCAGCCGTTCTGTTCATCCATGGCCTGTGTGTCTCCTGCTCAAGGCTGTTTTGTTCCTCCAAGGCCCACGTGGCTCCAGCTCCCAGCTGTTCTCCCCCTCCATGGCCTGTGTGGCTTCCAATCCGGGTTTCCAGGGTCTCTCTTGGCCATGTCACTGTGATCTGGAGTCTCGGCCACTGCTTCCTTCATACTATGCTCCCCTCTCCACAGTCCATGGAACTGTCGTCCTATCCAGGAGGACTGCCATGAGCTGTGTTTTTATAAGACCGTGGGATACTTTTGGAAGATTTCAGTGTCTTGAAAACTCACCACCTTGTCTGGAATTGATGGCACCTCCTCTTATTATGGGGGGAATGCTCTTCACAAGAAAGAACTCTCAAGGCCCATCCTGTTATCACCATTCAAATTCTTCCCTCTGGAGGATGTGCGAGCAGCGGGGGACCCAGCACCCTTTTGCATGTTGTCTGGCAATATTTTCTCATTTCCTTTACATATTTTAATGTAATCAGCACAGCTCACATCTGCATAGCAATCAAATTACCAAGTCAACATCATCCAATGAAGTGCTGAGGAGTCCGGTAATCAAACTCAGGTTAATGTTAAACTTTCTGCACCTGGATTTGGAAAGGAGACCGAGAGCAAGAGAGAGACAGTGAGGAAGAACCTATTTCCACTAATCGTCAGATATTTATTATATTCTCTGACTTTGGTGAAACTGCTTCTTTTCAGGCTTACATTAAATTGTTTAATTTTAAAATATAAACTTCTTCAGTTGTTTGTGCTGAGATTGTAACTACACATGTATGAATCTTTTATATGAAGAATAACCTCAATATGAATATGTCATGCTCATCAACTAAAGTATATTTTATGTGTAAGTAAAGAATAAGTCACATCAAGGCACAGAAGGAAAAGTTAGAAATTCTTAATTTAATTCTCATTGTTCTACCTCACATTATTTAATTAAATAATAAAATCAATTAAAAATGTAATATATACCTTGTACAAATATTGTTTAAGCCATCATTTGTAGCATGGAACAGAACAGAAACATATTAGAAATTAAATTAAAAGACCCCAAGTATGCAGCATATGGGACTATCTCTGAGTGTTGCTTTTTTTGCATCCGTAAAGTGAAGTAATGGTTAATTTGTAGTACTAGGGTGAGAATTCAGTGATAAAAAATCTAAGAGTATTTAATAAAGTTTCTTGCACATAGAAAAGTTAAATTAATAGTCATGCTTTTTCTCTCCATAGAGATTCATAAAAGCTGAATAGGATTTTCACACATATCACGATAACATTGTAATTTTTATTCAGGTATAACTTTAAATACTAAATTTTATAGATCTCAATTTGTATAACTTGAAGAATTTTTACATAGGCTAAACCTGTGTGACCAACATGAAGATAAAATAGAGAATATATTTAGACAAGATTGTGCATGTTCAGACTGGTATGGCCATAGATGATAGAGAATATTTTCATAATATGAAGAAGTGCGCCTCTTTCTAGTGAATAATCCTCCAAGATTAACTCCTATGTTGACCTCTACCACCATACACAAATTTTGCCTTTGTTTGAACTTCATGTATTTTATACTTTTGTGTCTCTCTTCCTTTCTTTAACACCACAGATGTGAGAGTCACTCATCTAAATTACTTTGTGAAATGGCAGTAATATTTTAATGATTCCACACGAAAAGAAGGGGACACAATGCTGCAGAAATAGCTAATTCTAAGGGCAGTTTGCAGAATAATTCACATCTCAGGTGACTAAAATATAGAGTGTGTAAGAGAAAAGATAAATATACTTTAAATGAAAAACTAAGGCAAGATGTTGAAAGAATACAAACTTAAGGAATGTAGAATCTGCCAGGCACAGATCAATCCCAGCACATTGGGAGGTGAAAGTGAGTAGATTGTTTGAGCTCAGGAATTCGAGACCAGCCTGGGCAACATGGTGAAAACTTGTCTCTACAAAAAAAAAAAAAGAAAGAAAGAAATGTAAAATCTACTCTATTTTTTCTAATTAAGGAATAGGTAGTCACGGAAGAATTTTTAACAGTGAATTAACATGTTTGAAACTGCATTTACAAAAAGTTAATCTCAGTATTGTGAACATCATAGAAGAATCTGAGATAAGAAAATTAGTTAATAGCCTTTTGAAGTGTGCCAAAAAAAAGACAAAATTTATCAAAATCAGCAGCGTAAGAGAAACAAAATAAAAGCATATGTTTGCAAAAATTCATAATAACATTTTAAAGGAAAAGGACATATGTGAAAGAAAAAAGTGCAATATTTTATGACTTCCCTCAATTCCAAATGGGGTCGGTTTACTCAAGAGTAACTACATTCATTTTCATCACTAAAATAATTTGGGTTTTTTTTTGCTTTATGAAGAAAGTAATAAAAATCAGGAGATTTATGTGACAGTCTAGAAAAAGCTAAACTATAGAAATGGTAAACAAATCAGTGGTCACAAGTGGTTTTGGGAGGGGAAGAATTGAATAGACAAAATAATTTTTAAGTGATGAAACTATTCTGTATCATTTCACAATGGTGGGCAGTTAACACTATGCATTTATCAAAACACATAGAACTTTAGAGAAAAAGGAATGAAACCCAATATAATTGAAGCAACAACCCCCAAACGATGAGGTCCAGAGATTCTAGCGTGAAATGCAGACTATGATGACAGAATTTAACTTGATAACAAATGTACAAAATAACTTCACTGAAGGGAATGAGTGAAAAGGTTGTTGACATAAATAACTCTGAAAACGAGTGGAGACACTGGGAAATGTATGTAAGCACTGTATTCTAGTTGATAAAATTGCTTCTCAAAGGAAATGAGTTTTAACACTTTTGAAACCACATCCAGGTGAGCTTCAACTGAGCCCTGCAGGAGATGGGCCATAGACAGCAGGACTTGAATGATCACTATGGAGGCAGGAGACTACCAGTGAGGAAAGAGAGCAGGCTGGAACCATCCATGTGGTCTTGGAACAGAGTTGCAGACATTGGTATAAACTCATGTTTGGCCTCATATAGATACAGCTAAAGACACATAGAAATATTCATACATATGTTTATTTAAATGGGTTAGTATACATGGATGTATTCTTTATCTCTGCCAGCTGAGTGCGCCCTAAAAGCAGCAACACCTCAGTGGCAATGTGCACACTCAGCACCCAAATCTTGATTTCTAACACCATTCTCCTGTAAGAGAACCAGGGCTCCTTAGAGAAACCCCCGATTCTAGGGCTGGGCAGGAGATAGATAAGATGAGCCCATAGCATCTTGTGATGCCAGAAAGTAAGGAAATTCTCAAAGAAACAAATAAGGGGCATTTTGAGTGAAAACCTGAACACAGCTGTATTGGATGATAACCCTAAGCACACACTAGTCCACGAGTCCCTGCTGATATACAGAAACTATTACATAAATTATTAAATTCTGGGAGGATGAACAAATATCTCATGCAGAAGAATTCCAAGTAATTTCTGTAGATTCTTGGCCCCCATGGAGGTGGGATGTAACATTTCCCTCCTCACGTGTGGGCTGTGTGTAGTGACTTCCTTCAAAGAACTTAGTATGGGGAGGGGGAGGGAAAGACCAACTTTACAGTGGATAAATCTGAAAACACGACGTTAGCTGGATTACCAACGTTGAAATCATGTGGGGAATGTTGATAGTACTTACCGTCAAAATGAAGGGATGATAACAGCATTTATCTCTGTGATTTCCCAGTCTACTCACGCGGGAAACATCAGACAAGTGTCAGCTGAAGGATATTCTACAAAACCCTGACCAGCAGTCCTCCAAATGGTCAAGGTCATCCCACAAGGTCTAAGAAAGTGTCACAGCCACAAGAAGCCCAGGAGACCCGACTTGTAAATGTCACATGGCACATAGGTGAACTAAAAATTGAGGAAAATAGAGTATGAACTGTAGTTAGTAATCATGTACTAATATCCGTTCATGATTGTGAATGGATATTAGTACAATATTAGCATATTAGGACCATACTAATATGTTAGTCAACAGTCTGGTGGGTGTGAAATGTGGCAGTTATCTGTAATACCATCTCAACTTTCCTACAAATTTATATGAACCTACAATTTTCAAAAAAGTTTATTTAAAACATTAAAATGTTGGCTGGGTGCGGTGGCTCATGCCTGTAATCCCAACCCTTTGGGAGGCCGAGGCGGGCAGATCACCTAAGGTCAGGAGTTCGAGACCAGTCTGGCCAATGTGGTGAAATGCCATCTCTACTAAAAGTACAAAAATTAGCCTGACATAGTTGTGGGTGCCTATAATTCCAGCTACTAGGGAGGCTGAGGCAGGAGAATCAGTTGAACCCAGAAGGCAGAGGTTGCAGTGAGTGGAGATCGCCCCACTGCACTCCACCTTGGGCAACAAGAACAAAACTCCATCCCAATAAAAAGTATATCTATATCTATATCTATATATCTATATATATATCTATATATATATCTATATATATATAGATATATATCTCTATATATATATCTATATATATATATATCTCAAGGTAAGGAAACCAAAAACACAAAATGGGGGAAGATAGCTCAACTGTGGCACAGGATCCAGGTCAGAGGATGAAACAAGGCCCTGTTACTACTTTAATTATGAGTCTGCAGGGGAAGAGGAGTGGGAATTCGTATCTCCACACAGTTCAGGGCACGAAACAGCACACGTGTGTCCTTCCCAGAACAAGAAACTGTCTGCTTTGGTCAGCACACACGCCACCCACACCAGCACACAGTGGAAAGGAGCAATGGCCCTACACTCTATGCCATTTGGAATCCCAGGACTGACACTTCTGCACTGGGAAAGCACGTCAGCTGCAAATGACTTTATCCCCACTCTCTCACAGACACACCTCCTGCCTCAGCACAGGCCTAGAACCGCAGTGTGGTCACTGCCAGCGGAGAGCTGGACTAGAAACATTTCTTCTCTAACTGGAATACGGTTAGGCCCTGTGGCTGGCTTTCAGAGTTCTACTTATTTCTTAGGCAGGCGGGCAAATAATGCAACTTCAGATTCTTGGATAAAACACAGTTTATATGCAGGCAATCACCACTTTGTTCTCGAGTAATTTCATCAGTAATTTATGAAATATCCATCTCCACTTTAAAATCTGGATCATTTCAATGCAATGTAGAGCTCTAGACCTCCTGAATCTTATTTTGCATTGAATACACTCACCTTAGAGATAAAGTTTTGGTCCCTTTGCTTTTTATTTTTTTAAAATTGAGCTCAACTGATGTTTAGAGTTCTCTCTTTCAGCACATAAGGATGTTAGTGTCATAGGAAGGCCCTGCTCAGACTTGGAACCGTTGTTTTCCACTGTTTGGGAAAAAAGAATAAGGAGTTGTTTTTCTCCACCCACTTGGCCATCTCCATCTCTGTCTCTCCTTTCCCTCCCCTTCCTTCCATCTTCTGTCTCCCCCTTTCCCTCCCCTTCCTTCCATCTCTGTCTCCCCTTTCCCTCCCCTTCCTTCCATCCTCTGTCTCCCCCCCTTTCCTCCCCTTCCTTCCATCTCTGTCTCCCCTTTCCCTCCCCTTCCTTCCATCTTCTGTCTCCCCCTTTCCTCCCCTTCCTTCCATCCTCTGTCTCCCCTTTCCCTCCCCTTCCTTCCATCTTCTGTCTCCCCCTTTCCTCCCCTTCCTTCCATCCTCTGTCTCCCCTTTCCTCCCCTTCCTTCCATCTTCTGTCTCCCCCTTTCCTCCCCTTCCTTCCATCCTCTGTCTCCCCTTTCCCTCCCCTTCCTTCCATCTTCTGTCTCCCCCTTTCCCCTCCCCTTCCTTCCATCTCTGTCTCCCCTTTCCCTCCCCTTCCTTCCATCTTCTGTCTCCCCCTTTCCCTCCCCTTCCTTCCATCCTCTGTCTCGCCTTTCCGTCCCCTTCCTTCCATCCTCTGTCTCCCTTTCCCTCCCCTTCCTTCCATCTCTGTCTCCCTTACCCTCCCCTTCCTTCCATCTTCTGTCTCCCCTTTCCCTCCCCTTCCTTCCATCTTCTGTCTCCCTTACCCTCCCCTTCCTTCCATCTTCTGTCTCCCCCTTTCCCTCCCCTTCCTTCCATCCTCTGTCTCGCCTTTCCGTCCCCTTCCTTCCATCCTCTGTCTCCCTTTCCCTCCCCTTCCTTCCATCTCTGTCTCCCTTACCCTCCCCTTCCTTCCATCTTCTGTCTCCCCTTTCCCTCCCCTTCCTTCCATCTTCTGTCTCCCTTACCCTCCCCTTCCTTCCATCTCTGTCTCCCCTTTCCCTCCCCTTCCTTCCATCTTCTGTCTCCCCCTTTCCTCCCCTTCCTTCCATCCTCTGTCTCCCCTTTCCTCCCCTTCCTTCCATCCTCTGTCCCCTCCCTCCCCTTCCTTCCATCTCCCCCTTTCCCTCCCCTTCCTTCCATCCTCTGTCTCCCCTTTCCCTCCCCTTCCTTCCATCTCTGTCTCCCTTTCCCTCCCCTTCCTTCCATCCTCTGTCTCCCCCCCCCCCTCCCTCCCCTTCCTTCCATCCTTCTGTCTCCCCCCTTCCCTCCCCTTCCTTCCATCTTCTGTCTCCCCTTTCCCTCCCCTTCCTTCCATCTTCTGTCTCCCTTTCCCTCCCCTTCCTTCCATCTTCTGTCTCCCCTTTCCCTCCCCTTCCTTCCCCCTCCCTTCTGTCTCCCCCCTTTCCCTCCCCTTCCTTCCATCTTCTGTCTCCCCTTTCCCTCCCCTTCCTTCCATCCTCTGTCTCCCCCTTTCCCTCCCCTTCCTTCCATCTTCTGTCTCCCCCTTTCCCTCCCCTTCCTTCCATCTTCTGTCTCCCTTTCCCTCCCCTTCCTTCCATCCTCTGTCTCCCCTTTCCCTCCCCTTCCTTCCATCTTCTGTCTCCCCCCCCCTCCCCTTCCTTCCATCTTCTGTCTCCCCCTTTCCCTCCCCTTCCTTCCATCCTCTGTCTCCCCTTTCCCTCCCCTTCCTTCCATCCTCTGTCTCCCCTTTCCCTCCCCTTCCTTCCATCTCTGTCTCCCCCTTTCCTCCCCTTCCTTCCATCTTCTGTCTCCCCCTTTCCTCCCCTTCCTTCCATCCTCTGTCTCCCCTTTCCCTCCCCTTCCTTCCATCCTCTGTCTCCCCTTTCCCTCCCCTTCCTTCCATCTTCTGTCTCCCCCTTTCCTCCCCTTCCTTCCATCCTCTGTCTCCCCTTTCCCTCCCCTTCCTTCCATCCTCTGTCTCCCCCTTTCCCCCCTCCCCCCTTCCTTCCATCCCTCTTCCCCCCCCCCCCTTCCTCCCCTTCCTTCCATCCTCTGTCTCCCCCTTTCCCTCCCCTTCCTTCCATCCTCTGTCTCCCCTTTCCCTCCCCTTCCTTCCATCTTCTGTCTCCCCTTTCCCTCCCCTTCCTTCCATCTTCTGTCTCCCCTTTCCCTCCCCTTCCTTCCATCTTCTGTCTCCCCCCCTTCCCTCCCCTTCCTTCCATCTTCTGTCTCCCCTTTCCCTCCCCTTCCTTCCATCTTCTGTCTCCCCTTTCCCTCCCCTTCCTTCCATCCTCTGTCTCCCCTTTCCCTCCCCTTCCTTCCATCTTCTGTCTCCCTTTCCCTCCCCTTCCTTCCATCCTCTGTCTCCCCTTTCCCTCCCCTTCCTTCCATCTTCTGTCTCCCCTTTCCCTCCCCTTCCTTCCATCTTCTGTCTCCCCCCTTTCCCTCCCCTTCCTTCCATCTTCTGTCTCCCCCCTTTTCCTCCCCTTCCTTCCATCCTCTGTCTCCCCTTTCCCTCCCCTTCCTTCCATCTTCTGTCTCCCCCTTCCCTCCCCTTCCTTCTTCTCCCCCCCTTCCCTCCCCTTCCTTCCATCCTCTGTCTCCCCTTTCCCTCCCCTTCCTTCCATCTTCTGTCTCCCCCTTTCCCTCCCCTTCCTTCCATCTTCTGTCTCCCCTTTCCCTCCCCTTCCTTCCATCTTCTGTCTCCCCCCTTTCCCTCCCCTTCCTTCCATCCTCTGTCTCCCCTTTCCCTCCCCTTCCTTCCATCTTCTGTCTCCCCCCTTCCTCCCCTTCCTTCCATCTTCTGTCTCCCCTTTCCCTCCCCTTCCTTCCATCTTCTGTCTCCCCTTTCCCTCCCCTTCCTTCCATCTCTGTCTCCCCTTTCCCTCCCCTTCCTTCCATCTTCTGTCTCCCTTTCCCTCCCCTTCCTTCCATCCTCTGTCTCCCCTTTCCCTCCCCTTCCTTCCATCTTCTGTCTCCCCCTTTCCTCCCCTTCCTTCCATCTTCTGTCTCCCCTTTCCCTCCCCTTCCTTCCATCTTCTGTCTCCCCTTTCCCTCCCCTTCCTTCCATCCTCTGTCTTCCCCTTTCCCTCCCCTTCCTTCCATCTTCTGTCTCCCTTTCCCTCCCCTTCCTTCCATCCTCTGTCTCCCCTTTCCCTCCCCTTCCTTCCATCTTCTGTCTCCCCCTTTCCTCCCCTTCCTTCCATCTTCTGTCTCCCCTTTCCCTCCCCTTCCTTCCATCTTCTGTCTCCCCTTTCCCTCCCCTTCCTTCCATCCTCTGTCTCCCCTTTCCCTCCCCTTCCTTCCATCTTCTGTCTCCCTTTCCCTCCCCTTCCTTCCATCCTCTGTCTCCCCTTTCCCTCCCCTTCCTTCCATCTTCTGTCTCCCCCCTTTCCCTCCCCTTCCTTCCATCCTCTGTCTCCCCTTTCCCTCCCCTTCCTTCCATCTTCTGTCTCCCCCTTTCCTCCCCTTCCTTCCATCCTCTGTCTCCCCTTTCCCTCCCCTTCCTTCCATCTTCTGTCTCCCCTTTCCCTCCCCTTCCTTCCATCCTCTGTCTCCCCTTTCCCTCCCCTTCCTTCCATCTTCTGTCTCCCTTTCCCTCCCCTTCCTTCCATCCTCTGTCTCCCCTTTCCCTCCCCTTCCTTCCATCTTCTGTCTCCCCTTTCCCTCCCCTTCCTTCCATCTTCTGTCTCCCCCTTTCCTCCCCTTCCTTCCATCTTCTGTCTCCCCTTTCCCTCCCCTTCCTTCCATCCTCTGTCTCCCCTTTCCCTCCCCTTCCTTCCATCTTCTGTCTCCCTTTCCCTCCCCTTCCTTCCATCTTCTGTCTCCCCTTTCCCTCCCCTTCCTTCCATCTTCTGTCTCCCCTTTCCCTCCCCTTCCTTCCATCTTCTGTCTCCCCCTTTCCTCCCCTTCCTTCCATCTTCTGTCTCCCTTTCCCTCCCCTTCCTTCCATCCTCTGTCTCCCCTTTCCCTCCCCTTCCTTCCATCCTCTGTCTCCCCTTTCCCTCCCCTTCCTTCCATCCTCTGTCTCCCCCTTTCCCTCCCCTTCCTTCCATCCTCTCTCCCCCTTTCCCTCCCCTTCCTTCCATCCTCTGTCTCCCCCTTTCCCTCCCCTTCCTTCCATCCTCTGTCTCCCCTTTCCCTCCCCTTCCTTCCATCCTCTGTCTCCCCTTTCCCCTCCCCTTCCTTCCATCCTCTGTCTCCCCCTTTCCCTCCCCTTCCTTCCATCCTCTGTCTCCCCCTTTCCCTCCCCTTCCTTCCATCCTCTGTCTCCCCTTTCCCTCCCCTTCCTTCCATCCTCTGTCTCCCCTTTCCCTCCCCTTCCTTCCATCCTCTGTCTCCCCTTTCCCTCCCCTTCCTTCCATCTTCTGTCTCCCCTTTCCCTCCCCTTCCTTCCATCTTCTGTCTCCCCTTTCCCTCCCCTTCCTTCCATCCTCTGTCTCCCCCCCCTCCCCTTCCTTCCATCTTCTGTCTCCCCCCCTTTCCCTCCCCTTCCTTCCATCTTCTGTCTCCCCCCCCTTTCCCTCCCCTTCCTTCCATCCTCTCTCCCCTTTCCCTCCCCTTCCTTCCATCTTCTGTCTCCCCCTTTCCCCCCCCTTCCTTCCATCCTCTGTCTCCCCTTTCCCTCCCCTTCCTTCCATCCTCTGTCTCCCCCTTTCCCTCCCCTTCCTTCCATCCTCTGTCTCCCCCTTTCCTCCCCTTCCTTCCATCCTCTGTCTCCCCCTTTCCTCCCCTTCCTTCCATCCTCTGTCTCCCCTTTCCCTCCCCTTCCTTCCATCTTCTGTCTCCCTTTCCCTCCCCTTCCTTCCATCTTCTGTCTCCCCTTTCCCTCCCCTTCCTTCCATCTTCTGTCTCCCCTTTCCCTCCCCTTCCTTCCATCCTCTGTCTCCCCTTTCCCTCCCCTTCCTTCCATCTTCTGTCTCCCTTTCCCTCCCCTTCCTTCCATCCTGTCTCCCTCCCTCCCCTTCCTCTCCCTCTCCCCTTTCCCTCCCCTTCCTTCCATCTTCTGTCTCCCCCTTTCCTCCCCTTCCTTCCATCCTCTGTCTCCCCTTTCCCTCCCCTTCCTTCCATCCTCTGTCTCCCCTTTCCCTCCCCTTCCTTCCATCCTCTGTCTCCCCTTTCCCTCCCCTTCCTTCCATCTTCTGTCTCCCTTTCCCTCCCCTTCCTTCCATCCTCTGTCTCCCCCTTTCCTCCCCTTCCTTCCATCCTCTGTCTCCCCTTTCCCTCCCCTTCCTTCCATCTTCTGTCTCCCTTTCCCTCCCCTTCCTTCCATCTTCTGTCTCCCTTTCCCTCCCCTTCCTTCCATCCTCTGTCTCTCCTTTTCCTTCCCCTTCCTTCCATCCTCTGTCTCTCCTTTTCCTTCCCTTCCTCTTTTCCTCCCTCCCTTCCTTCTTTCTTTCTGCAGATGCCTCCCCACAAAGGTCCAGAACTCTGGCCCTGTGTTGCTTTGTCCAGCTGCTCCACAGATGGCCTCAGGACTCTCCTTTGACCGCCTGTCTCTCTTTCCCTCTCTCAGGAGAGCTCTTAATCAGGTACAGAAGCCACTAGGGCCGAGGTCAGCCTTTTGAATGTCTGAAATGGACTTCTCACTTCCCATTAACTCCTGTAAGCCATCATTAATTAGCATCACTACAGTGAACCTGACCTAGGCTGTGTGGCATGTTACATGTGCAGTGTGTTATGGTGTGTTACATGTGCAGTGTGTTGCAGTGTGTTGCATGTGTGGCATTTTACAGCATGTTACATGTGCAGTGTATTGCATCATGTTACAACATGTTATATGTACAACATGTTACAGTGTGTTGCATGCACAGCATGTTATAGCATGTTACAGAGTGTTACAGTGTGTTGCATGTGCAGCATGTTACAGGATGTTACATGTGCAGTCTGTTATGGCGTGTTATAGCATGTTGCATGTGCAGCACGTTACAGCATGTTATAGCATGTTACATGTGCAGCCTGTTACCGTGTGTTACAGCATGTTGCATGTGCAGCATGTTACAGCATGTTACATGTGCGGTCTGTCACAGCATGTTATAGCATGTTGCATATGCAGTGTGTTACAGCATGTTATAGCATGTTACATGTGCAGTCTGTTACTGCATGTTACAGTATGTTGCATGTGCAGCATGTTACAGTATGTTACAGCACGTTGTGTGTGCAGCGTGTTACAGCATGTTGATGTGCGCACTCAGGGCACATCTACTCTGCTCATCACGTCAGCCTTTGTGCTGAGCCAGGACAATGTCACCGTCAGAAGGAATGTGGGGGTTCAGATGGCTTCACTCTTAAGTACTCAAAACACAGGCCATTCCAGAGCTCAGTTTACAGCATCATGTGTTTCATTTTAAACTTTTTATTGCTTCACATACACACAGAAGCAGTAGGAAGAGTACAATGAGCTCGCGTATAAACATCATCCAGTGCTGACACCAGCATTTCCCAGTCTTGCCTAAAAGATTGTACACCACACTTCTCTATACTTTTCCTCCCTCCCCTCCGCTTTTCCTCCCTTCCTCCTATTTCCCTTTTTTCCTTTCTTTCTTTCCCTCTCTTTTTTTCTATTGTTGGAATACTTAAAACAAACCTTGGACAGCATGTCATTTAACCCACAAATACTTTTCTATGCATGTCTCATTGAAAATAATATTATTTGTAGCTGATTAGTAGAACAATCATATCATTATCACACCTGAAAGAATTTTAAAAAGAACGCTTAAAGTCATTCATGAGCCTATGTCCAAATGTTTTAACTATCTCATATAAATGCGTTTTTAAAATATTTGGTTTATACGAGCTAGGATCCAAAAAAAGTATGAATAGTAAGCCCTATTTCATTGACCGAAGGACCTAAAATATCATATATACTCTGCTTTCTTCTTATTCATGTATGGTCTCATTTACATAAGAATAATTTCAGAAGCAGTATTTGCCTCCTCCATCTTTCAGAGCTGGAAGGATTGTGCATGATAAATCCTGAAACAGTATAATTAATTATAAACTGTCTTCACCCTATCATACCTACTGCTTCTGAGATTGTATCTTTATCATTTTTACTACAAAAAATAGACCCTGATTGTACTTAAATTTTTAAAGTCCACTTTAGAGGTGAGTTAAAATGAATGAAGACAGATGAGGGGAGATGCCTGGTTGAAGATAAAAGAGAGGAGGGAGGAATCAATATTTATTGAAAATGTTTGGCCATCATAGTGTTAGAAAAACATTTATAGGTTTTGTAAAAAAAAAAAATTCTTTTTTTTTTTTTTTTTTTTTTTTTTTTTTTTTTTTTTTTTGAGACGGAGTCTCGCTCTGTCGCCCAGGCTGGAGTGCAGTGGCGCGATCTCGGCTCACTGCAAGCTCCGCCTCCCGGGTTCACGCCATTCTCCTGCCTCAGCCTCCCGAGTAGCTGGGACTACAGGCGCCCACAACCGCGCCCGGCTAATTTTTTGTATTTTTAGTAGAGACAGGGTTTCACCGTGGTCTCGATCTCCTGACCTTGTGATCCGCCCGCCTCGGCCTCCCAAAGTGCTGGGATTACAGGCGTGAGCCACCGCGCCCGGCATAAAAAAAAAATTCTTTTTAATATAAGAAAACTGAAAAAGATATGAAGGCTCTTTCCTGTGACAGACAGGGCTATGTGCCAGCTAAAAACTTATGATGCTGAAAGATAAAGACAGAAAGTCTCCGATTTACAATGGTTACACTTACTGATTTTCACGTTTAAGTTGTGCAAAGCAATGCACATTTAGTGGAAACCAAACTTCAGATTTTGAATGATGATCTTTTCCGGGGTTGGCGACGTAGCTGGGGGACAATACTCTCTGACTGTGCTGACCAGGGCAGCGACAGTGGCTCCCAGTCAGCCAGGAGGACTCGAGGGTCTACACCGATCCTCTCCAGGGCACGGTGTTGCCAGAAGGTTTCGCCCAGATTCAGTTTGATCCTAGGTCTGTCGATTTGAAAATTTTAGTTAACCTCCTTAAACCCCACTTCTTTATATAAAACAGAGGTAGCAAATGTATCTACCTCAAGGTACTTATCTTTAACGGAGGTAATTTGTGTAGTTGACTAATCAGATTGTAAAGGGTTGACAAGTCACCATCACGGTGGGGTCTTACTCTATACTCCCTGTAGTCAGAAAGTTCCTTTTAAAAACATGGAACATGGCCGGGTGCAGTGGCTCAAGCCTGTAATCCCAGCACTTTGGGATGCTGAGGCAGGTGGATCACCTGAGGTCAGGAGTTCCAGACCAGCCTGGCCAACATGGTGAAATCTCATCTCTACTAAAACTACAAAAGATTAGCCAGGCGTGGTGGCAGGTGCCTGTAATCCCAGCTACTCAGGAAGCTGAGGCAGGAGAATCACTAGAACCCGGGAGGCGGAGGTTGTAGTGAGCCGAGGTTGTGCCACTGCACTCCAGCCTGGGTAACAAGATTGAAACTTGGAATCCAGCTAGTAACTGCTATTGAAAAAGCAGAGGCCAGGTCTTTTGCAGTGCACATCCCAAGTCCTCTCGAATGGCTTTGGGTTTCTACAGCTTCCCAGTCCCTCAAGGCTCATAATAAGTGTATTCAGGGCTCTCCCAGGGCTCACTTGTTTTAGAAATGCCTGCCTCAGTTTGCCTTCAGAGCACCCAGTGTAGGGACGACAGATGCTTGGAGCCAGGGCTCTGGAATTCTCTTTGGTAGGGCTATGTGCAGTCAATCATCAGCTGCCTGGGGACTGAGAACCTACTGGCTGTCAGGGGTCTTCCCAATTTCCTAGCAGGGCAAGGGGTAAGATCAGGATTGGGAAAAACAGGGGCTCAGCTGGACTAGCAGCTGCCTCAGAGAGAGGACTTTTATGCTTAGAAGATGGTAGTGCCCATGGGCCCTGGAAGTTCCTAAACAAGAACCTTTTCATCCATCTTGCGAAGTCCTCCAAGAGTCCTCGTCAACAACACCCTGGTCTCCTCAAGAACTGGATATCAGCATGAGGTTCATCTCCAGGCGGAAGTCCAGACATGGGGCTCTATGAGGCTATGGCTGAGGTGACCAGCAGGATGGCAGGTGTGAGCCCTTGGAATGTGGCAGCATTTCCAACGGGAGCTACAGACTCGGTGTCAATCCCAGGAAGCCATCGTGTATGTGTCTAGACAAACTGATGCAAAGGTTAAAGACAAAGGGCCTGGAAGAGCAAATACAATCCTTACAGACAGTGGGAGAGGACTCACCGTCCACCAAAATAAAGCACAATCCATGATAAAATATTGATGTATTGGATTTCAATAAAGTTAATAACTTCTGCTCTGAGAGAGGGAAGAGACAAGCCACAGACTGAGAGAAAATACCTACAAAACACAGAAATGATAAAGAACTTGTATACAAAAGACACAAAGAACTCTTAAAATTTGGCAGTATAAACAAACTCAGTTATAAAATAAGCAAAAGATCTAAAAGACACTACACCAAAGATTATGTACAGGTGGCTCATCAGCATGTAAAAAGACATCATTTGTCATTAGTGTTAAAACAATGAGACACCATTACACACATATCAATATATACAGAATTCAGCCAGGTGTGGTGGCTCACGCCTATAGTCCCAGCACTTTGGGGGATCAAGGCAGGTGGATCACGAAGTCAGGCACTCAGACGAACCTAGCCAACAGGGTGAAACCCCGTCTCTACTAAAAATACAAACATTAGCCAGGCATGGTGGCAGGCACCTGTAATCCTAGCTACTTGGGAGGCTGAGGCAGGAGAACCGCTTGAGCCTGGAAGGCGGAGGTTGCAGTGAGCCAAGATCACGCCATTGTACTCCAGCCTGGAGACAGTGGGAGACTGCCTCAAAAGAAGAAAAAAAAAAAAAAAAAAAAAAAAGATATACAGAATCCATAAAACAAACACATGACACCAAGTTCTGGTGAGGATGTGAAGTGACAGCATTCTCATTCATTGAAAGTAGGAAGGAAAAATGGTACAGACAACTTGGAAGATAGTTTGGCGGTTTCCTGCAAAACGAAATATACTCTTATCTTACCATACAATACAGCATGTGCTCCTTGGCCTTGGTTTTTACTCAACTGGTTTAAAAACTCATGTTCACATAAAAACCTGCACACAATTGAGTATCTTAGCTTTGTTCAGTCTCCCCAAACTGGAAGTAACCAAGATATTCTTCGGTAAGTGAATGGAGAAATCCACTGTGATACATTCAAACAACATTGTCATTCAGTGCTAAAAACAGGTAAGCAGTCAAGCCACGGAAAGATATGGAAGAACCCTGAGTGCGTATTACTGAATGAAAGAAAGCAATCTAAGCTTCTGACTCTGTGGCATCCTCGAAAAGGCAACACTCTTGTGAGAACTGACTCCTCACTGGACCCTCAGGCCTTACTCTCGCCCACCAAGGTGCAGGAGCAAGTACTCGACAGGTGGGTGGTCCCCTGGGGCGGCATTCCACCTGGAAGTAAAGAAGACCCTCGTGGGCGTCTCAGATGACGCCCAGGCTCCTGCAGTTTCCATCAAAAGCTATCCTCATAAAAACTCTGTAAATTAAACGTCCGAGGGCTCCTTTCATTTAGAGATTGAATTTTATTGATGCTAACATCGATGTTCCTGTATTTCAGCTGTATAATTCTAAGAGCTCAGGTTCCATTCAACATATCTATCATCAATTCCAGAATGTTCTTCACGGTAACTCAGCTCTACCCCACCTGCTGGCATCCTCTGTGAAATGGGTGTCCAAGCCAGGGTTGCTATTTTATTATGATCCAAACACGCTGGGGCTGCACTCTGAACCCAAACAGAAACAAGGGTCTCCTAGCTCTCTGCATGTGGGGCTAAGGCTCTGCTCCAGCCCACACCACTGTCTCAGTGCTGGTGCTCCAAGACCTCGGGCTCTTTACTCCGTTAGAAAAACAGAAAGCCCCTGGATATGAGTTTGCAGAGAAAGGACCAGTTCAGCCTTACAAACACCTGCATTGTGTATTCTTGTTTGAAATCAACTGGGAAATGGCAACAAGAAGGGAAGGCCATGATAAATAGAAACATCTGTATTTTATTATTACACTGTGAATAGTATTACATATTAATGTCCTCAGTTATAACATTTATGACTCTCAAATCTTCTTCCTTATTGTTATATTAAATAGGATGATACTTCTATCTGCTCAATAGTTGGAGTTTGTTAAGTTTGGCTTTATGAAATTCCGTTAGGTAATATATCATTAACACAAAAATCACTGGCTTTTAGGCACCATTGATCCACAAAACATCATACATCTGAAATTCCATGAAAGTACAACACGATATGGTATAAACTTTCTTTTTTTTCATAAGAGAGACTCTCACTCTGTTACCCAGGCTGGAGTGCAGTGGCTCGATCTCAGCTCACTGTAACCTCCACCTCACAGGTTCAAGCAATTCTACTGCCTCAGCCTCCCAAGTAGCTAGGATTACAGGCAACTGCCACCACGCCTGGCTGATTTTTGTATTTTTAGTAGAGACGAGGTTTCACCATGTTGGCCAGGCTGGTCTGGAACTCCTGACCTCAGGTGATCCACCTGCCTCAGCCTCCCAAAGTACAAGGATTACAGGCGTGAGCCACTGCACCCAACTGGTATGCACATTTTTATTGCATCAAATGTGCCTATTCTACATAAAGCCTGCAAGTGTTCCCACGTATCACCCATGTGGCTTAGGGAACCCGTTCATTTATAAACTCGATCAGAGACGGCTTATTCCTTGCCTGTATCCTTCTATCACGTGACTGCAGACATGAAATATTAAAGAGCTGTCACAGTGACTTTTTATTAGCTCACTGTGTGACAATGTAGGATGTTAACGAGCAAACCCTCTTAACATTTCAAAAAGATCTTTAGGACCTAAGTCAACCACTTTCTAAATGTTCTGAACAGAGTTTATCTTTTTTCTGTCTGTCCTTGTACATCTTAATTTTCTGTCTGTTCTTTTAATCCCAGCTAATTAAGGGATTTCACTGCCATGTAATGCTGGCCCCTTAAGCTGAGCTTGTAATTACACTGAGGAGGCAATGTTCCATAATTGCGGATTGCGGGTTAATTGGTAATTCCTCATACAGCATGCTTCCGGGGGAAGAGTTACACTGCAGTTGTTGACTTCCTTCCCAGGACAGCGGGCTTAACCGTTCATCAGGTATGCATCCCTCAGAATGCTAGATAAGATATTCTTCCGTTCTGATATCTTAGATCGTCTCAGTGAGAAGAAGAAAACAGGGGAGGTATCATGGAGAAAGTATCTTCATCTCTGTTCAAAAACATATTTTATATTAGAACATTTATCTCACACATCGACATATAATGCATTTAGAACAACTGAATGATTTATTTATTAAAGACAATTCTGGGCCAGGCATGGTGGCTCATACCTGTAATACCAGCGCTTTGCGGGGGTCTAGGTGGGAGGATCATTTGAGGCCAAGAGTTCCAGACCAGCCTGGGAAACATAAAGAGACTCCACTTATATAAAAAGAAGTTAAACTATCTGCATGTGGTGGTGCACCCACCTGTAATCCCACGGAGACTGAGATTGGAAGAACACTTGAGCCTAGGAGTTTGAAGCTGCAGTGAGCTATGACGGCACTGTTGCACTCCAGCCTGAGTGACAGAGCAAGATCCTGCCTGTCTAAAAAGAAAAGACAATTCTAACACACACACTATTTTACATAAAATTATTTATCTTTATCCCAACATTTATTTGCAGAGAAAGAGGGGGAGAGAAAGGGGAAAAGGAGGGAGCAGGAATGATATACATTGGCTTAATTTCCTAAAATTATTGTCAACAAGATTTTGGCATTGATAAATGGTTCCTTTCCTGAATCAAGAAAATTCAGTATACCTAATACTGATCTCATCTTTTTTTATTTTTCTTTTTTTGAGGTGGAGTCTTGCTCTGTTGCCCAGGCTGGAGTGCAGCGGCACGATCCCGGCTCACTCCAATATCCACCTCCCTGGTTCAAGCGGTTGTCCTGCCTCAGCCTCCAGAGTAGCTGGGGTTATAGGTGCATGCCACCACACCCAGCTATTTTTTTTCTTTTATATTTTTAGTTGAGACAGTTTCACTGTGTTAGCCAGTCTGGTCTGGAACTCCTGACCTCAGATGACCCACCCACCTAGGCCTCCCGAAGTGCTGGGATGACAGGCGTGAGCCACTGTGCCCAACCTGATCCAATCTTTATATTTTCCAACAAACTCTGCACCAGTTTCCCTTGTTCCGGCATCACGTTCCCTCTCAGGAGTAAGTGATGAAGTAACTCTTGCCTTCTCTTTTCCTCTTTGCTCCCCGCAATCCAGCCCGAGTTCATTTCCATCCTTACTTCCTCTGACTGCGGGGTATGTGCTTCCTTCCTTCCTGCTCTCACTTCCTCCCTCAAGATGAAGGCACCCCTCACATCCTAACAGTGTGTTTTGCCATAATTCTCCAACATGCGTGTGGAACTCGTTTTTAACTAAAGACATCTTATATCACCTTAAAGAAAATTTACATCAAATATCCACTTAAATCTTCCTGAAGAGTCTGTTGGTTTGAACCGCAATGCTGTTTGAGTAAAACTTTTGAAAGCTTGATAATAAGTCATTGCTCAAGTTAGTAGTGGCTGCCATATCACCTGCATATCGGTGGGCTGCCATGGAGTTCAGGTTTGTCCACAGTTAATCCAGCCGAAAATATACCTTAAATCACTGAACACGTGTCACTCTGAGGTCAGGTGGTCATCTGGCACGGCAATGCCTGAGGCCTAATGTACCCACTCAGATTATTAAAGTGCCCCATCTAAAATGCTTTAACCACTTATTTGAAGCAATAAGGAAAAACTGGTGTGGAAATCTGTATTTAACTTTCTGTGTAAACTTGACCATTGTTTCACCAGCCCATTATGCCAGGTGTGGAGCTCACAGCAGCATGAATGGCACCGTGAGAGCATGTTGTGAGGATTGCAGAATCCTGGGCTCTTCTGTGGACCCCTGAGTCAGGGTCTTCACTGGGCCTATGACCCCAGGGGGAGTGTGCCCCTGAGCCTCGGAGAAGCTCGGCCCTGCAAATCTGCCCCCACATCCCAAAGACGGAAAGGACAATCACGACAAAAACGTTGTCATCATTTGGCTTTAATTTCACAATTTTGGTGAAAGTCATTACAGTCCTTTGCAGGACTTGGTCACGCTAGCTCATAATTCCAATTCGGGCCTCTAAATGCCGTTCCAAAGATCGGCTCGAAAAATCCAAATGAAGAATATGACATTCCGAGGACTTGTTCCACTCGTTGCATTTCTCTCAACTCTAAGAGCTTTATTTTTAGATGAATAATTGCATCCTTTGTACTGAGAACAAATTAATAACCACTTGCATTTAGCAATTTCAATTTCACCATTGGAAGCGCTCATGTACCCAGTCAGAGCGGAAGATCGCGGAGACAATTAGTTAAATTTAGCTGGCCTCGTGGAAAAACCCCACTTTCCAAGGGCAGTTGTTAAATGAGGACATTTGGGTTACTAGGCAAATATTAAATTAGATGAGTTTGCAGAAGCCATAAACATGTTATTCCAGGGCCCTACAAGAAGATAATAGAAGTAATAACAAATAGGCTTTGAAATCACATTTTAATTAGACAAACTGTTTTACACAGAAACCCTGACACAGCACAAGCTATGGGGCCATGATGCAAGTTAAGCATATAGCTATGAACCAGTCTATTCGGAAATAAAAATGTACCACTTAATAAGCAGTTTTGCTCAAAATAATGACTTCCATATATCATTACAACTAGAATAATATTGAATTGGGAATGTGCCCTATTTGACTTTATTATTATTTAACATTATCTCTGGATACTGTAACAAAGTTCCATTTTATGAATGTGTTTTTCAATAATATGAAAATGTAATAAACTGAAAAGTTCATCATCCAAGTACTTGATTTACTGCTTCAGAGATGGTGGGGGGAGGGTTGCTGGAGCAGGGACCCTGAAAACAGAATATGCTCTGAGATGCAGCTAAAGCTGTCCCTGCACTTGTTCAGTGGGTTTTTAGTGCTAATTTCTGCATGCACATCTTCCTTGAACTGCTAACATTTCTATTTTCATCTCTCTTCCTCTAGGTGAGACCATGACCCTGAATTTCAGGGCAGGTATGCACTACATTGCCTTTGTCTCCAGGGCACTTCATTCTACACCCACCACCAGCTCTTGCAGATCTTCTGTTACTGATATGGTTTGGCTGTGTCCCCACCCAAATCTCATCTTGAATTCCCATGTGTTGTGGGAGGGACCTGGTGGGAGGTAACTGAGTCATGTGGAAAAGTCTTTCCTGTGCTGTTTTTGTGATAGTGAATAAGTCTCATGAGATCTGATGGTTATTATAAGGTGGTGTTTCCCTGCACAAGTTCTCTCTCTTTGCCTGCTGCCATCCAAGTAAGATGTAACTGGCTCCTCTTTGCCTTCCACCATGATTGTGAGGCTTCTCCAGCCACATAGAACTGTAAATTCATTAAACCTCTTTCATTTGTAAATTGCCCAGTCTTGGGTATGTCTTTATCAGCAGCGTGAAAACGGACTAATACATTCACCTTAGGAAAATCTCATAACTAGTCCCAGGCAGATGATTCTCCTGGTCAGCTGGGAAATGGCAGAGCTCCCCTACTTCCTGCACTGTTCACTGTTCTCAGGGGAACCCTGGGAAACACAAAGGCCCCTTGAAAGGCTGTCCCTCTGCCAGCATGGCTGGGAGTTGGGAAATGGACAAGGGCTGCAACCAGAAGTGCTTTGAGTTACTTCGAAAGGCACAAAGGGGAAGGACGATATGAGAGGAATCCGAAAGGCTAATGTTAAGCAAGTATTGCTCACAGTGAAACCGCAGCTTTGCAGAACCGTGTGGAGTGTGAGGTCTGAGGCTGGCGGCCCTCAGAACAGATCAGCTGCAGGGGAAACCTGTGTGTGCAGAAAAGCTCGAGTGAAGATGCAGGAAAGTCTCACAAACAACCAAGTACAAAACTTCTCCTCAGCCACGGCAAATCAACGGCATCGTTAAGCATGGAAATAATCCATCCCAGCTTTCGTATCGCCTGTTTCACTGCCGGCTGGCTGCTCTGTCTTCCTACCCATTCCATGTTGCACAAGCAGCCCTGAGGCTCCGATGTAGACAAATAAACATATATGTGTAAAAATGTGATTTAGAAATGTTCTGAGGCAGGTCCTGTAGAACACTGTCAATCAATTACCATTTTCTTTCTTCAAATCAACAATGCCTCCTAGAAAATATGGCATAACCAAGGAGCTGATCCCTAAAACCAAAAGCTAGTTCAACATTTAAAAAGTGTATATTGCATTTATTATTTTAGCTAATTAAATTGCATAACATTTTCATCTCTATAGATTTAGAAAAAAGTCATAGGCTTGATACAATTCAATATTCATTCAAAGTTTAAAAAGTTCATTTGGGCTGGGCGAGATGGCTCATGCCTGTCATCCGAGCACTTTGGGAGGCCGAGGCAGGTGGATCACTTCAGGTCAGGAGTTTGAGAGCAGCCTGGCCAACATGGTGAAACCCCATCTCTACTAAAAAATACACAAATTAGCCAGACGTGGTGGCAGGCACCTGTAATTCCAGCTACTTGAGAGGCTGAGGGAGGAGAATTGCTTGAACCAGGGAGGCAGATTGCAGTAAGCTGAGATCGTGCCAGTGCACTGCAGCCTGGGTGACAGAGCGAGACTCTGTCTCCAAAAGGAAATAAATAAATACATAAAAAAAAAAAAAGTCCAATTGCAAACCAGCAGTAAAATGAGCATCCATTACCTTACAAAAGATAAGTCCAAAATACTTTTTGGCAAAATCATACTCAAAGGAAAAATGATAAAATTGAGATGCTTAAACACTAGAAATATGACAAGAACACCAGCTCTGACCACTGCCCTTCACTTTACACTAGATCTCCCAGTGCTGCCATAAAACTAGAAACATAGGTCGCAAAATCGCGGAGGAAATACTGAACACTGTCATGATCTTCTCTCTAAATTGTTCTGTAATTCAACGAAATGCCAAACTCCCAACAAGGGAGCTGTTTTCTTTGTCTTGTTTTTTGTTTTTTATTTTTTTGGGTTTCCCTGAGGATATTGATAAGTAGATTCCCAAATTTTATATGGAAAAGACATGGCTCAGATACAGTGAAGACACTGCTGACCTTGAAGATGAATGTGAAGTACGTCGGACACGACATTGTGCATTGCTGGAGAATGGAGGGGAATGACAGTTTCGTATGGGAAGCAGAAACGTTCAGTTTTCTCTTTGGGGAAATTAGTTCGAAATTGGAAATCTAATATATTAAAAACTTAAATGTAAATGGCTAAAGATTAAACTGTTATAGAAAAAAAATGATGAATTTTTTAGGAGTTTGGGGTAATGCGTTAGGTAGGCTGAAAAGGTTATATTGTATTTACGAATAATCCCCACATCCGAGCACTTTACCCCGTTGCTTGCTTAATTCTTCTGCACACGTCTGTTCCTTGTCCAAGTGACTCCCCACAGGTCAATGTCCTCAAAGGGCAGCACAGCCATGCAAGTGGACCGGACGGAGATGCAAGGTCTCACATTTTCATCAGATGTTGTGTGTGCTTTGCTCTTGTTGCTGCTGTTCATGTATTTGGTGTTATCTATTAAAATCTATGACCAAATCCAAGGTTATGAAGAGCCATCTCTGTGTTTTCTCCCAACCGCTGAATAATTTTAGCTTGGATACTTAGATTTCGAAATACTTTGTGCTCACTGTTGCCTGTGGTATAAAGTAGGAATCCAGCTTCATTCTCCTACAAATGGAAATACAGTTGTCTGAGCACCATTTGTTGAAGAGACTGTTGTTTGTTTGTTTGTTTTGTTTTTGCCCATTGAATAGACTTCACACCCTTATTAAAATCAGTTGGGGGCGGGTACATGAGCTTATTTCTGCAGCCTCAATCTGTTCCATTTGTCTCTCTATATAAGCATATGCCAGGATCACACTGCTGTGATTACTGTAGTTTGCAATATGTTTTGTAGGTCGTCTCACTTTGGTATTCTTTGTTAAGATTATTTTGGCAGCTTGGGGTCCCTAACAATTCCAAATGAACTTGAGAATTTGCAATTTTATTTCTGCAAAAAGTCTATTGGAGTTTTGGTAGGGATTGCACGGACTCTGTGAATCATTTTGTATAATACTGACACCTTCACAATATTAAGTATTTCAATCCATGACAAAGAAATGTCTTTTTTTAAATTTATATTTTCTGTAATTTTTTTTTCATAAAAGTTTTCTAATTTTCAGTGTGTAAGTCTTTGACCTCTTTGGTTAAAATGTATGACTAGGTAATTTTTCTTTCCTTTTATCCTTTCTTCTTCTTCCCTTTTTTTCTTACCCTTTTCCTATATTTCCCCTCTTTTGTTTTCCTTTTAAAATTATAGTTAAATATGGATAACATACAATTTACCATTCTAATCATTTTAACAGTACAGCTTTTTGACATCAGTATTAGGTTTGTACATACATAATTGCTGGTTTTGCCATTACTTCTAAATCAGCAATTACTTTGGCACCAACCTAATACATTCATATTGTTATACCAATCTCCAGAAGGTTTGCCTGTCCTAACTGAGGCTCTGCACCACTAGTGTGAATAACCCGCTTCCCCTCCTCCTGCCCCCAGGATCAGCATGGTACCTGCTGCCTCCATGAATTTCAATAATCTAGGTACTCATACAATTGGAATCATGTCATCTTCCTTGTAGCCGAGGAGTCTGAGATTCAGAGTTCAAGGGCGACTTGATCAAGACCACACCCCACGCTGACGGCCGAGCAGAAGGGCCCAGGCCTTGCCCTCCGTGGATGGATGACCTGCAGATTTGCTGGTGAGGAGGAGATACGAACCACACCACCCTCCTTTAATTGCACACCAGGCTTTCTTTTCCATTGCTTTTTCCATTCCATTTAAAAAAGTGTTTTAAATCTAGTCACGTTTGATACTATCCAAATTAAAAGTATAAAAAGTAGATGAGTTCAATATACATACAAATGGGAAATAATGCTAGAACTTAAAATGTAGAAAATTTTATCTGCATCAAATATAAGCTGAGAAAATCCTGAATATAGGTACACGTAATTCTTACTCACTTGTTCCCTAAACTTCAGCCACTTGTCATTTTTGGTATTCTGATGGTGTGAGATAAGTAACAAAGTGAAAAGGCAACAGTAATCAACGAGTCACATGATCAGTAGCTGCAATTTTGACATAAGCTTGTGTGGAGAGGGCAATATGTTGGGTGTGAATCAAATAAAATTGTTCCCAAGTATAGACTGTGAACCACCTTTCTTATTTTTTATTTGAACTTACCATGTCTACATAATAGTCGTACATATTTATGGGGTACACGTGGTATTTTGACAAGCATTCAATGAGTAATAATCAAATCAAGGTAACTGAAGTATCTGTCACCTCAAGAAGTTATCGTTTTTTGTGTGTTAAGAACAGAACATTGCAATTGCAATTCCACTCTTTTAGATCAGTGAGATCAGTGTGTTTAGAACAGCTGACAGGTGAGGAGGGAGAGGGGTGTGTTTAGACCAGCGCTGCAGTCCTTCACTCCCACCTCAACCTAGATTGGTGGGGGGGGGATATCTTTCCAAGGGTCCTCTGTGTGTGCTGCAGGTGGGAAGGCTTGGGCGGGGTTTGGGGGGGGGGTGTGTGCAGCAGCCTGTACCCACTATTGTCCTGCTGGAGGCCACAAGCTTGCATGGGAGCCCTGCCTTTGGCCATATTTTGAAATATACAACACATTGTTACAAGAGTTACTACCGAATTCTCATTCTCATTTCTTTGATCTCACTGCATTTTTGTACCCATTAATCATCCCTTCTTTATTCTCTCCTTCCCCCTACCCTTTCCAGCCTTTCCTACCACCCTTCTTATTTTTCTTGTAATACCCAAAATCCTGAACCGTAGATCAAGTTAAGGAGCTATTCCAATCAGCACATTTTTAATGCTACCATTAGCAAATGTAGCCTCTTTAGTGAACGAAAATTTAAGCAATCATGCTAAGACTCCTTTAAGAGAAAATGAGAGGGTGGATGGAAGACGAAAAATTTGATAGGAATATAAAACCACATTCTTTAGAGTAAGTAAAATCTTGATAAATATTCATTGATGCTCCTCCTATTCATGGTAGCAATTCGTAACAATTGTGAAGAGTAAAATAAAAAGTAATTAGAGATGATTAGAATTCTCAAAATCACACCCTCAGATGAAATGAAATATAGCTTCGGAAATCTTCAAATGGCAATTTTCTGAATCAATTTTAAGTCTGCATCACCTAGCATGGTCTGAACCTATCCTACTGATTGCTCATGCTGAGAGAATGTCATTACGATGATTCTAATATTGTTCAAAATAAGTACTGGAGTTCGGCAAGTTCACCGTAAACTCGCACTACTGTAAGATCATTTGGAGACCATGTAAAGATAATGAAGAAAATCTGGAGTACATATTGAAGTCTCAGACCTGATAACTGAGCTGAAGACCTTAGGTGATGCTGCTGTGAAGAACTTGGCATTGTCTTCCGACTGCATGACTTACTATCCTTCTCTGGGATGAGCACCTGCTCTGACTGTGATTACAAAGAGTGTGTATTTCTGTGTCTTTTCAGCCTTTTTGCTTTTGCACAGTGATTCATATTTTAACATAATTTTAATTGATGGACTAACTTTGTTAGCGTCATAGATTTTATTTTAATGTATTAAGTTAGATATGTACTTTGAGGAGATTTAAATTAGAAGCTGCAATTAAAGATGAGGTGAAGATTTTGAAGGGTTCAAAATTATTTTCTATTTTTTCTAAATTAACATAAAAATAAACGTTACCCCATCACCTCACTTTTAAGCCAATTTCTCAATGGAGATGAGAAGTGGGATGTTTTTGAAAACAAAGCAAATCCATATTAGAGCGATTAGACTAACTCTCATTTATAATTTGAGAATATTTGTATGCAGCAAATTCTTTTTAAGGTTAATTTGTAAAGTTCCAGGCCAAAAATTGTGTTAAAAATAGAGAAAACAAAATTGACAAATAATTTGTTTTAAATCACCTATTTTTTAATGTATTCATTAAATATTTATTCAGCTCTGGTTCCATTCTAGGCTGTGATGATCTCTGTGTAGGGCAATCCCTTACAGCCGTGTTTCCCAGGCTTGCCTGATCATAATCCCCGGGAATCAATGTCATCAATATCCTGGTTTCCTCTTCTCTTTTCTCCCCACCACGTGGGTTTTGTCTTCGTGTGTGTTGCCTCAAGATTCTAAGATGCTATGTCACCTCCAGCACCACGCTAATGTCCAATGCAGAAAAAGAGAGGAAGGCTGGTGTTTGTGCCAGAAAAATAAAAACGTCCCCCAAATCCTTGGAGATTCTGGTTCGTGTGTCATTGGCAAATGTTTTTTGGTTTTCAATTAATCAGAAAAATAAGCATTTCACCTAGACATGCTGCTGTCCCGAAAAAAAGTATGATTTAGCTGCCAATGAAGAGGGAAAAATACGTATTGTATGAACAACCTACAGTGTGTGCTGAGTAATCAATGAGTAGTGAGATGAGCCTGTTGAGAGGAAATGACAGGATCATACAAAATCCTTAATAAGAACTTGATAAGTTGATAAGAACTCTCTTTTTATCTGATATTGGGATCAACTGTGACCTGCTGCTTCTCCCTTCTTCACACCCTTCAGAACCTATGTGGGCTTTTGGTATTAATTTCTTCTTCAAGAATGCCTTTGTTTCTTATATTTAATAAAAATGTATGTGTTTTAATAAACCGATATGCACTTTCACAGTAAAATTAATCTTTGAAAGTCATGATAATTTTCCACAAAGTTCACTCCCAGAAATGTTGAAGTAACCTGCATCCCTGACAATGTGGGTTGGCCCAGTCGCTTAGAGGAAAAACGTCGGAATGAAGAGCAGGGAGCCATTAAATTGGAAACAGACTGCAGTGTAAATTGTGACGATTTGGAAAGATACTCAGGATAATTTTATTTTAATACAATGATCAGTGTACTCAATTTTATGTGGCTATGGTTATACACAGATATGTTTATTGATTTGGATTAATAGCCATATGTTTCTTTCTGGATGATGATCTTAGATAAGAATTTTACTTTTTTAGTTACTATGCAAATTAAATTAAATATATTACAAGTAATTTGGTCAACATTGGAAAAGGGGGTAGATATGAAGACTCTGAAAAGGTGCTTCTGTGTCAAGATTTCAGTGTATTAGAAGTGAGAACACCGGAGACGGGGAAGTCATTCTCTACAAATTAGGAGGTAAGGCAGTGCAATTGCATGAACGACGAACAGGCAGGCACAAAGAAGGTGTCAAATGTTTATATATTTTTTTATGTTTTTAATTTTTATTTTTGAGACAGACTCTCCGTCTGTCTCCCAGACTGCAGTACAGTGCTGGGATCACGGCTCGCTGCAGCCTCGAACCCCTGGGCTCAAGAGATTCTCCCACCTCAGCTTCCCACGTAGCTGGGACCAGAGGTGAACAGTGCCACACCCAGCTAAAGATGTGAAAATGTTCTATTCAACCCAGTTTGACCTTAAGGAAAGCAGCTTTTAATAACCTCCTAGCTTCTTGCTTATAAACTCTCTAAAAAATAAACAAACTTGTTTTCTAATATTCCCCTGCTATTTTCTTATCCAATCCTGTACTATTTAATTCTGCTATATAGTGTTAGCAGTGTGTATTGTACTAAAATATTTGATCAATAACTATCGAATTAGTGCATATTTGGAAATATTGATATTCTATTCTCTTTTTCATTTTCCCATGACATGCTTATGATATTTCGTCCAAAGCGATTACAGTCTCTCTTTATTGTGGTTAGAGAAGTAGATAAAAGTATTTCAAATTATAGACAAGAAAAAATGCAATTGATAATAAACTTCTAAAACTCCAAATTGTACTTTCTTCAGCAGGAAAAATAACCCTAAAGCCATAATTTGTCATGAGAATCAGGAGCTTTTAAATAGGGTTATTACATCAGAATTCAGAGTGAGAGGATTTGGATCATGGGTTTTCTTTCACAAAGTAGACAAGATGCAATTTCTGTTTATTACTTCTATACCGTGGTTGCAGCTCTAACTATGAAAATATATGGTGTGGAGATTGGAAAAGGTCTAGAACTGTTCCTTTGAGGTGTCAAGGTCACAGGGTGAGGCGGGGAGAGGGGTGTGTGTAGACCAGCACTGCAGTCCTTCGTTCCCACCTCGACCTAGATTGGCGGGAGGTATCTTTCCAAACACCCTCTGTGCGTGCTGCAGGTGGGAAGGTGTGGGGGCTGCAGCCTGTATCAGCTGTTGTCCTGCCGGAGGCCACAAGTTTCCAGGAAAGCCCTGCCTCCGGACATTCGCAAAATAGCGTGGTGCAAAAATGTGGGGTCATCGGTAGAGGGCAGGGAGAGATAGAGATTCAGACGGCCTTTGTACGTCCTGATGGCTTCCCCCTGTGCTTAGATTCTGACGATGGATCTGTCATAAACAACTTGAGAATCAATAGCATCGGGGCCTGCACCCTCTCTCTAAATAGGACTCTGACGTTACCCAGCTGGCTAACATTTACCACCTGGGGATCCACCATGTCGTGTGTATGCAGGAAAAGTTCCTGGGTGGGTACTCCCCAGCACCCCTGCTGTGTGGGCTGGAAGGAGCTCACAGATGAGCATGTGCACCTCAAGAGGGCGGCTGGCACTGGAGAAGGGGTTCTGCCAGGAGTGGCTGCTGCGTTGGGGTTGAAGTGGCTTTGAAGTAGATTGATGGGGCCAAGTGCTGGGGCCAAAGAAAGTCAGAGTCACAGGTGAGTGTCAGGAGGTATGCAGGACCCATTAGGAAGAAAATCCAGCCTAGGTGATGTAGACCGGAGGATGGTCAACACTTTCCCTGCGCACCAGAGGTGAACAGGGCATTTCCTGGAAGTGAGGAGGGCCCAGGCACACAGACTCCACCATAAGCCAGGGGTCAGTTCAGACCCGGATGTAGCAGAAGACTCCGACAGGCAGACAGGGGAGCTTTCCTCAAAGTGTCTTCTTCACACACCACGGTCAACCTCACCTTCGGGGTTAGACTAGCTTGAAATCTAAGAGATACACCTTTTACCTAAAAGCACTGTTTCCAATATTGCATCAGACTGCAGGACTCTGTTGGACTTTATTCGTCTATCTGTAGGAGAGAAATTGCAGGAAGAGTCAATTATCTACAATGACATGAATGCTGACCATTAATGACCTTGCTACAGAAAGGAAAGAATGAGTCCCAGGGCGTGTCTGTGAATAACAGTCTTTCACCCAGGGCGTGTCCCCGAGTAACAGAGTCTTTCATCCAGGGTGTGTTCCTGAGTAACAGAGTCTTTCACCCAGGGCGTGTCCCCGAGTAACAGAGTCTTTCACCCAGGGCGTGTCCCCGAGTAACAGAGTCTTTCATCCAGGGTGTGTCCCTGAGTAACAGAGTCTTTCACCCAGGGCGTGTCCCCGAGTAACAGAGTCTTTCACCCAGGGCGTGTCCCCGAGTAACAGATCTTTCATCCAGGGCGTGTCCCTGAGTAACAGATCTTTCATCCAGGGCGTGTCCCCGAGTAACAGATCCTTCATCCAGGGTGTGTCCCCGAGTAACAGATCTTTCATCCAGGGCGTGTCCCCGAGTAACGGAGTCTTTCACCCAGGGCGTGTCCCCGAGTAACAGAGTGTTTCACGACTCTAGGAAGGTCCAGCTTGGGCAACTCTGGACGTCTGAATAGTTGTTTTAGGAAAGCATCGGTAAATTCTGACTTAGTCACCACATTTCACAGAAAATAACAGTTTGGACAATCACACCATCTTACAAAGAAGCAATATTTACGAATGAGAATTATCCAAAATAAAGGCAGTTGTGCTATCAAGGTTGCTTTAGCTAAATCTGACAAATGTAGTTAAAGAAAACTCCAATTTTAAAGACAGTAAGATGTCGTGATCCAGAAGCTCAGGTGACAAGCCTTTAATTAAAGATAAAGACATATTGGGAGGCCAAGGTGGGCGGATCACCTGAGGTCAGAAGTTCAAGACCAACCTGGCCAATATCGTGAAACCCCGTCTCTACTGAAAATACAAAAATTAGCCAGGCAGGTTGGCAGGTGTCGGAGAATAGCTTGAACCTGTGAGGTGGAGGTTGCAGTGAGCCGAGATTGTGCCACTGAGCTCCAGCCTGGGCAACAGAGCAAGACTCCATCTAAAAATAAAAATAAAAATAAATAAAGATAATGACATAGTTGCTGCAGATGATGGGCCCCAGACATGAGCTCTCTGTGCCTGCAGGGACAGAGTCTGCTGGAGAAGGAAGGCTTGTGGTGTGACGCCAAAGAACGCAGTAAGGAAATGCGGCCGCCTGAGTGAGGACCTGAGCAGTTCAGTCCAGATGACATGGCGGGACTTTTGCACGCAGAAAAATGAAAGGAAAATGCAAGAAAGTCCCCATAAGGTTGTAACTATAAAGAGAGAGATTAAAGTAGAGCGCTTAAAGAAAGTAAGTGTGCAGGTGGGTGATGGAAATTACACAACATTTGAATTCCTGGGTGATAAAGGAAGCAGATCTAGATGTCTTCATAACTCTTTTCATCGTCATAATTTTTGGAGAGGTTTTGAAAAAGAGGAATGTCCAGTCCCAGTCAATAGGAATGGAATTGATTTTCAAAAGCAGTAGATACACAGAGTAAATGAAAGATTACACATGTTTTGGAAGAACTGATGTAAAGTCATTAGGAAAAAAATACTGTAGAGAACTTTTTATTAAATAAAGTAATTTGATTTAAATAATTATACTGTATGTCCTTCTATGCCTTGAGATGGAATCACAATGTTTAACTTTAACTGTTAAGCATTCTTCACTTAGCAAAATTAAACAATTTGATGTCTGTTGCCTGCATATTTGTTGTAAAATTTTACTCATCTATACATCTGCAAGTATAGGAATCACTGGTCTAAACCACCAATGACACAGATCATTTCACAGTCAGGGCTTTAATTCCCAAATTCACAGAACTCATCACTTTAAGTTAAATTATATATATACTATCATATACATATTTGTGTTACAAATTTATTAACTATGGTAAATATGATATCAATAAGTATTATATCGATATAATTTTTTTCTCATAGTTTCGAATAATCTCTTGAGGATGTTTGAAAGATAAATCCCAGTTGTTGTACATTGTTCCAGCTTTGCTGCCTGTTTGTGCTTATACACATGAAAATATACCAGGATATTTCTCTTAAACCATTCCTAAAGTAAATGGTTTTGTTTCTTCAAAGCAAATGTTTCTTTGAAGAACATTAGCACAGTATTTGATCACTTTGGTAGTATTTGATACGCATTGAATGAAAAGAGAGCTATATTGTTCATCACAATACGAACAGGAATTATAAGAATTATATTCTGTATAGGTAAGTTATACAGTAATCTATCTTATCATTATGTAAAGAAACCCCTCCACATTTAAGTTAGTTGTGTGTTGCTTGAAATATGAGCATAATAATTATACTCACTTTTGTGTACCATTTTTGCAGAGTGAAGTGTCAATGCAGGTCTTTTCTTTTTCTATTGCTTTTGTTTAGTAGAAACTGCTTTTGTGACAAAGAGGTGTTACCTTAAAAACCCTCAAATTCGTTTTCGCAGTTCATCTGAAGCTCACTGTACAATCTCTGGCACAGCCAGAGAAGGCTGAGTGGATAAGTATAGAAAATGATTTCAGAACGAAGCCAGTGCTTTTATAGAATATCGTTTTCAAATGCTAGTATTTTTCCTTCTATAAATCCTTAAACGATATCATGCAATTTTTTCCTCTTAACTTTTTTCAATAACTCCATAAATAAATAACTTATTTATTAACATTCAAAATCATTGTATAAATTATATAATGACTTGATATATATTTGTCTTTTTTCTGAACTCAGATATTTATATTCTCAAAATATGAAAAATGCATCAAATTATGAGATAATACTTGACTTATATCTAAATTACTTAAATCTAGTGGAAATTATGTACTTCTAGTCCATTTTTTTTAAAAAGTAGATGCATTAATTCTCAGATATGGTGTTATCTGAATTTTCCTGTATTCCAGTCAACTAAAAAATGATCATTTTTTAACAGAAAAAAACTATAAGCAAAGTTCTGCTTAATTTTATAAGCAATTCAGGCATTTTATTTTATTTGTGTGTTTGTTCGTCTGGCCTTATCTAAGACCATCCATCAGCGCTAAGGACCTGCCCAGGCATTGCATCTTATCTAAGATTCTCTTGAGGGGTAAGGACCTGTCCAGGCATTGCATCTTATCTAAGATCCTCTGTGTAAGGACCTGCTCAGGCGTTGCTTCCTATCTGAGACTCTGCGTCAGGGCTAAGGACCTGCCCAGGCATTCCATCTTATCTAAGACCCTCAGTCAGGGGTAAGGACCTACCCAGGCATTGCATCCTATCTGAGACTCTCCATGAGGGGTAAGGACCTGCCCATGCGTTTCATCTTATCTAAGATCTTCTGTGTAAGGACTTGCCCAGGCATTGCATCCTATCTGAGACTCTCCATGAGGGGTAAGGACCTGCCCACGCATAGAATTGTGTTGGCAAGCTGTGCAGGTCTCCTTCCCTGGCTTCATTCCCCACCCCTGATCTAGGTCTGGATGATTTTATGTATTTGCTTTCTAGATCTTTACAACTTGGGTTCTACTGTTTCAGGATATAAATGGCATATGATATGTATGAATGATGCCTTTTGGTCAGTTTAACGTTTTTTAGGTTTTTATCCTAGTGTTGCATTTCTATGCATTCAAATCAAAGCAGCTTTCATCCTTGCAGCCTTGCAGTCACACGGGTGACTTCAAGGATAATTCAGCAGAAAATCCAGGTCTGCAGTTTATGACAACTTTTGTTGTCCATCTGATTCTCGCCTTATCAGTACAAAGAACAACTATTCTATTCTTAATGTTTAAATCTGTAAGGCTACCTCATTTTTTAACTTTTATAACTAGCCTTTCCTTCTGCCAAAATGTTCTCATTTTAAACCCTACCCCATTCTTAAAATTATTAATGATGACCAGGCTTTAATTGGGTCACCTTAAAGTGTTAATTCCTTTGATTGGGAAGTTAGAAAGGAAGCCGGGTGCCGTGAGGAGTCTAAGCACACTGGGGTGGTTGAATGAGCAGAGTGGAGCCACGTTACGGAGGGGCTAGATGAAGTGACCCAAATCTTTTATCTTAGAACACCAGCGTCATCGGGCTCACGACGTATCCATCCTTCATGGAACTGAATTATGCCTGCATTGGACCTAGTTATATTGAAGGATTTTAGGCATAATCAGATAAACTGAGGGTTTAAATAAGAATGTTACGCACCACTCACATGCTGCACGGAGGTTCATGTCTGAAGCAAACACTATAACATTTAGTATTTAAAATTCTGACCTTGCTTCTGTTGGCTTCCAGATGAACTTTAGAGGACAGCTTTCTCCCTACTGCAGTAGTGATTATAGTAACCCAGCTGCTAAGGGAGAAAGATTTTTATCTTTATTGCCATCGGCCGTTGTCTCCAGGCTGAAATGGGGCAAATGAATTTGGTGATGGTCTTCAGAGCCTGGTTTCTCATCTTTCCTCAAAGCTACTGTAGAAACGGGAAGGTGTCATACCTTCCCTTACCTGTCATAAGGGTCACAGCTGATACTGCTATAACAAAAGACAGGTGAACGAGAGAAAAGTATCGCAAATTTACGAAGTCAAAGTTTTACATGGTATACGATCTTTCAGAAATGAAGACCCCCAAACTCAGCAACAACTACTTTTATGCTTAGGTTCCATAAAAAATGGACAGCTGTGTAGAAATGTGTTTGGACAAAAGGCTGTGACCTGTCATTAACAAAGTTGAATGACCTGAGGTCAGGAGTTTGAGACCAGCCTGGCCAACATGACAAAACCCTGTCTCTACTAAAAATGCAAAAATTAGTCGACTGTGGTGGTGGGCATCTATAGTCCCAGCTACTAGGGAGAAGGCAGGGGAATCGCTTAAACCCAGGAGGTGAAGGTTGCAGTGAGCCAAGATAGTGCCACTGCACTCCAGCCTGGGTGAGAGAGTCAGACTCTGTGTCAAAACAGCCAACCAACCAAAGAAACAAATACCAAAGTGAAGGGAAACCCAGCAAGGACTGCCTGTTCTGGGTCTTCTTGACCTCTTTGTATGTGTTCCTTCCTCCCAGGGACAGGGCAGGACTCCTCTGGAATGAAGGTCTTCGAAGGAGAGGGGTTAAGGGAGAAGGTGACCTTCCAGGGGTCATGGTAGATGGGTGTGTTTGGGGAGCCAGGGGACTGACTGTGACAGCCAGCCTCCAGGATGACCCACAGCCACCCTCGTCTCCTGGTATTGACACATGTGTTTGGGTCCCTCCAACATTTAACCAGGGCTGCTGCGTGTGGCCAGTGTGATATGGTGGAGGTGACCATGCCTGACTTCTGGAGCTAGGACATGAGGGCATTGCAGCGAATCCTGTGGCTTCTTGGATCATGTATTCTGAAGGAAGCCAGTCACATGTGAGGACACTCAATAGCCTTGAGTGTGGCCCACACAGAGAGAAACTGAGGTCTCCAACCAATGAGCTTTCTTCATTGGATACCGTGAATGTCGTGGTTCGCAGACTCTCATCCTGTGGAGAACTCTGTTGTCTTGTTAAGCAGATACTTTCCAGCCTTTAGGCTCAGGTCAGTCATCACAGCTTCCCGTGTGTTGTTTCTCTTCTTTCCTGCTTTCCTTTTACATCCTAAACTCTCCAGGCTCTTCCTCCGACTCCCTGGACAGAAGGCCGCAGGATTCTGTTTCTGTTAGAAGCCCTCACCGTGCTGCTCTGTGACATAAGCCACCTGGGGCGAACTTGGGTGTGAGAAAGAGAAGAAACCGCTAGGAAACCACCCAGAGTTCTTTGCTTCACAAATGTGGATTCCCCTCAACAGCAGCCTGCCTGGTTTACTACTCACAGTCCTCAGGTAGTTGTGTTTTTACTCACAGTCCTCAGGTAGCTGTGTTTTTAAAAATGTTTTTCAGTAGCTTCCCAAGTACCCTCTCGTTCCACTTGCTATAATCAGTTGTCCAGGATAATCATTGAAGGTGTGAATCCAGCCATGATAATTTCTCTTACATATCTGTGAAGCTCCGCACTACCCTAAATAATATTACAACTGCTTATCATAGCCCCACACTGTATGGAACCCGTTTACAGCTCTGAGCTGGTCTTTACAACTCCTATTTTCTTAACCACATCCTAGCCACATGGCCCTCTCTTTGTTTTTCAAATGAAAATGCCTCAGTGCTGTTTTGCTCTCTGAGAAAGCTTTTTTTTGAGCTTTTGTGTGGCTGTTTCCTTCTACTCACTTTTCATGTCTCCAAAGACCTTCCCTCAGCCCCGTGTGTTAATTCCTTCTCCCTCCTCACTGACTGTATGTCATCCTTTTATCCATTCACACATTTATAGCTTTTTGAAATGACTCTTGTTTTTAACTTAAAACATTCCTATCATATGCTTCTCCCATTGAAATTTAAACTGTGTGGCTCCAGGTCTGAGAAATACAGAAGATTAGATTGTGAAGTCAGATTTCCATAAATCTTTTTTAGCAAGTATCAGCTTTACTACAGAGACAAGCTGATGTCTAGATCTGCAGCTGACCTCCCCAGAAGCATTCTCACCCAGCTAACCAGACCGCCTTGCCCTCACCCAGATCACCAGGGCACTTTGCCCTCACGCAGCTAACCAGTCCACCTCATCCTCAACCAGCTGACCTACCCGACTCTCCTTGACCCAGCTAAACAGCCCACCTCGCCCTCACCCAGATAACCAGACCACCTCGCCCTCACCCAGATCACCAGGGCACCTCATCCTCAACCAGATAACCAGTCTACCTCATCCTCAACCAGTTAACCTGCCCAACTCTCCCTCACCCAGGTAAACAGCCCACCTCGCCCTCACCCAGATAACCAGGGCACCTCGCCCTCACCCAGCTAACCAATCCACCTCATCCTCAACCAGCTAACCTACCCAACTCTCCCTCACCCAGCTAAACAGCCCACCTTGCCCTCACCCAGATAACCAGTCCAACTCTCCCTCACCCACCTAACCAGCCCACCTTGCCCTCAACCTGTTAACCAGGTCACCTCACCTTCACCCAGATAAAAAGGGCACCTCACCCTCAACCAGCTAACCAGCCCACCTCACCCTCACCTGACTAACCAGCCCAACACTCCCTCACCCAGCTAACCAGATCACCTTGCTGTCACCCAACTAACCAGGTCACCTCACCCTCACCCAGCTAACTAGGTCACCTCTCCCTCATCCAGATAACCAGGGCACCTCACCCTCACCCAGCTAACCAGGTCACCTCTCCCTCACCCAGATAACCAGGGCACCTCTTCCTCAACCATCTAACCAGCCCACCTTGCCCTCACCCAGCTAACCAGGTCACCTTGCCCTCACCCAGATAACCAGGGCACCTTGCCTTCACCCAGCTAACCAGCTCACCTCACCCTCACCCAGATAACCAGGTCACCTCGCCCTCACCCAGCTAACCAGCCCACCTCACCCTCACCCAGCTAACCAGGTCACTTTGCCCTCACCCAGCTAACCAGGTCACCTCTCCCTCATCTAGATAACCAGGGCACCTTGCCCTCACCCAGCTAACCACCCCACCTCACCCTTACCCAGCTAACCAGACCACCTTGCTCTCACCCAGCTAACCAGATCACCTTGCCCTCACTCAGATAACCAGGGCACCTCACCCTCACCCAGATAACCAACCCATCCCACCCTCAACCAACTCACCAGCCCACCTCGCCCTCACCCAGCTAACCAGGTCACCTCTCCCTCACCCAGATAACCAGGGCACCTCACCCTCACCCAGCTAACTAGGCCAACTCTCCCTCCCCCAGCTAACTGGCCCACCTTGCCCTTGCCCAGCTAACCAGGCCATGTTGCCCTCACCCAGCTAACCAGCCCACCTTGCCCTCACCCAGATAACCCTCACTCAGTTAACCAGGTAACCTTACTCTCACTCAGCTAACCAGGTAACCTCACTCTCACTCAGCTAACCAGGCCACCACGCCCTCACCTAGATAACTAGGTAACCTCACCTTCACCCAGCTAAATAGGACACCACACCCTCACCCAGATAACCAGGCCACCTTGGGCCTGAAATATCTCTAGTTTTAGACTCAGATAGTTACAAACTTACGTAATATTTTCTAGGGAGACATGCCCCATTAATACAAAATTCTAGATGTGTCTATTATAGAAAACACTAGACAATCAAGCATTTTCTGCTAAAAGCACTCCATGGACAAGAAAATGGAAAATGACCCTAAAGAATAGCTTTCTCTGAACAAACTCCTCTCACAACTCCACACACAACCATTAGCATAATAACAGCTCTGAGAATTATGCCCCCCAAGTTTTAAAGCTCTGTGATTCAGGCTTCTAGAAACCTATTTAATCTCTGAACGCTTCTTGATAACATTGATTTAAAAGACTCAAGGTGTCCTACAGCTACCCAAAGTAATAAGAGGTGAGAGCTCACTATTCTACCCTTTAAAGTCAGGGTGACGACATAACTCACTTACATTGTGAGTGAGGGGGGCACTGTTGCTGGTTATGTCAGGAAAACAGGTGGAAATGCACACCACCCAGGATAACATCCAAGTATGCTCACTTCATCTAAAGTGAATGAAAGCAGCAGTATGCTTATTTTTAAGCAGTAATACCTAAATATTTCTACCTACATCAGCCCCTAAATTATATATATAAATTATATATAAATATATACATATAATTGTATATACAAATATATAAATTTATTTATATATTTATTTAATTTTATTTAAATATATTTAAATACTATATAAAAATATACATTTATATATAATATATAAATAAATTATATATAATATATAGTATATAAATTATACAGAGAGATATATTTTATATATACATATGCATTCTCTGAAAATAAATTTGGAAATACCAAAAAGCCTAGAGCTGTTTCAGCTGACAGATCAGCCCACGTTTTTGTTAGAAACATGAGTACAGTGCAGGAGACAATGAAGGAAGAATACGGCTTTGTTTGGTGGAGGCACAGCATCGGGGCTTAGTAATCTCTCCTTTATTGTGTGTCAGAGTTGGAACGTCTGGATAATAATTTAGCCTAAGCCACCAGGAAGAGATGGAGACTAATATAAATCATACAGCTCTGAGTATACTGCTCGCTAAACAAATACCAACAGCAAGAATAATGTTTGCCTAATGGTGGTGAAATGTCACACGAAATGTGGGCTCAGCAAAGCAATCACCGTCAGCCTGCACGGAGTGCTCCAGAAGGCACGATACTCAGGGGCGCTGGGGCTCTTCTCCTCCTTTGATCTTCCTGCGAGAGAGCGAGCTGCTTTCTGGGATGGAGGTGAAGCACTTTTTCTTGCTTTTATGTCTAGATTAGGGTTTGTGGGGAAAAAAGTGATAAAAGATGAATTCAAAGACCAGAAAAAGAGATGAAAGTAAGGATTAAAACAAGAAATAAAAAGAAAGAAAGAGACGGAATATTTGGATTAATGGAAATGGGTTTCTTTTAAATAGGTATTGTCATTACTCACTAGAAGATAGCCCCTCACCACTCTATCCCCCTTGCTCCTGTTCACCCGTCACAGTGCCTTGGACACAATATGTACTCACAGATGATTATCGACGGAGAGAGGCAGAGAAGAAAGGAAGATGTTCTAGAAAAATTAAAATAAAATCATACCAGATGCCGTGTCTCAAATATTAGCAAAGGTACCATAGTATTTTCTGAGTAGATCTTTAGTTCAGTTCCTCATACTTTCTTTTCTAACTACAAATTTAAAAATGGAAAATATACCATCTGTTTTCCAGCTTTTTCCTAAAGTATATCCTAAATTGACTGATTTGGAGATTAATATAAAAAGAGACCAGTGTTCTCCTTGGAATCGACATCTACATTATGAATGGCGTGTACTTTATAACAATACCACTAGGGTCAATCAGTACCTCATTTGTGTTAATAACTTAAAAAATTTATCTGGAATACTTGTAGTAATTTTCTAGATAATCAAGTATATTTTGTTTTGCAATTTAGGTCAGTTTTTAGTCTTTAACTTGTAGTTGTATCTGGAGATATTTTCTGAGCTGTCATCTTAAGATATGAGCAAGAAGCATAATACCTAATGTGGTTGACATTTGAATCTAATATTGACTATCTTTGTACCAATGATGAGCATATTATCTTCAATTAAATGATACTTTTTTATGGAAGAGGGCATTGCGTTATGTGCTATATAAGAATAAAATAAAATATTATCTTTCTTCAAGCATCTTAGAGTTATAAAAACCGCATGTGAAGAGATGTTAGATAACATGAAAGTTTTACTAAACATGCAACATTATCAAATGCTAAATGACAGTGTAGCATAAATTTGTAGCATGGAGCTAATATTTCACAGTTTATCTAGGAATTATCTCTGGAGAGTATGAAATTTCTTAATATCTGTCAAAAATATAACTGATGTTGGAAAATATGTTTGTTTACAAATAAGTTGTGTGTGTCAAGGCATTTTGTAGGTTTGTCATTTGATAGAGGAACTCTTTGAATTGGTGAAAGGAAGAATTCCCTAGTCTTCTAAACCTGGTTCTTGTTTTCCATGTCCTGGGCTTGAATAATGAGATATAAAGGGGCAGTGGATTCACAGCGATTATGGGGAAGTGTGGAGGTGACGACCCCAGCTCCTGAGAGTTTGTGCTAGAACAGCCTTCTCAGGTGCTCTGATTGAACTGAGTGACAACACTGCAAGAGAACACGGTGACAGGGTCTGTCCTGAGCCATTGGGGATGGCATTTTATGGCTTACAAGTGTCTTCAGGTGACACAGCCTAAAAATTCTGGAAAACGGGTCAAAGTGAGAGAATGGGAGGATGAGAACCAGTGCTTTCCCCATCCCGTGAGTCAGCACCGCTGCTCCTTGAATCTTTAAGAAGAACAGATGAACTAGTAAAGTGAACACATCAAGCAACACTCCAGGCTGTAGACAGGCTTTTCATAAACCTTTGTTTAATAGTCTATTTTAACCAACTGAAGAGAAACAAACAAACAAATCATGGGGCCAGGTGTGGTGGCTCATGTTATCCCAGAACTTTGGGAAGCTGAGGCAGGAGGACCCCTTGAGCTCATGCGTTTGAGACAAGCCTGGGCAACATAGGAAGAACCCATTTCTACAAAAATGTTTAAAAAATAGCTGGGTATGGTGGCGTGCACCTGTGATCCCAGCTACTTGGGAGGCTGAAGTGGGAGGATCACTTGAGCCCAGTGGTAGGGGCTGCAGTGAGCCATGATGCTCCCAATGCACTCCAGCCTGGGTGACAGAGTGAGATCCTGTCCCAAATAAAATAAAATAAGAGAAGTTTCTCTCAATGTATAGCAAACACAAACATCAAAGTACACTGGGTGGCAGAAGGGTGATTATAGAGGAGGTGCTTGAGCTGCAAGATAGACAAGAACTAAAGGTGGAAAGGAAGGAAGCCCCTGAAAGAGAACAGGTGCGGAGACATCCGAGTCTCCCAGATTCTACGTCATTCTCCACATCTCACAGCAAGAGGAGACTGAGTCTGGAGAGATTACCCGAGCTGCTCAAGCAACCCACTCAATCCGCAACTGAGCGGGGTCTAAACCTCAGGGCTTTCCACTCCTCATTCTGCATTCCTTCTTCCACCAGCACTTCTTATCTCTACAGTGGCTCAATGCTTGGGCCCAGATTAACACCACAGGAAGGTTACGCACCTTGCTATGCATTACAAGTACTGGAGTAGAGCGCAGGTGCGTTACACCATCTGATATGAAGTAAATATGTGGTATCAACGAAGGTTTGTGGACAATAAAATTAGGAGTGTTTGAAATACAGATGTTCTTGGACTTATGAAGGGATTATGTCCCAATAAACTCATCATAAGTTGACAATATTGTCAGTAAGAAACACATTCAATACACTTAACCTATGGAACGTTACAGTTTAGCATGGCTTACCTTAAACCTCACAGCACTTACCTTAGGCTACAGTTGGGGAAAATCATCCAACACTACTACCTTGTTTCAGAAGGTTTTGCATAAGAACCAGCTATGTCTGGGAGTAACATCATGAGAAGCAGGCCCCTTAGGCTCTTAATTGAGATCAATGACAATTAGAAGACCTAACTCTTAAGGATAAGGGCTAAAAAGGGTTTAACTCTTGTTTGTTTATTCTGGTTTTTTTTTTTTCTTAAGACAAATGTTTTTAGAACAAAAAGCATAGGTTCTTCAGCAAATATGGGCATTTGTGTATTACAATTCCTTAAACTCTGTGTGTGCATGTTCTGTGGTTTTTGTTCATATTATGTATTTCATTAAAATACTTTTTAAAAGCAACAGATTTTTTTTTCTGAACATAACCCTATTTTTCAAATCGCGTGTGTTAACAGTGCCATCATCCCAGGAGGAAAGCGCTATTCGCAGCACCTGCTGTGCCGGGGGTCCTCAGGCACTGGGTTGATGTATTTACTAAACTCAGAAACAGACATCTTTTGATGTAAGATGAAAGAGGTTAGCCCACATCGTGATAAATGTTCACTTCTCAAACTATTTATAAACAGGGAAATACCAGGCCCCCTATATGGCAGTCCAGGCAAAAGAGCCTAAAGAATATTTGGGATAAACACAGCAGGTGTTTATGTAATGACTCATCTTGCCCCAAGGTCACTGAGAAAAGGGCTCCCATTGCTGCCAGCGTGGTGTGAGACCTGCGGCACAGTGTCAATGGCAATTGGGGCACTGGCTGCACCACAACACTGCAGAACCCATGGCCTCCGTGAGCTTCCTCTCACTCAACAGCAAAACTGCCATCACAAGTAGACTCCGCTTCTCAAGCCATTAGCCAGTGTCTAGCACAGAGTGAGGACTCAGAAAATGCTGATTACCCTGTCAGGAATTATTTGCTACAACACCACTGAGATCTCTATTGCACATTCTTGGAAATAACGTTGTCATATTAAACACGTAGGGTGATTTTAGAAACACTTTCTTATGCAAAATGCCACTCTATTTGACTAGGTTAAAACACATAAATTGTCAGAATACTATATTGACTCTGAGATACTTATGGTATCAGGAGGGCACAGCAGTTTAGGGAGGCAGGATAGCGACGTACGTCCTCATGGAGAGAAACATGAATGGATTTCAAGGGGATTTCTGGATTCGGATTAGCAGAAGAGACTCTGGCAAGAGTGGACAGTAGGAGGAGCCGCAGCTGGATTGCAGACTTTTCTTTTTCGTCGTTGGATGTTTGGATTTGGGTCAGCGCAGACAGGAACGCTCAGATCCACATCCAGTCTGGAGTGGTCCATTTCAGGCCCTGGGGCAGGGCACACAGAGAGACTGTTCGTGTGACCCAGACACACTCCACTCTTAGCACTTCCAAAGCTCCGAGTATGTCAGAGGTGAGATGCAATTTACGCCCAGCAGAAAGGACATGGTGGCTATTGTTCTCTCAGGATCTAGAGTCAAAGTTCATAGCCCTCAGGGTAAATTTCCAGAGTCATTTCCAAAGCAAATTTCTGATAGGATTCTTGTGGTAGGATGACATCACAGGAATTCAACAAGGGAATTTCTGATAGCATAAACCCAGGAAGTTAGGCATAGAGACAAAAATGAATGAGAGACAGCAAGGAAGTCATTGAATGAAATAACCCAGATGCCAGCTGAGACCCTTCATCTTTTATACATTTGCTATGCTGGGTTTTAATCCCAGGTTCATGGCCTGTGGCAGCTAAATGTAGTCTAAATTGTGTGTGTGTATGTGTGTGTGTATGTGTGTGTGTTCGTGTGTGTTTGTCTGTGTGTATGTGTGTGTGTTTGTGTACGTGTGTGTGTGTTTGTGTCTTTCCTGAATTTCTAGGGAGAAATACTCTCATGGTCCCAGGCTCAAGAGAATGTTAGACTCACCCTAAAATTTTAATTACTCAATCTTTCAGTTGAGAATAATTTTCAGGATCTCCTAGGTGTGAGGCACCTCTACGAGAGAAGTCCTGTTGGGTTAAAGGAAAGAACAAGTTGCATGAGCAGATTTTAACTCCAGAAACTTTAGCGAAGATGATTTCATAAATGCTCATGCCTTCCAATAAATAATTGTGTAAATATTTTTGAACATGAAAAAATCTACTATACGGTTCATCATAGAGCATTTTCCATAAGCTATATAGTGAAAAGAGAAAGACTTTTAGCCATATCACTAAAGACATTACATTAATGAGAAGACTAAAGGAATGCTTATTTTTTTTTGAAACGTCACCTACAGTGAAGCCTGTGTCCCTGTGTGAAATGGTATTATGTGTATGGCTGATGCATTGGACATTGATGTAAGTTAAAACAAATGCAAAATCATAGGATATCAGAGCATAAGTTGACTTTATACACTATCTAATTCAATTTCTAAATCAAGACAAATAGAATTTGAGGGAATTTATTGCCAATAGACATGTCAAGCAAGGAATGTTAGAAAACATTCTTCAGAAACAAAGAAAAAGTTACAGTTCAGAACTCAAATCTACATGAAGAAAGGAAGAGAGTGAGAGAATAAATAAAGATAAACTAGAATATTTTATACATTTTTTCTTAGTTGATCTAACAGGTAGTTACTTTAAATAGCAAGAAGAGCGATGCTGTTAAAGGATGAGCACGAGGAATTGGGAATATTCTGTTCTAAGGCGCACACATAGCCCATGAAACAGCACAAGGTTATTTGAAAGAGCACTAGGATTTATTGTAAACGTATACTGCACATTCAAGGGCAACCACTAAAAATCATTTTTTGAAAAAGTTATAATTGATATACTAAAAGTAAACAAAAATACAATTATATAAAACAAAACCAGAGAAGGCAGAAAATGAGTGGAAGGCAAAAAAAAAAATAATAATAAAATAAAATAAGGTAAAAAGAAATAATAAAATTAACAAATAGAAAACAGTAACAGATGTGGTAGGTATTATTCAGATTACATCAAAAATGAGTTTAAATGTCATTGGTCAGAATACTCCATAGATGAACGGGGCTTCAGGGGCCCTTCTGATCCTGGAGGGACTGCCCCTTCCAGGGTTACTTAATTCCCAGAGATGGCAAACAACTCACCTATAAGTGTGCCTGTCATTAGCAAACTGACCAATGCCGAGTCGAAATCCCCAACCACAGGCTGTCATGCTTAGCCCCACCATACCCTGCCCAGCCAGCCCAGGACCAGACACCAGATAGCTGAAGACAGCCCTGTGCCTGGGGCCTGCTAAATAATTGAGGGTAGGCAATCCCAACACTGCTTCCCCGCCTCACCCATTCCTCCCCGTAGAAACCACAACAAAGGGTTGGGTGTGGGGACTCATGCCTATAATCCCAGCACTTCGGGAGACTAAGGCAGGTGGAACACCTGAGGTCAGGAGTTCAAGGACCAGCCTTGCCAACATGGCAAAACCCTGTCTCTACCAAAAATACAAAAAAAACAAAAAAACAACAACAAAAAAAGCTGGGCATGGTGGTGGGTGCCTGTAATCCCAGCTATTCAGGAGGTTGAGGCAGGAGAATCACTTGAACCTGGGAGGCAGAGATTGCAGTGAGCTGAGATCAAGCCACTGCACTCCAGCCTGGGCAACAGAGACCCAGTCTCAAAAACAAAACAAACAAACAAACAAAACAAAACAAAAACAAAGAGAGAAACCACAACAAAGGCCCTTGTGTTCCTTCCTGGTGAGCCTCCTATGCTTACGACTTTCCTTTCCATGCTGTGTGTCTTACCACATCCCAATTAAAACCAATTCTAGGTGTAAATAAAACAGCAAAATGCCACATGTATTGCCATGTCGTATTCAAACTGTAGAAAACCAAAGGAAACAGAAAATCTTGAACGATAAAGGAATCCAAGAAAGCTTAGCTATAGAGAAACAATGAGAATTATAGTGGACTTGTTAAAACCCACATAAGCAGTGAAAGAGCAGAGAGAAATATCTAAGACGTTGAGGGACGTATTTAACATGTTGAAAGAAGAAAACAAAGCACCCGTGGAGATTTCTATATCCACAAAATTATCCTTGATGAATTAAGGAGAAATAAACACTTTTTCAGAAAAATAAAACCTAACAATTCATTTCCAGCATGCTAGCTCTACAAGAAATATAAAAAGAAATTCTTCAGGCAGGGGGAATATGATATGAGTCATGAGCCTAAAAGAAAAAGTGAAAAACAATCAATAAAGGTAAAATAGAGTCTTTTAATTTTTTCTTAGTCTTGATTTATCTAAAGAATGCTATTTAAAGCAATGTTATGGACTAAATGCTTTTGACCCTCAAAATGTATCAGTTGAGATCCTAGCCTCCAAGGTGATGGCATTAGGAGGTGAAGCCTATGTGAGCTGACTAGGTCATGAGAGTGGAGCCTCATGAATGAGATTCATGCTCTTCTAAAAGGGACCCAAGAGAGCACCCTCTCTCCTTCCACCATGTGAGGACAGAGCAAGAAGCTGCCTTCTATGAACCAGGCAGCAGGGCCTCACCAGGCATCAAATTTACTGGCAACCTGATTTCGAACTCTCAGCCTCCAGAACTATGGAAACACATTTTTGTTGTTTATAAGCCACCCAGGCTATGCTGCTTTGTTACAGCAGCCTGGACAGACAGAGATAAGCAATAATAATGATGCATTAGGTGATTACAGTACATAGATAAATCAAATAAATGAAAGTGGGGGGAAGAACTAAGAATACAAGAATTGGCCAGGGGCAGTGGCTGACGCCTGTAATCCCAGCACTTTGGGAGGCCAAGGCAGGTAGATCATCTGAGATCGGGAGTTCGAGACCAGCCTGACCGTGGTGGTACATGCCTGTACTCCCAGTTACTCAGGAGGCTGAAGCAGGAGAATCGCTTGAACCTGGGAGGTGGAGGTTGTGGTGAGCCAAGGTCATGCCATTGCACTCCAACCTGGCCAACAAGAGTGAAACTGTGTCTCAAAGAACAAAAGAAAGAAAGAAAGAGAAAAAGAATACAAGAATTAAAATTATATGTGAGACAGTACAGCATTACACAAAAGTGGACTTTGATTAGTTAAAGTTACACGTTTTAAACTCTAGGGCAGCCACTCAAATAAATTTTAAATTAAATCACATTGAAATGCTAATACACCCTTTAAAATGGAATCATATTAAATGCTCAATTAAAACTAGTTAATTCTGATATGGAGGGGTAGAAAAGACACGTCCAACATGCAACAAATAGAAAACATTACAAACGTGGTAGATACGGTTCTACAAATGTTGTGACCACTTTACATGTAAATGGTATAAATACACCAATTAAAATGCAAGAGATTGTCATTCCCAAGTATCACTCTTGTTTCTTCTATACTTGGTATTTCCTCATCGTGCGGTGTCCATGCTCTTCTCTGTTACTCACACCACTCAATGGATGAGGGAGAATTGCATATCATAGACTCCGTTCCCCACAATGGACATTGGTAAAATTATTTTTATTAAGCTTGAATTGTTACGGGGACTGGAAAAAAATTATGCAAATCAACAAAGCAGGAAATAAAAATGAAAACTAGTGAACTAGTGCTCAATTAGTAAAATCCAGCAAAAAAATGCAAACTATAGGAAAAAGGTGGGTTTAAGGGATATGACAACAGAAACAGGAGAAGTCAGGAAGAGGCATGGCCTGAACTCTATCCCAAAGCAATAAGGGAGTAAGTGACAACACAGGCCTAATGCACAATGAATAATGAAGTCAGAGTTCCATGTAAGGCACACACACACACACACACACTCACACACTCACACACACACACACATCACTAAGAGGAGACAGTATTTCCACTTTTGCATGTGAATACTGAGGTTTAGGGGTTTTAACTAATTTCCGGAGGTCACACTGTGATATCTAATGGAGCCAAGGAAAGGCTGCCCAGCTCCTAAGATAACAGACTTTTGATCTATATATAATGTCATATGCTGACAGCATATCATTGAGTTCAGTAAGAAAAATCCAGTGATTTGGAGAAATCCAGTTGCTGCATAAGCTAAAACACAGAATAATAAATTTTCCAGTTCAGAAATGTTGCTAGGATCATTTAGTCTTGTCACCAGTACAAGTTTGCTAGAGATTCCTAATTGACCCCATGTTTTTAAAATGTGCTTGTATGACTTTGGTTAGAACACAAAGATTTCACCCACCCAGCTCAGGCAAGTCTTCTGTGCAATGCTGGGCTCAGACGTCCCCCAACAGCATCTTGGCCTTTTCTTACTGCAGCACTAGAAACAGGTTTCTTTCACTACCTTGGACGTGTGGCTGTTTTCACGTTTGTTGCTTTTGTTGTTTAATGTTTAGCTGTGAAGAAAGAGAGAGTGTAAGTACTTATATCTTTATAAAATTGACTGAAAATTTAATTAAACTAAATTAAACTGAATTTTACTTAATAGAGGAGGGAGCAACTCACCTGGTTCTCCCTAGGATTTAATATGCAAGATGTTTTATAGGAAATCTAATCAAAGTTTATGGTCAAATTCCGATCACAGGCAGAAGTCATGAGTGGGTAGCAGTAAAATTAACATGTAATAAGCACATTGTACGTGGTTATAAAAATCTGAACGTTTATGTCACCTTGCATTTCAGAAAAGAACACCTAGGTATTGTCACAATACTTACTATATAACTTTAAAAGCAAACATTTGGGAATCCCTGCAGTGAAAATCACAGAGTAATTTCCAATGTTTAAACTCTACTGAAATCCTAAAAAATAAAATAATATTGTGAAACTCTGTTCATATGTTTCAAAAGAAACAGGGTCTGTTTGTTTGATAGGCTGTGCCTGGAAGTGTCACCTTTTGCCAGACAATTATGTCATCTGAATATATTGTCTCTTCTGACTCATCACAGCCAGGAATTCTAAGCACTTAAGATTTGATAACTGGCAGTTAGGACCCAATATTAGTCCATTTTCGCGCTGCTAAAAAGCAATGTCTGAGACTGTGTAATGTTTAAAGAAAAGAGATTTCATTGACTCACGGTTCTGCAGATTGTAAAGGAAGTATAGCGACTTCTGTTTCCGGGGAGGCCTCAGAAAGCTTCCAATCAGGGTGGAAGGCAAAGGGGGAGCCAGCCCAGAGCAGAAGGAAGAGAGAGAGGAGGAGTGCCACACACTTAAACAACCAGATCTCACAAGAACGCACCATGTCCATGGCAGCACCAGGGGGATGATGTTACACCATGAGAAACCCATGATGCAGTCACCTCCCACCAGGCCTCACCTCCAACATGGGAGACTACCATTGAACACGGGATTTGAGCGGGAACACAGATCCAAACCATATCAGGCCCTAGGGTGGTGAGGCAGAGTACTAAATATGTGGGTAACATCTCCTCTTTGGTCCCTCTGCTGTCTGCTGTTCCTGGTTCCAGGCCCTCCTGCTGGCCCTTGCCAAACTCATTCTCACCTGCACATCCAAAAATTAGATTGTGCTCCTCTCTTGCTCATACTCTTGCCAATGACTTTCCATACATTAAAGGGTGAATCACTGGTTCTGTGGACTTGTACATTCTCATCCTCTTGCACCTCACACCCCGGAATATTCTCATCCTCTTCTTATTCTTCTCTGAGCCTGCTATGCTCTTTCCAGAAACAGTGCTATGAAGCCTGCGATTGATGGTATCTTCTTGCTTTCAAAATCTGTTGGGATTCTAACACCCTTCAAGGTCCAGCCAAGAGGTGACTTCTATGTGACCTCCTCCAGCACGACTGGACTGTCCTTTCCTCTAAGTTTCTGCCATGTTTTGGTGGCATGGCTATGATAGCAAGCAGCAAGCAAGTATTCACCGACACCTCCGTCTTTCTCCCAGGATGGTCATCTCCCTCCCAGGATGGTCATCTCCCTCCCAGGATGGTGATCTCCTTATTGTTAGCAACAAGGCTTTATGGAGTTTCTGCCCAGAAGCTCAGGAATGCTCAGAGTACAGTAAAGGCAAGATCTGATTTCTTTGTGAAAGTTTTGTATACTCCAGAAGCCTGAACTAAGGAGGCCAGAGGATTGTTAGGAGAGAACATGGACCTGTACTTGGTGGGCTGAAATACTGAAATATGTCTACAGAGCATGGAGTTGAATACAGACTCACGGTTGCCTGGAGCTGTGGCTGATTACTGGCCTTCAGACCATAGGTCCGTCTACAAACCAGGGCATTTTCTACAACTTGGGACCATTCTCCTAGGCCCTTTGTATATAAATTATATTCATTTCTATTTCTGTTTATATGCTGCCCTGTGTATATACATTATTTGAAGGTTTTAGCATAAAAAACAAACTGAAACAAGAAAACTAAACAACAGAAAAACTGTTTTCTTAAAGGACGTTTGCTTCTCTGAGCTTAAAGTGGAGAGAGAAATTTGACCAGGTCTATGATAGAAAATGTTATGGGTGTGGTAGTGATGGTATAAGTGGGAAGAACAGCACTAACTATCAGGGTCTACACCTCCAGCAGCAAGAAGGCTCCTACCCGCCTCAGCAGCCTCAGCAGGGGCCATGTCTACACTGTAAAGTCAGCAGCAGCATGTGTGTCAACACCAACAGCAGGGACAACGGAGGCCACTGGGAGTTGCTCAAGGGTCTCCCATGCCTGGAGATCCCTGTGGCTGCTGCAGGACCGTGGTGTAGCTCGGGGATTCGGAATGACACTGACTGAGTGAAGGGCAGCCTTCCTGCTCCTGAGCAAAGGCAGTTAAGTCTCGGGTGAGAGAACTACCAAAGACGGTGACAGCTGTGTGGGACGGGAGTGACAAGGGAGTGGTGATTTTCTTGCCTCTGGTGTTGTGGGAAGCAGGGAACTGTGCTTGTGGGGCTGCTAGGAGCATCACTCCTTGTTGCAGATGCAACAGGCACGTCAGGGTGTTGCAGCCGGTCAGTGGTCAATGGAAGTACCTGCGTGGGAGGCCAATGGTGGCCTCTTTCAGCAAAAAGATTTTAGGCGTGTAGATTATCCATATCCCTAATGGGCTTTAGAAACTGACTCAAAATTCCACCACAACCTTAATAAAGCTTGCTTCTAGTTGGCTCTGTCACGTGGATGCCACCTTCACGATGACAGGAGCCATGTCGGTCTCTAGGTGCTGCACTCAGAAGGTGGACATGGCCACACAGTCTGCCCTTGTTAACTCCAGAATACTTTAAAAGTGCTTTGCTCTAGAGGCAGCCTCATTTGAGCAGTTCTTCTTCATTCATGGCCATCACTTAGTCTAAATATTGATGAGGAAAGGAAAGGGTTCTGGGTTTCAGTTCTTGTTAACACAGCAAGATGGGTGAGCCAGGGCTGCTGGAGGGAGGTGGCTCTGTGATTAACCTCCAGAGGAAGTAAATCCCGGTCCCACTCCTCACACACCTCAGAGTGTCGCCTCCCTGTCACCTGTGTCCAGGTGTCATCCTGCAGCCACCCCAGTTAGCCTTTGTCCAGTGGGCCACGAAACGATGGTAGCTTCGAGCAATAGGGTCTGACGATTCTAGCTCCGTTGACATTTGAAAACATGAAACGTAAAAACACTAAGACATTATAGAAAAGCAGGACAGAAGTCTAGAGAATGTTGTGCTACATAGCAAATATTCATGTCATTTATTTCTTTCTTATCACCCTGCCCGATTACTAGAACAGATGGAAGGATGGGACATTAATTGAATGAAAGTTTAAAACAAATAAAATCATTTTTAAACACTTCGCTGGAGTAGCAATAATGGATATACTGACTATATGGCACTAAAGGGCCACTGAGACAAGTTTCCTGTGGTTTTTATGCAGTTACATACTCTGGGCTAAGTGGAGGTGGGAGTGGCTTATGTCACTTACCTTTGGTCTACAGAGAGTAACCTCTGTAGCCTGGACACTACTTATTCCGACGAAACACACACCTTGCTGTGTGTAGAAGGCAGTTCTAGCTGAGTCACACACCTGTTACACCATCGCAGTAATTTGCTTCTCGTGGTGGGCTTCTGTGTAAGTAAACAAGGAAGAAACAGGCATGGCAGCAAATGAGCAAACAAATGAGCCATCTGAGGAGGGTGGAAAGATGTCAAAGCCAGATGGACCTTATCTGGCTGTTATTTAGAAAGAGAAGATGCAGGCTTTGTGTAAAATAGGCTCATTCTCTACCAGCAACACTTATTTATGGAAAACTTGTGACATTCACGAAATCTACAGGTCTGAAGAATGGAAATCCAATGTCGAAAGAATCAGGTCAGATACCCAAATTATCCGAGAAAAATTTAAGGTATTATAAGGCTATAAATAAATTTACATCAAAAGCCAACAAGTTGCCTATTTAGCAGCTAACACTAAGTGAGTGCCCACAATCTGCCAGACACTATCCTAAGCAGTTTAATGCATTCAACTTCATGGAATACTCGCCATAGCTCTGAGGAAAGGACAGCTATTCCAAACTGTTTATCAGTGAAACAAGTGAGACTCCTGATGATTTAATAAGCTTTCTCAAGACCATCCCGTAGCAAACAATGGAACCTGGATTCAAACGCAGTGACGTGTTCACAGATCTTGGTCTTTTAGTGATTGCCTGAATAAAAACCATGTTTAACACCTTCTGATTAGGGGCTATGAGATGTAATTATAACTCTGGTTCTGCCTTGAAAGAGGTTGCTAGTGTTTCAGGATATCCAAGTCTGTCATCTATCCATCTGACTATCTATCTATCTATCTATCTATCTATCTATCTATCTATCTATCTATCTATATCCATCTATCTAATCTATCCTCTATGAGCTGTGTATGTAGCTAGCTATCAATAAATCTATATATCTGTAAAAAAAATATACACATATAGAAAAAATATATAGGTATCTATCTATCTATCCATCTAATCTATCCTCTATGAGCTGTGTATGTAGCTATCAATAAATCTATGTATCTGTATAAAAATATATACACATATAGAAAATATATGTAGGTATCTATCAATCATTCATCTATCTATCTATCCACTTGTCCACCTATCTAATCTATCATCTATCCATCATCTTTCTAGCTAGCTATCCATAAATCTATATATCTATATGTAAATATATGTAGATAAACCTATAGAATATGTATAAGTATCATTTATGTATCTGTGTCTCCACTTATCTATCATCTTTCTATAGATAGGTATCTCTCTATCTAATTAAATCATTTATCTATCGTCTATCTAGCCAGCTAGCGATTGTTCAAAGTATATATCTGTTTACAGTATATAGATGCACAAATATAGAACATATATAGGTATCTGTCATCTATGTATTCATCTATCTATCTGTCTAGAGTGACAGGTTTGTGCAGCAGTAGAGAGATGGATCTGGGTCTAGATCTGCACAGATGTGGGGCCATGCAAAGCGTCTCACACTATAAGAAGCAGCCCACTGCAGTGAAGAAGAGCACCCTGTGGACCTGTTTGTGTGGGTTTCGATCCCAGCCTGACCACATAATGATGCAATGACTTTGGATGGCTCATCTCACCTCCGGGACCCGACTTCCTGCACTCTAGAGCGAGGGCAGAGCTCACACGCTTGCTGTGGGTTAAATGTTCTCATGGGAACAAAGCCTTTCAGAGATGGTCCTGCTCATTGTGCTGTGCTTGGGCCTCCAGTCACAGAGAGGAGGGAAGGGAGAGGGCAGGGGGAAGGCCTTGGTCAGAAGCAGGAGGGCAGCTGGGGTTTGAGGATGCTCGGGATGTGAGGAATAGGGAGGAAGTGGTGGAAAGGTTGACAAAGGATAATTCAAGGACCCATACAGGACCCACTGAGCATGGCATGGCAGTGGAACAGAATGCCCCCGCTGCCTAGAAACAGGGATTTTGTACGGGCTGGGGGAAATATTTTATGACTTGGATTAAATTTTCTTCCTGAATCTCATTCCAAAAGTTCCCTCATCTCTGTCTAAAGACTGATCAATCCATCTGTGGAGACAGACTCTGCCCAGGTAGCTTGTGCTTTTGTTACAGCTTCCTGGGAACACAAAGGATCTGTCCACTGCAGTGACGCAAGGCTGGGCGTTGCTTCCTGGTTGGGAGGATGCTTTTAAATAGCCTCACATTTCTGTGTCCCTGTCGGCTCAGGTCATATCAGCATCTGCCAGCTCTCTTGGTGTATGTTGTTTAAACGAGAGACAGAAAGTAGACTTGGAGATCCATGATTTCATCCGTTTAGTTTACCTGTGCCCTTTAAAAACAGTGGAACAATGACTTAGTGAACCGTGTGAGGATCCTGGAAAATCAGGCATCTGGCCTGTTCAACAACTTTCATTATCCCACACACAGCAAGGAAACCTACTGCATGTCTGTCACCCAGCCACTAACAAGTGCAGTTGAGACTTTGAGGGTGTTCATTTCACTGTAGGTGTCTGATAAAGAAAAAGATAACGATGCAATCTTCTGACCACTTCTCAGTCCTGCTGTCCTGCTGCGAGGACTGATGGTTTCTCCTTGGCTTGAGTTCACTGTCCTCACCCATGTCCCGCGGACTGATCCAGTGCTTTCTTTATTCCCATTTCACACCATGAGCAAAGGTGAAACGATCAAGAGTGAGCCTCCTTCCAAGGGGTCAACTGTCGAAATACACCCAGCCGTGGAAACAGGTATCTGTATGTACAAAAGAAAGTAAAGCATAAGACTAAAAAGGGCAGTGGGTTAGGGGTGCTGCCCTGTATATAATGAAAAAATCGAATAATATCCATGGTTCCAATGAAAGCACCTCCTGTTGATCACAAAATGACTTGAATTACCAGTTTGTAAATTTCTTAAGAAAATTATCAAGCTTCAAATTTTATATTTTAATCTTAGGACAGTGCTGAACATGGAGATTGGTGCTAACGCTGGCATTTATTACACTGGTTACTGTTCAAATTAAATCGCATGGGATTTAAGCAATGAAATGAGAAACATTTTCTCCAGCATTAATTCAGGAGATATTTATTAATTACCTGTGGCTTTGATATGCAGTTATCTTGTTAGTGTGCCGAGCAGGTACCTAGATAGCAGCCATCGTTCTCATTGCCTTGCGCGTGAAGAAACAAAAATGTACCTGATTGCTGGATATGGGGCACATATGGGCAGTAGCAGTTCCTCCTGCCAGGATAGGAGCATGCTGAAACTACGTTCTCAGAGTCTGCTTTTTCTCTCTTTGTAAATTTGTCTAGACAAAGGAAATGAATGCACTGAGGGTTGAATGTAAATATCCTATTCAATTGTCAACTTTATTTCTTAGAGTATGTTTAAAGTTTCTGTCATTCTGCCCTGAGTCTTGTTATGTGGGTCACGCTCTGGTGTTTTATCACTCCTGAGTTTGTTGACAAATATCTGGGCATGTGCCTCCGTCCCCAGGCCATGTTCCTCTTCCTTTGTTTGCTTTTCTCACTTTCAGCCTCCTATCTCCTTGGATTCAGCACATCCACTGAGACACTTGGCCTAGATTAGAGCTGGCCATGTTCAGTTCAAATCCGGAACAAGGAGAAGTGTGTATGTGAAGCCAGAGTCCACTAGGTCTGCTTTAAACAGGTTGTGTTTGCAGGGTGTCAGGGAGACACCCAGCTGGACTAATGCATATAGATCGTATCACTTTATAAAATAACTTAATTAATTAAACACATTTATAGGAAATATGTAACAGGCCTTATAATTTGCTGAGTGCTGCAGACTGAAAGAGTACTAAAGTCATTGCAATATAGATGTTATGTAAATATTTGTATAAATACATGGTTTCTTCATATATATTACCTTCATATATATTACATACCTATCGTCCAAATATCCTGATGAAATGCCTTGTTTTCTTTCTCCATCCAATTTGGACTTAACCATCGCCCGTAACTGTTAGACGCTCTCACTTTTCTTTAGTTCTCTCACTTTCTTGCCCACACTTTCCTTAACCATGGAGCAGTCACCTTACAGGTGCAAATAAAAGCGCCAGGTGTAGTTGGGTACTTTTGAGAATTAGTTCAATGAAGAATTAGACAAGTATTCAACATAATCACAATACTTATGAAAAAAATAATTTTTAAATCTGTCTTTTGAAGATTGTAACTCATTCCCCCCCTAATGTCATATACCAGCATGGAAAAATGTGGAAAGAAGAAAGGAAACTGAAGTAGTTGTAAAACAGTGTGACATTTCTCATCAAACAGGAATGCTTTGAGTATCTTTTTCATCCTTAAGTCTAATCCTGGAAGTTAAAGTATTCACACGTATGTAAATGATAACTAAGAAGTACCTATTATTTCTCTGTATTGAGAAGATATGTCTTCTGCTCTGTTACTATGTTACACTATGATTTAGCACTTAATATTTAAGCCACTCCAGCACTTAGAGTAAACCTCCATTTGGATATACTTTGCGTTTTTTCTTTGATATGCTGTTGTATTCTATTCACTGTCTATGACTTAGCAATTTTACCCTAACATATATACAAGAGATTGGTTTATTATTTTCTTTTGCCTTTTCATTTTTTTTAGTTTAGTATTAAATATTTTTCTGAAATCCTGAAGAAAAGTAGAAGTTCTCTCTTTGAACTATGCACTGGAGCACTTTAAAAAACATCTATCCGTTTTCTTGAAGGATGGAAAAAAGTTTCTGACAATTACAGGGTGGGAACATTTTTAGGGGTAGTGCTATGACATAAACTTTAAAAAGATCTTAATACTTACTTTGTTGAAATGTTTTTTATGTCTTCTGGGATCAGTTTGCTAAATCACATTTCCCTTGAAAATATTCATGTCAAATAGATTTCCTAAATTATTTGCAAGCCTATTATCACATTTAGTTTTTCAAGTTTGGTTAAATATTTGGACATTTACACTTGGCATACATTTAATTTATAAATTTAATATTATACATTTAATATTTCAAAAAACTGTTAACTTGATTTTGAAGTTACATTGTACTTGAAAATATAAACATCTTATAAATGCCTAGCATTTACTAAAAAATTAGGAAACTACAGAAGGAAAATATGACCCCCAAACAGGACAAAACTCTAGCCACTAGGAACTGATGCAGGAATTATACAAACCGTGAAGTCAGCACATGCGCACTTTAAAGTAACTGCTGCAACTGTCATCAACTATTAAAAGAACATTTTTTAAAAGTTATTTTAATCCAGCAGTTTTCATCCAGATACCATGCAACAAAAATAACTCAGATAAATTTAAGATGCCATATTCCTGGAATTCAACTCTTAAAAAATTCAACTCTTAAAAAAAATAACAAGGAGAAATATAGCTTAGACACACATTACATAATCTGTTAATTTACAAATACAAATATATGTGTCCAATAAATAAGCATATTAATCCTCAATATTATTTAAGCGTTTTAGCAAAATTCTAATGATATGATATATTTACAATATTTTGTAATTCTTAGGTCACCCAGATGTCTTATAATATTTTGATATAAAAATATATTTATTTTCACCTTATGTTTGATAACTGAATCTACATGAAGAAATCAGAGTTTATGATGTTGTTCTAATACTTATTTTGAATTTTTTATATCCAAATGCTGGTTTCAAATTTCAATCTTCCAAATGTATTATTTCAGATTCTTCTTGCCCAAAGTTAAGACTGTTAGTCTCAACTAACATGATTCCAAATTTCATCACACCATTCAAGGAGTTCTCAGCCATTGCCCACAGAAGCACTGTGGAACTACCTTGAAATACCCCATTCTTGCTGGTGATAATCTTCTTTTTAATGACAATAACTTAATCAACCTAACGAATCCTCCCCACAAAATAAATTTGTTCAACAACTAGAGACTTTCATGTGACCAGGAATCTTATCTATGTTTCTGTATTCTAAAGAGTTGTGATAAAAACATAGAAGAATGTGTGAAATATTCAGCAAATGAGGATCTAAGAGGAAGAATAATTCCTCCCCTTTCCTGGCTTCAGTTCGATTTGGTCCACATTTTATTTAATTATTTATTTATTTATTCTGAGACGAAGTCTCGCTCTGTCGCCCAGGCTGGAGTGCAGTGGTGCGATCTCGGCTCACTGCAACCTCTGCCTCTCTGGTTCAAGCGATTATCCTGCCTCAGCCTCCTGAAAAGTAGCTGGGATTACAGGTGTGCACCACCACGCCTGGCTAATTTTTGTATTTCTGGTAGAGACATGGTTTCACCATATTAGTTAGGATTGTCTCGATCTCCTAACCTTGTGATCCACCCACCTCAGTCTCCCAATGGCTAATTTTTATATTTTTGTACAGACAGGATTTTGCCACGTTGGCCAGGCTGGTCTTGAACTCCTGAATTCAGGTGATCCGCCTAGCTCAGCCTCCCAAAGTGCTGAGATTACAGGCGTAAACCATCCCACCCAGCCTACTCCACATTTTAAATAGATTTTGGATTCCAGATGTATGTACTTGGTCTTAGCTCCCAAAATGTTGGGATTACAAGCGTGATCTACCAGCACCCAGTCTACTCTACATTTTAAATAGATTTTGGATTCAAGATGTATATACTTGGTTTTAGTTCCTGATTTTCCCAACAATATCTGAAACAGATATTCTTAAATAGTTTTTTTCATATTTAACTCTGTTTTGGAAATGTTTAAGTTTAAATGTATACTGAATATAATTTAAAAATTCAGACACTGACGTTACTGAAATAGCATCTTACATTACAAAGCTGTAAGGAAGCTATATTATCTTTTAATGTATAATGTGATTATATGTTAAGGGAATGGGTAAATATTAAATTCAATAATTTATATATTTTTAAAATATATTAAGGGAAAAAGATATGAGATTAAAAGTTTATAAGGCTAATACTTTTTCTTGAATTGTGAAATCAAATTTCCTCAGCGGTCCATAGAAAATGAAAAATAACTTTGTTTACTTGTATTTTATGTATATTTGGTAAATAAATATGCTTCAATTCATGCCTCTAAAGCTCATCAAACTATTAATTTAAAATATACTACAGCTGCATATTGGAATAACAGCAAATTTTAGAATTACTCAGAAGACACTTTTGCCATGGTGAAGATTATTTATAAAATTAAGATGTATAAAACAATTTAAAATATTTTGGGCCATTGATATAATTGACGATATTATGGGTGATACAAAATCAATCTTTGAAAAACTGCTGCACTAGATGGGAAGTTATTTCTCTGGAGACTGTAGCTCAGGTATGTGTCAATAACTTTGTTTCAGTCACAGAACACGGCTGAGACGAAGATCATGGGCGTGCGTGGGTGTGCGTGTGTGTGCACATGTGTGGGAGAGCGTGTGAGTGCACACCTATACGTGTCGGTGTGTATGTGGCAAGGGTGCACACATATGCATGTGTGTACGTCTGTGAGACTGTGATTGTGTGGTGTGCATGTGAGTGTGATCACGCACGTATGACTGTGTGTGTGTGTGTGAGCACATACGTGTGCACCTGGGAGTGTGTGTGAGAGTGTGTGATTGTGTGTGAGAGTGTGTGAGTGTGTGTTAGTTATGAGTGTCTGAAAACAGGCAGCAGGGGATGTATGCAGAAGATGATTGTAAATGCGTCTGAAAGCATTATGCTCACTCAAACATTTATTTACTTATGTATTTATTTATTTATTGAGACGGAGTTTTGCTCTTGTTGCCCAGGCTGGAGTGCAATGGCCAATCTCAGCTCACTGCAACCTCAGCCTCCCGAGTAGCTGGGGTTACAGGCACCAGCCACCATACCCAGCTAAGTTTTGTATTTTTGTAGAGATAACATTTTCACCACGTTGGCCAGGCTGGTCTTGAACTCCTGACCTCAGGTTATCTGCCTGCCTCGGCCTCCCAAAGTGCTGTGATTACAATGTGAGCCACTGCGCCCGGCTTGCAGCCCCTCTTGAAAGACTCTTTGGAAACAACATGACAGCAATAGCACAGACAGATCGTGTCAGTCGGTTCTGCGCCAGGACTCAGGACCACAGCAGTCTCATCATTGTGGATGGGTGAGGGGACAGGGAGTACCCACAGCCCGGACAGTTGATGCCAGGACTTGAGGGTGAAGGATGATGCTCAGACAGCATCTTCTTTGATACAGAATTCTTGCGTGATTTCTTCTCAGCTGAGTTAACACTTTACCCCTTGGTCCGGAAAATACTCACCAGCGGCACTTGTGGCTGCAGCTTACCCTGAGATAACACTGCCACCGAAATATCTCACTTTTATTATTTTTGCATCACTCTAGTATATTGATTTTCGAAACAAATCATTCTATTTATAGCTTTTTTTTTTTTTTTTGAGATGGAGTCTTTCTCTTGTTGCCCAGGCTGGAGTGCAATGGTGTGATCTTGGCTCACCGCAACCTCTGCCTCCCAGGTTCAAGCGATTCTCCTGCCTCAGCCTCCCGTGTAGCTGGGATTAGAGGCATGAACTACTACGCCTGGCTAGTTTTGTATTTTTAGTAGAGACGGGGTTTCTCGATGTTGGTCAGGCTGGTCTCGAACTCCCGGCCTTGTGTGATCCGCCCACCTCGGCCTCCCAATGTGCTGGGATCATAGGCGTGAGCCACTGCACCCGGCTTACAGCATTCTCTTTTTAGTACTGGTATTTCCATTTACAAAACATTGTCAGGCTCAATCACTGAAAATATTGAACCCTAGAAAACGTAGCATTCTTAACGCGTGATGTTAACATCATTCTCCAATAGTTGTTGGCCGAAGATTCATTTGATGAATCCGATTTTTCCAAACTGGATGAGTCTGATCATTCAGATGATTCTGATGTTAGTTCTGTTTAGAAATAACTCCAAGCACAGTTTTTATATTTTATTTTCACACTGAAAATTAGTCAGCTGTGCTTCAGCCTCAGAGCACGTTTATGTAAAATTAAATGAGCACTGGCAGAGAGATGCACTTTTTTTTGTTTTTTAAACAGGAAATTAAAAAGTTCTCAAGGGGAAATCTGTCCCATCTACATTCATAATTCCAACGACACCTATGCATTTCCCTGCCTGTGCAAAGTACAGACCATCAATCTTTGTGGATTTACTCTGGCCTGTTTAGTGTACCCAGTTTTATTGGACCAGTTCCAATCTCAGAAACGGGAAAGGATGCTAAAGCAGTAATTTTCTACAGTCGCTGATAGTTGTATCGCCTGGGGCTCTTTTTAATACATTCTGGTATCTGGACCACATCTCATGATGCTTTGGTTTCACACATCTGTGTGAGGCCCCGGCATTAGAACTTTCAGACTTAAACAAGTGTGTTTTAAGAGATTGCCAGGGGGTTAGGGGAGCCACGACTCTAGGAATTCTAACCCATACTTTGGATTCTCTTGTATTGACAACCATATCTCAAACCAGTCTGTCTTGCTTCCAGAGGTCTTAACATTGTCTTCCAGTTTTTAACAGTGGCCATTCAATATTTTCCCTACTCCCTGTGTTTGAATCCCTGTGTTCGTAATGTAAAATACTCCTTCCTTACACTGAAAATTGTTCTTATTTTATCAAGGTTCTTGGAAGTTGAGATTCTGTTAGGGATTTGGGGCCATGCTACCTGCTTCTCTTCCTCTCAGATGTCTATGACGTATCCACCTGTATTGCTCATCAGTGCCTTCTCCTTGACTCTGCATGGATTGTGCCTCCTTACTACCTACCCATTAAGGCAATCTATCCTTATTTTGAGCAAAGAGACTTAATGTCAATTCTTCATGGAATACATAATTCTTTTGTCTGGAATCTTCCTTCCCATCTGTGTTATCTTCCAAATGTGGCTTTATCCTATTCAGGACCCAAGAGTTCATTTTCCCTCACTCCGGTAGGCAGCTGGGCTTCTACCACATTTGTGCCAACTTGTTCAGTGAATGAGGCCATGACCAGGTGTGTCCAAGACATGGCAGTGGGAAGCACATCACACAAGCTCATGAAGAGCTATATGGTATCATGGCAGCCACATAGTGCTGCAAAATAGAGGGGCTCTGCTTATGAAAATGAAAGAATTTGTAAGTCTCAGTTTCCAGCAGAGAAGAACATCAAGGCATCATCTTCCAGTCTAAAACTATTGTTTTTAAAAATCTCATGGATGGACAATATTCCTTAGTTAGGCAGTTAGACAGAATGGCTAGGGGTCTGTGTTCATTTCCATGTGTTTGCAAAACTATGTGCACCAAATTATAAACTTCTCATGTACGCATATGTAAACCTACAGAATGAGAGGCTGTTTGTAGCCTGTTTCTCTTCCTTCTCATTTTTCTCTTCTTCATATGCAACTCTTAACCAGTCATAAAAATGAAATGGGGTTAAATCTAACAGTTGAACAAGTTGAAATTGTTTTAAAATACTGAGGTCAAATAATTATATTTCAAACAGAATAAAATCTGTATGAAAGGAGGCTATGTAAGAACTACGAACCCCAGAACGTCATTTTTAATTCTCTCTATGGAATTCTAAAGTAAACTGTTATCTGTTATCTGCTTTATGCCACGAAGTTAAAAATCTAGGATTTTTATGATTGCCAGCAAAATATTTTTCTCTGGTAATGCAAGAAAGTGGGCGAAGGAACAATAAGCTGGGGAACTGAATTGGCATAATTCCCAATTTAATAACACAAATGTCTAGGGACATAAGAACTTATAGAATTTTGTCAGGTTGGGATTTATTTTCAATATAGAGAGAAAAGTAGTCCAGTGCAAAAACAGAATATTGTAAAATGAGAAGTTGAATCATTTTACAAGATGCAGAATATATTTATGTTTTCTGCTTTGCAGTTGGACAATAAAAGAACATTATCTCAATGATGTTAATGTATTTTATATCTAATCTATCTGATGACCAAACTCTAAGCTAACAAAAATGTTTATTCAACTAGTGGAATTCAAATCAGCTATATCTATTCATTGTTTTATCTGATTTTAAATTTCTTAACCCTTTTGGTGTTTAGGAAAAAAAGTGCAGCTGGCTGCCAGGAGTCACTAAAGTTTACATAAACGTGCTCTGAGGCGGAAGCAAATCTGACTGATTTTCAATGTGAAAATAAAATATAAAACCTGTTCTTGGAGTTATTTCTAAACAGAACTCACATCAGAACCATCAGAATTGTCTATTTCAGAAAAATCCAATTCAAATGCATCTTCAGGCGACAACTGTTCAAGAAGGACGTTAACATCCGTGTAAGAATGCTACGTTTTCTAGTTTTCTAGGATTTGACATTTTCAGTGATCAAGAATGATTATATTTTGTGAATGGAAATGCTGCTACCAAAAAAAGAATGCGATAAACAGAATGACGTCTTCTGTTTCCAAACTCGAGATACTAGAGTGTTGCAAAAACAATAATAAAACCGAGATATTTCATGGCAAAGTTATCTCGGCGTAGACGCTGCAGGTGTAGCAGTGAATGATTTAGCTTAAGCCAAGTGGGCTTATCCTTTCAATGTCCATAGCATGGCCAGTTGCGATCAGTTATCCAAGTCACAACTGGGGTGGCGTAGAAGCCAACTCACGTCAGCAAGCTTCCAAGGGACAAGGTGGCGGTTCCCTCTGACTCCACCCTCGTTGATTTGGAAGGATCATATTCAATTTTCTTTCAGAATTTGCCTCATGCATAATGTGACTCCTTGGTGTCTGTTTAAGCCCAAATCCCTTGCTGTGCATATTTACTCATTAGTTAATCAAAACCACACAAAACAAAAAGGCAAAAAAAATCCTTAACTAAAAAAAAAAAACTTTGCATTCCAATTTTAGAAATAAAAAAGAACTGAAAAAATGTCCACTTCTCAAAATGTTACTTTACATTTTAAAATATAAATGCTGAGAAAGCAAAACATTGCCCTTAATTTATACAAATTATATGTGTATGGAAATGGTGTGACAGATACGTTTCCTTTCCTTATAGTGGAGGAAGAGAATAAAAATATGCCATGAATCATATTAACATTTCCTGTTAGCCCTGATTTTATACGACTGGCGGAATACTATCTAGTTAATTGCCTCCTGATTTCCCAGGAATATATTTTATATTTTTTTGTATACAAGAAGTGGACATTTCTCAAATATATATATATTTATATAATATATATAAATATTATACATTAATATATATTTTATATTATATATTTTTATATTATATATAATTTTATATTTAATATAAATATATATTTATATATCATTTATATATAATTTATATATTATATATAATTTTATATATTATATATAATATAATTTGTATGTAATATATTAATATATATTATATTTTATATATATATTTTATATAATAATATAATTATATATAATATATAAATATATAATATAAAATATATTAATTAATAGATATATAATATATATATAATAAAAATAAAACATAATAATATAATATATAATTATAATATAATATAATATATATAATAATATATAATATAATTAATAAATATAATATAATTATTATATAATAATATAAATTAAATATAATAATAAAGTATATAATATGCAATTAATATATTATATAAAAAATATATAATTTTTATTATATAATATATAATTATATATATATTATATATATTTATATAATATATAAATATATAATTATTATATATAATAATATATATATATATATATATATATATATTATATTATATATAATTATATATTATATTATATATAATTTTATATAATATATAATATATTATATTATATATTAATATATAATATTATATATTAATATATAATTATTATATATTTATATATTACATAATATATTTAAACATTATATATATACACACACACATATATTTGCTTTGCTGCATCGCTTTGCTGATTATTTCCTATCGCTAAAGTGATCAAGTAGTAAAATTCACACTTGACAATTTCTGGGACCGAATACCCAGGATGTTAACTTATCGCAGAAGTGGTGAATTGCAACGCCTTCCAATGGAGGCTACTAGGGAGTCCTAAAGGGAGAGGCGCCCACTCAACAGCCACCAGGCGTTGGCATGCAGGAATAGGTGCCGCATCATCCAGAAAATGGATGTCTAAGTGAATCTCTCAACTTCACACGTGTGTGATATCCTCGTGAGATCCAAATGGACCCATCTGAAATATTGAATCTGGCCGGTGGCCTTGCAGATTGCAACCATTGCAAATAAGGCTGAAGTTTCAGAACCTCAGATCACTAATTGTTCAAATGGTTCAAATTAAAACAGACTCACCGGTTCCTTGGGGAAGATCTCTACTTGCATCAATTCCACAGGAGAACACGTCTCTCTAGGGAGGATTTTAAGGTTGCAAATCCCCCTCTTCCACATTCATGCAGTGGGGTAACACTGCGGATTGTTTCACGAAAAGGTAGAAACTCTTCTCCACCTGCTGCATCCAGGTTGGTGAAGTGACTCACAGTCGCCAGACAAACATAACCAAGCGTGATTCCCAAAGCACACCGGAGCCTTCCCTCACTGTTCGTAGAACCCCACTACTGCCTTGGGAAGCACCCTGTTCTAACCTGCTGGGTCATTATATACACGTGTCCCCATCATCCCTTCACCCCAAAAGACAGCCTTCCAAACACCAGAGACGCGGGTGCAGTCACCTAGATGATCCTGTTCCAGGGGACGCTCCAGCTGTCCACAGGTGCATGAGGGAGCCCAGATGCTTCCAGCCGAACTGGCCAAAGCCCCACGAACTTTCCGGCTGACAGACAAAACCTTGAGCTAAAGGAAAAGTTGGTGTCTTAAGCCACTGAGATATGGGAGTGTGGGAGATTTTAACGCAACAGAAGCTGCGGGGGCTTCACAATCCTAATGTAAAGCCACATCCAGAGTGTAGAAGAAATAGGCACGAGGGGTAAAGGGTGGCTACAGAAAATGCTTTTGGTAGGGTCCTTTCTCTCCATCACAGCTTCCTCAGTTGGTTGTTGTCATGGGTTTCCACTTTGAGGCAAAAAAAAAAAAAAAAAAAAAAAAATCAAAATTGCCAAATCAAAATTTGTCAGCTCTGTTCTGGGATAGTCAAGTATAAACGGGACTCAAGTCTGGCTGGCTGGGGCTTTGGTGGTGCTAGCTTTAGGCGAAATGTATAAACTGTAGCTGAAAAGGTAGTAGGCCTCTCTCTGGGAATTGGTGTTACCGTCCTTGCTTGCTGACAACGATTGGAAATACAAGTCTACAGGGAAAAGCAATGAGGAAACCTGTGTGTCTAAAATGTAAAAGATAAAATAAAATTGTACAATTTACCACAGAAAAAACAAAAAACAGAAACAGATCAAGAAAATATAAGAAAGCTTTAAAATATCCCAAAGTGATGAGATAATATTGGTAACATGAAATTTTAAAAAATAATTATAAACAACAACAAAAAAAACCCAATTATGAAAACTACTGGATAGAACATGCCGAACCGTGGCGATAAGCAAATCAGGGATAATTGCACTGAACAGCACAATAGACACAGATTCCAAATGGATTTTCTAGCTGGAAGCTCTGTGGGGCCCAGCTCTACTCCTGGCTTCCGGCCCCTGAACTTGTGAGCTCCGTGGTGAACCTGAGCTGCTCCTCCTTTGCTGACAGTTTTCTGACAGGTCCACCTTCTGGGCCTCCTGCCATGTCTTACGCTTCTGAGATATTTTTTGAGACGCGAACACTATTGCATTTTGTCTGCTGCTGTGTGTGGAGGGGAGTTTAGCATTAGGAGTGACTTCCCACACAATTCCCAGCTCCGTCTTCACCAAACGTGCAGCCTGACCCTGAACCCTAGAAGACTGCGCTAGCATTTCCAACAAGCAGGCCACCTTCCAATTCTGTCTTGCTGCCAAATCAAACATAAATATTACCACGATAAATATATAACTAAATAATTTTTAAAAATAGGATTAAGGGGCCCAGCGTGGTGGCTCATGCCTGTAATCCCAGCACTTTGCGAGGCTGAGGCGGGCGGATCATGAGGTCAGGAGATGGAGCCATGCAAACCTGGTGAAACGCTGTATCTACTAAAAATAGAAAAAAAAAAAAAAAATAGCCGGGCATGGCAGCATGTGCCTGTAGTCTCAGTTACCCAGGAGGCTGAGGCAGGAGAATTGCTTGAACCCGGGAGGCAGAGGTTGCAGTGAGCCAAGATCGTGCCACTGTACTCCAGCCTGGGTTATAGAGAAACGTGATACAGTCTTACAACAATTTAAAAGCAAGAAAGATTAGTTTATGTTCCAGTTTATCTTCCCCATTTCCACATCAATATGACAATTATGTTATGAGTACATCTCAAGGGATTTCTAGTATCTCCAAGATGTACACAGTGAGAAATTAATCATGGAACACCACTTAGTATATGGGGTAATATTTTTCACAAATAATCTAAGTCATTGCTTGTTTTCCAGTCGGTGTTTCAACATGATGTTAACTGCAGACTTTAATATACTTAGAGCTCAAAAGTGCTTCCTTGAACAAAGTATGCTTAGCAAAAAGTGTAATTTAATAATAGTGCTCTGATTTTGGCTTTAAAAAAGTGTTTTAGAGCAGATGACATTGAAACAACAGAGCTGTTTAAAAGTCTAACTGATCTCTTAAATTCTTTAGAAAAACACATTCAAAGGAATAAAGTATATTTCTGCTTAAAATAAATGGAAAAAACTGAATGACAAGTGAACTGCACCAAAAACAATAGAAATCAAAGAAAATGTGCCGGTTTTATAACTTTTTAAAAATGCTTTTAATTCAGAAATCCTGTTATTAAAAATCGTACTGTTGTTTATTTTCAAAATTTTATTTTGTAAGTGACAAATAATAATTGTCCATATTCACGGGGTACACAGTGATATTTCCATACCTATAGTGATTAGACCAGAGTCATTAGCCAACCATTGTCTCAAACATTGATCATGTCTTTGTGCTGGGAACATTCAGTATTCTTCTGGCTATTTGAAACCATGTATTATTAACTATAGTCATCCTACAGTGGTACAGAAACCAGAACTTCCTCCCATCCAGCTGAAATTTGTATCATTGAACACATTTCTCCCTACCCCTCCCTTTCGCCTCCATTTCCCAGCCTCTGGCATCTTCTGTTCTATTTTTTTAGAGTGTCATGGAAACCTCAGCGAAGGGGAGAATAGAGAGCTACCCGATATGCATCTTCACAGTGTTCCCAGAGTCCTTTACCCAGACTCTTCCCCAATCAGTGTGCGTTTCTCTCGATGTTTATTTATAGGTGTCTCCCAGGCCTGCTACTTCCCGTGCCCAAGCACACGTCATGCAAACACTTCGAAGCCACAGTTGGGCAGAATATTTTTACGCTCTGAGTAGGAGAATTGTACCCGAATGTAAGCATTATTCTGTAGGATGGGTCATCCTCTTCATACATTTTGAATATATTTTGGGTTTTATTGCTAAAGAACATGAAATCAGCTGATGGCCTCTGCTGAGTATGTCCTCCAAATTAATCCACTACATGTTCAAGACTCTCTGTTGATGCACATGGAAATCCAGGTGCCACGCCTTCCGAAGACATTTTCCTTCACCAGAATTGCTTTTAATAATTTGTTAGTCATTTTTTACCCTTTTCTCTGAAAGCAGTTCATACACTTTTTGAAGTATTCCTCAGTCAAAATGTGTAAATGCCCGTGAGCTGAAAGAAGTTCTGTAGAGAGGTGTTACTGATCCTGCTAATAAACTAATTACTCAGGCACTTCACAGTTAGAAGTGAGGTATATCTTCATGGCTTTCCAGACACTAATTATTTCATATTCTTATCTTCAGTCCCAAGTAGGCCCTGTGGAGGTTCCGTCTCTAAGTGCAGTGTTAAGGTTAAAAAAAATAATTTACAGTCCTGATCATATCTTAAAACTCTTCTTCCGTACACAAATATGGTGACTCAGATGTGAGACTGTAGAAACTAAATCCTGCCCCGTCAGCTCTCTTGCTTGGATTATTCATAGAGAAATTTAAATTATCATTTGTGAAATCCTGACCAGAAAGAATTTATGGCAGTTCTAGCCTCTTTAACATATTGATCCAGTTTGTAGGTTCAGTTTATCTTTGAAAATGGTCATTGACCAGACATTCTACACAGTGGTTCAAAATAACATGTGGAGAAAAGATTGTTATTATCTCATAAAGACACGTATTATTCAACCCAGTCCTTTTAAAATAGCTGCTTTAAGTTCACATTAATTGACATTCCAATAAGGCAAGGAACAAAGGTTCGATTCTTTGGGTTAAGATAGCACTGCCTTGTAATATAAAATATGCATATAGAAATCCTTGGTCTGTGGAATATATTTTCTAATTTCATCCTAAAAAACACATTGATGACACTTTCAATGTATAATTAATGATATTACAATGCTTATTATTGATTTGCATAATGAGCGATGCAATGAGCATTAATGATTTTTCCATTACATTCCAAATAAAAATGTTCCTCCAGTAATAGAAAGTCTCCTTGATGAATGAGTGACCTGCATTTCAGTGAGGACTGAAACTGAATCCGATACATTTTTACCTTCTTCTCCTTCTAGGCTTCAGGATGAAGCAACCACTTTGAAGGCATCAAAGAAATGATTTTAAATCAAGCATGAAGAATTTGCCAAAGAGGGATTGTCTGTTGAGGGAGGTTTTGAAAGTTTCTTCACTGGAAATATGAATAAATGAAGTAAATTTCAATAGCAAAAGATGGTTATTATGAAACTAATACGTGTTGCATGTTGAGTAATAACTCCCCGAGCATATGTCTATGTTCTCAAACACAGACCTTGTGAATGTGACCTTCTTTGGAAAAAGGGCTTTTGCAGATGCTCAGGACTTTGAGATGAGTGAGATCCTCTTGGATTACATGGGTGGACTCTAAATCCAGTGACAAGTACAAGTATCCTCATAAGAGTCAGAAGAGGAGAAGACACGAACAACAAAGAGAGGAGGAAATGTAACCACGGACGTGAAGATTGGAGTGATGCTCCTAAATGATCAGGAACCATGGAACTCACCAGAGGCTGGAGAGGCGAGGAAGGATCCTTCCCTAAAGCCAGTGGAGAGAATGTAGGATTTCCACAAGATCTTCTGGAACGTGGTGCCCAGACCTTGCAGGAAAAGTACATGGAAACAAATAAAATAACTTGGTTGTGCCAGTGCATTTGGGAGATTTAATTCAGAAGATGCATTCACCAGGCTGATCAGGAAAAGCAGAAGACCAGTATTTGCATGGAAGCAAAAGTAATACTGTCACATAGTCGGATATTCTCATCCTGCAAAGCCCAAACATTCTCTTCTACGGGAAGCCCTGCAGGGGAAACCAGATGCAAATCAAACATTGTTGAGCGTGAAATCAGAACTAAAGGGATTAGTTAGCCAATTTTATTATTCAATAGCACTGATATGGTTTGGCTGTGTCCCCACCCAAATCTCATCTTGAATTCCCACGTGCTGTGGGAAGGACCTGGTGGGAGGTAATTGAATCATGGGGGCAGGTCTTTCCCATGCTGTTCTCGTGATAGTGAATAAGTCTCACGAGATCTGTTGGTTTCATAAGGGGGAGGGGTTTCCTGTAGACACTCCCTCTCTTTGCCTGCTGCCATCCACCTCCTTCTTGCCTTCTGCCATGATCGTGAAGGCTCCCCATCCACATGGAACTGTAAGTCCTGTAAACCTTTTTCCCGTATAAATTACCCAGTCTTGGATATGTCTTTATCAGCAGCATGAAAACGGACTAATACAGTCACTGAAGCTAAATAGCCTAAACATCTGCTCCCTGATAGAGATTTTATTGTCAATAAGATTAGAATATTAAAAATCTACTTTGTAAGCCTCCCTTTTTTGATGTCACTGGGAATGTTTGCTTCGGCACATCTTTTCACTTGCTTTTCTCTTATTCGGAACCCTGATAAGTCTTGCTGGTCTAGCAGCCCACTCATAGTTTTTAAGTGACCATTTTTTTTCTGCTCTAATCCATGAGAAGTTGTTTTGAGGTTGACTGTCAGAGGACATTTCCCCCCAATTACCCACTTCTGCTGCTAGCTCACTGCAAATTCTTGCTGGTTTGCAAGCTGCAGTTCTGGCCGCCAAGGTGTGTACATGCCTCTGACATTCAGCTTATCTTTACCTATCTCTAATCCAAATCCAAACTCTCAACACTTTGTAGATAAAATTAAATTGGATGGCAAAGGTAACTGACCTTTAGATAAAGCTATTTGAAAGAATTTCAGTTAGATGTGACAAAATAAGAACATAAAAATGTAAGGCTTCTCCAGAGAGAGATAGCTGATACATGGTTAGAAAAGCAACTTCATTTCTCAAATTATTCACTCTTTGTTATCAAAAGAAAAATAATCACATATTAAGCCAAATATGCTCTCTGAACGTTTCCTACTTTGAAAGAGGAACTATATCTTACCAGAAAAACAAATGCAACTGGAACATAGTCGGTGCCATTCACTGGAGACATTTAAAGCCTTATTCATAAAAGGCCAAATATTAACAACGTGATAAAAACTGAAAATTAAGTTTTTGTTTTCACAGAACATTGTTGGCTGCAGTATTTACTACATTGTGGCTCTGTAATTATTCTGAATTTACCATATAAAAGATTTTCAATTATAGCTTTAGGATGAAGTGACTACTTAGCATGCATACAAATGGAAAATTCCAGCTTCTGCTGTTCTAATGCCTTTTACTGATGAAAATGTAATTCTTATTTTTAGATTTCAGAAGATGGAAACTGTAGTCAGAAAAAATTGCTAGACTGCATTTGCTGTTCCACTTAAATTAAATGATATCGTATTTATTCCTCAGGTAAATTGGTTTTCACAAGTGTATGCCAGCATATCAGACACCAGACCCTATTTCCCCCCACATATATAATCTATTTTTGGTGACATTTTCAATCAATGATTAGACATAGGGCCACAGATCTGTTAGATTATTACATCACAGTGTACTAATGCAGGATCTCCTTAAAAAAATTGTCATAGAATTTTTCTCCCTCCAAAGTAGTAGATCAGACAAAATGACCTGGATTTTCTGAAAATGCATTTAATTCTGAAGCCTGACTTACAGGCTAGGAAGTGCATCCACTCAGGGTGCACACTTCAGTCTAGACTTACAGTGCATTTTTCAGGGTTGCGTTTCTTAAGGCCTAGAATCTATTGAAGCCAACTCTGGCATGTTACTTTTTAAAAGAAGGCTGTCCCGGCTCAAATGTCTGCTGGTTGTCTCTGTCACACAGAATGCTTCATCCTCCTTAGGACCAAACGGGTGGCCGAAGTGTGTCTTTCTCATAGTGATGAATGCTGTGAAGAGAAAAAGCAAACACAATTGCACAAACACTTGCCCAGCATCTTCTTGCATCATATTGGCCTGGCCAAAGCGAGTCTTGGAACTGAGGCCGGGGGGAGGTAGAACATCACTGCAATGTTCTGGGGAAAAGGGCACACATTCTTGGAAGAGGACTGGATTTTTTTTTCAATCTATGATAGTCAGTGTTCTACCCATAATTCTCACTGTCTTCCCACTTTAAAAAGGTGCTTAAATCCATGGCTTGGAGCTTCTCACATCTCCTCTCATGTTAAGTTTCGTTTTGTCCAGGATCCTGTGACCTGTTTACTTTCATGTTTCTCTCTTCTTCATCTTGAGAACTGTGAACTAAAGAGACAATGATTTGCCTCTGAAACACAAAATGTACCTAGTGAGAGAGACAGATTCACTGCAATGAACACTTTCACGTGAAAAGGGAAAGCAAAGATAGTCATTTCTGGTCCATAGCAATTCTGAAATCTGTTGAGTGAATGCTACAAGTCCTCTTTCACCGGAGGGCAAGGATTGTTTCTGTCTTCTGACAAGGCTTCTTTCACTCTTCTGTAAAGACACTGGAAAAAGCACCTTCTATACAGCTTTCTACCACAGCAAGTTTGGGTCCAGAAACTGTCGTATATTTTAATTGTTTTAATCTGCTTTTTTCTAATGCTTTTGCAAGAGCAACCAATTTAAGAAATAAACAGTCAAATGAACAACCAACTAAAAAGTCATGTCTAATTTTTGGTTCAGATTTTAGTTTCCTTCTTGTGCCAAAAGCCTTCTCTGCATGTATGTGTGTGTGCATGTGTGTGTAGGCATGTGCGTCTGTGTGTGCACACACACGTGTCAATGCTTTACTTTCTAGACATGAATAAGACCTACCGTGGGTAGGTCAGGCTGCTATGGAACAATACAATCAAATTTTTAGAACTTCCTTTTTTTTTTTTTTAGATTCAGTTAGGAATACCTTACTAGGCATCAGCTTGGTTTGTTTTTATCAGATGACTTAACGATAAAGATCATTGGTTTTATTTTTACCTTGAGGCTATTTTAATATGAGACAATTTTCTTTGCTAGAGAGGAAGAGAAAGAAAAAAATATTTACTTTTTAACCCACGGAAATCCGGAATTTCTGAAATTTATGTAATTATTTGAATTATGCCTCAAAATCGGCTATTTCATTATTTCATGTCTTTCCTGATGTATACATATACATTATATATAATATATGCATATATTATATATAATATACATTATATAAAATATATGCATATATAATATATAATATACATTATATAATATATGCATATATAATATATAATATACATTATATAATATATGCGTATCAATGTTCTAAGCTACTATATGCAATGTTTTGAGTTTGTTTTCTAAACCTTCTCAAGTATTTAACTAAGATTATTTTCTAAGCTGTCTATAACATTTTCCTTGCCATTTTCCAACATTCTATTAGGTTTTTTTTTTTTTTTAATCACTGTTAACTTCCAACCACCACTTTGTCCCAAAACAAACGTCAAAATGTTAGATTTTCATTAGGAAAGCACTGTGGTGCGATAGCACAATTGCCGGTCTATTAATTGCCATGGTAGTGCTGCATGAGAAACAACCGTAAAACCTCGGACACAAGACACATACATGTCTGTGGAGGTCACGAGCGAACTGGCATTCTGGCTGTGGCATTCTGGCTGTGGCATTCTGGCTGTGGCATTCTGGCTGTGGGGCTGTGGGCATTCTGGCTGTGGCATTCTGGCTGTGGCCATTCTGGCTGTGGGCATTCTGGCTGTGGGCGGTGGGCGGCACGGCGGATTCCTGCAAGGCTTACCCGTGCTCTCTGGAAGTTGACAGCTGAACATCTGATGGGTTCATTGGATTGACGTTGACGACTCAAATCCACTCTCTTCTCTCATCCTCTTCCTGGGATCTGTGGGCTAGTCGCACGACGTCCTTCTCGTGGCAATGACAGGGCAAGACCAGCAAGGTCGGACATCATTACACTCACACTTCTCCAGCTCTAGCTTGCATCACTTTGCTAACATTACCTTCGCCAAAATGAGTTGAGCGTCCAGCTCAAGATCAGATTAGGAGACCCCTGAAAGCCTCATGAGAAAGAGTGATAATGCTGGAAAAGAGGAAAAATAAGGGCCAGTTTGGGAATTATTACATAGTGAACGTCAGCTTCCAGTTTCTAAGTAAAGGTAAATTTGAGAACGTTATCATGGTCCAGAGAGATGGAGTATGACAGACTCATATATAATGAAAGTGAATATACACACTTCAGAAAGTGCGAATCAGTTTCAGAAATATGAGGCCTCCACTATACCAGAATTATGTACAAGCAAAACATTAAATCAAGGACTGAAGAGTATAATGGATTCTTAAAAAATAGTAGATTTTTCATTTCATTATAGAGGAAGAACATTCTATTCATTCTTCCCCACTACCTCATTCACAAAAGAGGGAAAAGGCCATCACGTACACCCAAAAACACTGCAATAGAGGTTTGAAAACAAACTCCAGAGAAACAGGAGCAACTCTCATGTAGTTCATCTGGGGCCAGGTGTAGGGATTTGTGTCTAGTGAGAAGATTGAGCAACACTGTCTAGAAACATGGATTCTTTCACCAGTGGCAATCTACTGCAAATGTATTATCCAAGCATATAGTGATACATGGACATAGGATTTCTGTTAATTAGGAATTACCTCATGTGCTCTGCTGATTAAGGGGAAGACCAGTACCTCTCTAAGTATGTCTTCCAAGCTTCCCCCAAAGACAGAATAAAATTAAACAGAAGCACCTCAAGAAGCAGCAAGATATAAAAACATGAGTTTGTGTTAAATCTCTTGTTTTGTATCAATCATGAATGAACACTTCTGCTCTACGCAACACTCAAGTGTACTGTTCTACGCAACACTCAAGTGTACTGTTCTACGCAACACTCAAGTGTACTGTTCTACGCAACACTCAAGTGTACGAACACACCACAGGCTTTCTTCCTATGTCTACAAAGAAGACTGATGACCAGTGACAGGCACTGCATTCATGCTTTGTGTTCATCTGTTTCTGGGCACGAGGTAGCCAAGACAGGGATGTTTGAAGGCAAATATAGGAAAATACATAAATATATTTAAATTTATCAATCAGTAATTTTGCACACTTCATGGCTGTAAAGAAATTGAAAAATCAAATTAAGAAAATTAAATGTATCTATAGTTCTAACGCCAAAAATAGTCACTGTAGATATTTTATTGTATACCATTTGAATATTATTTCTTTGAATATATATGGGCTTTCAAACAAGAGAAGTGATGGTATTTTCTGTCTATAAAATCTTTCAAAACTGTATTTTAACTAGGTGGTAAATAATACCATACTCATTTTACAACATTGAGATCTTTCTTTTTAAACCTTTATCTCTCTTTTTATAAATGATATTCTTCCTTAGTTATATTTTTAGGCAGAAATTTATTGACATGTCACAATTTGCTACTTTTGTGAATAATTTATATCAGTTTAAAATAATTAATATTTAACTGATTTTTGCTTTTCACTGTTAGCCTTTCTCTTTATTTTTCAAAAAAATTCCTTTTTTTTTTCCTTTGGCTTAAAGATGGAGAAGAAAGTATCCAAGGCAAGGGTTTTATGAAAAATCAAGCGGGAAAAGCTAGCAGAAGATGGGCCAGGATCGTATAACAGTTCTTACAAGGCACCGCCAAATGCCCTGTTGTCTGGAAGGCTTTACCACCAATTTCAGCTCAAAAGTCTCATCCTGCTCTGAATTCTGGCACAATTCATTTGCTGCGTCACTTCCTTGACACCTGAAGCAGGGCTGTGTCTGCTGTTGCTGCCGTCCCTCTCATAGGTCCTCCCTGGGACCAATTATGATTCCTAAGGAAAGCATGAGGGCCCTTGAAGCCCAGTGATGGAGCTCAGACCCTGTAGCCCCACTGCCTGCTCATGAACTCGGCCGCTACCCGTGGCAGGAGCCCTGGGCACGCTACCCATCCTGTACACAGCTCATGACCTGTCCCTGAAAAATGAGTGAATAACAAAACCTTCCTAACAGGGTTGCTTGGAGGTTTGCAGGAGGTGAAACGTGTGAAGTGTTCAGCGCAGGGCCTGACACACGTCCAGTGTTGGACATGTTCTGTGTTTTCATGATGAAAGAAGATGGGATGTGCGTGGCCTCTTGCCTCTACTTTATGTGAGGGGATGAACTGGCTCTCCTCATTGCTGGCTCCTGTGCTGGCTGCTAGACCTGCAGGTGTTGCCCATCGTGGTTGGTTGTTCACTCTCAGGGCATGTGCAGCTAGATGTGATAAGTCTTCCACCTTTATTCTTCCCATGAGGATTTTAACTATCTCTGCATTCTCTTTCCTCCTATCTCTCCTTCCACACTTCCCCCTCCCTGTCCTCTTTCTGTTCTTTCCTTCTTTCATCTCCTTTCCTCCTTTCACTCACACATACACATCCATGATGAGCTCAGGAGAATTGGACTCTGCTTTGTCCCCACTCTGAGTTGTTGTTTATTGAGTCTCTCCTTCTGTGCTCAGCTCACGTTAACAGAGCCTTTGTCAACCTCTCATTTTAGAAATGACCTTGCCGTCTTACCAAAAAACTGACGCAGAAACCATAGCCAGAGGGGACAGACCATGGCTCATTTTGGTTTGCTGCAGTGTCTCAAGAGACATTGCTATCTACTCTAAGAACTTCAGTTTTCATCTATTGCCTAAAAGGGCACTCAGTAATTGCACGTGAAGCATCTGACAAAATCAACTCATTGCAAAAATGCTTTGCAATGTAGATATACAAGAGAATCTCCTCAACCTGACATAGCCCATCTGTGAAAATCCCACAGCTAACATCATAACTGAGGGTAAAAGACTTGAATGCTTTCTGCCTAGAACTGGGGAGTCTGTTCTATTTCTATTTGAGATTGTATTGAAGGCTGTAGCTGACATAATGAAGCAAGATGATATATAAAAGTATGAGTCAGAAGTGAAGAAGGAAAACGGTCTCTTATTAGAGATGATGTGGCTCTGTATGTAGAAATCTCAAGGCACTTAAAAATGCTATTAGAACTAATAAGTAAGCTTAGCAATGCTATGGAATACAAGGTCGATGTGCCAAAATTAATTGTGTATTTCTATACACAGCAAGAGCAATTAAAAATTGAAATGTTTCAAGAGTGCCATCTAAAATATCAGTTAAAACAGAAACAAGTGATACTTAGTACTAATTTAACAAAATATGGGCAAGATCAGAAAAGCACAAAACATCATTGAGGGAATTAAATACATATGTTTTTCATGAACTAAATACTCAGAATGGTTAAGCCTATTCTGTTCAATTTAATCTAAAATTCAATAAAATTTCAATGGACGCTTCACTAGTTTTTGCTTATATAAATTTATATAAATGTTTAAAATACAATTTTAATTTAATATAAATTAAATTTAAAAATACATTTTAAATATATGAGGACATTCAAAATGACCTAGAATACTCAAAATCATTTTTAATAACACAGCTAGAATACTAATGTTATTTCATTCAAGACTGATAATAAACCTCCAGTAATCAAGTTAATGTATTATTGGGAGAAAATAGGTAAATAGATGAGAGATAGACTAATAAACATTGAAGAGACAGGAAAGTCCAGAACTAGATCCACATTTCCATTATATATTGTTTTTTGACAAAGAGGCCAAATTAATTCAATGGAAAAAGGATAATTGTTTAGCAACTGATATTAGAAACACTTATTTGTATGAGGGAAAATATTAGAAACACATATTTGTATGAGGGAAAAATAGTCTCTATCCTTATCTCATGTCATACAAGAAAATTAACTCAAAACTTAACAACCTCAGTATGAAAGTTGAAACTATGAAATATATATGACTATATTGTTCATTGTGGTGACTGCTAGCCACATGTAATTATTATACATTTAAAATACGGCTAAGTCCTACTTAAGATATGCTAAAGGAGTAAAATGCACACCAAACATCAAAGGCTTAGCACTAACAACATTGAATAGCTTTTTAATAACCTTTATATTGATTCTATGTTGGAATAATATTATTTTGGATGTGTTAGATTCAATAAAATACTTTATTGAAATGAATTTTCCTCTTTCTTTTTACTTGTTTAACATGGCTACTGAAAAATTTTAAATTGCATATGTAGCCCACATTGTATTGACATTGGACAACAGTGAGCTAGAAGAAAACTTAGGAAAAAGTTTTACAATCCTGGGTTAGGAAAAGATTTCTTGAATAAGGCATGAAATAAATTATAAGATGGCTTGATAAATGAGGCTTTATCAAAATTTAAGTTTTCTGCTCTTTAAAAGATATAGTTAAGAAAACAAGAAGGCAGTTAACAGACTAGAAAAAATAAACTTGTTTCTAGGAAATATAAGAAGTCATAACTCAAGAATAAGTAGATATCCAAACCAATTTAAAAATGAACAAATTGTGTGAACAGACCCTTAAAATAAGAAGAGAGATGAATGGCCCATAAGGCCTTGGAAGCCTCCTCAGCTCCATTAATTGTCAGGAATCTGTATTAAAATCATGGTGAGAAATCACTGCACACCCACTGAAATGGTGGACATGAAGACTATCAATGTCAAGTGTTGGTGGGAGTATGGGGCAAGTGGAACTCTCCTGGGTTGCTGACGGGATTACAATATGATACAGCCACTTTAAAACTTTTTGACATTGTTTTATAAAGTTAAACCTAAGCTTACATACAGTACAACTCAGAAATCCCCCCTCTATGTATTTGCCCCAAAGAAATGAAAACATAAGTTCACGCAAACACATATACTCGAGTGTTTACAGCATCTTTGTTCATCATAGCCAACACCTGGGAACAACAAATGCCCATCAACAAGGTCCTGGATAAAAAAAATTGTGTTGTTTTCCTACAACAGAATAACGATCAATAATAAACAGGACTGAGGCATTGAAGCCTGCAGCAACATCGATGGATCACAAAAATATTTTTCTGAACGAGCAGACCCTGACACGAAAACAACCATACTAAACGGTACTGTGGGCAGGAAACTTTAGACAGGGCATGAAATCTATTCTGACAGCAAGTGTGGCAGTGTTTCCCTGGGCCCTGTGCTGGTGGTAGTTTGCAGGAAAAACACACATGTACCGTTTGTGGGCCAATGGCAACATCCTACCTCTTGAGTATGATGGTCACACAAGGGCATCTATTTGTCAACACTCATCAAGGTGTACCCTTAAAGTAGGGCATGTCCTTGTATGTAGAACACACCTCAGAAAACCTCAAACAAATAATAGGGCATGGCAAAATCATTTCCTTTAAAAGAAAAAGGAACAATTTTATACATTGATGTAGACTTTTGATGTGCAAATTAAACTCATAAGGAATGTACTTGGTACCTCCATTTTACTGATAGCCAACTGAGAGACATCGGGACATGGCCAAAGAGTAGAAATGTCAGAGTCAGGCTCGGCATCTGGTGTTGGAGATCATGTGTTCAATCCCAGTCACACAGCCTCCCACCCTGACCTTGAGAGTTGGGCATAACGAGAGGCTGTGTAACGGTCAGTGTGTTTCCACGTCAGTGTCTGGGGTAACCATGGATGGTGATTAGAAAGGCCAGTGCACTATGGCCTAATTCCAAGAAATTGTGCACACCTATTAAATTCAGTCATGGAAGATATGTTATTAAATTGTAAGCCAGAGATCTTTGTTTTTACCGATGTTTCTTACCACTGATTCATCAGGAAAAGACACTAAAAATGTAAATAATACAGTTGCTTAAGTTGAGGAATACAGCCTCTGAGGGATGTGTAGGAGAAGGAAAGAGAGAGAGAGATATGAAATAAATAAATAAATAAATAAATAAATAAATAAAGAGAGAAAGAGAAAGAGAGAAAGAAAGAAAGAGAGAGAAAGAGAGAGAAGGAGGGAGGGAGGAAGGAAGGAAGGGGAGAAAGAAAGAAAGAAAGAAAGGAAGAAAGAAAGAAAGAAAGAAAGAAAAAAGAAAGAAAGAAAGAAAGAAAGAAAGAAAGAAAGAAAGAAAGAAAGAAAGAAAGAGAAAGAAAGAAAGAAAGAGTAAGGAAGAAAGAAAGAGAGAGAGAAAGGAAGGATGGAAGGAAGGAAGGAAGGAAGGAAGGAAGAAAGAAAGAAAGAAAGAAAGAAAGAAAGAAAGAAAGAAAGAAAGAAAGAAAGAAAGAAAGAAAGAAAGAAAGAAAGAAAGGAAAGAAAGAAAGAAAGAGGGAAAGGGAAAGCAGGAGAGGGAGAAAGAAATGGAGAAGGAGAGAAAGAAAGAAAAAGAAAAAAGGAAGAAAGAAAATAGACAAGGAAGGAAGGAAAGAAGGAAAGAAGGAGGGAGGGAAGGAAAGACAGAGAAAAGGAAGGGAGGGAGGGAGAGAGGATCGACAAACCTTCACACCATAATTTATGTAATTTCACACAGTAGATTGAAAACACTGTGTGAGGGGATTATTTGTTACCTGGTGGTTTGAATCCTATGTAAACTCGCTTCTATATATTTTTCTTCTTTACAAATACCATGGGGCCCCAAATCATGACCAAGAAAAACAAGAATCAGTTTCACCTGCAGCCTACTGATAAACACGAAACCTTGTCTTGACATAGACAGACAGGTCTGTATGTGACGCAACCAGGAACCAGGACTCCATAGCAACAAGATGAGACCCCATCTTACCCCATTGCACTGGCCATGTGAGGCCACGTGAGACCCCAGCAGCCATCAGAACACCAGCGCCTCCCTAACTGACATGGAACAAGACAAAGACAAACACACAGACAGACAAATAGACAAACACAAACACACAAACAGACAAACACAAACACACAAACAGACAAATACGTTGTCATGTTTGAGAATGGCAAAGTAAATAGTCTTTTGTTCTTTTATGAACACCGAGGTTAAAATGAAGATCCAAAGAGAATATAAACCAATATATAGTTTCAAAATGCCACTCAACAGAAATATATATCTTTGAAAAAAGTACTTTCTCTAAAAGAGCAAAATCTTACAAATTGTATTCTAAATATAGACACTAGAAGTCGGCTTTTTAAAACGTACTGAAGATGGTATATGATGCTGCAATTTCTTCAGAAACAGAGGATTAAATATGGATGCCCAATCAATAGATAATGCACCTAAGGTGACGAGTTAAGTGATTTCAAATTGGACTTTAGACAATAATAGAAAAGTCCTCCTTCAGTTGGCTCTAAGTACAGCATTTGTTAAAAATGGTTTTCATGTGGTAGTTTAGTGAAAAATCAAACATTTGATCCAGATCTTAGAATGCTTTTCTTGAAAGAGTTGAACCTTTTATCTTTAAACATAAATCCATGCCCCTTGTCTTCCTTGAAGTATGGGTTTTGTGGGAGTGGTACCTAGTGTGGACCATGCACAGCCACCATAGAGCACAGATGCAGATCTGCAAACGAGGTGTGCATCTGTGATTAACATCGGCTTCCATCTGGAAATGAACACAGCACATTAACAAATAAAATCTTCTCCTGGCTCCGAAGGTCATCATTTTATAAAAGGGCTCTGAAATAGAAAGTTCTTCATCATTTTATTTTTTTCAAACCTACAGGGATTCTGAAAATGATTCTTGCTTGTGTGTGTGTGTGTGTGTGTGTGTGTGTGTGTGCGCGCGCACGTTGTTTTTAGGAGCTGTGCCCTAGATCTGTATTTGGAACTGCCATTAAAATATTCAGTCATCTGTGTAAAAACAAAGAACTGTGTGTTATATCCCAGAGGGAACCCCAAATTGTCACTGTCACATAAGTACAAACTGATGTTTGGCATCCACTGTATCCAAAAGGAACAAAACTTACAACAGTAGCAACGAAGATAAGAAAATTGATTTGAGTTCAACAAAGGGGACAAATTTTAGGTACTTATTGGTTGGGGAAGAGTCAACTTACAGCCTTCAGAACCAGACTTTAACACATGGGTAAATGTGTAGGTTAAGAAAGAAAAGGGGTTAATTTACAGCTTCATTCAGAGAAACACAATTGTAGAAAAATTTTATGGATACATATCTATGGTTATGTGTATGTGTATGTATATGCATATATGTATACCTGTATGTGTGTACGTGCAGTATGTATATGTGTGTGTATATAGTGTATTTTTACCTATATATTTTGTATATGTGCATATACACACACAGTAACAGAATAAAAGTTAGAAACGAACACTGAGACCGTGGGTAGCAGCAGACAGTTGTCCTGTGTAATTTGCCTTTGTAGAGAACGCTGACCCTGAGTGATACGAGATACTGAGACAAAGAGGGGACTGGGGAGAGGACAGTGACCAGCTATACTGAGCCATCCTTTGAAGAAGAAAATGGGTGTCATGAGAAAGAGTCATCGTGAATATTCTCCATGTTTCCCCACCCCTTCTTGTCAATATTTCTGTGTCTTGCAGAAGGGGTGTCCATCAATGGAAAGGCCTCAGAGCCCAGCTGACCTGCCCTTTAGAAGAAAGCAACCAACTTGCCCATCATGGCTTCGCCTCCCCACTGGGTCTCCCTAGGATCAAAGGACTAGCCTGCTCACCCCTACAATCACATACGCTAATTCCTGGCAATAAACCTTTTTTTTCTCTTCAAGATGAAGTCTCACTCTGTCGCGCAGGCTGGAGTGCAGTGGTGGAATCTCGGCTCACTGCAACCTCCACCTCCTGGGTTCAAGCAATTCTCCTGCCTCAGCCTCCCAGGTAGCTGGAATTACAGGCACCCACCACCATGCCCTGATAATTTTTTTTTGTATTTTTAGAACAGATGGGGTTTCACCATGTTGGACGGGGTGGTCTCGAACTCCTGACCTCAAATGATCCACCCGCCTCGGCCTTCCAAAGTGCTGGTATTATAGAGGTGAGCCGCCGTGCCTGGTCTAAACTTCTTAATGTAGATCTCCTGCTGGATCTGCTGCTGTGGTTGAATCCTGACTGATGCATGCCTCTTCTGGGAAGTGGTAAAGAATCGTATTTTTAGCAAAGACAGAACAGCTGCCTTCATCATTTGTTGTACAAGATGACCATGAAGTTTGATCCCTCTTAGGTTAAATTGAAAATCATTTTTTATAAAACTACAATTAAGTCTAAAGTTTAACCTTTTGAAGTTTTTGAAGTCTTAGTATATGCAAAGATATTTAATATCATATTTACATTATTTTATATCACATTTATGTGGTCTAGAAAAACAACTGCCTTAAATAGGAGTTAGGAGTCCAAGATCACTTTACTTCTCAGTGGGGTAACCGTGTTACAGCCACCTCCGTTCCTTACAATTAGGCTGCCTGATTGGGAAATATGATGTGTGGTGTCTGCACTGCCATGTGGCATTGATTACACCATACAACACATATGGGCATGTTTCATAAACAGCAAACGCCTTGCTAACACTATGTGAACCAGGAGCTGGTCTGTAGGTTCCCGAGCCTAGACGCTGTCCTGGAAATGTTCTTATTTCCAGCAGAGTGGGTTCTGCCTCGGGATGGAACTGCAGCAAGAAGACAGCCTCCCAGAAGCATGGAATGCAAGCAACTTCAGAAACCCATGAGAAGGCCGGGCTTGGTGGCTCACGCCTGTAATCCCAGCACTTTGGGAGGCTGAGGCAGACGGATCATGAGGTCAGGAGTTCGAGGCCAGCCTGACCCACATGGCAAAAACCCATCTCTACTAAAAACACAAAAATTAGCTGGGTGTGGTGCTGCGTGCCTGTAGTCCCAGCTACTCAGGAGGCTGAGGCAGGCGAATTGCTTGAACCTGGGAGGCAGAGGTTGCAGTGAGCAGAGATCACACCACTGCACTCCCGCCTGGGGGACAGAGTGAGACTCCATCTCAAAAAAAAAAAAAAGAAAGAAAGAAAAGAAAAAAGAAACCCATTAGATAGGTTTCAATAGAAACAAAGCAAAATAAAACAAAACAAAACAAACACTGCTTGTCAGGTGTAACAATTCCAGCCCTACCATTTCCAGCTTTTCCCAATCTTCAGCCATTGTTTGCCATTTTCCACCTGCAATCTCGACTGAGCCCCCGGCTGCGTATTCCTCGAAATGACTCCTGCTTCGTAGCCTTCATAGCGTGTGCACCTCTGACTTACTTTTAGGCTCTATCTCTCCTTAATATTTTCTGTCATTTTCAGCTATTAAGCTCCTGGAACTTTTGAATTCTCCCCTTGGCCCATCTCAAAACTTCAAACGGACCATCAGCAGCCATTGGAGTTTCATGTTTCCATGTGATTCGTCCCAGAGACTGCCTCAAACGCTGAGCCGTCTCAAGTCGTTCAGGGCCAATTGAGAGCCGAGGTTCTCTTCTCCATTAGTGATAGGGGATTGCTCCCCAGGAGATAGGGCTTTGGTTGATATGAGAGTTGTATGTCACTTTCTATCCGGGTTGAGCTTAGAATTATTCTGGAAATGACTTTGCTTTTGCTTTTTCAGGTAGTGGGTGGAGGAAGGCTCTTGTTCTCTGTTGTCCTTGCTCTGCTGTAACTCAGATTCTAGCTCCAGCTCTCACTTTCTTCACAGAAGATTAAATGCACCTTCTGTGGGCTATGTCTGCCCCTTTTATCAGTAAAATTGTGATCTGTGTACTCTGCACTCCTGTGTTTACTCTCCGGTCTGGATCTGTTCCTAATACCCAGACACGTGTCTAACTGACTAGTGGTCATTGCCCCTGTCCCGTGGGCTCCTCCAATTCAGTGCATGGAAACTAGGCTCACATCTTTCTAGAAGCCACTCATCTCAGTAAACAGGTGAGCATTTTCCAGTTTCCTGAGACAGTGGTTCTGGCCTTGTCAGTGATTCCTCCTGCCCGGCCTCATATTTAAGCATCTGGATCTGAATGTCCAGGGTGGATTTAACTCAGCAACCTAGCCTGTAAGACTTGATCTATTGTCCCTCAGCTCTCACAATTTCTTACTGTTTTCCAGTTCCTGAAAATAGTACTCTGCATTTTGGCCAAAGTGAATAATTTTCAGTTCCCCAGCACACAGTCAGGTAAGATAGAGAGAGCAGAACGTCCAGAAGATGGGAGCCCAGCTTCACGTTTGTCTGGAGGGAAGCTTGCACGTCATTCAGCAGATCCCAGCCTCAGGTTCGTCATGGGAATATAAAACCAGATTTGATGATCTCTAAGGTGTGCTCTGGCTCTTAATCATATTTTAACAGAACTAAAGATAAAATACACTGCTAAACTTTTAAAATTAGTAGATATATTTTTGGATTACAAATTGTACATTGGCTTACAGAACTTTGAATCATCAGATTTCAGTTCCAAAATATCTTACTTCCAGGCCTTATGTGTATGTTTCGAAAGAAAACAATGTAAGTGATATAAATAATTATTGGAAAGGCTTTCATCTGAGAACATACTAAATGCTCCAGACTCTAATTGTATATTATGTATACAAAATGTAACATATTTTTATATATGACATATCTAACATAAAATGAGAGTCTAGAACACATAATATATACTTATATATTATATAATATATATATTATACATATACATATATTATACGATATAATATATACTTATAATATATAATATATGATAATTACATAGAAAGTATATCTATCATGTGATTATATAGATATGTAATTATATATTATATATAATATAATATAATATAAAATATATATTAGTACTGATACACAATGTATATAGTAATCAAATAGATGCATATATGCACATAAAATATATATGGGACTCTCCTATAACTATGATTTTTTTTTACATTCAATTCATCCAAATCTCTGTTGACATATAGATTTTGGTCCTATTGTATTAACTAGCTCACATGAATGAAATTATGAATAATTTAAAATAGCCGAGCACGGTGGCTCACACCTGTAATCCCAGCATTTTGGGAGGTCGGGCGGGCAGATCACCTGAGGTCAGGAGTTCGAGACCAACCTGGCCAACATGGTGAAACCCAGTCTCTACTAAAAGTACAAAAAAATTAGCCGGGCGTGCTGGCAGGCATCTGTAATCCCAGTTACTCTGGAGACTGAGGCAGGAAAATCCCACGAACCCGAGAGGCGGAGGTTGCAGTGAGCCAAGATCACGCTACTGCACTCCAGCCTGGGAGACAGAACCAGACTCCATCTCGATCATCATCATCGTCATCATCATCATCATCATCATCTTTTGAGAAAATGCTACATAGAATGCGTACGTTTTGGAAAGTGGACGGTGTTTGGAAACACTGGGTGTGAGGATGGTTGGGGACGACATTCCCTAGAAGCAGTAAAGTGAGCGAAAGAGAAACTCCCACGAACCCACCTCCCATCTCCATCAAGTGCACCACGACTTTCTCCTCAGGACTGTCGCCCATGCTGGTGCACTTGTTACTCCTTCCACCACGGAGCTCGACACATGACCACCTTCTTGCTTGGAGACTTTTTGCCATCCTGAGGGTCTCACCCCAAGAATACATTCTCCAGGGAAGCATTCCTGCCTCTCCTGCCCACAAGGGACATCTCTTCGACTACCTTGAGTTCCCTCAAGAGCACATCTGCCTGCAGGATTTGATTATGCTTTAAAGGAAAAAGTTGTTGTATCGTTACAAGAACACTTGACATGGCTTCTGCCCTCTTAGATTTCTGAGGGTGTAGCACAGTATTTTTGACCCTAGACTGTGCTGTACAGCAGCAAGTCTCTAGAACGTATCCATCTTGCATGGCTGAAGCTTATACCCATTGATTAGCAGCCCCTCGTCCCCCCCCCCATTAGCCCCTGGCAACCACTATTCTGCTCTCAGATTCTATGAGTTTGACAATTATGTATCTTATATAAAAGGAATTGTGCAGTGTTCGTTCATTTGTTTCTGGCTTATTTCACTTAGCATCATGTCCTCCAGTTTCATCTATGTTGTTGCGAGTGGCTATGTTTCCTTCAATTTAAGGACTGAATAATAGTCAGTGTATGCGTATGCATTTCTTATCCGTTCCTCTGCTGAAGGACACTTGACTTGTTTACACATCTTGTCTATTGTGAATTATAATACACAGTGGACAAGGTGGTGCAGATATCTCTTTGAGATCCATTTTGTTTCCACGTCTGCCTCTCCACTAGATGGTCAACACCTCAAATTTAGGGATCCTTCCGTGGTTCCCAGCAGTCCGTGGGGAAGGAGATGAAAGTTAATGGAAATCAAGTTTCTCCCCACGATGCAATACCCTTCACAATTCTCTGGAGTCCAAGCTCTGCTTCATCTAACAACTCAGGCTTCCTAGCGTGTGGAGGAAAATCCTATCAGGTGTTGTAATAGACATGAGGCTTTGGTGTTTGTCTTCGGGATCCCATCCCGTGTTTGTAATTTTTTGTGGGTAAATATGTTGAATTAAATATGCAACTCAGGGCTTCAGGTGTTCACTATTTCTCTGGATATTCTTGTATCTGTATCTCAAAGCTCTTAGCATGTAATTTCAAGGAATACCTCTTAAAACTACACCTTTGACCCCAAAATGAATCTTCGGCATGGCAAAAATAAGATTCGCAGTAAGATTACATTGCGTCTGAGAAGGAAGTGTATTGCTGATAATCAACTGGTAAGCATTCCCCTCCAAGCACATAAAATAGCACAATATCCATTCATTGAATATCCATTCATTGAATATTAATAAGCTTTAGAGGCCAAACTAATTAATGGTGTTTGTGAAATCCAAAGGAGACTTGGAAAACCATCTGGGGTCAACCTTGGAGCATAGGATGCTCCTTTTTCAACTGTTTTCTACATCATAAATACCTGCAGTAAGCAATTAAATCTATGTTATAATTTTACCTGGAGATAACCCTAAATTGTATGTTATATATGAAATCCATCCATCCATTCATCCATCCACATGCACACATATGTATATTCTTCTGTAAGTAGTTATTTATTTGTAAGCCTGCACCATATTTTATACAGTTTATAATGTTCTATAGACCTTATCTCCATGGTGTTGCATTATCATAAAAATATAACTAGATTATTATCACCAGTAATATTTACCTTCCTTCCATAAAGAAACTGCAGGTTGCTTTTTTAAAAAAACAGATGTACTTGTTAGCTGAGATGATACAAACATATTTTTGTGTGTGTGTGTGCAAGCTTTAAGGGAATACTAAACCCATCTTCTGCGAAATAAAACCGTGTGAACATGCAGTGAGAGTAACTGGAGAGGTAAATAAGCAAGCACCCGGAGAGGCTGTGCTGGCGGAACGTGCGATCTGTTGGACAGGGCTCTTCACCTGGACTGCTGCACCAGCCTTCTGGAAACAGGTGAAGTAGAGAGGGGTTTCTTCAAAGTTTGTAAATAAGTCAAAGCTGTGATACTGAAATGAACAACAAAAACATGGAGTGGGTGCATTTTTTTTTATCATGGCAAAACCAGTAAATTCCAGACCTAAAGTGAATCAAAATCTTGGAAAAATATGAAAAAGGAACTATTGAGAGGAAGGAAGGCAAGGGTCTGTGATGAGACATTGGCCAGGGGAAGGAGAAGTGCAGGCAGAGAGAGGAGGAGAAAGGAAAGGAAAAGGACCAGAGTCATGGGGAGAAGAAGGAAGACAAGAAAGAAAGAGGAAAAGCAAGGGAAAGAGGAAACAAACATGCAAGAAAGAGCAAGTCTAGGCTGGAGAGTCTCCTGGTACCTTCCAATATGCTGTTTTGCTTTTGATCATTCCTGAACTTCAGGCACATGTATATATGTGAATGCATGTGTGCATATGTGTGTGAGGGCATGCCTGTGCATGAGGGCATGTGTGGGTGCACGTGTGTGAGGCTGTGCATGTGCATAAGTGCATGTTTGTGAGAGTGTGCTTGACTGTGAGTGCATGTGTGGGTGCCTGGGTGTGAGAGCATACCCGTAAATGAGGGCATGTATGTGAGGGTGTGCATGTGCATGCGTGTGAGGGTGTGCATATGCATAAGTGCATGTTTGTGAGAATGTGCTTGCCCATGAGTGCATGTGTGGGTGCCTGTGTGTGAGGCTGTGCAAACGTGTGAGTGCATGTGTATGTGGGCACATGTGTGTGCATGAGTGCAGACACACACACACAAACGTGTATTCTGTGAGAGAGCTTTATATATGTCTGTCCAATTTCATATTTGGATTAAAGAAACTGGAATTTTGTGTCTTAATTTCAACCCAAAGGCAATACTTAGACACTTTATTACTTTTCAATATCTTCTCCATACTGCCCTCAAAGTCAGTGCTTGAAAACATCGATCTGATGTATATGTTCATGTGAGAAAAATCAATAACTGAGCACACCTGCCTGAGTTTTTTTCATTTTGCTTCCCACTTGCCAGGTGAAAAACCGGGCTGTGCAATTTTCTTGCAGAAGACTTTGAACACGTAACTTCAGTCTTTTAAACTTCAATATTCTCCTCTATAAATACTGTTGTCTTGAATATTAGATGACATAATACATTTGAAGAACTTAATCTAGTGTCTGAAACACATTAAGTATGAAGTTATTATTGTCAATATTTTTATATTATAATTTATTATTATTATTTTGGTAACATTTTAGAATATAGACCTGACACACATATCATAAACATTAGAAACATTGTAACAATTAATGTTTTACAAAATGTAAATATAGTTTATTAATGTAAAACCGAGTTTCAATTTTAATTCAATATGCAACATCACACACAACAATAAAAATAACACTTTTTTATTAAAATCAGAAAAAGAACAAAGTGCACTACATATGTAAATATATTTCAGTCAAAAACCCAAATGGCTTTTATTTTGAAGCTTGACAATATAATTACACATTTTATTTATTCAATAATCAGATATTATAGTAGTCAAATAAATGTAGAAGAAAGATAATGATAAAGGAATTTCATATACAGATACTTCATAAGCGTTGAAGTAGTATTAGTTCTTGAACAGACATATTTATGAAAGAAAATAGAAAACCCACTGGAAAGGTATTTGACATATGATGAGTGAAGTTTCTGATTATTTAGTAGAATGTGTTTATTATAGACAGTATCTTGATAATGGGTTCATACCTAAGAATCCCTCATGACTATATGATTTTCTCATACAATACGCCAGCATAAGTTATGTATTAGCTTAATATTTAAATATGAAAAGAAAATATAAAAATATTTTAATAGTATATTTAAGTAGTCAAAATATTTTTGAAAGAGGTAGTAATACTTTTCCAGTATTGAAATCTTTAAAAGAAAAGGTAGAGAGAACTAATAAATACAAAACCCTTCTAGCATATAAAAATAATGTAAACAAAAGGTAAAAATACATTTTAAAATAAAATAAGAAAAATGTTTAGAATTTTAATAAACAGTACTTTGTGCCCTTGTATATATGGCCTTATAAAATAACAATTAACAACAACAGTGTAACTACAACCAAATCAAAAACAAATAAAAATTATGTGCAAAAGACGGACTTTTTAAAATTACTATGTAAATACACGAAAAGAAACTGTTCAGATTTATCAGTTGAGGCCTAAAGAATTTTGTCCAATAGAAATTTGTCAAAATCTCCAACTGTGATTGTGGTTCTGTGACTATTTCTTTTATTTCTGTCAGATTTTACATTATATTTTTGAATATATGTTATTTTATGCATACACAGCTAAGAATGTTGTGTCTACTTAGTGGCCTGACAGTTTTATAACTAAGAAATACTCTGGGTTATCTATGGTAATTTTCTTGTTTTGAAACCTACGTTTTGGAAATTAAGATGCCATCTAATTGCATGTTAGATTTTGATTCTATGTAACCTCTCAGATGCTCAGATGCTCTCTTCTACTTTCTTTTTCTTTTCTTCCATGCAACAATTTGGATAATTTATTTTGCTAATCTTTGATTTACTCACATGCCTAATTCCAAATCCATCCTATCACTATTATACTAATTTCCTTTACGTCTGTAAGACGTCTTTGAGTCATTCGTAGTGTGGATCTGATGGCGATAAATTCTCTACTCTGTTTTGTTTTTGAAAATTCTGAAGTTCAAATTTCAGCTTTATGTTTAAAAGCTACCAAAAATTCTAAGTTTCTAATTTACACTCATTTTTGGATGATGGTATTGAAGTCATTGGGGCCAAGAAACGAAGTTTTATTCCCATGGTGAATTTATAATTCAAAGTGGTTAATCCCAAAACATAAACTAAAGCAAGCCTAGCAGCCCGTATCAAGGAGGAGGCATTTCTAGTTTCCGGGCATGCTGTGGAGAGGATTCGTTCCTCAGTCCTGCGGAAGTGGGCTAACGGTATGTCATATAATAATAATGCTTAGGTAGAGTCTACACTTCTGTGACACAGACTCCTAGAAATGCAAGGCAGAAGCTGATTTCTCTCTCCTGTAACAGGACAGAGATAAGTGGCTCCGGCCGGGAGGACAGCATTGCCTCTGCCACTCTGGGTTCTGGTACCTGAGCCCACGGCTGATGCTCCAGCTGAAGTCACATCCTGGGAGGGAGAAGAGGAAATGGAGGTCACCCTGCTTCCTGTTTAATTGTGTGGTTCATAGGTTGCACCCATGACTTCCACCTCCCAAAGGCAGACTTTAGTCATGCGGTCAAATCTATCTGCAAAGGAAATTCAAGTATATGTTATACTGTTAAGCATTGTTATTGTCCTCCATCCGTCAACAAGCATTCTATGATTGAGCACAGGGATCAGATTTTTTAATTTTGTATAAAGTGCTGGCTAGTAACCATTTCAGGCTCTGCAGGCATAATGATCTCTCTATCAAATGTTCAGCCACGTAGATCAAAAGCTGTCATAGGCTTGATGCAAAGGAATGGACAAGGCTATGTTCCAATAAAACTTTATGTGGAAACAGGCAACAGGGCAGGATGTACCACCTATTCTAGCCAATGCTAACCACTTTAAATTTCCTGAACATACCTGCGTGTCTTTGCTGATGCCAGTCTTCTCTCCAGAAACACCCCTTTACTCTTCATTAAACTGCAATGACTGCAGACATCTGATAATACTCATCCTCTTAGACCAAGTTCAAATGTTTCCTCTTCTCTGGGGCTTTCTTAAGTGGCTATCTTAATTTTTCACTTGTGCTTTTCTAGTCATTTTAAAGTATGTGTTCTCTTCATTCCTAATGGAAGACTATCTGATAGTACCAGGACAAACATGCATGCTTATATATATATTTTATATATATATATATATATAAAAAACAGAATTTATATATATATATATAAAAAACAGAAATTTCTTCTAAAAGTATACATTTTATTCCAACCACATGCAAAATAAGAACCCAAATCAAAAGATTCTTTTCTTCCTTTTTTTGAGTCTGTGAGACAGAACTTCATCTTGCAGAGGCCATACATGAAAATCAAGAAAAAGTAAAATCAACTCATCAGAACCTGATCCATGTTATGTATGTTACTGATGTTACATATATAACAAGAACTTGGAAACTTGTGGCTCATTCTACAGAGATATTTACAAGTTAAAATATCCCACTTATTTATGGAAACATACAGTAAAGAATATACTGAATGTGCTTGGGAAGTCAATGGGATAGAAAGAAATACTTATACAGCAGATGTGTGCTCAGATTTGAAAAAAAAATTATAAAGGAAAAAAGACTTACTAGTAATCTGATTTAAAATTTATCAACACAGAAATGCAATGTATCTTAGAAGAGACCCAGTACAACTATTTAAAATTAATTAGATTGCAATTATTGGGTAGTATAGGTAGAACAAGGGAAACATTTCAGTCAGCATTTCCAAAAATACTATAAAACTTTAACCATATTAACATGCTGGTGTTGAATGTGATATGTATACAGTGGCCACTGAAGAGAACATCAAATTGCCTTTTTATGTAAGAAATTGGATAAAGAACAGGAATCAAGTCAATCCAAAGTGTAATTTTCTCATGAACATGAATTGATGGGATGTGTTTGGGTCAAATATAATGTGTGTGGTTATACAGCTGAGGCAGGAATCTGACATTTCTTTGGCCCTGATATAAAATTTAAAGTGACATGCTTTTATTTTCCTCTGGGGCTGTGGCTGTGATTCTCAGATGAGAAGTGGCCTCAGCTGGCACGGTTTAAATGGAAATACATGTGGATAATAACCATATACTATAAAGCACTGCTGGCCAAGCAGGAATCAAATTAAGGGTAAGTAAAAGCTTTGTTTGTATTTCTTTTGCTTTTAAACCTTTCCAGAGATTTGATTATATGCTATTAGCATGAAGATTCATTGAATAGGAACCCCAGGAGACAAAATAGTGTATTTAGCTTCAAGACTCTTCCTGAATGAGGGTGTGGGTGTACCTCGTGTGCCTGTGCCTGTGTGTTTGCCTGTGCACATCAATCTTTCTTTCTCTGTGTACGAAAATAAGAAGAGGACACTGACCCGTTTGTCCAGATCTCTTCAGTAGGGAACAAACCTTATCTAGGACCCAGGACAATGGCTTTTTAAACTCACTTTAATCTACTTCCCTTCAGGAAGGCATGAAAGGAGTACTGTATTTTCAGTACTAGCTCAGCACTGAAGTCCTGGATGCAAGGCTCTCCAGGGCTCTTAATTAACAATCATGTATCTGAAAACGGGTGATGGTTTTCAGGATTGCCAGGAAATAACACTTACCCCCTGGTATTTCCTGACTGAGAACTTCCTCACCATTTCCAGTTCGTGGATGTGAAGACTTTGGTGAACTGTCAGTGATGGAAAAGAGTGGGAGAGGGGGAAACCAGAGGGACCCTTGATTGGATGTCCTCTTCATGCACACCTTACGATTCATGTTCTGTAGTGCACCGGGGAGTCAGGCTTACCCCCACGGTAATGACAGAGAAGCAGACACGGACGAAAGGGTAATTCACCTAGGCCAGAGCAGCTGCATCATTCGAGCCCAGAACTCGGCGAGGTCAAAGGACGCGTTTCTCATACCACCCTTGGTTTACGGGCTCATAAATGTACGTGATTCAGGTTTCCACCGAATCTTAGTGGTGAACGGCGCTTGAATACTCCGAGACACATTTGTAGTTGTTTTGTAACAAATGTCATTTTCCCATTGACAGAAATAAACAATGCTGAGATATTTTCCCCACGGGTAGGATTCACATCAGCGACTATCACTTGGTCGGGAAGTTTATTCATCGTGCAATTCCACGAAGAGCCAAGTCACCTGCCGTTGTCATAGACGAGGCAGTGGAGCTGCGAGCGCGGCCTGGCTTGCTGTCTGACAGATTTGGTGTTCCCCATGTGGTCCGTGCAGCAAGAAGGCTTTCAGGCATGCACCACTGGCGGCTCTGTGGGACATCAAACAGCTCCCATTTATGCACCGACTTCCTCCAAAGTTTCCTGACTTCAAACATCTGTATGTCGAGGCACTTTTGCAAATGATGAAAAATACAAAACAAAACAACAACAACAAAAAACTCTTGACTTAGGGAAAACTCATGAATATTTCCAAAATGAAAACCTCTTTGCTTTATCTTGAAAAATATGGTGCAGAGTACAGCCATGATCAAATTTTTGGAAGAACTGTTCCTTAAAATCATAGAGTTAGCAGGAACCTGCCGGAACAGAAATACATGCCATCCTCTTCGGACTCTGCCATTTAACAAAGAAGATGTTCCATTGTTAAAAGTCTTTCACTGTTACTTCTTCCTTGAGGGGG